>NW_023396770.1:468603-1122666 GCF_011125445.2 Fundulus heteroclitus
CTGCGTTTCATTAGTCGCATGAATCCGTGTTTTACATACTTACTGAGGACCTCACATTGACTTCAGTTCATTTTCAGCCCTTTGTATTGCCTGACCCCCTGACCATAACTATTAGCAGTACAAACCTCACCCTGACCCTGAAACTAATTAACAGCTTAATCCTAAATCTGACAGCCTAAGAAAGGGAGGAACAGGAAAAGGTCCTCGCACTGGTGGTAAAATACGATCTCACTCAAACACAAGAACACACACACACACACAGACCTTATGAGGTTAGCTGGTTAAAATCTGCTGCTTCCTGACATTTATTAACATTTATTAACATTTATTAACATTTATTAACGTTTATTAACATTTATTAACATTTATTAACATTTATTAACATTTATTCTCCTACGGTCCGACGTTCAGTCGATGGTTTACAGGAAGGTGCCGTTCTGAGTGGCGCTTCCAGTGAAACTAAAGGCGTCGCTGTGGTTCTGCTGGGTTCTGTCCTCCTCTTCCTTTAGACCTGTAGAACCCAACAGAACCCAGCAGAACCCAGCAGAACCTTCTGCAGAAGGTAGAGGTGTGCAGCAGAGACGTTCTGCAGCCAGACGTGGAGCGGCCTTATAGAAAGTGCCCCCCTGCAGAGCGCTGTAATCACCTGCAGGGCATGCAGCTCCTCCCTGAGGAGGAGGTGGTGGACGCTGTCCTCCTCCTCTGGACAGCGTCCATCACCTCCTCCCTGAGGACCTCCTCTGGACAGCGTCCTAACTGACGTCCAGCTCAAAGACAGGACAGGTGGAGGCTCCTGTCAGCCAGGGAGCAGAGGACTTTACCTGCGGAGGTGGAGCTGGACACAGGAGGACTAACCGGGGACGCTTGTGTCTCCAGCCTCTCCAGCTGCCAGAAGTCTGACGGTGTCCGAGGAGACGGAGCGCACCATGAAGGTGTCGTGGACGGCGTCTCCAGGAGACGTGGTGAGCTACCGTCTGAGGTACGTCCCCTCTGACGGAGGCAAGGAGGTGGTGCAGAAGATCCCAGGAGGCTCCACCTCCACGGTCCTGAAGCGCCTGCAGCCCCTCACCTCCTACCGCATCGCCGTGGTGACCGTCTACAAGCGGGGGGAAGGAAAAGCAAGGCAAGGAGTAGGAACGACACGTACGTTGGTCCCCAGAGACACAGAGACACGGAGACACGTCCACACAGACACAGAGACACAGAGACACGGAGACACAGAGACACAGAGACACAGAGACACGGAGACACGGAGACACGTCCACAGAGACACGTCCACAGAGACACAGAGACACAGAGACACAGACACAGAGACATAGAGTCATAGAGACAGAGACACAGAGACACAGAGACACAGAGACACGGAGACACGGAGACACAGACACAGAGACACAGACACAGAGACATAGAGTCATAGAGACACAGAGACAGAGACACAGAGACACAGAGACACAGAGACACGGAGACACGGAGACACAGACACAGAGACACAGAGACACGGAGACACAGAGACATGGAGACACGGAGACACGGAGATACGGAGACACAGAGACACAGAGACACGGAGACACACAGAGACACAGACACAGAGACACAGAGACACGGAGACACAGAGACACAGAGACACGTCCACAGAGACACGGAGACACACAGAGACACAGAGACACAGACACACACCTTAGAGACATGTCCACATACCGCAGAGACACGTGGACTCTATCTGCCACGCTGCAGTGGGACGGTGGGGATGTGTAATGTTGGTGCTGGGATGAGACTCTGTGGGTCAGAGGAGGCTGTTAGGATGGACCGGGACGCCTGCTGGACGCCTGCTGGACGCCTGCTGGACGCCTGCTGGACGCCTGCTGGACGCCTGCTCGTCCAGCAGGCGTCCAGCAGGCGTCCAGCAGGCGTCCCGGTCCAGACTTCTTTATGTATCATCTCAGAAATGGAAGTAGCTTCTGCCTGCAGATCTCTAGCATACAGTGAAAGACAGCGAGGCTTTCTACTGACCTGCATGACTTAGAGGAACTGCGTTAGAGACAACCTGCTGGAATGATCTTTAAACCTCGGACTTGTGTCGAGTTTTAATTAATTTTAATTAATTTGGTTATTAATCGCGGAGCTTGTGGTGACGTATTTGCTCCGTTCTTCTACTGCAGTGCCCATTTATAAGGCTCCCAGGAACCTGCAAACCTCAGAGCCCACCAAGACCAGCTTCAGGGTGTCCTGGGATCCTGCTCCTGGAGAGGTCCGGGGCTACAAGGTGACCTTCCACCCCACAGAGAACGACGTGGACCCGCGGGTTCTCCGGGTCGGTCCCTATGACAACACAGTGGTTCTGGAGGAGCTCAGGTAAGCTGCCTTAGAGTCTCAACCATTAATGCAAAGCCACGCTGTTCCTTTTGGAAGAGGGTTACTTTCTATCTGGCTGAGTCAAAGCTTCACTGGTCTACTTTCACACAGTCCCACAGCATGATGCTGCCTCCACCGTGCTTCACAGCTGGTACAGTGTTTAAAACGTCAGCTTTGGCATTGCTTTAAAAAAGTGGATCTTTGTCTCAAATGAACATCAAGACCTTCTTCATTTGCCTTGTCCATGTGGGGGTTGATTGTGAAATAAGAGCTTCTGTCCTGGTCAGCCTGTTCCAGCAGCGGGGACAGGGGACAGACAGGGGACGGGTGGGAACGTGGACACGGCGTTTCACTCGCTGCCCACAGGGAGAACCCAAATGTGGAGCAAAGATTGAAGGTCAGACGGACACAGTGCTGAGAAAGATGTTTAGAGGAGTTAAGGTAGATCATTTAACCCTAAGAACCCTGGACCAGCTGGAGAGCACGGTGGTGGCAGCGTCATGCTGGGGGACTGTTGCCCTTTATTGCAGAAAGTGGACGACTACCAACAGGTAGATGGTTGAAGGTTGGACACGGCTGGGTTTTCCAACAGGACAGTGAAGCCAGAGATAAAGCAAACCCACTGAGCTTCCTCCAGCTGTTAGAAACGCTGTTAGGAACCGTGTTTTCATGGAGGAACTCACGACGGTTCCCCTGGTTTTCCGGCAGGGCAGGAACAAAGTACTCTGTTGCGGTCTTTGGGATGTTTGACGGAGGCCTGAGCTTGCCTCTGGCTGGAGAGGAGAAGACGACCCTAATGGACGATCCTGAGCCTCCACCTCTGGATCCTTCTGGTAAAAACGCCTCCGTGCTTCGTTCCTCTGCTCAGTCAGCAGGCCTGCAGGACAGACGCTTGGTGCTTCACATCTTTCTGTGTTCAGCTGCTGCCTTTTCCAAGTTCTGCTGCTCCCGCTGCCAGAAGGCTGACTTAGTTCTTGTCCAGAGGAATTAATATCAGAGTCGTTTGGGGATTGCTGATTGAAAGCTGGCGCAGATGACTGTGATTAGTACCAATTACTCTGAGCTGCTTGGCCTGTGCTCCCACACCTCCTGCTTTCTGGAGCTTACTGCTCTACAAGCCCAAATGCCCTTTAGCAGGATCAACGTTTAGAAGTTGATCAGATGTTTCCTGGCCAGCACCAGGCGCTCCCATGGTGGGAGAAGAAATCCACCTCATTGGGGTCTTTAGTGGAGCTGGAACAGACTTTTCTCCTCTAGCTCTCAGAAAGCAGCGCTGAGCTCTCCATAGCTGCCAGATAAAGCTGCTGAGATACTTCCAGATTCCCTGAAGCCTGGAAAAAACTGCTTTAATTTGATGCAGAAGTGAGATGTGAAGGCAGGCTGTGAGTGTGAGAAGGTGCTGACCCTGGGCAGCAATCCCTGCAGTGATGGACCCGCTGAGATGTTCCACATTCACACGGACGTTCTACATGGAAACTCCAAACCTCAGTCTGTAGACGTTCCCAGGTGGTGGAGACACTGTGGTGCTGTTACGCACTGTTCTTATTTAATGTTTAATAATTAACTGTTAGGTATTGTCTGGTGAATATCAGCCAATCAGCTGATATCAGGACAATAGTAGAAAGGAATGATTCGAGCTCTGGTGATCTTTTAACAGCAAACTCTGCACACATGTAGAATAAAGGAGTGACAACTTCTCTTTAAGTTCAAGAATTTATTAACAGAAATAAATGAACATCCAGAGAACATCACTATATAATGCTGTTTATCTGAATTAACACTATATTTCAATTAATAAATCCTCTCTAGGCTAGTGAAACTAAAACTACTAAGCAAAATGAAGATAAAAGAAGTTAAGATAAGGAATTATTTACACAGAAATGAAACAAAAAATGGTTGTTGATCATCATCATCATCATCATCATCATCATCATCATCATCATTATTATCATTAAAATTCAGTGAATCCTGGTTCACTGTAGATCTGAGTTAAAGAACCAAAGTTCATCTTAAAGAATGTGGAATGGAGTTAAATTAGCTTCACTAATTCAGAACAACATCTGGTATGTGTTTCCATTCACAAACAAAACATTATTTGATAAAATAACATTTTAAAGAATGATTTGCTCAGTAAGAATCCATAACTTCAGACGCTTGATTTTATTAATGCGATTATACCTCTGGGAAGCTAGGGGTCGCTGTTGTGATATGTCGCTAAATGGGTTAATTCTAAAGCTACACAAAAACACCATTAAATCGACATTAATGTTCAATATTAATGTAGCAATAACGCTCATAGCACTATCGAACGATGGTGGAGCGAAACGAAACAAACCTGTTTAAAACGAACCGTAGTTACGCTGTTTGTTATCTGGGAAGCTAATAGCATTTATGCTAGCGGACATTTGGCGCTAATTTAAAAAAGCTTCAAACTCTATTTCAGTCGTAATGATCAGACCGGATAACACAAACATTGATCAGTCAACATCAGTGTATAATAGTGGAGATAAAGTGTGTTATAACGGTAAAAACACTTAAACTACATCAGCATGGCATGGTTTGAAGAGGCTAGCGGGAGCTACGTCTGTTAGCACCATGTGTTTTAAAAACGCATTAAGTAAACCATTCTAAATAAACTCTTTAACTTTCTGCATTATTTCTCTGCCAAACCTGTCGGTTCCTCCGTGTCGGTTCGGTTCACTGAATCTAGACGCCTGCCACACTTTTCAGATGTTCATCCAGAAAATGTGTTAAAAATCAGGAGTCTTCTTCCTCTGACACTTTGACCCAAAGGTCTAGAAGAAAAGCTCTGAAGTTGGCACCAAAGTGTAGATATTTAAGGGGTGTGACGACTTTTATTAGACAGTGATGTTACAAGCTTTTAAACGTTGTTAAAGTGTTTAAAGCAACCGAGCCGATCTGTGTTGGAAGGACTCCAAACTGCGTCTGTGTTTAGATACATGAGATGATTCCCTCAGACTGATGGAGCTGCTCCAAGTTTCCATGAACTGGAGGCTGCTTTGGGTGGATCTGTGTGCCACGGCCACACTGAGACACACAGATCCACACAGAGACACACAGAGACACACAGATCCACACAGATCCACACAGATCCACACAGAGACACACAGAGACACACAGCGACACACTGAGACACACTGAGACACACAGATCCACACTGAGACACACTGAGACACACAGATCCACACAGAGACACACAGATCCACACAGAGACACACAGATCCACACAGATCCACACAGATCCACACAGAGACACACAGAGACACACAGCGACACACTGAGACACACTGAGACACACAGATCCACACTGAGACACACTGAGACACACAGATCCACACAGAGACACACAGATCCACACAGAGACACACAGAGACACACAGCGACACACTGAGACACACTGAGACACACAGATCCACACTGAGACACACTGAGACACACAGATCCACACAGAGACACACAGATCCACACAGAGACACACAGAGACACACAGATCCACACTGAGACACACTGAGACACACAGATCCACACAGAGACACACAGATCCACACAGATCCACACAGAGACACACAGAGACACACAGATCCACACAGAGACACACAGAGACACACAGAGACACACAGAGCGGGATATTTAGCTGATCTGCAGAGGAACGTTTCTGTTCCCTGTTCCAGCAGCTCTCTCTAGCACCAAGCGTCTGTTTCTGCAGGGTAAAGAGAAGGAGGTGATTTCTGTCTGTAACCTCTGGGCATCCAGTGGAGGAGCCGTCCTGCAGGCCAGGACGAGCAGATCTTTCTCCCCTCACAGGTGCCTGCAGGAGCGAGGAGCACGGCGGGCTTCAGGCTGCAGCTGCAGGAGGAGGCAGAGCAGCAGCTGGATGTTCTGCAGCATGAAGACCAGAGACAGCTGTTAGACGTTGTTACTGAATGATCTGTAAAATGATTTGTTGTGATTGGAAGCTTCTCTGTTCCTCCTCTCCTTCCTCTTTTCTGTCCCTTTTCCTCCACACAGCCTGATCAGACCGAGCCCATCCCGGGATCTCAACCGTCTACACACCCAACCTTTGCTATATGCTAGACATTACACCACCACCCCTCATTTCAAAGCCTGCTCCACCTTTAAAGTGACGTTAATCCTGTACAGCTCAGCTGGAAATAAGTCTTCAGGCTTTATCCTGAAGTTTTGTTCAATTCAATTCAGTTTTATTTATATAGCAGCTCTTTACAGAGTCAAAGTCAATCAAACCATACAGACTGGTCCAAACGTTTCCTATCATCCTGGATCTTTGTTGGAGCTCTCTTTGACTGACTCTGGTTCCGTCTAGCTGCTAAACCGTCTAACTTTACTCAGAGCAACTAACCTGGAAGAAAGTCCAGCCTTAAACCAGCAGGAAGTTCCTACAGGATCAGGAGGATCTGGGCGTACGAAGGTATCAGTCAGGAGCTCCTCAGCTGAAACACGGCGGTGGCAGCATCAGGCTGTGGGCCTTCTGCAGCTCAACAAGCTTTTAGTCAAAGAGGACTGGAGACCTGCAGAACTCCAGCAGGTCCCGACTAGGAGGCTAACGAGTCCCAGCAGAGCGACTAGCTGCTGGAGCTGAACCACATCTTAGCCAGCGATGCCGTTACCATAGCAAGACGTTTCCATGGAGAAAGCTTTATTTAAACCGACAAATGTCACGTTGAAGATGAATGAGAGGATTTGAAATGACGTGTGTGTGTTATTGGTGTGTAGACCTTTGAGATCCACGCTGTTGCTGTTGCACGGCTCCTTTATGTCCTTCACTGCCTTTTCTCTGCAGACGCTCAGTGCAAGACTTCAGCCAAGGCCGACATCGTGCTGCTGGTCGACGGCTCCTGGAGTATCGGACGCATCAACTTCAAAACCATCCGCAACTTCATCGCTCGCATGGTCGGGGTGTTCAACATCGGCCCCAACAACGTGCAGATTGGTAATGTCTCCTCGTCTTCACTAGGGGTCAGTGAATGCATCCTGCCTGCAGGCTGCATCGCACCCTTAGTGACTCCACGAGTCTTCCCTCCTGTTAGGCTGCAGGTTGTGTTGCATTGATCCAGGCTGTGATGAACTCTAGTAAACTTCATCTAAGCCTAAAAGCACAGATCAGAAAGCACACCTTGGTTTACTTAAAAACACCAGAGAAGAGGAAAAAGAGGAAACAGCAGCATGCAGCCTAAAGCTGCTCTGAATAATCGGGTCTTTAGCTGCTGACCCTCTGGAGGATCACGGCTCCAGAAGGTGGCAGACATGTGATGGAGCATGGCCACACAGGACTAACATTTTAAAATGAGCTCTAAAAGGACCAGTAGCCGATGTAAAGAGGTTAAAACTGGAGTAATGTGCTGTTTCTGTCCTGCGTTGGTTAAACGCCTCGCAGCAGCGCTCCACACTGTCAGCCTCGTCTCTCCTGTCAGAATAATCATGAAAAGATAAAAATGTTTCTGATTCATCTCCAGGATGGCGCTCCGGTGACCCGGCAGAACCAACCAAGGTTTCTGACCTTTGGTCTGATGATGTTACTCTGTTCTCAGAGGAGATGGTTTTCAGTCTGATCAGTCGACCTGCAGGAAGCTGTGACAGAACCACAGTTTATCCACAGCTTTAAAACCGGCTGTAAGGAGCGGGAAAGCTGAATATCATCAGCATAGAGACTCCTGCTGGGCTCCGTCAGACGCTGCAGTTTGTGTCTGAGGAGAAGCTGGAACCTGCTGGGTTTAGATGCATGTTCCATCCTGTCTGAGGAGCATCACGGTTCTTCTCAGACCATGGTCCTGTCCCCCAGTGGGCCGTAGCACCACAGCCCCCAACATCTCAGCTAGTAGAGACCCCAGAACACAGCTTGACTTAGAGAATACTGAATCTTAATGGTTCTGCCTGAAAGCTTCATGTTATTCTGAGGAGAGGAACAGAAAGGTCCGTATTAGTAGAGGCAGCGAGTCCTTCAGGAGAACCTGGACATCTACAGAAGACTGAACTAGAAGGCTTCACTTCATTAACGTGTCAGGGAGGAGGTCAGAGGACTGCCGTGTCTTCAGGTAACCAGGATGTGTTCTCCTGCAGCTTTGGCTCAGTACAGCGGAGACCCGAGGACCGAATGGCACCTGAACGCCCACCCCACCAGAGAGTCGCTGCTGAAGGCCGTCAACGACCTTCCCTACAAAGGAGGAAACACCATGACAGGTGAGGGAGCTGCGACACCTGCAGGAGCTTTCAGGAGGAGGAGTTTGCTGTCAGGGCCGTGAAACGTTGTCAGATCAGGAAGAAGAGAGGAGCTCTCAAATCAGACGCATCATAGGATCACCTGCGCCTTTCCGTCCTCTTCCTCAACGTCTTCTTCAGCTTCATAAAGTAGCTTTGATGTCTTTGGGGTGAAACAGCTGCTGCTTTCAGTTAAAGCTACGGGGAAAAGTGTACAGCGCGTTATCAGGACCCCAGGGGGCATTAATTCTCCCCCTGATGAGGGTCGGCTGCCAGACACCACCGGCCCCTCTGACCGCCACCAGCAGGCAGACCGGCTGAAGTTTCTTGCACAAGGGCACAACAGCTGAGACGGTCAAAGCAGGGGTTTGTACCGGCAACCCACTGGTTGCAGGATGAACTGGACTCTCTGCACCAACGCTGTTAACGACTGGATGAGGGATCACTGCTCGTCCATATAAGGACGTGCTTCCTGTTAAAGGCTCTTTTTAAATCACGCATTCTTATTGGTTACTCCTTAACGACAGATACACCTAAATAAAATATTCATTTAAAGTCTAGCTTTTTATTTTCCTTAAGATGTAAAGAGATCATGTGAGAGAAAAGCTGGTCTGTGTGGAAACCTTACAGGTGTAGCTGTAATTGGCTGTAATTGGCTGTAATTGGCTGTAATTGGCTGTAATCTGCTCCTCCTTTCCTCGGACAGGAATGGCTCTCAAATACATCCTCGATAACAACTTTCAGACGGGTGTGGGGATGCGGCCCGAGGCCAGAAAGATCGGAGTCCTGATCACAGACGGAAAGTCGCAGGATGAAATCATCTTCAACTCCCAGAACCTGAGGGACAGCGGCATCGAGCTGTACGCCGTCGGTGAGGGGAAGCCTCCTGCTTTAAAGCTCTGCTCTGTTTCAAAGACCACCGCTGACTGAACGTCTCCCCTCAGGCGTGAAGAACGCCGACGAGAACGAGCTGAGGTCCATCGCTTCAGACCCGGATGAGATCCACATGTACAACGTGCAGGACTTCAAGTTCATGGTGGACATCGTGGACGACCTCACCGTCAATCTGTGCAACAGCGTCAAGGGTTCAGGTAGGAAGAACACGGCCGGTTCTGAGCACTGTGTCGTTAAGAGACCAGCCAGCAGCAGCAGAACACGCTGAAACCGAACAGAACACCTTTAATGTTGTTTTGAAGAATGTTAAATTTAACCTTTCCAGAGACTAAAAGTGTTTGGCAGGCGATTAAAGAGAATCTCTGCTAGAAAACACTAACAGACTTTAACTGATAAATGTTCTGCTGCAAATACCTGAAACGGAATAAAGTTACATCAGTTAAATATATTTCAGAAAAGAAAACAATGAGGTCTTTATTTTATAGTATAAACACATTTCTGTCTATTTACCATTCAATCAAGTTTTTCACCATCATAAATATGTACCATAAACTGATAATTATAAACTGAAGTTTGTTTCATAAATCAAACCTTTATACAAATAAAACCTTTTGACTTTTTCTGAGACTTTTTACAATAATTTGTATGTTTATTAAACAGGAACCATAAAAAGTGAAAAGAAAGCATGCTTTATACCAGATTTTAGCTCTCGGAGCAAATTTCCACCTAATTATTCTGATTGATTGATCTCTGATTGATCAATCTGTGATTGATTAATTGATTGATCTGTGATTGATTGATCTGTGATTAAGTAATTATTTGATTGATCTAATTGATTAATCTGTGATTGACTAATCTCTGATTGATTGAGTAACTGATTACTTGATTAATGTGTGATTGGTTATTCTGTGATTAAATAATTGATTCATCTGATTAAGATGTGATTAATTATTTGATTAATCTCTGATGATCGAATAATTGATTAATCTGTGATTGATTAATCTGTGATTGATTGATCTGATTGATTAATCTGTGATTGATTGAATAATTAATTAATCTGTGATTGATTAATATGTGATTGATTGATCTGATTAATTAATCTGTGATTGATTGAATAATTGATTAATCTGTGATTGATTAATCTGTGATTGAATGATCTGATTGATTAATCAATCTGTGATTGATTGATTAATCTGTGTTTGAATGATTAATCTGTGATTGATTGAATAATTAATTAATCTGTGATTGATTAATTTGTGATTGATTGATTAACTTCAGGCTCGGCTGAATCCCATTTTTCATCCATTTCTCTGAATGATTTAGCAGAGCAGGAAAAGGTGACCATCCAGGTGTTCTGCAGACCCGGTCGGTCCCGTCTCACTCTGTGTTTGGTTTCAGATACTCAGATGGGCCCGCCCACCAACCTGGTGACATCAGAGGTGACCCACTACTCCTTCAGAGCCACATGGACCCCACCAGAACTTCCCGTGGATATGTACCGCGTCACGTACATGAAGGTGGCTGGAGGACCCACCCTGGAGGTGAGCTGAAGCCTGACCCGCCTCTCTGATGCTGCTGGTCTGGTTGGAAACAGGCAGAGTTTCTCTGGTTCTGTCTTAAACAGCAAAAACCCCAAAGATCCAGAACCCTTCTTGGTACCATTCTCCTCGACGTGATGGAAGCCTGGACGATTAGTGGAAAACATGCAGAGATGTTCCTGATGGATGGTGTTGGACTGAACCGGACTCTAAACGTGTATAATAATCCAGGGAAGTGGACAGAACCAGTTTCTAACTGGGCTTCTTTGATCACAGTCGGACTAAATAAAGCTGCTGAAAATAAAGGAGGGCTTCATTTATTAGTGAAATAACAACAACTGGAGGATCAGTGACTAAAAACAAAGAAACATTTAACATTCAGAAAACTATTAAGATGTTCCTTCAGTTTCTATGAAGTTCTGCTGATACCAGCAGGTGTTTAATGAAGAACCCGGCTCCTCATCATGGAGCTTTCTGAGGTCTTCTCCCTCACAAACCGTGAATCTGCTCGCTCTGAACATCCTAGATCATCTCTTTGATGTGTTTCACATTGCTGGGTCTGCTTTATATTCAGAACCTTCCCTGCAGACCTGGAATCTGGATCTGAGCTTTGAACCTGCCTTTAGTTCTGCCTGAAGCTGCCACAGAGCAGAGGCTTCTCCGTACTTCCTTCCTCTACCGCCGCCTGTGGGAGGTTCTGCTGGATCCACTTGGTCCGACGTTGAGGAGCTCAGAGCAGACAGCTTCCCTCCACGCTGCATGGGCGGACGTCATAAACTGGACCAGCAGGAGATGCTTCACAAGAGAGAAAATTATGACAGCAAATTCCTGGATTACGACCCGGCTGGGAGGAGGTTCTGTTCTGGACTTCAGGGAGTCTGAGTACATGTGGTTTGCATGACTCAGACAAAGATTAGATGGAAAACCCGGCAACTGGAGCCAGAACCAAAGCGTTGGTGCTGACTGAATGAATGGATCCAGAAGGAGGAGAATCTCTCATTCCTTTGGGCTTATTTTATTTATAGTCTTCAAATGTTCCAATCTCACCCAGACCAGAACATGCTGCTCCTGCCACCGGTACTTCTGTTAGTGAAGATGTGGGTTCTGAATGTCCTCCAGCTTTACCCAGGAGGTTTCTGTGAACGGATCATTTCCACATCCTCACCTTTCAATCAACAAAACGGTTTAAACATCCAACGGCATCGCTGCTGTGAAACGGCCTGGACCTTTCCAGAACTAAGCTCTGGGAAAAGACTCCATAAGAGATGAACATTTACCTGCAAGATCCAGTGACCTAACAGAAAGTACTCTAGAGGTTTAGGAATCTGCCCTGCAACTTTTGGAAGGTCCATGAAGCTAGCCTGAAAGAACCCTGGAAGCTCCTGCAGGTTCTTTCTGGAACCCATAGGAGCCCAAAGGAATCTATAGGAGCTCGTAGGAGCCTATAGGAACCCGTAGGAGCCCATAGGAACCCGTAGGAGTCTATAGGAGCCTGTAGGAACCTGTAGGAGCCTATAGGAGCCCATAGGAAACTATAGGAGCCCCATAGGAACCTATAGGAGCCCATAGGAACCTATATGAGTCCATAGGAGCCTATAGGAGTTCGTAGGAGCCTATATGAGCTCGTAGGAGCCTATAGGAACCCGTAGGAGTCTATAGGAGCCTGTAGGAACCCGTAGGAGCCTATAGGAGCCCATAGGAGCTCGTATGAACCTATAGGAACCTGTAGAAGTCCATAGGAACCCGTAGGAGCTCGTATTAACCTATAGGAACCTGTAGAAGTCCATAGGAACCTGTAGGAACCCATAGGAGCCTGTAGGAACCCATAGGAGCCTATAGGAACCTATAGGAGCCCATAGGAACCTATATGAGTCCATAGGAACCTATAGGAGCTCGTAGGAGCCTATATGAGCTCGTAGGAGCCTATAGGAACCTGTAGGAGTCTATAGGAGCATGTAGGAACCTGTAGGAACCCATAGGAGCCTATAGGAACCCATAGGAGCCCATAGGAACCTATAGGAGCCCATAGGAACCCATATGAGTCCATAGGAACCTATAGGAGCTCGTAGGAGCCTATAGGAACCCGTAGGAGTCTATAGGAGCCTGTAGGAACCCGTAGGAGCCTATAGGAGCCCATAGGAGCTCGTATGAACCTATAGGAACCTGTAGAAGTCCATAGGAACCTGTAGGAACCCATAGGAGCCTATAGGAGCCCGTAGGAGCCTATAGGAGCCCATAGGAGCCTATAGGAGCCCGTAGGAGCTCGTATGAACTTATAGGAACCTGTAGAAGTCCATAGGAACCCGTAGGAGCTCGTATGAACCTATAGGAACCTGTAGAAGTCCATAGGAACCCGTAGGAGCTCGTATGAACCTATAGGAACTTGTAGAAGTCCACAGGAGCCTATAGGAGCCCGTAGGAGCCCATAGGAACCTGTAGGAGCTCGTATGAACCTGTTATTTTCAGGGACATGAGACTTTATAATAATACATTTCTGACCTCGATTCAATCTGGATCAAATCAGTTTTGTAATTTCTTATTTCTTCTTTTTAAAATCCAGCTGGTATTTTTCCAGCAGTGAATTTGACCAAAACTCGTTTTAAAGCAGTAAAACGATCCAAAGGCTGTAGAAGCGGCTCCTCAGACACATCAAGGATGAGTAAAAGCTGCTGCTCTGCAGCTGAAATCAGACTTTAATCAACTTTTCTTACCAGCAGGATGAGCTGCACTGATTGCTAACACACAGCGTCTTGGCTTTAGACCTTCTTGTGTTCTGAATGTTTGGTTCTCCTCCTGCGTTTGATGTTCTGCAGTCAATTTATCAGCCAACTTGGACGGGTTTTCCCAGGGGCTGATTAATGCGGCGAGATGTTTGTCTCTCACATGTTGGGTCTGCTGATGAAAATAAAACATCTGGAGCATGATCAGATGAGCCGGAGACCAGATCAGACAGACTCGGGTTCTCCAACTGGAACCGAGCTGGGAGAAGAACCTCCAGACAGTCAGAGACCTCCATCTGTCCTGCAGACAGACGCTGACGTCCAACAAGCTGCTGAGAAGATCTGCAGAGAGTTTCTCCCTCCGTGATGAGGCTGATCCACCGTCCTCCTCTCAGCCTTCGCTTTGAATCTTTCTGGTTCTCATTTAAAATCGACTCGTTTTCTAAAGAGAGTCCATGTTGTTCTCATTTGCTGCTCATCCTTTAGTTACCAGCTAAATGTTTGCAGCTGATCTTCTTCCCAGCTGCTCTTCATCATGAACAGAGCAGCTCTCCTCCAGTGTGAAGGTGTGGGTTTACCCAGGGTCACCTTTAACCAGGTCAACGCTCCTCCTGTTGGTCCCAGCCATCATCTGGGTTCTGGGTTTTCTCCGTGAAGACGCCTCTGGTCTCCTCTGAGGTCCACTAACTGGTCCTGCTCCTTTTCAGCTGCTGGTGGACGGGGAGGTCACCACCACGGTGCTGGAAAACCTCTCCCCCCTGACGGAGTACGTGGTGAACGTCTACGCCGTGGTGGAGGAGGTCAGCAGCGAGCCTCTGAAGGGCACCGAGACCACCTGTGAGTGATTCCTTCCTCCTCCTCCTCCTCCTCCTCCTCCTCCTCCTCCCTGACAGATCAGCAGCAGAAGCTCACCATCATCAGGGTTTGACCCGCTCAGGTTTGGCTGCAGCTCGTTAAGGTCGTTACATGCAGACAGGACTTCCTCTGGCCTGTCTGCCAGTCCAGGACCATAAATGATCTCTGGAGGTTCAGGTGGACGTTCTTGTCTTAGTTTAGGATTTATTTCACAGGAACAAAAATACATTTACCTACAGATTTACCTACAGCTGCTCTGGGCAGACCAACCGTCTGCTGCCATTCACACATCCCCACTTTAAGTCCACCTGTTCACAGTAATAGATGACATCACAGTTCAAAACAGATGCACGCCACACTTTTCAGATTCCTGAACCCCTTTACTTCCTGGTGTGTCAGAACATAAACCCAGCTCTGTGTGTTTGGGTCGGCATTGTGTGTCAGGAGGTGTGAATACTTTTGGGAGGCATCCGGTTTCACATCAGAAGTGATTCGGCTGTTCCAGTTGTGGACCGGTCCGCTTGTTGTCGTCTGTTCTGTGGTTCTGCGGGTTTTTTAGCTCCGTGTTCCTGATGATCCAGAACAAAAGAGATCTTAGGATAAATGCTGATCGTGAGTCTAAAATGATTCTGTTTGGTTAATCTAGATGAATTATAATCCCCACACAGTGAAATCAGTGAGTTTCACCTCTAAAAGCAGCTTTCAGTTTCTACCGTCATCCTGATTTTCAGTCTAAGGTTCTGCTGAGCTGCTCTGGGTTCTCTGCTGGATTCTGTTTGAACTCCTGTCTCTGGTTCTGTTCCTGGTTCTGTTCCTCAGTGCCGCTGCCGGCGCCGGCGAACCTGAAGGTGTTTGATGAGACGTCCAGCAGCATGAGGGTGAGCTGGGAGGCGGCGGCCGGAGCGACGGGCTACCTGCTGCTCTACAGATCCATCAACGCCTCCGAGCCTCAGCTGGAGCAGGAGGTAAGGTCCGGCTGCAGGTTCTGGGTCACAATCAGAACCCAGACCCCAGAACCTGGGCCCAGGCTGCAGGTTCTGGGTCACAATCAGAACCCAGAACCCAGAACCTGGGCCCAGGCTGCAGCTCCTGGGTCACAATCAGAACCCAGAACCCAGAACCTGGGCCGAGGCTCCAGGTTCTGGGTCACAATCAGAACCCAGAACCCAGAACCTGGGCCCAGGCTGCAGGTTCTGGGTCACAATCAGAACCCAGAACCCAGAACCTGGGCCCAGGCTGCAGCTCCTGGGTCACAATCAGAACCTCTGGGCCCAGGCTGCAGGTTCTGGGTCACAATCAGAACCCAGAACCCAGAACCTCTGGGCCCAGGCTGCAGGTTCTGGGTTCTGGGTTCTGGACACGACCGGACAGGAGGGACCCGTACATCAATCATGGTCTGGAGATCCAGTCCTCCAGGACCGGTGTCTCTAGCCCAGCAGAACCCTGCCAGCACGCCGCTCGGTTCTGCTGGTACCGGGTCGGCGCCGCACAGGCTGAGGCCCGGTATCAGAAACATACTGGTTGTTTGTTGGATCAGATCCAGACATGAACAACCTCCACAGAACTCCTGCTTTCACTGTTGGGTCCAACTTGCTGCCGAGGTTCTGCCATCCTGGCTGTTTCAGAACCAGAACCCAGACCCAGACTGGTTCTGTAGTCCCGACTCCCCGTCTGAAGACCAGAACTCCTCCTGAAGCGTGACCCAACCCGTCATTTAGTCAGCGCTGAGAGAAAGTTCTGATCCACTGAACAGAACGGCCCGGTTTGGACCAAACAGAACCATTCATCCCTGGAAATGGGTTTCCCCCAGATTCTGGATCCAAACACGGTTCCGACCCGCCCGCTCCTCCCTGGACCACATCTGGACCCGTGCTCGGCGCCGCCCTGCTTTAAAAGGCCCGGCCTCCGGGTCCGGTTGCTGCTTCCAGATGGAGCGGCGCCCAACAGAACCGGGCCGGAACGTATAAAAAGGTGTTGGGTTAATGAGAGCGATGAGCTCATGGTCCGACGTCACCAGCATGAGCAGATGCTTCACGGCCGGACCAGAACCTCCTGCCAGAACCAGCACTGGACCTGCAGGCAGATGTGGGAACATCTGCAGGGCTCACCTGCAGTGATTCTACAGATATAAGCCGTTCCCTGGTTCCTCTGCCACGTCTGGAGAAGAACCGGAACCATCTTCTGGGTTCTGCAGCAAACCGGATCTAACATCAGCTGGAGGCCCTCAGCAGGGTTCCTCAGGTCCGATGTTCTGCAGACCAGGAACCCGGCGTCCCGTTCAGGATTCAGGATCAACGGAGGTGGAACCGCCTGAAGGAGCTCCAGGCCCGGTTCCGTCCTCAGTCGGACTTTCCTGAGAACTCAGAGACTGAATGAGCTGAAGCTCGGTTCTGCTGGGTCCTGGGAGGTTTTCTGGTCCAGATGTTCTGCAGAACCCATTGCCATCAGAGCGTGCGTCTCTTTGTTCTGTGCAGGTCCGTGTGGGAGGAGACGTGACGGAGACCCAGCTGGTGGCGCTGGTACCAAACACCGAGTACGCCGTCACCCTGCTGGCTCTGCATGGAGAGTCCACCAGCGCCGCCCTGGAGGACCGCGGAGTCACCCGTACGTTCCCCCGTTCTACCGCCAGGCCCGGTTCTATGGCCCGGTTCTACCGCCCGGTTCTACCGCCCGATTCTACCGCCCGCTTCTACCGCCCGCTTCTACCGCCCGGTTCTACCGCCCGGGTTCTACCGCCCGATTCTACCGCCCGCTTCTACCGCCCGGTTCTACCGCCCGGTTCTACCGCCCGCTTCTACCGCCCGCTTCTACCGCCCGCTTCTACCGCCCGGTTCTACCGCCCGCTTCTACCGCCCGGTTCTACCGCCCGCTTCTACCGCCAGGCCCCGTTCTATGGCCCGGTTCTACCGCCCGCTTCTACCGCCCGGTTCTACCGCCCGCTTCTACCGCCCGCTTCTACCGCCCGCTTCTACCGCCCGCTTCTACCGCCCGGTTCTACCGCCCGCTTCTACCGCCCGGTTCTACCGCCCGCTTCTACCGCCAGGCCCCGTTCTATGGCCCGGTTCTACCGCCCGCTTCTACCGCCCGCTTCTACCGCCCGCTTCTACCGCCCGCTTCTACCGCCCGGTTCTACCGCCCGCTTCTACCGCCCAGTTCTACCGCCCGGTTCTACCGCCCGCTTCTACCGCCCGGTTCTACCGCCCGGTTCTACCGCCCGATTCTACCGCCCGGTTCTACCGCCCGGTTCTACCGCCCGGTTCTACCGCCCGATTCTACCGCCCGGTTCTACCGCCCGATTCTACCGCCCGGTTCTGCCGCCCGGTTCTACCGCCCGCTTCTACCGCCTGGTTCTACCGCCCGGTTCTACCGCCCGCTTCTACCGCCCGCTTCCAGCTGCACGCTCCTCGTCTGGCCCCGTTCTGAACACGGTGATGGACGGAACCGTCTGAAGGCGGGTTCACGTGGCAGAATTTTCAGCCCGATCTCAGAACATCCTGCCGTGTGCGGTCAGAACGTCGGTACCGCTCGGTGGAACGTCGGGTCCGTTAAGTGGAACGTCGGTACCGCTCAGTGGAACGTCGTACCGCTAGGTGGAACGTCAGGTCCGCTCGGTGGAACATCAGGTCCGCTAGGTGGAACATCAGGTCCGCTAGGTGGAACGTCGTACCGCTAGGTGGAACGTCGGTACAGCTCGTTGGAACGTCGGTACCGCTCAGTGGAACGTCGGGTCCGCTTGGTGGAACGTCGGTACCACTCGGTGGAACATCTGGTCCGCTCGGTGGAACGTCGTACCGCTAGGTGGAACGTCGGGTCCGCTCGGTGGAACGTCGGTACCACTCGGTGGAACATAAGGTCCGCTTGGTGGAACATCAGGTCCGCTAGGTGGAACGTCGGGTCCGCTCGGTGGAACGTCGGTACCGCTCGGTGGAACATCAGGTCTGCTCGGTGAAACGTCGGGTCCGCTCGGTGGAACGTCGGTACCGCTCGGTGGAACATCAGGTCCGCTCGGTGGAACATAAGGTCCGCTTGGTGGAACATCAGGTCTGCTCGGTGGAACGTTGTATTACTCAGTGGAACGTCGTACCGCTCGGTGGAACGTCGGTACCACTCGGTGGAACATAAGGTCCGCTCGGTGGAACGTCGGTACCGCTCGGTGGAACATAAGGTCCGCTTGGTGAAACATCGGGTCCGCTCGGTGGAACGTCGGGTCCGCTAGGTGGAACGTTGTACCGGTAGGTGGAACGTCGGTACCACTCGGTGGAACATCAGGTCCGCTCGGTGGAACGTCGGTACCACTCGGTGGAACATAAGGTCCGCTCGGTGGAACGTCGGGTCCGCTCGGTGGAACGTCGGGTCCGCTCGGTGGAACGTCGTACCGCTCGGTGGAACGTCGGTACCACTCGGTGGAACATCAGGTCCGCTCGGTGGAACGTCGGTACCACTCGGTGGAACATAAGGTCCGCTCGGTGGAACGTCGGTACCGCTCGGTGGAACATAAGGTCCGCTCGGTGGAACGTCGGTACCGCTCGGTGGAACATCAGGTCCGCTTGGTGAAACGTCGGGTCCGCTCGGTGGAACGTCGGTACCGCTCGGTGGAACATCAGGTCCGCTCGGTGGAACATAGCGTCCGCTAGGTGGAACGTCGGGTCCGCTCGGTGGAACATCAGGTCCGCTCGGTGGAACATCAGGTCCGCTAGGTGGAACGTCGTACCGCTAGGTGGAACGTCGGTACAGCTCGTTGGAACGTCGGTACCGCTCAGTGGAACGTTGGGTCCGCTAGGTGGAACGTCGGGTCCGCTTGGTGGAACGTCGGTACCACTCGGTGGAACATCTGGTCCGCTCGGTGGAACGTCGTACCGCTAGGTGGAACGTCGGGTCCGCTCGGTGGAACGTCGGGTCCGCTCGGTGGAACATCAGGTCCGCTCGGTGGAACATCAGGTCCGCTAGGTGGAACGTCGTACCGCTAGGTGGAACGTCGGTACAGCTCGTTGGAACGTCGGTACCGCTCAGTGGAACGTTGGGTCCGCTAGGTGGAACGTCGGGTCCGCTTGGTGGAACGTCGGTACCACTCGGTGGAACATCTGGTCCGCTCGGTGGAACGTCGTACCGCTAGGTGGAACGTCGGGTCCGCTCGGTGGAACGTCGGTACCACTCGGTGGAACATAAGGTCCGCTTGGTGGAACATCAGGTCCGCTAGGTGGAACGTCGGGTCCGCTCGGTGGAACGTCGGTACCGCTCGGTGGAACATCAGGTCCGCTCGGTGGAACATAAGGTCCGCTTGGTGGAACATCAGGTCTGCTCGGTGGAACGTTGTATTACTCAGTGGAACGTCGTACCGCTCGGTGGAACATAAGGTCCGCTCGGTGGAACGTCGGTACCGCTCGGTGGAACGTCGGGTCCGCTAGGTGGAACGTTGTACCGGTAGGTGGAACGTCGGTACCACTCGGTGGAACATCAGGTCCGCTCGGTGGAACGTCGGTACCACTCGGTGGAACATAAGGTCCGCTCGGTGGAACGTCGGGTCCGCTCGGTGGAACGTCGGGTCCGCTCGGTGGAACGTCGTACCGCTAGGTGGAACGTCGGTACCACTCGGTGGAACATAAGGTCCGCTTGGTGAAACGTCGGGTCCTCTCAGTGGAACGTCGTACCGCTAGGTGGAACATCAGGTCCGCTCGGTGGAACGTCGGGTCCGCTCGGTGGAACGTCGGTACCGCTCGGTGGAACATCAGGTCCGCTCGGTGGAACATAGCGTCCGCTCGGTGGAACGTCGGGTCCGCTCGGTGGAACGTCGGGTCCGCTCGGTGGAATGTCGGTACCGCTCGGTGGAATGTCGGTACCGCTCGGTCTAACATCAGGTCCGCTCGGTGGAACGTCGGGTCCGCTCGGTGGAACGTCGGTACCGCTCGGTGGAACATCAGGTCCACTCGGTGGAACATCAGGTCCACTCGGTGGAACATAGCGTACGCTTGGTGGAACGTCGGGGCCGCTCAGTAGAACGTCGTACTCGCCGGTTCTAACTGCCGTCTGCCCCGCTGTCTGCCCTCAGTACCGCTGCCCCCTGCTGGAGAGCTGAGGATCAGCGACGTGACGCACAGCGCCATGAAGCTCACCTGGGACGCCGCACCTGGAGCGGTCCGCAGATACCTGGTCACCTACAAACCCGAGGAGGGAGAGTCCAAAGAGGTAACCGTGGTTCTGATGTGTGGTTCTGATTTCTTTACGTTCCTCGCCAACCCGACCTTCAGGTTTTAACAGTACCGGGTTCCCCAAACGGTAAACTTCTGGGCCCAGAAGAACCTGGTTCCTGGTCCAGAGAGGTGACCTGAGAACAGCCTGGGAGGTAATGGACCGGTCAGAACCTGACCAGAACCACGAGGAGAGGACGTTCCTCTTGACGCCTTGTTGGGTCCAGATTTGTTGGCTGGTTCTCCTGATGTTCTGGACCAGGATGTCTGGTCCGGTTCAGGCTGGTTCTAACCAGATCTTCTCTGTCCTCGTAGATTTCCTCTACGCCTTCCAGAACCTCCTGATGTTCTGGACCTAAAGAACCAGAACTTTTTATTCTGCAGAGCAGTTTTCTCAGATGCTTTGAGTTCCTGCAGATTCTGGTTCTGTTTCCTTTTACGGATCTTTTGGATCGTTCTGTGTCAGGGGAACACGTGCTGCCTCTTTAGGTTCTGTTTGGGTTCTGCTTCAGTTTTCAGACGGTACTGATACCAAAGTCAGAACCAACAATGATGCATTTAATGTGCTAATAGATGTGATAAATGGTTGAATTAAGGAGACCAGGTTCCAGCAGAACCCTGCAGGGTTCTATCAGAACCTCTCGGTCCTGATGACGGTGGAGATCCGGTTCCTCTAAACGGATCAGTCTGTGTCTCCTGCAGGTGGAGGTTAACGGAGACGTCACCACCCTGCAGCTGACCCAGCTCCTCTCCCAGACCGAGTACAACGTGGCCGTCACGCCCATCTACGACGGAGGACCTGCCGACCCGATGCTCGGAACCGCCATCACAGGTCCAGTTCTGGTTCCACTCTCGTTGTTGGTCTGTTCAGCAGAAGTTCTGATGATGCCTGCAGCGTCTCAGCGTGAGGCGGCAGTGATCCAGAACCGGCTGCTTCATCTCTTCCTGTGTGCATGAACAGACGTCGTTCCTGCTCCCAAGAACCTGCGGTTCTCCGAGGTGACCCAGACCTCCTTCAGAGCCACGTGGGAACACGCAGCTCCAGATGTCTACCTCTACCGGCTCGCCTGGACCAAGAAGGGCGAGAACAACTTCATGAACGTAAGTCCAGGAGAAGGCGACGAGCTCCTGCAGCTTTCCTGCTAGACATGTTACCTTCATGTTACCTTCATGTTACCTTCATGTTACCTTCACGTTACCTTCACGTTACCTTCATGTTACCTTCACGTTACCTTCATGTTACCTTCATGTTACCTTCATGTTACCTTCATGTTACCTTCATGTTACCTTCACGTTACCTTCATGTTACCTTCACGTTACCTTCATGTTACCTTCATGTTACCTTCATGTTACCTTCATGTTACCTTCATGTTACCTTCACGTTACCTTCACGTTACCTTCATGTTACCTTCACGTTACCTTCATGTTACCTTCATGTTACCTTCATGTTACCTTCACGTTACCTTCATGTTACCTTCACGTTACCTTCATGTTACCTTCACGTTACCTTCATGTTACCTTCACGTTACCTTCACCTTACCTTCACGTTACCTTCACGTTACCTTCACGTTACCTTCACGTTACCTTCACGTTACCTTCACGTTACCTTCACCTTACCTTCACGTTACCTTCATGTTACCTTCACGTTACCTTCACCTTACCTTCACGTCACCTTCACGTTACCTTCACGTTACCTTCATGTTACCTTCACGTTACCTTCATGTTACCTTCACGTTACCTTCACCTTACCTTCACGTCACCTTCACGTTACCTTCACCTTACCTTCACGTTACCTTCATGTTACCTTCACGTTACCTTCACGTTACCTTCACGTTACCTTCACGTTACCTTCATGTTACCTTCACCTTACCTTCACGTCACCTTCACGTTACCTTCATGTTACCTTCACGTTACCTTCATGTTACCTTCACGTTACCTTTAATGTTACCTTTACGTTACCTTCACGTTACCTTCACGTTACCTTCATGTTACCTTCATGTTACCTTCATGTTACCTTCATGTTACCTTCATGTTACCTTCACGTTACCTTCATGTTACCTTCATGTTACCTTCACGTTACCTTCATGTTACCTTCATGTTACCTTCACGTTACCTTCACGTTACCTTCACGTTACCTTCATGTCACCTTCACGTTACCTTCACGTTACCTTCATGTTACCTTCACGTTACCTTCATGTTACCTTCACGTTACCTTCATGTTACCTTCATGTTACCTTCATGTTACCTTCACGTTACCTTTACGTTACCTTCACGTTACCTTTAATGTTACCTTCATGTTAGCTTCACGTTACCTTCATGTTACCTTCATGTTACCTTCACGTTACCTTCATGTTACCTTCATGTTACCTTCATGTTACCTTCACGTTACCTTCATGTTACCTTCATGTTACCTTCACGTTACCTTCACGTTACCTTCATGTTACCTTCACGTTACCTTCACGTTACCTTCATGTTACCTTCATGTTACCTTCATGTTACCTTCACGTTACCTTCATGTTACCTTCATGCTACCTTCATGTTACCTTCACGTTACCTTCACGTTACCTTCATGCTAACTTCATGTTACCTTCACCTTACCTTCACGTTACCTTCATGTTACCTTCACCTTACCTTCAAGTTACCTTCACGTTACCGTCACGTTACCTTCACGTTACCTTCATGTTACCTTCACGTTACCTTCATGTTACCTTCACGTTACCTTCACGTTACCTTCATGTTCCGTTCAGTTACCTTCACGTTACCTTCATGTTACCTTCACGGTACCTTCACGTTACCATTCATGTTACCTTCACCTTACCAATACCTTCACGTACATTCAATTACCTTCACGTTACCTTCACCTTACCTTCATGTTACCTTCACGTTACCTTCATGTTACCTTCACGTTACCTTCATGTGTTACCTTCCGTTACCTTCATGTTCCTTCACGGTTACCTTCATGTTACCTTCATGCTACCTTCATGTTACCTTCATGTTACCTTCACGTTACTTCATTTACCTTCCATGTTACCTTCACGTTACCTTCATGTTACCTTCACGTTACCTTCATGTTACCGTTCATGCGTTACCTTCATGTTAACCTTCAGGCTACCTTCATGTTCCCTTCATGTTACCTTCAAAAAAAAAAAACGGTACCTTCATGTGTACATTCATGGTACCTTCATTCTACCTCATGTTACCTTCACGTTCCTTCACGTTACCTTCATGTTACCTTCATGTTACCTTTAATGTTACCTTCATGTTAGCTTCACGTTACCTTCACGTTACCTTCATGTTACCTTCACGTTACCTTCACGCTACCTTCATGTTACCTTCACGTTACCTTCATGTTACCTTCACGTTACCTTCACGTTACCTTCACGTTACCGTCATGTTAACTTCACGTTCCTTCATGTTACCTTCACGGTTACCTTCATGCTACCTTCATGTTACCTTCACGTTACCTTCCACGTTACCTTCATGTTACCGTCATGTTACCTCACGTACCTTCACGTTACCTTCATGTTACCTTCACGTTACCTTCACGTTACTCATGTTACCTTCATGTTACCTTACCTTCATGTTACCTTCCATGTTACCTTCACGTTACCTTCATGTACCTTCATGTTACCTTCATGTTACCTTCATGTTACCTTCACAGGTTACCTTCACGTTACCTTCACGTTACCTTTAATGTTACCTTTACGTTACTTCACGTTACCTTCACGTTACCTTCATGTTACCTTCATTTACTCATGTTTCACCTTCACGTTACCTTCATGTTACCTTCATGTTACCTTCATGTTTACCTTCACGTTACCTTCATGTTACTTCATGTTACCTTCACGTTACCTTCATGTTACCTTCATGTTACCTTCACGTTACCTTCATGTTACCTTCATGTTACCTTCATGTCACCTTCACGTTACCTTCATGTTACCTTCATGTTACCTTTCACGTTACCTTCATGTTACCTTCACGTTACCTTCACGTTACCTTCATGCTACATCATGTTACCTTCACGTTACCTTCAATGTTACCTTCACGTTACCTTCACGTTACCTTCATGTTACCTTCACGTTACCTTCATGTTACCTTCACGTTACCTTCATGCTACCTTCATGTTACCTTCACGTTACCTTCACGTTACCTTCATGTTACCTTCATGTTACCTTCACGTTACCTTCACGTTACCTTCATGTTACCTTCACGTTACCTTCACGTTACCTTCACGTTACCTTCATGTTACCTTCATGTTACCTTCATGTTACCTTCACGTTACCTTTACGTTACCTTCACGTTACCTTCACGTTACCTTCACGTTACCTTCATGTTACCTTCATGTTACCTTCATGTTACCTTCACGTTACCTTCATGTTACCTTCATGCTACCTTCATGTTACCTTCACGTTACCTTCACGTTACCTTCATGTCACCTTCACGTTACCTTCACGTTACCTTCACGTTACCTTCATGTTACCTTCACGTTACCTTCAAGTTACCTTCATGTTACCTTCACGTTACCTTCATGTTACCTTCATGCTACCTTCATGTTACCTTCATGCTACCTTCATGTTACCTTCATGTTACCTTCATGTTACCTTCACGTTACCTTCACGTTACCTTCATGTTACCTTCATGTTACCTTCATGTTACCTTCACGTTACCTTCATGCTACCTTCATGTTACCTTCATGTTACCTTCATGTTACCTTCACGTTACCTTCACGTTACCTTCATGTTACCTTCATGTTACCTTCATGTTACCTTCACGTTACCTTCATGTTACCTTCATGCTACCTTCATGTTACCTTCATGTTAGCTTCACGTTACCTTCACGTTACCTTCATGTTACCTTCACGTTACCTTCACGTTACCTTCACGTTACCTTCATGTTACCTTCACGTTACCTTCACGTTACCTTCATGTTACCTTCACGTTACCTTCACGTTACCTTCATGTTACCTTCACGTTACCTTCATGTTACCTTCATGTTACCTTCATGTTACCTTCACGTTACCTTCACGTTACCTTCACGTTACCTTCATGTTACCTTCATGTCACCTTCACGTTACCTTCACGTTACCTTCATGTTACCTTCATGTTACCTTCACGTTACCTTCATGTTACCTTCATGCTACCTTCATGTTACCTTCATGTTACCTTCATGTTACCTTCATGTTACCTTCATGTTACCTTCACGTTACCTTCATGTCACCTTCATGTTACCTTCACGTTACCTTCACGTTACCTTCACGTTACCTTCACGTTACCTTCATGTTACCTTCACGTTACCTTCACGTTACCTTCACGTTACCTTCATGTTACCTTCATGTCACCTTCACGTTACCTTCATGTTACCTTCATGTTACCTTCACGTTACCTTCATGTTACCTTCATGCTACCTTCACATTACCTTCAAGTTACCTTCACGTTACCTTCATGTTACCTTCACGTTACCTTCATGTCACCTTCATGTTACCTTCACGTTACCTTCATGTTACCTTCACGTTAACTTCACGTTACCTTCATGTTACCTTCACGTTACCTTCATGTTACCTTTCACGTTACCTTCATGTTACCTTCACGTTACCTTCATGTTACCTTCACGTTACCTTCACGTTAACTTCACGTTACCTTCAGTTACCTTCATGTTACCTTCACGTTACCTTCAGAGCTCATTTTGGGTTAGGGTCACCATCAGATGGTCCACACAGCAGTGATGGTTCTGTCTGAGGTTCCTCAGCAGCAGATCAGGTCTTCTCCAGCCGGGCCCATTACCTGGTTCTGGCAGCCAGGGGGCGGAGCTACAGGTGAACCTTTAGATCAGGACGTAGAGAACGTCCTGATCTAAAGGCACCGGGGTTCTGGTCATTATGGGCTCTCCTGCAGAGGTTCTGGTTCTGCTTGGTAGATGTTCTGGTCACATCAGGAGGTCTTAGAGGGTTCTGTTCTGTCTCCTGCAGGAAATTCTGACCAATGAAGACACCTCCTACGTTCTGGAGAACCTGGACCCGGACACGGAGTACCTGGTGACGGTGACGGCCATCTATCCCGACGAGTCGGAGAGCGAGGACCTGATGGGAACCGAGCGAACGCGTAAGTGATCCTGCCTCCTCGGAACCGCAGGATTCTCCTAGAACTCTGGGTCTGGGTTGGAGTAACGCTCTTCTTCTCACCGTCTCTTTCTAGTGGCGACAGGTCGACCTGGTAGGTTTGTGTTCACGCTTAGCTGGCCGATCGGACCCGGCCAGACGTCCGTGTCTCAGCATGCTTGTGTGTCTCAGAGCTCCGCGCTGCGTTCACACCACCGCCTCGGTTCCCGGGCCTTAACGGGGGGGGGGGGGGGGGGAACCTGTGGCGCCGTGAAACCAAACGTGAGCGGCTAGAGTCCAGGCTGTGGTGTGAACGCAGCGCGGCGGCGTCTGCCTCCATCATTACCCATAATTCCTCCATCCTGTGTGGGTCCGTCCATCAGCTCACCTGCTCTGTTCCTCACCTGTGTGTCGTCATCATCCTGGTCCACATCACCTTCATGTTGTGGCATGTTGTCCAGTCATCCTGCTGCAGCCATGGAGCTCAGCGGCTGCTGGTCCCCAGGCCCGGCCTCGGCTGGTTCTGTCCACGGTTCTGTCCACGGTTCTGTCCACGCTTCTGTCCACGGTTCTGTCCACGGTTCTGTCCACGGTTCTGTCCACGCTTCTGTCCACGCTTCTGTCCCGGTCCAAACGCCAGCCCGCTTTCCTCTCATGCTCCTGAAGACCAGGACCTCCTGAAGTCCAGCTGAGCATAAATCCAGACCGGGAGGCCCGCGGTGACTCTGGAGGAGCTCTGGAGGAGCTGCAGAGAGCCACGGCTCGGGTGAGGCGATCTGTCCGGAAGAAGCCGGTTCTGATCCGGGAGACCAGAACCTGTGAGAGGCTGCAGGTTCCGGGACCGAGGTTCACCTTCCAGCAGCACAGCAACCCCAGCCATGTTGCCAACGTGTTAGAGCGGCCTAGTCAAAGTCCAGAGCCACCTACAGCCAGGTGAAGCTGAAGACAGATGTTCCCAGGTGTTCTGCTTCTGGTTCTACAGAGTTCTGGCCCGGTGGAGCTGAGGGTGCATTTCCTCTCCAGGTCGGTCTGGTACCGGAGGTTGGAGCGAGCCGGTACCAGACCGACCTGTGAGAACTTTAGCTGCAGCTAACGGACTCGTCCAGAGGAAGTCTTCTCTCTCATTGGTCCAGCCGGGTCAGGTGATTAGCTCGGCACCGAACAGAACCTCCCAGCCCGCTCTGTCAGTTCTGTGTGGTTCTGAAGGCGTTGGTCCAAAGGTTTCTGAACTCCAGCTCCACTGCAGCTTCCTCCTCCTCCTCCTCCTCATCATCATCATCATCATCATCATCATCATCATTCTGCTGCTTCCATCTCTAACCTGAAGCCTCTGCAGAGGAACCAGCGCCATCCTCACCTCTTCAGAACCTTCTTCTCACCGCTGTGTTCTCTGTGCCTCCAGTACCGAGCGGACCGCCTCGGAACCTGAGCGTCTACAACGCCACCGTCTCCACGCTGACCGTGAAGTGGGACGCCGCTCCCGGTCCCGTCAAGAACTACAAGGTCACGTACCGGCCCATCGCTGGAGGAGAGCCGCTCTCTGTAAGTGTCTCCTCAGGGCCGGGTCCGGCTCGGTTCTGGTGGAGTTCTGGTGAAGACCGGGGCAGGTATCAGTTTTAGCCGGAGCAGGACCTCTGATCCTCCAGATGGTTCTGACCCAGAACCATCAGGCTAGAACCAGACGGAGAACCTTTGTCCAACTTTACGGCCCAGAAGCCTCAGTCATCTCCTCTGGACCTGCTCACTCCTGATCAGAACCTTCAGCAGAACCCGTGGGTTCTCAGCGGCGTTCTGTTCCTCCTGACCTTCTGACTTGTTCCCTGTGAACAGCTGCAGGTCGGAGGCAAGAAGACCAACGTGATCCTGCAGAAGCTGCAGCCGGACACGCCGTACGCCGTCACCGTGGCCGCCGTCTACCCGTCAGGAGAAAGCAGAGACATCTCAGGAGAGGGGAAGACCAGTAAGCATGAGCCAGAGCCAGAACCAGAACCAGAACCAGAACCAGCAGCTGCTGACTGGACGTTGGTCTGCAGAGCGTTGCTGCTTTGGTTTCTCTCCCATGCAGAAGGTCTCATGTGTGTTTTTGCCTGTGCAGAACCTCTGGGCGGCGTGAGGAACCTGCAGGTGCTGAACCCGACCATGACCACGCTGAACGTGCGCTGGGAGCCGGCGGAGGGCCGCGTCACCGAGTACAAAGTGCTTTATGCTCCGGCTGCAGGAGGAGCGGAGAGCATGGTAGGCCTGGTAGGAGAACCTGCAGCTGTTAGAACATCTGCTGGGTGAGAAGCTCAGAACCTTCAGCATCAGCTGTGGAGCCCGCCGGCCTGTTGGTCCAGTTAGACGCTGCGGCCTGCAGGAGGGGCAGCGGCTCTGAGGCTGAACGCTGAGCCCGGTCAGCAGCGGCTGATTTCTCTGCCTTGTTGTTGGAACCAGGAGAGCGTCTCAGCAGGAACCACCGCCACCATCCTGCGGGGGCTGCAGCCCGACACCCTCTACACCGTGTCGCTGGTTCCGGTTTACGCCGAGGGAGACGGGAGGAAGCAGTCTGAGAACGGGAAGACCAGTAAGCCCTCAGCCCTGTGCGGTCCAGGCTGCAGCAGCATGTGTGCTTCAGCCCGTTCTCACCCTCGCTCCTCTGCTCAGGGCCTCTGGGCGGCGTGAAGAACCTGAAGGTGACCGACCCCACCATGACGTCTCTGAACGTTAAGTGGGACCCCGCCGACGGCGCCGTTCGTCTCTACAAGGTCTTCTACGTACCGTCCAGCGGAGGACGAGAGGAGATGGTGAGAAGCTCCTGAAGCCTTCGTCCTCAAAGCCACCAGAAGAACTTTGCTAACCTGGTTTCTCTGAATCCGCCCCACAGGAGCAGGTTCCTGCAGGAACCACCTCCATCGTGCTGAGGAACCTGCAGTCCGACACGCAGTACACCGTGTCTGTGGTGCCGGTGTACCCGGCCCGGGAAGGCCGGCGCCAGTCCGAGGACGGAAAGACCCGTAAGCGGCTGCAGGACTCTGCAGGACTCTGGTCTGTCTGGTCTGTCTGGTCCACCAGAAGCTCTGAGTGACCAAAGATCTCGTCTTCTCTCTGCTCCAGTTCCTCTGAGCGGCATCAGCGGCATGACGGTGACCAACCCCACCATCACCACGCTCACCGTCAACTGGAACGCTGCCGACGGCAACGTCCAGGGCTACAAGGTCATCTACGTCCCCGTCAGCGGAGGCCTGGAGATCGTGGTAAGATCCTCATGAGGAGTCGACTCTGTGGACTAAACGTCTGCAGGTCCACCTCCAGTCCCTGAGCTGGAGATTCACTCAGGTTTGTTCAGGGAGCAGGAGGAAGCTGACAGAAGATAAAAGAGAAACATGAAGAGAAATCCAGAAGCAGAAGCAGGCGGTCTGCCTGTCGACTCTGCTGCGTCCTTCAGACTCGCTGCTTCCCTTAAACTCTGTTTTATGGCCAAACCTCCACTGCAGACATTTAGAAAGGCCGTTTATCAGGAAACTGTTTTCCTGCTTCCAGTAGAGCAGCAGTTCCTGTGTGGAGTGGGGGGGGACTTTTTTCTGGAACCTTTTTTTGTTCCAGAAAAAGGTTTAACAGGATCACTTCTACGTCTTCTGGCTTTAAGATGTGAAATCAGCTCCTGCACTCCCATTTAGTCGGCTACGTTGTTGGTCCAGTTAGCAGAAAAAACCAGAACCAGAACCAGAACCAGCAGCAGAAACCATCAGCAGCAGATCCAAGGCGTCTGAACTTGTTTCTGACGGTGCTCACTGCTGACGGGGGGGGCATTAAACAATGCTGCTTAATGGTTTTCAGCTCTGACAGTTTCTGCTGCAGGCTCAGAAACGCTCAGAGTGAGTTGAGCCTCCTGAGGAGCGCCGATCAAAGCCTCAGCAGGGATTCATGTCTCTGACGGGTTCATGACGGGATAATCCGCCTCGCCGCTGCCAGGCAGCAGCGCCGCTCTGGCTCAGGGATCCAGACGGCTGGCATCTGAGCCACGAGCACATCTGACGGCTAATCTGTCTGCCGGCGCTGCAGGCGGACGCTTCCACAGCTCCTGTTTGTCCTCTTAGGTTATTATTATAATTATTATAATTATTATTATTAGGTTAGGAGACAAAGGCCTGAGCTGAGACACCTGGGATTGTTGGTTTCACCAAATCATCGGTTTGATGCAGGAACGCCGTGTTGAGTTCAGAGCAGACGCTTTTCTCCGGTTCTCCAGGAGTTATTCTGCATCTCTGGTCTCATCTTGTCTGTCCTCATCAGGAACAAGTGTCTGAGAGCACCACCTCCACCGTCCTGCAGAAACTGCTGCCAGACACCAGCTACACCATCACCGTGGTCCCCGTGTACGCCGAGGGAGACGGGCCCAGCCTCAGAGACACCGGCAAGACCCGTGAGTACCCGGCTGTGATTGGTCGGCTCCAGAGCTCGCCATCCAACCAGGAAGTTCAGATAGAAAGCCTGACGGCCACCAGCGTCTTCTATGTGTTGCCAGGAAGTAAAAACTGGACTTCCTGTTTGGTTGCTTGGGTGCAAAGAAGCAAAAATGTTATATTCTTCCTAAATGTGGAGATCTGAAAGGTTTTCTCAGAACTTTCAGGTCCGTTTAGGAACCAGCCCTCCTCCTGCCTCTCTGGCTGGAACTAAAACCAGCGTCCAGGTCCTCAGAGGTCCAACCTGCCTGAGTCCACAGGCTGAATTACCTCCTGAGGAGAGAACCGGGTTCTCATGACCCGATTACAGGATCCCGGTTCCTCCCCCTATCAGTCCTCTAGAACCGGAGCCCTGCACGTTTAAACTGATTTATGTGAACATTAAGTTGACTTTTATGCAAAAGCATAAAAAGGTTTCTTCAGTCTGTTTCAGCATCTTTCATAAAGAACTGGAACGTAATGATGGACCTGAGGGAGCACCAGAACTTTTTCAGCCGTAGCTGTGGACGTGTTTGATGTTGGATCCGCCGCTGTGGATCCTGAGGTTCTGTCTCGGTTTGTTCTCAGGGCCGCTGGGGTTTGTGAGGAACCTGCAGGTGACGGACCCGACCACCAGCACCCTGAACGTGCGCTGGGAGCCGCCGGAGGGAAACGTGCGTGAATACATCGTGATCTGGGAGCCGACTGCAGGAGGAGAGCAGGATGTGGTGAGATCTTCATTCCTGACCTGATTCTCTTTGTTTGTGACGGTTCCTCTCCGTGAGTCCCTGAGGAAACGGTTCTGTCCGTCTGAACGTGGTTCTTCAGTTCACTGAGGCCTGGAGTCTCTGTGGTCCATCAGCTTTGCTGCCTCTGAACGACCTTCATGCATCTTCCTTTCCATTTCCTTCACACACACAGTCACACGGTTCTGTGTGTCTGGGTCTGTTCTGCCTCTGAAATTTAGACCTGCAGTTGGTCCAGTTCTCAGGTGGTTCTCCTCTCTCTGAAACTAGGACCAGGTCCCTGGAACCAGCACCAGCACCGTCCTGAAGAACCTGGAAGCAGACACCGAGTACACCGTCACCGTGGTTCCGGTCTACCCAGAGATGGAGGGAATGTCCATGTCTGAGAACGGGAAGACAAGTGAGTCCCGGCTGCAGGAACACTGCAGAAACTAAAAATAAGGATAAAAGTGTATTTTCTAGTGTTGGGCCGATGCCATTTTATGGCCCCGATACCCGATACCGTCTGTTTGAAACTGATGTGTATATAAATGAAGAACTGCATACTAATTAGGGTAGTGGAACTTTTTATTGCCTACCTGGAATCGGTGACAATAACTGAATAAACTTTTGGCTCTCAAAGGCCAAAATAGTGCAACATTAATGAAATTATAACATGTATAATAATAGTGCACTAATCTCTTTTTAACCCTGAGTTTTGGCTCTCTATAAAATAACTTCTATAACATGTATAACACTAGTCGGGAGAGAGAAGGCTGCGTTCAGGTGACATACAAACATCAAAATGGTATCAGTGCTTGTTTGTTGGTTCTCACCGATACCGATATCACCATTTTGGTGCTGGATCAGAAACCCATCCCGTACTGGTATCAGTGCAACACTAGTATGTTCCCTTAATTTGAGCATAAGAAGATAATTAGATAAACTACACTTGAAATAAGATGATGGAGATGAGTTGCTGCTATTTTAAGAGCAAAAATCTTTTTCTATTGGCAGAATGTTTAAACTTGCTGCTCAAATCAAGGACAAATAAACTCATTTCAAGTTTATTTTTAGTCATGTTTCTGCAGTGAAGGTCCGTTTGCACCAGAATGAATCATTAGATAAATGAGGCCAGCATGGCGGCGGGTCCAGCTTCTCCTCAGCGTCTCCAGGAGGAGTTCTGGAGGCAGCAGAGCATCAGCTAACGAGCTCCATAGCTTAACGAGAGTCTGCTGTCGCTCCTCAGACCCTCTGGGCGGCGTGAAGAACCTGAAGGTCATGGACCCCACCATCAGCACGCTGACCGTGCGCTGGGACCCGGCGGTGGGCAACGTCCGCAGCTACAAGGTGTTCTACACGGCGCAGCCTGGCGGAGAAGAGAAAGTGGTGAGGAGGACTGACGGGTCTGAGGGAACCTTCAAACCGCCGCGTGTCCGTCTGCCGGACTCACGCTGAACTATGTTTACAGGAGGAGGTTTCTGGAGGCACCACCACCACCATCCTGAGGAACCTGGACGCCGACACGCTCTACAAGGTGGCCGTGGTTCCTGTCTACCCCGACGTGGAGGGGATCCGGCAGGAGGACCAGGGAAAGACACGTAGGTGGACTGAGAGGACGAGGCTGGTTGGAGCGCTGGCAGCTGTTAGATGTTTGATCACGACTTTCTGCATCATGTATCTGTGATCACTGGATTCACAAAGCTGCTCTGTGATCACTGGATTCACAAAGCTGCTCCCGCCTGTTTCATCATTAGATCAAAGTTAAGAGAATCGTCTTCTGCAACTATTTCTACATGAGCTGGAGAAACGATTTAGAAAAAAATAATTTATCTTCTTGCATTGACAAGACCGGATCACTAGACCGGATCACTAGAATGGTTCACTAGACCGGATCACTAGACTGAGACACTAGACTGAATCACAAGACCGGATCAATAGACTGAATCACTAGACTGAATCACAAGACCGGATCACTAGACAAATCACTAGACCGGATCACTAGGCTTGATCACTAGACTGAATCACTAGAATGGTTCACTAGACCGGATCACTAGACTGAGACACTAGACTGAATCACAAGACCGGATCAGTAGACTGAATCACTAGACTGAATCACAAGACCGGATCACTAGACAAATCACTAGGCCGGATCACCGGATCACTAGACTGTATCACTAGACTGCATCACTAGGCCGGATCACCGGATCCCTAGACTGAATCACTGGGCCGGATCACTACACTGAATCACTAGACCGGATCACTAGACTGAATCACTAGGCAGGATCACTAGACTGCATCACTGGGCTGGATCAGTAGACTGAATCACTAGGCCGGATCAGTAGACTGGATCAGTAAACTGAATCACTAGACCACATCACTAGACTGAATCTCTAGACTGAATCACTAGACTGACCAACATGTCTCCAGGGACCAGCAGGGATTCTCCCTCTGGGGTTGTTCTTGTTGCTTCTTCGCCCTCGTTGCTGCTTGCTGAGATAAATCTGTTAGTGGAGCAGAAATTAATCCTTGAACAGTTTGAAACGTTGCAGCAGCTTTTCTAGAGGACTAAACTCCTGTTGAGACCAGACGGCACCAATCTTTTTATCTCCCAGCTACGCTGACAGATTTATTCCCAGCAGAAGAGCTCGTCCTGAAACACTTGAGCCACTTCAGGGTTGCTGTGAAACAGCCCGGGTGGAGACGGGCCGGGTCCAGTCTGCAGGAGCTCTGGTTCCGTTCATCAGCCGGCCTGCAGAGGCTGAAGCCTCAGAGCAACAGAGGAGTTGATCTGATGAAGCAGAAGGTTTAGGTGGAGCAGCTCCTCGTGGGGAGGACCTCTCTGGTGCCGTCCAGGTCCCATCTCACAGCTTTAGAGACGCTCCTGGTTTCTCCTGAGGAGGCGGCCCCGCCCGCCTGGCGCGCCCTGCAGTAGAAACCAAACAGCTCAGGTGACTCTCCTGTCTTTCAGAGCCTCTGGGCGGAGTGAGGAACCTGCAGGTGAGCGACCCGACCGTCAGCTCGCTCAGGGTCCGCTGGGAGCCGGCCGAGGGCGACGTCCGCACGTACCGAGTCAGCTACGCGCCGGCAGCCGGAGGAGCCGAGAGCACGGTCCGTCTGACGGTTCTGCCAGAACCCGCCGTTTACTAACGCTCACTCTGTTCAAACATCTGGCTCCAGATGTTCTGGTTCTGGAGAAACCCAAACCGACTCGCGCTGTCTCCCTGCAGACCCAGGTGTCCGGCCTGACCACCAACACGGTTCTGAGGGAGCTGAAGCCCGACACGCAGTACCGGGTCACCGTCACGCCCGTCTACCCGGACGTGGAGGGCAAGCCCATGTCGGAGGACGGCAAAACCAGTGAGTTGGGCCCACCTGGGAGTTCTGCAGAACCTGAACCGGGCCGGTCTAACCGCTGGGCGCTGTGTCCTCAGAGGCGCTGGGCGGCGTGAAGAACCTGCAGGTGAGCGACCCGACCACCAGCTCCCTGAAGGCGCGCTGGGAGGCGGCGGAGGGCAACGTGCGCCAGTACCGCATCTTCTACGTTCCTGCAGCCGGAGGCGCCGAGGACATGGTGAGAACCGGGTTCTGGTCCGAACCCCCGCTGTACCGCTCTGGTTCTGTTCTGGTTCCTGTGGAGCGTGAACGCTGGAGGAGAAGAACCTGAAGCAGAAAGGTTCTGGTTCCAGATGTTCTGAGCAGTGCAGGATTCAGAGTGGGTTCTGCTCGGGTCCCAGCCGACCAGAACCGACCCAGCTGAAGCCTGTGTTTGTTTGTGGGGAACAGGAGCAGGTGTCGGGCGGAACCACCTCCACGGTCCTGCGGAACCTGCTGTCGGACACGCCCTACACCGTCACCGTGGTTCCGGTCTACCCCGAAGGAGAAGGGCTGCGTCAGTCCGACAACGGGAAGACCCGTAAGTACCGGCCCGGTTCTGATCCGAGCTCTGGGTGTGGGCAGGGCTTCCTGCTGGACTCTCTGGTTCCACAGAACCATCAGAACAAAACTGGTTCTTCTGGGTTTCTGTCTCTCTGCTTGTGTTTTTGCAGGTTTTGTCTCGGTTCTGAACAGAACCGTTTAGTAGAACGCTGAGTGGACCCGTCCGTCCTGTTCTGGTTGGACCGGGTTTTGGTCTCCATGCAACAGAAATTAATCTTTAATGTTCTCCATCGTGTTCTGGTCCATTACGGACCAGAACCAGACCTTCATGGAGTACTGTCACCTGCGGACCGGGCCAGAACTCCTCAATCACAGAACCCGTTATCGTTAACGAGCTTTTCACGGCTCTGGATCCTCGTGGTTCCACGGTTCTGGTTCTCTGCTGAGACCCAAAGCTGGGATTGGGTTCTGTTAACAGAACCAGTTACAGAACCAGTAACAGAACCAGTAACAGAACCTGTCAGGTTCCAGTTTCACGGCTCTCAGCAGTGACCGCAGAGCGACCTGGAGGGGTCGCAGAGAGGAGAACATCCCAGCAGGTCCAGCCCGGCAGGTCCGGCCCAGCAGGTCCGGCCCGGGCCCAGAATGACCAGAACCAGGAGCTGTGGGGGGGAACCCAGCTGGGTCTGAGAGTTCTGCAGCGACCCAGAAGCTTCCGCTGGAGTTCTGAGATGTTTCTGGTCTGATGGGCAGTACCGGTGTTTATGGTACCAGAACTGGAGCAGCGCTGATAATCGGATCTCTGCGGGACATCAGAGACCGGGAGGTTCTGCTAAATGGACCCAGAACCCACAGCGTCTGATTTCCTCCTCAGCGGAAAAGCTGCAGATGCCAGAAGATCTGCACATCTGCTCCGAGTTAGGATGCAGGAAGTCCGCCTCCTCGTCTGCTCCAAGCAGTTCTGGTTCTGGTTCTGCATCCTGGTTCTGATCAGAGAACCAGCGGTTAGATTAACCCCAGAACCTGCAGTAGAACCACAGGTCTCCTCCAGGCTGAAGGTCTGCTGACGTTCCCTGGTGCTGAGGAACCCGTCGGCCCTGGAGGAGACCCGTGGTTCTCCCTGGTTCTCCGTGGTTCTCCTGGTTCTCCGTGGTTCTCCTGTGGAACCCAGAGTCGGGGAGTGGTGGCCTAGTGGTTATTATTATTATTATTATTATTATTATTATTTATACTCCTGGTCTCTTCCCCCCCCCCCCCCCCCCCCCCCCCCCCCCCCCCCCCCCCCCCCCCCCCCCCCCCCCCCCCCCCCCCGTTCCGCTGCAGTTCCCCGGACCCCGCCCAGGAACCTCCAGGTGTACAACCCGACCCCCAGCAGCCTGAGCGTGCGCTGGGAGCCCGCCTCAGGTCTGGTGCAGCAGTACCGGGTGGCCTACGCGCCGCTGAGCGGAACCAAGCCCACAGAGTCGGTGAGTTTCAGCAGCAGCAGGCTGAAGAGCAGAACTCTGCTCCAACTGAGAGGTCAGAACCGGGCCAGAACTGTTCTGGAAGCCAGATAAACGGGATCCAGTTTCCTTTAATTAGCTGCTCATTAGCTTATCTGATGATGATGAAGATGATGATGATGATGAAAGGCCTCCTTCATGTCGTGTTTTTCCAAATGTCTGAAATTCCTGCGGAACAATCAGTTCATCGGTTCTGCTATAAACCCATAATGTTCCCCGGCGTCTGGACGGGGCAGAGGACCAGAACCGGTCCAAACTCCTGCCTGTTTATGGAGGTTTATGGAAGCAAAATGATCGTTTCTAAGAATCTGAAAGGTGCGGCATGCATTTGTTTTGGTTTCTACTAGACCCAATTAAGCATTAACTCAGAAGACGCTTCATCTCAGCAGAAATCCATCAGCTCTCTGAAGGTCCGGGCTTTGACTAGGCCGTTCTAACATGAATCGCTCTGGTCTAAACCCGTTAGGGAGGTTCTCCACCTCAGGCTCAGGTTCTGGATTTATCTCCATCCAGCTTCCCTCAGCATGACGCTGCCACCGCCGGGCTCAGGGTGGCGTGCAGGTTCGGTTCTGATTGGACCAGCTGGCGTCCCTGCAGCTCCTCCACGATGCTGGGTTCTCTCTGATGTTCTCTGCAGAACCTCTGAGGCCAGAACCAGAACATGTGTGGTTGCTGATTTACCAGAGAGAAACGTATTAATGGGTATCTGGACGGCTTGGAAAATCTGACCCAACAGAACCCAACAGAACCCAACAGAACCTACAGACGACAGTCAACCCTTCTGCTCCCCTAGAGACTCCAGGTTCACAAAATGTGGATTTAGAGGCTGAAAGGTGGATTTTACAGGATATTTCTGCTTTAAAGTGGGTTTCTGGTCCAAACGGGTCATCAGTGGAGGCTGCAGCTCATTCTATGCTTCAGAGCCGGGTCCGCTTTCATTCCAGAACATCAGGATTTATTTGGGTCCATCTGCATCTCTGTGTTCAGGTGAACCTTAAAGTTCTGGTCAGCTGGTTCTGCGGTCCTCCCACCGAGCCTTAACCGAGCCTCCTGGGCCTGGAAGGGCTTCCAGTTGTGGGAACCGAGCCACCGGCCGGGTCCGAGTCCGGCGGGCCAGAACCTTTTGTTCTGAACTCACTGAGTTCCAAAAAAAGTAAAAAACAAAGCAACTGGACTTGTTTTCCGTAGTTGAAGACGTTTCGCTTCCTCTCCAGGAAGATTTCTCAATTTAAAAAGTCTGGAGTAATGATGAGTACCAAGCTTTATACTACTGCCTAACAAAGGCCTGTAATGGCTTAGATAAAATGCAGATTCAACAGAAACAGAATCACTCCTCTGTAACGAGGAGTCGTTAGGCCTGGCTTAAAGGAGCGATGTTTTATGTTCAATGTAATGACTTAATAAACGTTTAATAAACACAGTTAAATTTAACCAGCTGTGTTTTGGCTTCTCCTTAAAGGTTCTGGTTCCAGGAACCATCACCAACGCCTACCTGGACAACCTGATCCCAGACACGCCCTACTCCGTCACCGTCTCCGCTCTCTACGCCGACGCCGAGGGAGCGCCAGTCAAGGGCGACGGCAAAACACGTGAGAGCGACGCCCGAGGCCGACCCGGCCCAGTCCGGATCCCAGAACCGGTCCAAATGTTTCCATATGGAGACGGGCCGCCCTGCAGGAAGCAGATACGGCCGCTGATACGGCCGGTACCGCCAGATCCAACTGGTTCTGGTTCCTGAAACCCAAATCACTGCAATGACGATAAAAATGAATTAGTGGGTTAATTGATCTGATCAGGACAAACATGGAGGGTGGGTCTATTTAAAGGGACGCAGCCTGGAAATAGGCTGGTTTAGGTCATTTTTAGGTTAGTATAACTTCTGAGTTTGTTGTTTTATTATCTGGAAGATGATAAAACTGTATAAAAAAAGTTAAAATAGACACATTATTGTCTGTTTTTACTCTTCACCGTGTGATTTAGCTGTTACAGAATAAAGCTGTAAACCTTTAAAAAACTATTTATAAAAACCAGTCCAGATCCACCAAGTCTAGATAATATATATCTATATCTGTGACAAAATGTAAACTAATTATAGTTTATACATCTGTGGGCAGTTTACACGTATTTTCATAAAAGTGTGACCAGGGATCTATTAAAGCTGCTCAGCTGGCACCAAAAGGTTTAATGATGGCAGAGGATTAATCATTTTTATACCTAGAACAGGAGAACCAGAAACGTTTTATTTCCACCAGTGATTTATATATTTATATAAATATATTCATATATTTTCTATAATGTGCGTTGTGTGGATAATGGATGCGGTCGGGTCTCCTTCCTGCAGCGTCAGACGCCTGATGGAGGCTGTGGAGGTGCTGCTGATGTGGAGGTTCTGCTGATGCGTTCTCATCCTCCGTTCTGTGTTCCAGTTCCCCGCGCCGGGCCCAGGAACATGCGGGTCTACGACGCCACCACCAGCACCCTGACCATCGCCTGGGACCACGCCGAGGGGCCCGTCCGCCAGTACCGCATCGCCTACGCCCCCATGACCGGAGACCCCATCACTGAGTTTGTGAGTTCATCTCTGGCTCCTTCTCCAACATCCACAGAACCCGTGGAACCCGTGGAGTGGAAGAGAACTTCCAGAGGCGGTGCTGATGGAGGATGATCAGTTAGCTCAGAGGAAACGGCTCCACGCTTTCAGAACTCTGACGTGTGATGAAGTCAGAGCTTCAGGCTGTTCTGTGTCTGTTTTCACGCTCTGCCTGCAGAGAGACGCGTGTTTTAGTTCTGCATGAACTCTGGTGACGTTTCCACTAAAGCATGCGCTGAAATCATCGCTCAGGACTCCTCCGCCGCATGAATCACCGCTTAGAGAGGCTAATTACAGGTTCTGTTAGACAGACAGCGTCACGGCCCGATTAATGGTTCTGCTGCGCACGGCTCTTCCTGCCCGCTGGGCCTGGAGCCCAGAACCCAGGAGCAGTTCTGGGCTCCGGGTCTCAGCTGAACCTCTGAGGAACCACGGGTCCTCAGTGATCTTCATCCATTCCTCTAAGGAACGTCTGCAGCAGGAACCTTCCATAAGAGCAGAACGTTTATAAGCTGAGATGCAGAAGAAGACCCTGACCATCCACAGACCCCTCCTTCTGCTGCTGCACCAGAACCCACAGCAGAACCGGATCAGAACTTTAGTCCAAACATGGAGTAAATCTCACAGACTGTTGGCACCTATTATTATTATTATTATTATTATTATTGTTATGGATGTTTATGATGGAGCAGGTCAGATGCTCGGTTCTGTGGAAATGAGGGAACCGGGTCAGGAACTGAACAGTAAAGTTCTGTGTTCTGGTTCTGCAGACGTTCTGAACATCTGTCAACATTTTTCTTTTTGTGAAAATGAGCCAAAGTCCATTTTAATCAGGAAGTTTAATCATTCAGACAGAAAAAGGTTCTGAACAAAGAATGGATCACTGTCGGGTCGGGAAAGAACTACTTAACCAAAGGCTCTCCCCTTTTCTTTTGTCAGCGCTTTAAGGCTGAATATCTGAATAACTACTGGTTCTGATCCGATTCCCCAGTATTTTTAGATTCATCTTCAACTGATTCCTGAATCTGGTCTGGTTCCTTGTTTTAAAGATTCGTGACTCTGAACAGATTCCTGATTCTGAACAGATTCCTGACTCTGAACATATTCCTGAGTCAAATTAGCTTCCTGATTCTGAACGGGTCTTTTGTTGATTCTGGGTTAATTTTAGCTGAATATCGGTTCTGTGCCGACCCGACACCGGTCCATGTCTTAAAGGAGCATAGTGCCAGAACATTTGCAAAAGTCTGCCCCCGCTGGCGACAAGTGGTACTGACAGCTGTGGGAGAAGAGGTAAAGCACCTGCGGCTGCACAGCTGTTTTGTTTAGAGGTGAGATGCTTTCTGAAATAAGAAAGTTCTAAATATTGAAGTTAACTCGTATTTTCTGGCTAACGCATCGTTCACGGCGGAGACTCAACAAAGCAGCAGGAGAACGAGAACGTTCAGCGCGTCACGCATGAATGACTAGAACTGATGAGCGGACGGCCGCCTCGGCTCCAGCAGCCCTCACATCTCGCTTTCTTCCTCCTCGTGTCTCCAGACGGTGGTTCCAGGGAACAGGAACAACGCCATGCTGCAGAACCTGTCCCCAGACACTCCCTACAACATCACCGTGGAGGCCGTCTACGCCGAGGGGCCCGGAGGCTCGCTCAACGGCAACGGACGCACAGGTGAGGCTGACGATGGAGCAGCAACCTGACTGACCCGGGGTTTCCCACCCGGCTGCTCAGGGAGCCTGGCCTGCATGTTCTAGATCAGAACCCTGAACGGGTCAGAACCCTGAACGGGTCAGAACCATGAACGGGTCAGAGGAGGCTGCTAGTGTCTCCAACATGGACACCGCGGTTGTGAAGCTTCTCCAGAGGGACGCAGCAGACATCACACGTGTCTGGAGGGTTCCTTTGGAGGGCCCAGTCCCATCTAGAACCCGTGTAGAACCTAAGCAGAACCCAAACAGCTCCTGCAGTGGTTCTGGTGAAGGCCACAATTATTCATACCCCCACAGATCTGGGGCTGAATTGATTTGTTTCAGTGGTTTGTCTGACTGGAAGTGGTGTTAAGGTTCTGGAGCTAGAACCCTTAAGGTTCTGGAGTTCTGGCAGAGAACCCTAAGGTTCTGGAGTTCTGGCAGAGAATGAGATGTCTGGAGAGCTAAAGATTAGGGTGATGGTACGGAGGGCTAAAGATTAGGGTGATGGTACGGAGAGCTAAAGATTAGGGTGATGGTACGGAGAGCTAAAGATTAGGGTGATGGTACAGAGGGCTAAAGATTAGGGTGATGGTACGGAGGGCTAAAGATTAGGGTGATGGTACAGAGAGCTAAAGATTAGGGTGATGGTACGGAGGGCTAAAGATGAGGGTGATGGTACGGAGAGCTAAAGATGAGGGTGATGGTACGGAGAGCTAAAGATTAGGGTGATGGTACAGAGGGCTAAAGATTAGGGTGATGGTACGGAGAGCTAAAGATTAGGGTGATGGTACAGAGGGCTAAAGATTAGGGTGATGGTACGGAGAGCTAAAGATTAGGGTGATGGTACGGAGAGCTAAAGATTAGGGTGATGGTACGGAGAGCTAAAGATTAGGGTGATGGTACAGAGGGCTAAAGATTAGGGTGATGGTACGGAGAGCTAAAGATTAGGGTGATGGTACAGAGGGCTAAAGATTAGGGTGATGGTACGGAGAGCTAAAGATTAGGGTGATGGTACAGAGGGCTAAAGATTAGGGTGATGGTACGGAGGGCTAAAGATTAGGGTGATGGTACGGAGGGCTAAAGATTAGGGTGATGGTACGGAGGGCTAAAGATTAGGGTGATGGTACGGAGAGCTAAAGATTAGGGTGATGGTACAGAGAGCTAAAGATTAGGGTGATGGTACGGAGGGCTAAAGATTAGGGTGATGGTACAGAGAGCTAAAGATTAGGGTGATGGTACGGAGGGCTAAAGATTAGGGTGATGGTACAGAGAGCTAAAGATTAGGGTGATGGTACGGAGGGCTAAAGATTAGGGTGATGGTACGGAGAGCTAAAGATTAGGGTGATGGTACGGAGGGCTAAAGATTAGGGTGATGGTACGGAGGGCTAAAGATTAGGGTGATGGTACGGAGAGCTAAAGATTAGGGTGATGGTACGGAGGGCGGTACCTTGATGAGCTTCTCTTTCTCTTCCTCTCCCAGTCGGCATGCTGAGTCCCAGGAACCTGCGGATCTCTGACGAGTGGTACACGCGGTTCCGGGTGTCCTGGGAACCGGTCTCTGCTCCGGTTCAGGGATACAGAGTCATCTACTCCCCTAAAGGTGAGCGCTGCCGCCCTCGCTGCCGCCCACGCTCTTCCTGCGCCGCCTACCGGCTCCTCCTGTGCTTGCAGGCAAAGACCAGCCGGTGGACTTCTTCGTTGGTGACGTCACGTCCTTCACTCCCACCAACCTGGAGCCCGGAACCACCTACGACGTCAAGGTTCTGGCCCAGTACGCCACGGGCGTCAGCGCGCCGCTCCTAGGAGAGGGAACCACACGTAGGCGCCGCCCCGCCGCCTCTGCCTGACGCCGGCGTGCCGGCTGCTCTCCTGACACATGTTCTTCTGATCGCTGCAGTTTACCTGAACGTCACCAACATCGAGACCTTCAACGTCGACCACCACAGCTTCTGCATCAAGTGGAGTCCCCACCGAGCCGCCACGTCCTACCGCATCAAGCTCAGGCCCGTGGACCGTAAGTGGCGCTGTCTGTCCTGCTCACACGTCCACCAACACGCTAGAACAACACACTAGAACGTCCAGGAACATGTTAGAACGTCCAGGAGCACGCTAGAACGTCCAGGAACATGTTAGAACATCCACCAGCACGCTAGAACGTCCAGGAACATGTTAGAACATCCACCAGCACGCTAGAACGTCCAGGAACATGTCCACGTCCTACCGCATCAAGCTCAGGCCCGTGGACCGTAAGTGGCGCCGCCGTCCTGCTCACACGTCCAGGAACACGCTAGAACGTCCAGGAACATGTTAGAACGTCCAGGAACATGTTAGAACGTCCAGGAACATGTTAGAACAAGTTAGTATTATTATTATTATTATTATTATTATTATTATTAGTAGTAGTAGTAGTAGTAGTAGTAGTAGTAGTAGTAGTAGTACTAATGGTATTATATTATTAGTAGTAGTATTAATATTATTATTATTAGTAGTGGGGAAACTGCTAAAACACTGAAATGTTTTCATTTTATCTTAATAATAATAATAATAATAATAATAATAATAATAATAATAATAATAATAATAATAATAATAATAATAAAGCTGATAGCAACAGAATAATCTGGTTTAATTTTATTATTCTCTCTATTTTTTAGTTATTATTGTTTCAGTGTTAATTAGGATGATGGTGATAGTAATAACAGTAGTTATAGATGATTAATAGCACTAAGACCAATAAATAATATTGATGATGCCCATCTGGTCCTGGTTGGTCCTCTCCTGGGTTGACCCGGTTCTGCTGGTTCTGCTGGTTCTGCCACCTGTGTGGCTGAGGAGGCTCTGCAGGTGAGGTCATGGCAGCAGGCTTCGCCGCAGACGCTCCTCGCCGTTTGGAGTCTAGACGTTCCCGCAGACCCTGTTTACGTTCCGGGACGTCCCGCCTGGGGAACAGAACGGCGCTGGTTCCGACCGCGCAGCTGGAACCGGGTTTGTGCTTGAAAGGAAAACGTCGTCTTCAATTACCTCCAGCTCTCTGGGGTCCATCTGGTTCGCATTGCTGCACAGACGCGGCTTTGGAGGCGAGGCGTCCCAGCCGGGCCGCGTTAGTCATCAGCCATCCGAGCCGCAGCGACGCAGTGCCGGAACCAATCCGGTTCTGATCGCGTGAGACAGACGGCCCGGCAGCCACAGGGCTGTCCTCCGAGCAGAACCACACACAAGGCTCGCCGTTTCAGGGAGCCTCCATGCAGATCTGGAGTGTTCTGAGCCTGTTCTGAGCCTGGCCCGGTCCAGTTCCGGTCCAGAGGTCTGAACCTCAGCGGGTCTTCTCTGCAGTAACTACCGGGTTGGTTTTCGACCCGAGAAGCAGAGATCCGCTCTGAGCCTGAAGAGACGACAGAACCATCCTGGTCCAGTCCTGGTCCAGTCCTGGTCCAGTCATCCCGCAGGTCTGGTTCTAACAGAATAACTGTATCAGTCCCAAACGGGTCAGACCTCCACAGGAGACACGGTTACTGTTGCCCACTTTATTATACGGTAATAGTTTAGGGCCAGCGCGCCTCCTGGCCCGGTTGGTTCTGTTCCCACTGGACCTCCGCCTCAGACATGCTGCTTATGGGACCGGGCTGAGGTTCTCCGGACCTCTGATACCGGTTCAGTTCACCTCAGCACTGCATCTAAGCCAGGGGTGCACAAACTTATCGCTACACAGGGAAGTGAAAGAAACACGAGGGCAAAAAAAATTATTGTTATTTTTTACTGCTCTACAAAATATTATAATTTTAAATGAATTAGTCAGATTTTTTTAATATAGAAAATAAATGTGTTAATCATTGTAGATCCAAAATTTAAAAAGGGTTTTGCTCATTTGCTGTATTCATCCAGTTTGTAAATGATTTAGAATAATAACTGTGAATGCAGTAGGCATTCACAGTTATTGAGATCCTCTTTCTCGTTTTTACTGTTTAAAGTTTGATTCGCTTCTCCTCCTACAGTTTTTGTCCGATTTCAACCATTCAACTTTTAAACTATTCAGCTTCTTCTGGAATCGATGGCTATATCTTTTTGTACTTTTAACTTTTCAACTTTTTAAAATATTCAGCTTCTTCTGCAAATTTTCAGCTTTTTTTTCTCCCATAGGAAATTAATGTAATTCATTAAAATTCCGCTCATTTCAGCTGCTTTTTGACAGCTTACTGCTTCAGCTTACTTTCAGCTATAAACGCCATGCAACTTATAAAATGTAGTGATATTCCAAACAACATATGTTTTCAAATCGTCGCTACTCCTAAACTGTTTAATATACAGGCATCAGACTTTTACACATTCAGGTCCAGACCCTTCTGGCACTCACAAAAAAGGAATTTTGTGGATAACTGTTACGGTTTGGCCGCAGGAACAATTTGTTCGGGAGTAGCGAATGTGCAAAATCCTGAAAACGCTTTGGACCTCCTTCCCTCCAAATGATCCACTTTTTTACATCGTCGCCATTCCTACACCGATTTTTGTACAAACATAAAAATGAGCACCATAGTGCTCAAAAGCCTGCTGATACTCACGGTGAATGAAATATTTTGACATCTCTTATACTTTTTCAGCTAGAGTGATTTGTTCAGAACTATGTTTGGGGGATTTTCGCATTTTCCTCAAAATTACATTTTTTCCAGAATTTTTTGTGCCTAAATTAAAATATTTCTAGCAAAAACCGATAGCTTGTCCGGTTTCCCTATCCGTTACGAAATAAACACAGACAAAATTACGTCTCTAACCTTTATCGTTCCGGAGAAACCAAGTGCTGCTCGCGGGGTAAATCGCAGCTAAAACATGTTCAGAACTCCATGCCCCGAAATTATGCACTTTTTACATTGTCGCTATGCCTACACCGATTTTTGTACAAACATCAAAATAAGCACAGTTGTCCTCCAAAGCCGGCGGATACTCACAGTGAAGGAATTATTTTGATATCTCCTATACTTTTTCAGCTAGAGCGATTTGTTTGGGACCCTTTTTAAAGGATTTTTGTATATCCATAAAAATCCCGTTTGTATCATAATTTTTTACGCCTTTATTAAAATATTTCCAGCAAAAACCGATAGCTTGTCTTCTTCTCCTATCCATTACGAAATAAACGCAGAAAAAATTACGTCTCTACCATTTACGGATCAGGAGATATGGGGTGTTGTTTAAGGCAAAGTATTCCATTCAATTCCAATGAGGCAGAGTCTGAGCAAAGTGTCTGCACTTCAGTAGAATGGCCCGCTGCAGGTGTCAGTGAGTTTCCATGACAACAGAACTCTGCTGGCCAGAGGTTACTACAGGTCAGGGACAGGCTCCATTGGGATAGAATGGCAACTTTCGTCACCCACTGCATTGGCTGTGATGAATGTAGAAATCTGAAATTCGCACAGTCACTTCCTCTTAACATTTTACATTTTTCAAGTGATTATCAGGCATGTGTGAATTTTCTGTCACTTTTTGGATTTCACATGCTTTCCTATTGGGCCTTTGACTCCAACAGGACCTGGCAGGATGCCCAGACGCATCCTGCCAGGATGCGTCTGGGCATCCTGGGCATCTTCTGGGCATCTTCTTCTAATCATTCAGCTATTGTTCCTTCATGTTCAAATTCTTCAACTTTTTCAACTTCTTCAATGCTTTTCAGCTGTTTTTTCTCTTCTTCAAAGAACTTCTGCATCTTTTGCTCAATCATTCAGCTTACTGCATTCACAGTGCATTTTTGCAGGAAATGCAAATTTTTCTAGTTGAAACTGTCTCTTTAACAATAATAAACAGAACAACATAAGAACAGGATTTGGGTCGGTTGTTCTCTGACATTGTAATTAACCAGTTTTAATAACAGCAGATTTTAATGCAAGGAATGAGTAATTAAGTATCATTGGATAGAAGTCACTGTGAATTTAAAGAGAAAGTGTTTTTTAAAGATGAATACTTTGTGATGAACTTAACGATTCAGTTATAGGATTTAAACTTTTCTTTAGTAATTTTGCTCTAATTAGAAACTAAAACCTTCAATCAGCATCAGCTCCTGTGCTGATGGACCAGAACTTTCAGCAGCAGGTCCGCAGGTTCTGATGGAATCGGTTAACTGGGTTCTGACCCGTTGTGGTGTTTGTGCTCCTCAGCCTACAGCCAGGGTCAGCAGGAAGTCACCATCCAGGCCGGTCTGCCTCAGTACTGCTTCGACGGACTCTCTCCAGACGCCCTGTACACGGCCACCGTCTTCGTCCAGACCCCCAACCTGGAGGGTCCGGGCGTCAGCGCTAACGAGAGAACGTGTAAGTGCAGAACCGTTCCTACCTGGGCTCAGGTGAGGCTGCGAGCAGCTCGTTAAGAAGGAAGTCCTCGTTTCAGTGTGAAGAATCATGGGAGAGTTCTGATCTTCTGGTGCAGCGGTTGGGTAGAACCCTGCTGGGCCACGGTTCTCCGCTCAGCGCTCTGGTTCTGCTGATAGCTGCTGGTCACATGTTGGTTCCTCTGGTTTTCTCACAGTGGTGAAGCCGACTCCAGTTCCAACGATGCCGCCCACCCCGACGCCTCCCCCCACCATCCCCCCCGCCTGGGCAGGTGAGTGTTCCGCTATTACGCACGGTTCTAAGTCATTCGTCCAGGTCAGCAACAGCACAATGATCCCAAACCTCCCTCAGAACGAACGGAGTGGTCTAGTCAAAGTCCGGCCCTCAGTCAGCAGCTGGCCGTGTTTTCTGATTTCAGTCTGCAAAGGCGCCAAAGCAGACGTGGTGTTCGTCATCGACGGCTCCTGGAGCATCGGCGAGGAGAGCTTCACCAAGGTGGTCCAGTTCGTCTCCAGCATCATCGCCGCCTTCGACATCGTGGGACCGTCAGGGATGCAGGTCTCTGCTGCTGACTTTACAAAGCTAATTAATTAACTCAATTAGTGATTATACCTGAAGATCACAATCAGTGAAAGGAGCTAAACGTGTCACATGAAACGAATGATTTTAACTAACGTATTACTGCATTAAGGAGAAATAATACATGAAATTCTAAAATCTGTTTTATTAATGCCTAATCATAATACGGCCACTCTTTATGAGAAAACGTGAAAATATCTTCCTCTTTATTTTGTAGTTTCTGTAAAACACTGAGAAGAAGCTTTAAACGAGCAGCTGAGATGTTCCAGGTCCTTTAAGATAAGATAGTCTTTATTGATCTCACAATGGAGAAATTCACTTGCCACATCAGTTCATACAAGAAGGTGCAGAGTAGGGAAGGTGCATTCAGTTATATACAGTGATTTTTCATATATACAATGGATCAAAAAGGATACAAAAAATACAAAAAGAAATAGGAATGGGGATATGATGTCTTATTTACATACATAGTGATCTATATGTATATAAACATACATACATACTTGTGTGTATATATATATATATATATATATATATATATATATATATATATATATATATATATATATATATATATATATATACATACGCCTACATATATACGTACCTACACGTATATATGTGCATATACATTCGTGCATACATTTGTACTGACATATGTTCAGGTGGTAATAGCAGCAGAAGAGAACAAAAAAATGAGCTGTTCTAGCCTTTTGGGTTCTGTCAGGGGATTCTGATGCAGCTCGTCTTCCTTCCACTAAACTTTCCACCCTAACGCGCTCTAATGACACCCCCCCCCCCCCCCCCCCCCCCCCCCCCCCCCCCTCAGGTGTCATTCGTGCAGTACAGCGACGGCTCCAAGACCGAGTTCAAGCTCAACGCCTACGCAGATAAAGGCGTTGCCATGGCGGCGGTGCATCACATCCGTTACCGGGGAGGAAACACCAAGACAGGTGAGGTGTGGCGCCGGCCCTCAGGGAGCAGCAGGTGTGCTGGTCTGCGTGTCTGACGTCTGTCCACCTGACAGGTGAAGCTCTGAAGCACACCTACGAGAAGGCCTTCTCTGTGGAGAACGGCATGAGGAGGAACGTGCCAAAGGTGGTGGTGGCCATCACCGACGGACGTTCTCAGGACGAGGTGAAGAAGAACGCTGCCAAGCTGCAGCACGCAGGTAACATGTGACATCACTCACAGGTAACATGTGACATCACTCCACAGGTAACATGTTTCCCCCCTGGTTCCCCCTGGTTCTCCCCTGATTCTCCCCTGGTTCTCCCCTGGTTTCATCCTGATTCTCCCCTGGTTTCCCCCTGGTTCTCCCCTGATTCTCCCCTGATTCTCCCCTGGTTCTCCCCTGGTTCTCCCCTGATTCTCCCCTGATTCTCCCCTGATTCTCCCCTGATTCTCCCTGGTTCTCCCCTGGTTCTCCCCTGATTCTCCCCCTGGTTCCCCTGGTTTCCCCTGGTTTCCCCCTGATTCTCCCCCTGGTTCTCCCCTGGTTTCCCCCTGGTTCCCCCTGGTTTCCCCCTGGTTCTCCCCCTGGTCCCCCCTGGTCCTCCCCCTGGTTCTCCCCTGGTTCTCCCCTGGTTCTCCCCTGATTCTCCCCCTGGTTTCCCCCTGGTTCCCCCTGGTTTCCTCCTGATTCTCCCCCTGGTTCTCCCCCTGGTTTCCTCCTGATTCTCCCCCTGGTTCTCCCCCTGGTTTCCTCCTGATTCTCCCCCTGGTTCCCCCTGGTCCTCCCCCTGGTTCTCCCTGGTTTCCCCCTGGTTCCCCCTGGTTTCCCCCTGGTTCTCCCCCTGGTTACCTCCTGATTTTCCCCCTGGTTCCTCCCAGGTTCCCCCTGGTTCCCCCCTGGTTCCTCCCAGGTTCCCCCCTGGTTCTCCCCCTGGTTCTCCCCCTAGTTCTCCCCCCTGTTTCTCCCCTGGTCCTCCCCTGTTTTCCCCCTGGTCCTCCCCCTGGTTCTCCCTGGTTTCCTCCTGATTCTCCCCCAGGTTTCCCCCTGGTTCCCCCCCTGGTTTCCCCCTGGTTCTCCCCCTGGTCCCCCCTGTTCTCCCCCTGGTTCCCCCCGGTTCCCCCTGGTTCTGATCCGTTCTCTGCTCCTCAGGCTACAGCGTCTTTGCCATCGGCGTGGCTGATGTGGACTTCGTGGAGCTGCAGGAGATCGGCAGCAAGCCCAGCGACCGCCACGTCTTCGTGGTGGACGACTTCGACGCCTTCGACACCATCAAGGAGAACCTGATCACCTTCATCTGCGAAGCTTCCACCTCATGTCAGTTAGAACCTTACACTCCATCTCCAGAACCAGAACACGTTCCTCACTGACTCTCCTCTTTCCCCGCAGCCTGTCCTCTGATCTACCTCAACGGCTTCACCTCGCCCGGTGAGTAGAACCTCCCTGTCGGCTAAAAACACCGAGAACCCGGTCCGGTCCGGTCCGGTCTGAACCCTCCTCTTCCTCGCAGGCTTCAGGATGCTGGAGGCCTTCAACCTGACGGAGAAGACCTACAGCTCCGTCCCAGGGGTCTCCATGGAACCGGGTTCCTTCAACAGCTACACCGCCTACAGGCTGCACAAGGACGCCTACCTGAGCCAGGCCAGCACGTGAGTCCACCCCCAGTCCCCCCCGTCCCAGTCCCCCCCCGGGGCTCGTGGGTCCCCCCCCCCGGCCTCCTTTCCACTGTCTTCCAGCCATAATCAATCACACCGGGTTCTAAGTAGAACACGACCAGTCTCTGTTGTCTAGAAGTTAATTAATTTCTAAGTGCTACAGGAGCAGTATATAGTTTCCACAGGCCTATGGCGCCCTCTGGTGGCTACAGGCGGTAATGTTCAATCCTTGGTTCATGCGGGTCACTATGAATTACCATTTAAATGTGATATATGGCAGGATCGGCCAAACTATGACAACAAAGTGTGACCTAAAGTCCAAAAAATACTGTAATACAGCTTCTAGCTTTCAGACAGTGTCTGCCCCCCCCCACCAAACAGTGACTCAGCAGTTTCTTCCTGACGGTAATCCATCATGGCTGCCCCCTGCAGAGCAGAATGCACAGCAGATTTTTAACCCAGAGTCTGCAGCTCTGTCAGAACGTTGGCATGTTATACATGCAGGTTCTGGTCGGGCCCGTCTGACCAGAACCACCTGGATGTTTTCTGTCTCCTGAACAGAGAGATCCACCCAGACGGTCTTCCTGTGGCCTACACCATCATCCTGATGTTCCGCCTGCTGCCCGACTCGCCCTCACAGCCCTTTGACATCTGGCAGGTGTCCAGCCAGGACCACAAGCCGGAGACCGGCGTCACCGTCGACGGTAAGCACCCTGAGGTTCTGGTGCCGGTTCCCCTCAGTCAGAGGAACGTCATCAGAACCGGCTTTAATCGCTGAACCTCCACTTTGCTCTCAATGAGGCATTTCAGGATAAATACATAAAAAGGGAAATAAATATTAATTTGTATCGATTTGGTGTTTTTGCTGAAGAGGAAGACCTGGTTGGTGCGAATAATCCGGTTCTGAGAAATCTGCAGATTCCTCTTTAGTTCTGGTCCGTTTTCAGGCAGGAGGTTTGTCTTTGGACTTTAGCAGCTTTGTGACTCGGTTTCAGTCGTAGGCCACCATGATGCTCTCTGTCAGCGCTGAGATGTTCTCAGAACCAGAAAGTCGGGTTCTTTACTGATTCAGGGCTTAAAACGGGTCTGACCTCCGTTCCGTCTCCTCTCAGGTTCTGCTCAGACCATCTCGTTCTACAACAAGGACGAAACCGGAGAGATCCAGAGAGTCACGTTCGACGACAGCCTGGTGAAGAAGATCTTCCACGGGAGCTTCCACAAGGTAAAGCCGTCCACCTTCTCCCTCCATCTCAGCTGGACTCAGCAGCACCGACACCCTGAGTCCACCTGAAGCTCCAGCCTGGACCTGAACACCTTCTGCTCTGAGGAGAAAAGCTTTAGTAGAAGCGTCTCTGGATGTCAGGAGGTCCTGCAGCTCCTCCACGTTCCAAAGGTGCAGAACATTGCAGACAGAACGTCTCTCATGGAAAGGAAAGCGTGGTCCTGATGAGATCACGGTGGACTCGAGGTTCTCCCACCCGGCCCAACCAGAACACCGTGGTTCTGATGATGTCTATTGAGGAGGACATGCTTGAGCTAGGACACATCTGGAAGCTTCTGCATGGTTCTATCAGAACCATTTGGGCTCCAGTAGCCGTTCTGATGGACCTCTCCAGACCGGTATGACCCAGAGCTGCAGCGGTAGAGATGTTCTGACCCAGATCTTATTTTATCAGATCTTATCATAAAACTGAGAGGCAGCAAATCTGGTTGATCAACATCAGAACCCAAACTGATGGTTCTGCACTGCCGCCTTTAACGGGTCGTCCTGCTGTTCAGAGAGCGGTTCTGCTGCTGGATGTTCCCTCAGAGAACTCCACTCTCCTGCAGAACCGGACCCGACGCACGTCTCAGAACCGCAGGTGAGGCTTGGAGCTGAGATGGATCTGAGGCCCGGAGAGATCATCGTGGTGAGGAGCTGGGAACCGGTCCGGTTCCGTCCCAAGGCCGGCGCCGGACAAGTCCAAAAGCAGAGAGAGGTCCAGATCATCTTCTCCACCCGGAACCGGGCCCACACTGAACTCCAGAGCAGGAACCTTCATCTGAGATCATTTTACAGAAACCGGCACCGGGCCAACGGTGTGAAACATGAACTGAGTTCTGGACCCGGTTCCTCCTTTGTTCTGGTTCCAGGAAGCTACGCTCCATGTTTCCTGTAAATCAGTCCCAGTGGAACCGTCAGTTGGATCTTCTCTGCGGTTCTGAGGAGGTCCAGCTCTGCCTGCTGAGGTCCAGGTCCAACACCTCCTCAGAATCTCCCCGGCCCGGAACACCTCCTGCAGGTGGGACGGGTCGGGAGAATCCGGGTTGAAGGCTGAGATGTACCGCCATCAGGGAACCCGATCCGGGGAATAACGGACCAGAACCGATGCAGTGAAGCTGCAGAGAGCCTCAGGTTCTGCCACCGACAGAACCGGATCTGTGAATTCTGCCGGGTACAGGGAGAGCTGCGGTTTAACGATGAGATCTGAATCCAGGCGCTTTCAGAACCAAACGGGTTTTACATCTGGGCCAGAGGCCATCATCCGGGTCCGGCTCTGAGTCCATTCGGACCGCCGTCCCCAGGTGGAAAATATCTCAGGTTCCAGATGAGGAACGTTCCCCGGTCCATCAGAGGATGCAGGGCGGTTCTGTCCGTCCTCCAGGCCCAAAGATCTGTGACTCAGAACCCTAAACAGAACCAGAGCTGAACGGGTCCGGGCTCTGCAGCCTTACCCGACAAAGCGATCAGACCGTGAGGACAGGAACCAGAACTGGTTCTGGTTCTGGGCGGAGAAGGTCCACTAACATCTCCTCTCTCTCCCTGCTCAGCTGCACATCCTGGTTTCCTCCACCAGCGTCAAACTGAAGGTGGACTGCCAGGAGGTGGCCGAGAAGAAGGTCAAGGCTGCTGGCAACACGTCCAGAGACGGCTACCAGGTTCTGGGCAAGATGTCCAAGTCCATCGGCGCCAAGGGCCAGTCTGCAACGGTGAGCCGGCCAGAACCGGCCAGAACCGACCAGTACCGGCCAGAACCGGAACCGCTGCCGATTCTTATTTATCTTTTAGTGGATTTAACAGTCAAACATTATCTGTTTGTGTGTGAACCCTGGAAACAGATCCAGATTAATTTATTGATCCGTGGCTACAGACACAAAAACGTCACTTTCTGTCATTTCCACCAGAAAAAGGCAAAAACAGACGATAAAACCTGATTTTGTTCCACTTCTAGTCCAGAAACAAAGAACTTTGCTAAGCGGCTACAGCCACGATGAAGCAGCACTATAACAAACCTCTAGGTTCTATTAAACCAACATTTTTACAGAAAGCATCAACATTCACATAATAATAACTAAACACACAAGGCAATAATAATAATAATCATATATATATAACACACATATACATACATATATGCACCCAATACATTTACGGATGTACCTCTTCATATTAATACTGACTAAATATACTTTTTATACATATTGTTAGAACTTCTGAGATCTCCATGAAGTGAATCCCACAGTTTTACCCCAATAACGGAAGAACGTGTTCTACGAGCATGGAGACCAGGCAGGAAATGAAAGCGCTCGAGTCAGGAGGCTGAGATGCTTAAAGATCAAATATAGAACATCAGATTTACATCTGGAGTTGAAAAGTTTAGAATTATGACGCAACACCTGCAAACATTTGGGTCTACGTTAAAATCCAAGCAAGTTCTGTAGTAGTAGAAATCAGTTTGAGTGTTGATCTCTTCCTTCCTTTATTAATTAAACTTTTTGCTAGAATCAGAATAATGATTGTATTTAAAAATTGGGTTTATTGGACCCGTCGTTACGTTAGAACCCAGTTTCCTGTTCATTTCAGCGCCAACGGTTCCTTTATTCCATTCAGGAACAGACACGGTTAAACTTTGATGCTAAACAGGTTCTGCTAACACAGAACTGGTTCTGTCATAATAATTCCTGGTGGATTAAAGGAACCTTGTATTTTAGCCCTTTACGGGTTCTGCTGGGCCGTAATCAGAACCCAGTCCTAGTGGTAGAATCAGCAGGCCGCTGTAACTGAAACCAGATGTTTCCTGTTTGCGCTCGGGGGAACCGGGTCAGACACATGTTCCACAACATCCGTCCCATGTTCTCCTGTTCCCCTCCACAGTTCCAGCTCCAGATGTTCGACATGATCTGCAGCTTGGCCTGGACCAGCCGCGACAGATGCTGCGACCTGCCCTCCATGGTAAGAGAACCCCGACCTGCCCCGCCGTCAGCCGAGAGGCAGCGCCATGCAGCTGCTGCAGAACATCTGCACCACCCTGGTACCATCCCGGTACCGTCCCGGTTCCATCCAGGTTCCATCCTGGTTCCATCCTGGTTCCATCCCGGTTCCATCCTGGTTCCATCCTGGTTCCATCCTGGTACCGCCCCGGTTCCATCCCAGTTCCATCCTGGGACCTTCTGGAGCCCTCTGGGGTTCAACGACTTGCATGTTTTATGTAACTGCATGGAGTAGCTTACTGGTTACTGTGCGGACCTCACAGGACGCTGTTCTGGTACCTTCTGCAACGTAAATGTTCTGCAACATAAAGGTTCAGCAACATAAAGGTTCCTTTGAAAAGAAAGTTACCCTTCCACAAGTGTTTTTCCTGGCCTCATCTCTCTGAGCGAGCAGGTCTGGTTCTGCCACCCTGCTGGTTCTGGTGCGGTCGGTGCTGCTGGTGGAGGTTTTGTCCTGAGGAACATGCAGCGGTCCAATCAGACGTGGGGAGCACATGCTGTTCTTTACTGTAGAACCCGCTGAGGTCCTGTGATGAGCGAGCAGGAAGCTGGACCTCGGGCCGGGCTCATGTTGGAGCAGAATCCTGACAACTCCCAGCTGCTCCTGCTCTCACTCCCTTAGCTTGACCTCCAGCTGCTGTTTGCTGGTTTCTGACATTTTGGGGAGAAAGGAGAGGAGAAAAGCAGGAAAACATGCAGACTGCAGGAGGATGTGAGGCATTACTGGCGACATGTTGGGTTTGAGTCTCCTGAGGAACGCGGTGAGGAAGCAGCTAACAGACAAAAGCAGCCAAGTCATGGAGCAAACAGCTGATCTCCCGCTGGATTTAAAGAACCGCTCCATGTAAATCACCTTTCTTGATTTACTTCCTCAGTCTGTTCTGACTCTGATGCAGACAGAAATATCCCTCCTCGTCGGTTTGGGACAGCATCTGTTCTGACTTCAGCTCCGTGTAAATTCCAGGAGCTGAAAAGGTCCAGACCCTCCAACAGACCATGAAGGCCTCATGCCTGTGGAGCAGGGCGTCCGTCTGAGGGCTAAAGCCTGGTCCTTCTGGTCTTTGACCACACGGATGGGTCTGCTGTGAGGCTGATGTCTGTGTGCAGCAGGTTCTGTTCACCTGTGGTTCTGGTCCACGGGTCAGCAGGTTAAACAGAGGTTTCCACACCAGCTGAGTTTTTCTTTAGAATATCATCCAAAAGATCATTTTTCAGCAGCGTTGCTGCGTTAGCTTTGCTGCGTTAGACGCACTGCATTAGAAATGCTGCATTAGAAATGCTGCTTTAGAAGTGCTGCGTTGTGGAGCTGCGTTAGATGCGCTGCGTTAGAAGTGCTGCGTTACATTGCTGCGTTAGCGTTGCTACGTTAGGGTTGCTGCGTTAGCGTTGCTGTGTTAGCGTTGCTACGTTAGCGTTGCTGCGTTAGACGCACTGCGTTAAAAGTGCTGCGTTAGCAATGCTGCGTTAACAATGCTGCGTTAGCGTTGCTGCGTTAGCGTTGCTGTGTTAGCGTTGCTGTGTTAGCGTTCCTGTGTTAGCGTTGCTGCGTTAGAGTTGCTGCGTCAGAGTTGCTGCGTTAGTGTTGCTGCGTTAGCGATGCTGTGTTAGAAGTGCTGCGTTAGAGTTGCTGCATTAGTGTTGCTGCGTTAGTGTTGCTGTGTTAGCGATGCTGTGTTAGATGTGCTGCGTTAGACGCGCTGCGTTAAAAGTGCTGCGTTAGCAATGCTGCGCTGTGGAGCTGCGTTAGCGTTGCTGTGTTAGCGTTGCTGTGTTAGCGTTGCTGTGTTAGCGTTGCTGTGTTAGCGTTGCTGTGTTAGCGTTGCTGTGTTAGCTTTGCTGTGTTCGCGTTGCTGTGTTAGCGTTGCTGCGTTAGAGTTGCTGCGTCAGAGTTGCTGCATTAGTGTTGCTGCGTTAGTGATGCTGCGGTAGAAGTGCTGCGTTAGATGCGCTGCGTTAGATGCGCTGCGTTAGCGTTGCTGCGTTAGCGTTGCTGCGTTAGCGTTGCTGCGTTAGCGTTGCTACGTTAGTGTTGCTGCGTTAGCGTTGCTGCGTTAGCAGTGCTGCGTTAGACGCGCTGTGTTAGTGTTGCTACATTAGTGTTGCTGCTTTAGCGTTGCTGCTTTAGCGTTGCTGCGTTAGCATTGCTGCGTTAGCGTTGCTGCGTTAGCGTTGCTGCGTTAGAAGCGCTGCGTTAGAAGCGCTGCGTTAGATGCGCTGCGTTAGATGCGCTGCGTTAGCGTTGCTGCGTTAGCTTTGCTGCGTTAGCGTTGCTGCGTTAGCGTTGCTACGTTAGTGTTGCTGCGTTAGCGTTGCTGCGTTAGCTTTGCTACGTTAGTGTTGATGCGTTAGAAGTGCTGCGTTAGACGCGCTGTGTTAGCATTGCTACGTTAGTGTTGCTGCTTTAGCGTTGCTACGTTAGTGTTGCTGCGTTAGACGCGCTGCGTTAGACGCGCTGCGATAGACGCGCTGCGTTAGACGCGCTGCGTTAAAAGTGCTGTGTTAGCGGTGCTGCGTTAGATGCGCTGCGTTAGCGTTGCTGCGTTAGCGTTGCTGCGTTAGCGTTGCTGCGTTAGCGTTGCTACGTTAGTGTTGCTGCGTTAGCGTTGCTGCGTTAGCAGTGCTGCGTTAGACGCGCTGTGTTAGTGTTGCTACATTAGTGTTGCTGCTTTAGCGTTGCTACGTTAGTGTTGCTGCGTTAGCATTGCTGCGTTAGCGTTGCTGCGTTAGCGTTGCTGCGTTAGAAGCGCTGCGTTAGAAGCGCTGCGTTAGATGCGCTGCGTTAGATGCGCTGCGTTAGCGTTGCTGCGTTAGCTTTGCTGCGTTAGCGTTGCTGCGTTAGCGTTGCTACGTTAGTGTTGCTGCGTTAGCGTTGCTGCGTTAGCTTTGCTACGTTAGTGTTGATGCGTTAGAAGTGCTGCGTTAGACGCGCTGTGTTAGCATTGCTACGTTAGTGTTGCTGCTTTAGCGTTGCTACGTTAGTGTTGCTGCGTTAGACGCGCTGCGTTAGACGCGCTGCGATAGACGCGCTGCGTTAGACGCGCTGCGTTAAAAGTGCTGTGTTAGCGGTGCTGCGCTGTGGAGCTGCGATAGCGTTGCTGCGTTAGCGTTGCTCCGTTAGACACACTGCGTTAGAAGTGCTGCGTTAGCGGTGCTGCGCTGTGGATCTGTGTTAGACCTGCTGCTCAATGACGAACCATCAGAACGAGATCTGCAGCTCGTTCACCTGGACATCTGCAAATGTATCTTCTGTCCTTTTCTAATCAGATCTCTCCTGTCATGGCCTCCAAAGTGCCAGATTTCTGCAGTCCAGTCATGCAACAGACACAAAGGAAAGTAGACACCATAACCACCAGCAGACTGAGTCGTAAATTTTGGTGCTGAACCGGGTCTCTGGGGGCGAAAAGTAGCTCGGCTGCAGCTGACTCGGGTTTCTCACAGCAGATTGACCCCGACCCTTTAGAGACGGCAGCACAAGAACAGTTCTGTTCCAGTCTGCAGTGGGAGCTTAGAAACACTGAGCAGCACCGGTCTGGTGGGCCTGATGCGCTGATCCGGAGCAGTGAGACCGGGCTGGATGGCAGGAAGGTTCAGGTCCATGTGCTGAATAAAGGTCCAACATCTGAGCAGAGAGCCAGCAGGATCTGAGCTGAAACAGAACATTTATAACCAAACTCAGAACATCACTGCTGTTGATACATATCCAGCTGGTTCTGGTCCGAATTCTGCTGGCTGATGTTCTGAACCTCCATGTGGCTTTCATGCTTGTTTCTGGTGCATCATTAACATTTGAACGTTTGTTTCTCCTGCAGAGAGACGAGCTGAAGTGCCCCTCCCTGCCCAACGCCTGCACCTGCACCTCCGAGGCCACCGGCCAGCCGGGCCCCCAGGGGCCAGTGGTGAGAAAGACCTCGCACCTTCCAGGAGTTCACCAGAACCTTTCTGCCTGAGTCCTGCTCAGCGTCGCCGTTAAAAGATTCAAATAGTTTCAGTGACTCGAGTGAAACTGAAGGAAAAAGCAGCCAAAGCCTGAAGGACCTCCAGAAATCCTGGAGAGGTTCTGATCTGGACCAGTTAAAGTGGTTCTGAGTCCAAAATCTGGACGAAGGAATTAAGGGAGCCTCAGGAGTCTGGGTCTTAGAGTCAGGAACATTTAACACAAAGATGTTCTGCTTGAGAAAGCTGGAGAACCGCTGATCCAGAACACTTCAACTGGTTCCAGTTGAAGAACCCGGGACCGGATCAGGGTTCTGTTTGCTGTGGCCTTCTGGACCTTCAGCACCTCCAGCTGACGGCAGGTGAAGGCAGATCTTCTCTGAGTGACCCGGTTTGAGCCCAGAGATGAAACCAGAACATGAATGAAGGGAGTCTGATATCTGTTTGTCCGGGTCCGGTTCCATCGGTCTTTATGTGACTGCACAGATCTAAAAGCAGAGTGGACCTGCACCAGAACCACTGCATTCAGAACCTGGATGGTCCTGGTGAGTTCTTTAAGGTCTCAGTCAGGGTCTGGAGGACCAGCATGTTTACAGTTCAGTCTAAAGCAGGAACTAAGAATACAATAAATTACCTAAAATATTTCTCAGAACAGCACCCATTTATCATCAGAATTCGGACCTGCTTGGAGTGTTAATCATTCCAGAACCACGAACCCAGGCTCTCTCAGCTGATGCTGGTGGAGAAACTACAAAAATGGCTGAATTTGTAGTCAAAGCTGCAGGTGCAACAGAGGCTGTTGGCCCCTGACGTGGCCGTCCAGAGGTCCGATTCGTGAGCTCGGTTCTGGTTTCCTGTGTGGCTCAGCTGCAGCGAAGCTTTAAAACCCGACTGAAGTAAAACAAACAACTTTTTCAGTGAAACCCAGATAATTCAGGTTGGTTCCAGTCGCTGCAGTTCAGCACATATCCTGACCCGGTCTTAGTCCTGGTTCTGACCTTCTCCAGGATTTCTGAAGGCCTGTCAGCGGTCCTGTTTGGACTTTGGCTGCAGACACAGAACCAGTTCGACTGAAGGAAGTCAGTCAGCTGCTGGTTCTGGTCTTTTCTGGATCATTTCCCTCTGATCTGATGTTTCATCGTCCAGTTTCCCCAGAAAGAAGCAGACAGACCTGAGATGAAGAGATGTCTGAGCTGCTGCTTTGAAAGCCGGATCAGGAAAAGTTCTGGATAACATGTTCTGGTTCTGCTCCGTCACTAACCCTCCTCCCTCCTCAGGGTGCTCCCGGCAGCAAAGGTCCACGAGGTGAACGAGGCGAGCCTGGTTCTCCGGTGAGCAACCTCCGTTCTTCTCCTCTCTGAGGATCTCAGCTGCAGAATCCTCCACTAACACGTCTGCTCTGTGTGTCTCAGGGGCCGGCGGGTCCACAGGGAACCAACGGACCACCCGGGCCCATGGGTCTGCCCGGACCTCAGGGTCCCAGCGGGATGTCCATCCCAGGAGAGGCTGTAAGTCTGAACTCACACACTGACAGGAGAGCTTCAGCACATTCATCAGTTTCCCTTCAGCCTGGGAGGAAAGACATTCTTTAATGTCACTGAGGGGGCGCCATAAATCCCTCAGACGGCTTCTGGCCCAGTCACATTGTTCTGTTTCCAGACAGGAATTACTGCACATTCCCAGAAAAGGGAATTCTTGTTATTTTAACCAACATGTGTCTGATTCCCTGCTTGTTCTGCTTTAATGTGTCCAGCCTCATGGAGGATTCCTACAGACTGGATTTCCTCCACTGGAAATCTAAATGTTTGGTTTCCTGGTCGCAGCTAAATAATGTTTCTGAGAGTGAAGGAGGAAATCTGCAGAAATCTGCTGTTTATTCTCCTGTTTGTGTTCAGGACAAATTACTTTAAATAGACTGGGAGTTGCATCATCATCCTCCCTGCAGCTCAGCTCAACAACAACCTGCTGCTGGAAGCTGAACCTCTGCTAGCAGGTCGAGTTCAGCCAGAAAAACACCAGAGCCTCTTTATCCACAGAGGAACTTTCCCTGTAAGGCAGACGGCCAAGAAAAAACCCAATTAGCTAAGCTAACAACACAAGCTATCGCTAGGAGCTAGCACAAGCTAGCGCCCCAAGCTAACAACACAAGCTATCGCTAGGAGCTAAAAATAAAAGCTAACACAAGCTATCGCTAGGAGCTAAAAATAAAAGCTAACGCAAGCTATTGCTACAAGCTAGCGATACAAGCTAGCGAAACAAGTTATTACTACAAATAATAGATAAGAATTCCTTTAATGTCCCTCAATAGGGAAATTCAGGTGTGACAGCAGCAAACACACAATTGTGATGAGAAAAGAAAAAAGAATACAAGGAAAGAGAACTAAACTAATCTAAAGTTAGCTTTAAGAAAACATCAAGATTAGAATGTGAGGGTAAATAAATAAATTTACCAAAAAAAAAAAAAAAAAATATATATATATATATATATATATATATATATATACAATTTTAGCTATTGCCACAAACTAACAATACAAACTAGCGACACAAGGTATCGCTACAAGCTAGCGCTACGGGCTAGCGCTAGTTAGACTAATTTCCAGAGCCATTACAGTATGTAGACACCTCATTACATGCTGGAACGCATTCTGCTCCACCGCCATTTTGGATGGGTCTCTCCTATTCTAGTCTCCTATGTCATTTGTTGTCTCTGTATTTAACAATTTATTTGCATGAGTCTTAATCTCCAGCACCAGTTATAAGCAGGGTAGTTTTAATTTGATCTATCACTCAATTCTTTTGTTGGCAGCTCGAGGACAGGAGTCAGAGTCTAATTTGTTTTGGCCACATATAAAGTTGTACAGCGCTGGACTCTATCCACAGAAAGAGCATCGTCATCAGCATATTATACATATTTATAATAAGATGGACTTAGGCACACAACGCGATCTAAGTGGCTCGATGGAAATACTGCGGGCGGCCAGCTTCTGCATGCATTTGTGTTGGACCCAGGCGTGTGTCTAGTAGCACCAGACCTACAGATAGGAGCGAGAAGAACTTCACATGAAAGCATATATTTATTCCTACAATTATTAATGTGTAATACCGTATATGTGTTGTTGTTAAAGAGCATAAAACAGCATGAAAACACCTATTTTAATGCTTCCATCAGTACATGGAGCTGCAGCAGCTTCACTGGGTCAGTGGTTCTGCTGTTTACCACCCGAGGTGATACAGAACTAGACCAGTCACTAGATCTGTAGACCAGAACCAGATTTAGGGTCAGAACTCCCTCGGTTTCAGATAATTTAGATTACATTAAATGACCAGAACCTTCACGGGTGTTGGTGCTCAGCCGTTACAGGAACCTTGTGACGGTTCTGACCCGCTCGCTCTCTGGTTTTCTTTTCCTCAGGGCCGTCCTGGACCGAAGGGAGACCCCGGTGACTCCGGCCTGCCGGGACAGAAAGTAAGTCGGGTTCTGCTGCCGCTCCAGACTGGAAACAGACATAATTCATGTTTTGACTACTGGGCTGGCTCCGGGCCACCGTGCCGCACGCAGAACCTTTTCCATCTGAGGAGGATTCAGGGCAGCGCCGGTCCGAGTCCTCCTGCTACTCCCAAAGGTTCTGAGTGGCACTTCTAAATTAGATTTTAGCGCAGAGAGAGCCAAAAAATGGGTCGGTTCCATCAACAGAACCGCAGTTTTATCTGGGAATAAATGAGGAGTTGGGGGATGTGGATGAAACATGAGTTCTGTTGATCCAAAACATCGAGCTGGGCGGTTCCTCCTCCTGAATGAGGTCCAATCTGTTACGCAACACTTCAGTGGAGCAAATCTCTGCTGCTTCAGGAAAGCTGGGATCCGAGGAATCTAGAAACCAGAACCGGGCCTGAGCCTCAGCTTCGGGTCGAACATCTTCAGCAGCATCCAGTGAAGATGCTGCTGAAGATCCAAAGATTTATCTTAGTTCTGCAGAACGTCAGCTGGAGGAACATTACTGTGGAAAAAAGCCACAGGAAGCCTCCGGGACCGGGTCTGACCGGGTTCTGTACCGAACACCGGGTTTTCCAGAACATTTAGAGTCCGACTGACTGTTTGGAGAAAATGTCAGTTTTCATAGGAAACCAGAACCAGAAGTGGATGATTTTCAGTGGGAAATGATCCAAAGCTGTATCTGAGCAGAACCTTTGTGAATGCTGTGAAGTGTAGCAGGAGAAACAGAACCGAATCATCTGGATCGGGTCGGACTGAAGCTCCTCCTGCTGATGGAGCTGCAGGTGGACCTGCTTCAGAGACGCTGCAGCAACATGCAGTTAATCGCTTCCAGACCGGCCCGGCCCGGCTTTCTGACGGCCTATAAAACGGATCTGGAACGTATTACGTTGCTTGTAAATCTGAGGGGAACCGATGATGGAGGAGCAGCAGAGTTCTGAGAAAAAACGGCACCAAACCCAGATTTAGCGTCCAGCACTCACAGATCCGGACAGCAGGAGTTGATCGTGTTTGCTGGTGTCTGCAGGGTTCTCCAGGAGCTCCTGGTCCCGTCGGACCCATGGGACCCGCTGGAGTGAGGGTGAGTACCGACCCGCTGGATCCTGTCAGCCTGAACACGTTCATGTCTGGTTCTTAAGCCGCACCGCTGTCTTTCCAGGGACCTTCAGGGAAGGAAGGACCAACCGGACCCAGAGGACCACCAGGACCCATGGTGAGACACGCTGAGACCTGGACTTCCTCTCCAGGTCCTCACTGCGCCCCGCGCTGCTCACCTCTGGCTCTTTGTCTCCATGCAGGGACCTCCAGGATCTCCAGGAGTACCAGGACCTACAGGGAAGCCTGGAAACCCCGGAGACATAGGACCTCACGTGAGTGTCCCGGCAGCACGCTGCCTTCATGGAGCCGAGGTTGCTGGTTCTAAACCTTCTGCTGTTCTGCTTTCAGGGAGCCACTGGTCCCAAAGGAGACAGAGGAGAGAGGGTGAGTGGATCACCTGGAAACCGTTTATACCTGCTGCTGATCCTCTCCTCACAGCTGACCGCACACATGGAGACCCACTGAGACCCACTGAGACCCACTGAGATCCACTGAGACCCTCTGAGACCCTCTGAGACCCACTGAGACGTAGAGACCCTCTGAGACCTACTGAGACCCTCTGAGACCCTCTGAGACCCACTGAGACCCTCTGAGACCCACTGAGACCCTCTGAGACCCACTGAGACCCTCTGAGACCCACTGAGACCCACTGAGACCCTCTGAGACCCACTGAGACCCACTGAGACCCTCTGAGACCCACTGAGACCCTCTGAGACCCACTGAGACCCTCTGAGACCCTCTGAGACCCTCTGAGACCCACAGAGACCCACTGAGACCCTCTGAGACCCTCTGAGACCCACTGAGACCCACTGAGACCCTCTGAGACCCACTGAGACCCTCTGAGACCCACTGAGACCCTCTGAGACCCTCTGAGACCCTCTGAGACCCACTGAGACCCTCTGAGACCCTCTGAGACCCTCTGAGACCCACAGAGACCCACTGAGACCCACTGAGACCCTCTGAGACCCAATGAGACCCACTGAGACCCTCTAAGACCCACTGAGACCCGTAGAGACCCACTGAGACCCTCTGAGACCCTCTGAGACCCTCTGAGACCCAATGAGACCCACTGAGACCCACTGAGACCCAATGAGACCCACTGAGACCCTCTAAGACCCTCTGAGACCCAATGAGACCCACTGAGACCCTCTGAGACCCGTAGAGACCCACTGAGACCCGTAGAGACCCACTGAGACCCACTGAGACCCACTGAGACCTGAGACCCACTGAGACCCTCTGAGACTCGTAGAGACCCGTAGAGACCCACTGAGACCCTCTGAGACCCACTGAGACCCTCTGAGACCCGTAGAGACCCACTGAGACCCACTGAGACCCACTGAGACCCACTGAGACCCTCTGAGACTCGTAGAGACCCACTGAGACCCGTAGAGACCCACTGAGACCCACTGAGACCCACTGAGACCCACTGAGACCCTCTGAGACTCGTAGAGACCCACTGAGACCCACTGAGACCCGTAGAGACCCGTAGAGACCCACTGAGACCCTCTGAGACCCACTGAGACCCACTGAGACCCACTGAGACCCTCTGAGACTCGTAGAGACCCACTGAGACCCGTAGAGACCCACTGAGACCCACTGAGACCCACTGAGACCCTCTGAGACCCACTGAGACCCACTGAGACCCTCTGAGACCCACTGAGACCTGAGACCCACTGAGACCCACTGAGACCCTCTGAGACCCTCTGAGACCCTCTGAGACCCAATGAGACCCTCTGAGACCCACTGAGACCCACTGAGACCCACTGAGACCCACTGAAAATGTGGAAACAAGCTCTTGATTGGTTCCCACAGCAACATGTGATCAGACCCACAGTGAACTAGAATCCTGGCTCGTCAGCCTTGATGGGAGATTCAGGCAGAACGGGTTTATTAGAACCTTAGGTCCGGTTCCACCTTTGGTTCCTGGTTCCCTCAGAGACTGGGTTCTAATGACGGTTCTGTGCTCACAGGGCGACTTCGCTCCTCAGAACATGATGCGGTCCATCGCCAGACAGGTCTGCTCGCAGCTCGTTAGCGGTAGGTAGCTCGTTAAGAACCCGTCTGCAGCTTCCTCTCCGGGTCGATCGCCCCTAACTCTCTCTCTCCTCTTCCAGACCAAATGAGTCGGGTCAACACGATGCTGAACCAGATCCCCAACGGCAACTACCGCAGCAGCAACAACCCGGGCCCCCCGGGGCCCGCCGGACCCCCCGGCAGGCAGGGACCCCGCGGAGAGCCGGGCCCCGGAGGGAGGAACGGATTCCCTGGAAGTCCGGGTCAACCCGGCCAGCAGGGAGAGAGAGGTAGGCTCGTCAGTCAGAACCAGAACATCTGCAGGGACGGCCCGTTAGAGGCAGAACCAGAACCCTGACCTCTGACCTCATGGTGTGTTCAGGTCCTGCAGGAGAAAAGGGCGACCGAGGAGTTCCAGGAGTCGGACAGAAAGGACCCAGAGGGCCTCCAGGTACCGTCTCCCCGGTTTACCGACTAAAACGGGTCGCATGGGTCAGCGCCAGAACTTTTCCTCCCAGATCGCAGAAATCCAGACGAACGGTTTAAAAACTGATCCTGGCCTCCGAACACCAGGTGACCCAGAATAAAGAGGTTCTGAGGTCCAGAGTAATCATGGTTGATGTCGGTGGCTCCAGAACCAGGCAGGTGGGCCAACGCAGCAGCAGCTCCTCACCGTCATGGTTTAGATGTTAAAGTCCTGATTTATTAAACTGATTAAATTGCTGCTGGAGGAACATTAGAAATGGACAATAATGCGATTCTGCTGAAGTTCTGATGAAGGAAGTTCTGATGGGGCCGCTCGGTGCGGACCAGCCAACACCATGTTTGTGTTCTGGTTCTGACCCGGCAAGCATCTGGAGCCTTCCTTTGATTAAACTGAACCATGAGGAGCAAATGTTTTATTTTGAAGTTTCTGAGGCGCTTTATTTTTTATTCAATACTCTTTAAAAACATGATACTTTTATTTTGAAAGGCCAGCAGTCCCTGGTGAAATGATTATATATTTGTTTATGTGAAATAATCTGAAGCACAGGGTTTAGGCTTTTATTTTGAAAGGTTCCCTTTGGGTGGGAATATGGACCAGCTTTATTTTGAAGGGCCAACATGATCCCTGGCTGGCTGGTTTATGGTCACAAATCAGAACCAGGCAGGAAAACCGCCGATGGGCCCCCAGCCCGCCGATGGGCCCCCAGCTCGTCCCCAGAACCCCCCACCTAGACTTTTATTCTGAAGGTCCTGACAGCTAAAACGGATGAAACGGCCCCAGAAGAAACTCAGGGCCCCGTAGGTTCCTGAGGATCAGTAGCAAACCATCAGAACCAAGAACTGTTTGACCTGAAGCCTCTGATTCCTCCCCTAGGTCCTCCAGGAGAGAGCAGAACTGGACCCCAAGGCCCCCCAGGCTCTTCCGGACCTCGCGGTCCCCCCGGACGACCCGGCTACGCCGGGGTCCGCGGCCCTCCGGGGCCTCCTGGGTACTGCGACTCGTCTCAGTGTGTCGGTATTCCTTACAACGGTCAGGGATACGTAGGTACGTAGGAGGAGAACACGATGGACCAGGAGGAACTTTCCTCTGGGGACGAGTCTGGGTCCAGGAGCAGATCCGCTGGGTTCTGATCCGGTCTGACGGAACCGATGTGAGGAGGGAATAATAACAGTTCAGATAATTCTCTAAAATCAGATGTTTCTGTTCATGTTCAGCTGCAGAACCGGTCCATTGGACTAGTTATCCTCACAGAACCAGGTCCAGTTCAGACCGGCCCTGAACTGGACCTGGTTCTGTGAGGAATCGTCCTCTCTGCGTTTTCTTTTGGACCTCCTAGGATTGTTGTGGTCCTAGAACCGGGTCGGCTTCTCTGTCGGTGTTCGGGCTTTAGCTGGGCGGCGGTGGTGCATTCAGGGCCGTTCGTAAACGACACCATCGTAAAAGAACCAACCGGACCGCAGTTCTGCTAACAGCTACTAAACGAGATTCTTTACCAGAACCAGGAAACCCGCTGGCATAAAAGCCAGTGAGATGTAGAACAGCATGAAGTTCTGACTGCGTAGTTTTCAGAGACCGAAGCTTCTTAAAGCGTAGCAGCGGTTTGATGTGAACCAGACGGAACCGCTTCATGGACCGGGTCAGACCACAGGTTCACACTTAGGAGGCCCGGCGTCTCCAGGATCCACTCTGGACTCTGGTTCTGCTGGGTCTGGAACACAGAATGGCAGCTGAACGTGTTTTAGCTGATTTAGACCAGGCGGTCCAAAGCTCCCGGTCAGAACCTGGACCCAGACTCTGGGGGATTCTGCATGTGTTGACCTGACTGACCCTCCATCCTGTCTGGCCCGTTTCAGGTTCATCATAACTAGACTAGTAATGCCGCCTGTGCTGCTTTCACTGACTTCCTGAACAAAGCAAACACTTTAATAGAGCCGCTTAAAGGAAAAACCGCCACGGAAACTCTTAACCAGCACCGAGGGGAGCCGTACTAACAGCAGCGGCGCTGACCAACAGCGGAGGAGCATGAGCAGCAGCCGTACTAACACAGGTGGATTAGCAGAGACGGGACGTGGAACTAAACTCCTGAACGTCTTTAACACCTGTAACCTGCCATCGCTCCTCTGGGACCCCGGAGGGTCCGACGCCCGCCTTCACCCTCACAACCTCTCCTCCTTCTCCCTGTTTCTTCTGGCTTTCTGTTGATAACTGGACTCTGTGTGATCAGGTCACCTGACTAACACCTGGAGGGCGTGGCCTCTGCATCTGACAGCTGATTGGCTGGAGGTATGAGTTCTCAGCAAACGTTGCTCCAGATGTTCTGTTAGCTCTTCAGAACATCCAGAGGTAGGACATCTGCCCAAACTTCAGCCATCGGCCAACGGACAGAACTGTTCTGGTACCGCGTTTGGGTCAGCGAGCAGAACTGTTCTGGTACCGCCTTTGGGTCAGCGAGCAGAACTGTTCTGGTACCACCTTTGGGTCAGCGAGCAGAACTGCTTCAGGTGAGCGGGTCGGTCCAGAACCTCCCGATCTCCTCTGAGGTCCAGTTAATGGCTGGAAGAGCTCAGTCCTTCGTCCCGGTGTGGGTAAACATCTTGGTGCCGACCCAGTCCAAAGGTCCTGGAAGTAAAACACCCCGACAGAACCGAGCTGCTGCCTTCTGGACCAACAGCCCACATTGTTCTGCTCAGTAACAGGAGAATGTTGTAGCCATCCAGAATTTTACCCGAGAGCAACAGAACCGGGATGCGTTATCTGGCAGGTGCCAAAGCAACCTACAGTCAGTCAGAACCACACGATCCGACCCAGGTGCCACCTGTCCTTGCAGATCCAACCATTTCTGTCCCTGATGTGGACCAGCTTTGACCCGGTTTGGGTCCTGCTGGGATCTGAACCTTGTTCCTGTCTAGAGACTCTGCATGTCGACACAATCTGGATTCAAACTAGACAACAGGATAGTTTCAGTTTAAGATTCAAATGATGTTTGAGATTTAACAGCAGAACCTGAGCTGAGACTCTGGAGGCCGGACAGAACCTGAACAGAACCTGAACAGAACATAAGAGATCTGAGCTCTTCCCCCTGTAGCTGCTGAGCAATCATACCGTCCAGTTAGTCCAGCTGTCACATGCAGTGGCCACGCCCCTGCCTACATGTGGTCACGCCCATTTATATGTGACCACGCCCATTCTATGCATGGTCACACCCACTCTGTGTGTGTCCACACACATTTTGTGTGACCACGCCCATTCTATGTGTGGCCACGCCCACTTAACGTGTGGCCGCGCCCATTCTATGTGTGGCCACGCCCACTCCACGCGTGGCCGCACCCATTCTATGTGTGGTCACGCCCACTCCACGCGTGGTCACGCCCCCTGCTGTCGACTAACACCTGTTCCCGTCTCACTAACGTCAGCTCTGCGTGCTGCATGCTCAGAAAGTCTGAATGTTTGTCCTCGTTAAACTCAAACGAGCCTCTCCGAGCAGGAACCCGGGTCGTCCCCGCCCCCCAGGAGAACCAGCTGCTGCAGAACCAGCGCCGGAAGAGGTCGCTGGCAAGAAAGTCGTCCGACAGGCTGACATCATAAGAGCGACTGTTTGTTTCTGGAGGGTTTGAAACCTTGAAATGCCTGAAAGTGTTTGTGAATATTAGTTAGTGTGGCGGGTGACGGGACTGGGAGAAGCGAGTGTTTGGCCCAATTCTTAAAAACAAGGAAGAAAATCTGCTAAGGACCAATAAAAACCTGTGAGCTTGTTGTTTTCCTGCCTGTAACATATTTGCATTGAGTTTTTTTTTCAAAGCGCAGCAGAGAAATATTCTGATGAGCTTCAGGTTAATTATAACACGGCTTTCATGTGTATCTTAGTATTTATCAGTTTGCCTTTATTCTGTCACCGCTCATGTTAGCAGCCGTGGAATCACATGTCTGGGCTTTGGGTTCATGTTGTTCCTGCATTTCATCGGGTTTAATCAGAACTTTTGAGATGCAGCATCATTTTCATTGTTTTAACTGCAGATTGTGAATTCCACAGCCGTATTTTCTTATTTATTTCTGAAAACAGAAGAGGCATTTTTCAATAAAACTACTGAAAATCTCATCCTGGTTGTGTGGATTTTGTGGTTCCTGAGAGCTTGCATGGACCGGAGAAGGTCCTGGAAGTCCATCAAAGGACTTTGATCTGGGCAGAAAAGTGGTTTATAGAAAGTAGCTCCATGAACGCCTGGTTCTACCGTCACTTCACTTTACGTTAAGCTGGAGAACCACACTGGGTTCTGGTTCTGTTAGTAAACGAGTCCGTAAAACATAATGTGATGGGAAAACATCGCTGTAACAAGATTGGCCTTGAATGGATGTTCTCAGCCAAACCTCCAGAATGTCAACGTCTCATGTCGCTGATAAAGTTTTTACAGAAATAAACGGAGTCATTTTCTCAAAATATAAAACTTTCCTCAATTATCTCCAGTTAGCGGTAAACTCAATTAAATTCATTTCTAGAGCCCCAGTTCACAACATGTCATCTCATTTATGAAGGGTAAAAGGGACAATAATGAATATATCATGAAGTAAATAAATGTAAATATACCATAAAATTAATAAATGTAAAATGAAATAATGAAATGTAGATTGAAATAAATAAATGCAGCATTAAATCTATCATTGAATGAACCATGAAATAAATGAATGTGCCATTTGATAATGAAATGTAAAATAAAATAATGAAATGTGAAATATATAAAGGTATCATTAAATGTTCCATTGAATGAATAAATGTACTATTTCTTTATTTAACACATCAATAAACAATAAAATGTACAATTAAATTATGAAATGTAAAATGAAATATTTAAATGTGTCATTAAATAATTAATATGCCTTTTAATTTGTAACATAAAATAATGTAATTTTTATTAAATTAATTTGAATAAACTCTTTCATGGCTCATCATGAAATCTTGTAATCTCACCTTCACCCGTCAAACCCAGTGGGCGGGATTAAGGAGACCCTGACCTCTGATTGATAAGATAAGATAAGATTTATTGATCTCACATTGGAGAAATTCACACGTCACATCGGCTCAGTAATCAGAAGAAGAAGAAGGTTCCAAAGTAGGACAAGGTGCATCAGGTATATACAGTGTGTTTATACTGCGGATCAAAAAGAAGTAGATAAGAAAATAAAGATAAAAATACAAAATAGAAAAAAGGCAGAGGATGTCTTATGTACATTCACGGTGACTTATATAGATTGGCTGCTTCACATTGAGCAAGAAGAGACAACTTCCTGGTTGAATATTGACTCTGAGGTCAATTCTTTTGCTGTAACGTGCAGAAATAACTTCAATGTGTTGCATTATATCCCTGGTCTGACGGGTGAAGGTGACGATTTAAAAGCTTTCATGAGGAGTCTGCTGTGCGACATTTAATGGTACATTTATGTAGTTCATTCTATAGTTCATTGTTTCATGGTACATTTATTGATGTCATGGTATATTTACATTTATATATTTCATGATATATTTATTTAGTATTAGCCCCTTTAACCCTCCATACTCATGACTCTTTCCAGAGTAAATTCAGCCAGATCCTCCAGACAGATTAGTTTAAAGTTTCCTCTCTCAGGAAAGTCACTGACCTGCAGCATTAAATCCTCCTGAATGAACATAGAGCCTCAGAGGACTTCTCCTGGCATTGTGTTGATGTGTTTGCAGCAATCTCTCATACTGAGCATGCATGTAGCGACAGTGGAGAGGAAAACTCCCCTTTAACAGGGAGGAGAACCTCCTGCAGAACCAGAACCAGGCTCAGTGTGCCGACAGCTGTCTCGGAGAGTGACATCCTCTACAGTAATATTTAATACTCTGACCAATCCCTGCTGGTCGGTCCGGATGGCAGGGATTGGTCAGAGTTCTGGTTCTGCTCTCACCCTCCTCTGTTCTTCAGGTTCTGGAGGAATCTCCTCATCTTCTGGTGGTTCCACATGCCCTCATTCCGACACGCTCATCTAACACCAGTCTGCATACTCTTTCTTTGTTAGTTTCTGCTTGCTGGCTGCACACTTCTAGAGATTATGTAGCTGGTTAGCCTAGCGGCTAGTTTAGCAGTTAGCTTAGCGGTTAGCCATTCACTGTAGCTCCGCTGCTCTCACCGTAGCCTATGAACATGGCTGAGAGTTACAAGAAGCAAACCATGTTCATGTTTATGAGGAGAGAGGAAGGCCTCAGTAGAAAGAAATAAGACCTGAGAGGATTTTGGAAACCACGAGGCCACCACTCCCCGGAAGAACACAAAGTTGTTGACAGCAGCAGATTATCTGCCTCCCCTGATGATGTCACAGCTAACAGAACGCCAGACCAGGTGTACCTTCTATGAAGAGAAAAATGGCAGAGAACAAAAAGTTAAAAGCTGAAATAACAACAAACAATGCAGATTGGAGAGCAGTAGGAGAACTCAGCAGAGAGAGAGAAATAGACCCTGATGTCCTCCAGCACAGAACCAGCTCATTTTGCAGCCTGAACATCTGATGTGAACATCAGAACTTTTAGGAGTGGGATGCGTTGGAGCTGAAGATCTGGGCCAGAAACAGAAGGATCCAGATCAAGGCAAGAAAAATTTATTAATATAGTTTACATTTCAGTACAATGACAACATAAGGTGCTTTACTTGATTAAAATATAGGAAAATAAAACAGAATAAAAGCAAGTTGGAATAAAATGTAGAAACAAAATAGAACATGGGAGAATAGAAACTAAAACCAAACATTATAAACAGTTGGACTACAAACTTAAACTGATGATGTTTCAGTGAAACAGTTTAACTAGAACAGTTAAAGTCCTGAACTAATGTGTTTTTAACCTTGATTTAAAGGAACTCAGGCTTTCAGCACTTTTACAGTTTTCTGGGAGTTTGTTCCAGATCAGTGGAGCATAGGAACTAAATGCTGCTTCTCCATGTCTGGTTCTGGTTCTGGTTCTGGTTCTGCAGAGCAGGCTGGAGCCAGAAGACCTGAGTGGTCTGGAGGGTTGATGCCCTGATAACAAGTCTGTGATGGATTTAGGTGCTAATTCAGAACCGGGTCCATGTTCTCTACGTTCTTAGTCTTAGTGGAAGGACTTCAGAACCGGGTCCATGTTCTCTACGTTCTTAGTCTTAGTGGAAGGACTTCAGAACCGGGTCCATGTTCTCTACGTTCTTAGTCTTAGTGGAAGGACTTCAGAACCGGGTCCATGTTCTCTACGTTCTTAGTCTTAGTGAGGACTTCAGAACCGGGTCCATGTTCTCTACATTCTTAGTCTTAGTGGAAGGACTTCAGAACCGGGTCCATGTTCTCTACGTTCTTAGTCTTAGTGGAAGGACTTCAGAACCGGGTCCATGTTCTCTACGTTCTTAGTCTTAGTGGAAGGACTTCAGAACCGGGTCCATGTTCTCTACGTTCTTAGTCTTAGTGGAAGGACTTCAGAACCGGGTCCATGTTCTCTACGTTCTTAGTCTTAGTGAGGACTTCAGAACCGGGTCCATGTTCTCTACGTTCTTAGTCTTAGTGAGGACTTCAGAACCGGGTCCATGTTCTCTACGTTCTAAGTCTTAGTGGAAGGACTTCAGAACCGGGTCCATGTTCTCTACGTTCTTAGTCTTAGTGAGGACTTCAGAACCGGGTCCATGTTCTCTACGTTCTTAGTCTTAGTGGAAGGACTTCAGAACCGGGTCCATGTTCTCTACGTTCTTAGTCTTAGTGAGGACTTCAGAACCGGGTCCATGTTCTCTACGTTCTTAGTCTTAGTGGAAGGACTTCAGAACCGAGTCCATGTTCTCTACGTTCTTAGTCTTAGTGAGGACTTTAGAACCGGGTCCATGTTCTCTACGTTCTTAGTCTTAGTGAGGACTTCAGAACCGGGTCCATGTTCTCTAGGTTCTTAGTCTTAGTGAGGACTTCAGAACCGGGTCCATGTTCTCTAGGTTCTTAGTCTTAGTGAGGACTTCAGAACCGGGTCCATGTTCCCTACGTTCTTAGTCTCAGTGGAAGGACTTCAGAACCGGGTCCATGTTCTCTACGTTCTTAGTCTTAGTGGAAGGACTTCAGAACCGGGTCCATGTTCTCTACGTTCTTAGTCTTAGTGAGGACTTCAGAACCGGGTCCATGTTCTCTACGTTCTTAGTCTTAGTGGAAGGACTTCAGAACCGGGTCCATGTTCTCTACGTTCTTAGTCTCAGTGGAAGGACTTGGTTTAGAGGCATCAGTCATTCCTTCTCCATGTGGCTGTCAGGTGTTCACCAGAGCTCCAGCCTGGGGACAGAACCTGGTTCTGCATAGGCTCACTTTAGCCTTCAGCGCTCTCTAGCGCCGCCCTGAAGGCAACGGTCTGAATAACCTGAGACCAGGATGAGTTTATGAAGATGAATCCATCAGTTTATGGAGCTAAAAGTGTCGGGAACCAATACACCAAAGATGAAGCTTTCAGCGGATCTTTTTCTTTGAACTTGTTCTTCTTCTGCATGTTTTCACTCTGAAAGCGCTGCCAGGGTTCTGGTGGTTCCGATCACAGCTGATCCCGATCTGGTACATCTGCAGAACATCTTGAGGAGCACAGAGACAAGCAGTGCTTTCATGGAAGATACAATCTGTCTTCATCTTTCAGAGCTCAGAGAATGATTCTGTCCACCAGAAGAACCGGGCCTGGAAAACAGCCTGACAAGATAACAGAGCTGATTTACAAGAACTTACACTCATCCTGTCCTGAGTCCTGGTCCAGAACCAGAACATGTCTGGTTCTGGTTCTGGTCTCTTTTGAACACTGACTCTGGAAACAGTCAGAGTAAGTGGATGTTACTGGACCCACTTCCAGATGTTTGAGCAAACACAAACATTTCTGGAATCAGACGCCTGCATTCTGACTTTTAATCAGAACTTATCGCCCGGAATGTTTCGGGTTCTCAGTTTGGTTCTTCACTACAATCCTCTGGTCCTGTTAGCTGGGAACCATAACGCTTCGCTAAATATATATATTTATACATCAAAACTTGTGACTTTATTAAAATGTAAAGTTAGTATTACTTTATATGTAAATGCTTAATACCACGTCTATCTTTGTTTAAGAGGCAAAAAAAATATTTCTGCATTAAATATTTATTTATTTACACATTTATTTACACACTGTGTAAACATCAGGCTATTATGATTAGTGATTTAACCATTATTGGCCAGAGTTTAACATTTTATGGCACCAGGATGTTTTTCATTCCAATAATAGTGTAATTTATTGCAAAATTACATATTAAAATGCACAAATAAGCTTTTACAGTTTCAGAAATAAAAAGATAACATATGCATTTATTACATTAATGGACCTCGTATTCCCTCGCCCAGACGCGGGTCACCGGGGCCCCACTCTGGAGCCAGGCCTGGAGGTGGGGCAGGTAGGCGAGCGTCTGGAGGCCGGGCTTTTACCCATGGAGCCCGGCCGGGCTCAGCCCGAAGAGGCGACATGGTTCCCCCTTCTGATGGGCTCACCACCTGTCGGAGGGACCAAAGGGGTCGGGTGCATTGTGCAATGGGTGGCAGTAGAGGGCGGGGACCTTGGCGTTCCGATCCTCGGCTGCAGAAGCTGGCTCTTGGGACGTGGAATGTCACCTCTCTGGTGGGGAAGCAGCCTGAGCTCGTGCGCGAGGTTGAGAGGTTCCGACTAGAGATAGTCGGACTCACCTCGACGCACCGCTCTGGCTCTGAAACCAGTCTTCCATTGAGGAAGCAGAGCCTGAGGACTCTGGGTCGGGTTCTCCTATCTCTGGTGCTGAGGTTGCCGAGGTTGTTAAAAAGCTCCTCGGTGTCAAGGCCCCGGGGGTGGATGAGATTCGCCCTGAGTACCTTAAGGCTCTGGATGTTGTGGGGCTGTGTTGGTTAACGCGGCTCTGCAGCATTGCGTGGACATCGGGGGCAGTTCCCCTGGATTGGCAGACTGGGGTGTTGGTCCCCCTATTTAAAAAGGGGGACCAGAGGGTGTGTTCCAACTACAGAGGAATCACACTCTTATACCTCCCTGGTAAGGTCTATTCAGGGGTTCTGGAAAGGAGGGTCCGTCGGATAGTCGAATCTGGGATTCAGGAAGAGCAGTGTGGTTTTCGTCCTGGCCGTGGAACACTGGACCAGCTCTACACCCTCAGCAGGATTCTGGAGGGGGCATGGGAGTTTGCCCAACCAGTCTACATGTGTTTTGTGGATCTGGAGAAGGCATTCGACCGTGTCCCCCGAGGGATCCTGTGGGGGGGTACTCCGGGAGTATGGAGTACCGGACCCTTTAATAAGGGCTGTCAGGTCTCTGTACGACCGGTGTCAGAGTCTGGTCCGCATTGCCGGCAGTAAGTCGGACTCGTTTCCGGTGAGAGTTGGACTCCGCCAAGGTTGCCCTTTGTCACCGATTCTGTTCATAACTTTTATGGACAGAATTTCTAGGCGCAGCCAAGGTGTTGAGGGGATCCGCTTTGGTGGCCTTAGGATTGCGTCTCTGCTATTCGCGGATGACGTGGTCCTATTGGCTTCATCAGGGCGTGATCTACAGCTCTCACTGGAACGGTTCGCAGCCGAGTGCGAAGCGGCCGGGATGAAAATCAGTGCATCCAAATCCGAGACCATGGTCTTGAACCGGAAAAGGGTAGAGTGCCTTCTCCGGGTTGGGGAGGATGTGCTGCCCCTAGTGGAGGAGTTCAAGTATCTTGGGGTCTTGTTCACGAATGAGGGGAAGATGGAGCGGGAGATCTACAGGCGGATTGGTGCAGCGTCTGCTGTGAAGCGGGCGCTGTACCGATCCGTTGTGGTGAAGAGAGAGCTGAGCCAAAAGGCCAAGCTCTGGATTTACCGGTCGATCTACGTTCCTACCCTCATCTATGGTCACGAGCTTTGGGTCGTGACCGAAAGAACGAGATCCCGGATACAAGCGGCTGAAATGAGTTTTCTCCGTAGTGTGTCTGGGCTCTCCCTTAGAGATAGGGTGAGGAGCTCAGTCATCCGGGGAGGACTCAGAGTAGAGCCGCTGCTCCTCCACGTCCAGAGGAGCCAGTTGAGGTGGCTCGGGCATCTGGTCAGGATGCCTCCTGGACGCCTCCCTGGTGAGGTGTTCCGGGCACGTCCCACCGGGAGGAGACCCAGGGGAAGACCCAGGACACGCTGGAGGGACTATGTCTCCCTGCTGGGAACGCCTTGGGATTCCTCCTAAGGAGCTGGCCCAAGTGGCTGGAGAGAGGGACGTCTGGGCCTCCCTACTGAAGCTGCTACCCCCACGACCTGACCCCACATAAGAAGAGGATGGATGGATGGACATTATACGAATATATATATATATATATATATATATATATATATATATATATATATATATATATATATATATATATATATATATATATATATATATATATATATTTATGGTCTCCAGGGTTTCTGGATTTGACTAGTGGGAAAAGGAAAGCAGGTGTAGGCTGTACTTCATCATGGTGGGATGTCCATACATGGCTGATAAGATGTTAGGGAGCAGAACCGGGCCGGTCCAGTCCCACTTTGAAGACGACAATCTGAAATGCTGACTGTTGGGTTTGTCTGCAATCATTAGACGTTCCTAATAAAGTGGCCAGCTGGCTGGATATACGCAGGAAAAGAAGCCTGGAGGGAAACAATGGGGGGGGGGGGGGGGGAAGCTGTGCTTTCTCTTCAGGATGTTCTAGAAGACAAAGCACATTTCTGGTCCAGTTCAGAAGCTGATCTTCTCAGATGTCGGTTCCTGGAGGTCTAAGAAGCCCAGAGTTTGTCTGCAGAGCCGTGCCTCAGATGCCAGAAATATTCGGGTCGGGGAAGAATTTCTCTACTTAAAACAAAACGTCCATGTTCCAAACAAACATGGTGAATGTGGCCCGCTGTGGAGGAATGAGGTTCTGCTAACGCGCTCCACATGTGGGCCAGCTGCTGCACATCACGCACGCCTCCGTCTGAAGCCAAGAGCCGCCTGCAGACCTCCAGGTCAGGGAGGCCGAGCAGCGAGGAGGCCGGACGTTGCTGATGTCTCAGATGAGATCAGCGGCTGCACCCCCCCCCCCACCCCCCCCCCACAGGCCGCCTGCAGCGCTGCTCCTGACCCACAGCATGATCACCAGCAGGACGCCGGACCGGTCCTGTGGGACGGTACTGGTGGAGGTTCTGGTACTGGTGATGGTTCTGATCCTGCTGCGGTTATTTTCATTTGAAACATCAGAATCAGAATCATAAACTGCAGCTGAACTAGTTTTCTAAAGTAGAAGCAAAGTTTGGCTGAAATAAAACAATAAAAACTGATTTCCTTCCTGCTTTCATTGCATTGATGTGTTTTGGACCAGCAGAACCAGACAAAGTTCTGCCGGAACAAACGGATCCTGTTCTCCTTTCTGGTTCACCTCAGAGTGAAGAACCCCAGGTCCGGTTCTGAGAAGGTCGTGGTACCGAGCCTGAGGCCCGCTGAGAGAAAGACAGTAACCGAAGCAAGCTGGAACATCTGGACCCATCTTTTATTTTTGTTTGTTTTTATTTAAATATAAAATCTGAAGCCTTGATTTTAACATCTTAGTTTTAATTTGCCTGGTGAAGAATAATGAACCTGAATAATGAAGCTGAGCAACAGAATAATGTGTTTCTGTTGCTCAGTGACCATAGCGAACGTTTTATCCACTAGCTTTACATCAAAACAGACATATTTATATAACAGATACTCCAAATTCAAAAATTTGATTCAACAAAAGGTATTTTTAGTTAAAGCTAAATAAAGCCACCATTTGAGTTACTGTCATATAGACTTTATTCATCTTTAATCATAAAACTGCCTTTTAAGTTTCAGCTTGCTGGGTTTTAATGGGTCTTATTCAGCTCAGAACAAACAAGTTTCATAAATAAAATCCTAAATTATTATTTCTGTGTTCAACTTCTCTCACTAGATCATAATTCTAATTAATATGGGACCTTAGCCAGAGTTCTGATCAGGGTGTTTAAACAATCATTTTGGTTTGTTCCTGATAAGAAGAGCAATCAGGGTGAAACTATGTGGCTTTAATTCACCTCTGAGAATCAAACCAGACTTTATGAGAGATGTTTGGTGTCCGTGGTTCAGCTGCAGCGAGAGCAGAAGGTAAAAGCTAATCTGGACCGGGGGGGTGGGGGGGGGGGTCTGCCTTTCACAGGAAGTGAAGAACAAACCCAGCTTCTTGGCTTCCTGCAGTTTTATCTGATGTGGAAATAACCCAGACTGCAGAAGAACTTCTTCATTAGGCTCATTGTCTCTAAGGGAGGATTTAATATTTTCCAGAAAGAGCAAAACATCATCAGCATATAAACAAATGTTATGGATTCTAGCTGTTAGCATCTCATGATGCTTTGCTTGGCGGATCAGTGAAGATGACGGACATGGAGGACGTTCTGTCTCTGAAGCTCAGAGAAGTTCAGAGAAGTTCAGACATTTGCTTTCACACCAGGCTAATCTTTATTTCACTGTTTCTTCTTTATTCCTCCTTTAACCTCTTCATTCTTTGTGTTTTTAACAGGTTTGGCTTTGGGAAATAACAACTCTGGTTATCTTTGAACTTATGCGACAGGAAGTGGGTTTTTACTGCCTTACCATCATCGTTGAGAACATACGGAGTTTGTAAAAGTTTTTTTATGAAGTTCTCAGACTAAACTCATTTAGTCAGTTTTTTTCCCTAAATCAGTATTAATTATGTAACATGAGGACATCTGCTCAGAATGACTCATTCTGAGTCAGCTGGGATATTTTAAACTAAATGAATGAGTTTTATTGGGAAAGTTTGGGTTTGAAGATTGAATTGTGGTGTTTTGCTCCGGCCAATGTTAGTTTATCTGAGGTGTTAACAGATGCTCATCAGACGGATATTTCCATGTTTCACCCTCGGCTCCAGCTGCTCCACCTCCTATAAACCCACAGGTGCTCCATGGCTGAGGCGGAGCCAGGCGGCGCCGTCCAGCAGACATCTGGAGCTGATTCAGGCTGAACGCCGCCCTGCAGGACATCTGCTGGTGTCGGCTCAGACCTCCAGCAGACCTCAGACCTGATTAAAGAAGGACGCCGTCTCCTCCAGGCTCCTCCAGGCTCCTCCAGGCTCCTCCGGGCTCCTCCAGTCCACACGTCGCTCCTCTGGAAAACCACAACTTTCACAAGAGCTGAGGAGGCTTTCAACATCAAAGTGTGCCTTCAGAGACGTTTGATCCAAGGATCTGATATGCATTACCATCTTATTAGCAGTTGTTCTCCTGCAGAAATATTACAGGCAGGAACAATACAGAATAAGCAGAAAGCAGCTCATTAAAGTTCACTTTATTAAGCAGAGGAGTAAATGGTCTGATCTGATGAATCCGATTCCTTTTAGCATGAAATCAGCCTTTAGTGATCTTAAAACAGTCCAATCTGGTTCTGTTCAGTGTCACGACAGTTTTATTGTATTTATCATGCAAACACCCAGAAACATGTTGATCTTTTTCAGCTCATCTTTACCTGCCGGTTCTGCAGGTACCGGTCCGGCACAGAACCTCTGAATAAACGGCCTTTATGGATGTGAGACAATCCCTCAGTGTCAGGAACCGGGCCTGATGCAGGTTCTCCACCTCCATCCAGGAACCAGGAGGAGTCCACAGACCCGTCACAGTTCGGTTCCTGAAGCTTAATCTATGGAGTTAGACGACTGTCAATATAAACCTCTGCGCAGGAATAAACGTGAATACATTTAAGATTTGTAGTTCTCCTGGTTGTCACTTCGTACGTGTGACATCAGATGTTTCATCTGAGAGAATACAAGTTTAAAAGTTACGAATACAAGTTACAGAGTTACAACTTTGCAGTCCTGAGTTTTATCATCGCGGTCCTGATTATTTTAGTTCGTTTAACAGGATTAGAGGTAATTCCTCTAAAAACAGTATATCTATACTTAATGTCTGAGTTCTGGGAAACTAAAGTCACATTCCTTGTCTGTTTTATCTTGGCCAAAACAGCAGATTGTGGTTCTGATAAATTCATATTTATGATTGACGAACACCGACAGAGGAAACGGATCACGGCAGGTTTACACCAACACAGCATCGCTGCTATTTGCTTTGTTAATCTGACGCTGAGACAGAGCAGGCAGCTGGTGCCACATCTGGTGCCACATCTGTCAGGGCTGCCAGCGGCTCCAGATGTGGAGGACTAAACAGCGCTGTCAGTCTGCCTGTGGTGGACCCAGGTCCAGAGTCTAAAGTCCGTGTTCCACATCGTCTGTGTTTTCCTCTGCAGAGCAGGATCTACTCACATGCAGCAGACACAAACCTCCCTCCACCACAGCTTAGCTCATCCTGCTGTCCTCATAATGTCATCCATAACTCAGATCCTCGCCGTGTCTCTGTGGTGCGGACTGATTTAGAGCCGTCCCATCAACGCTCCTCGTCATTTGTTCTGAATTAACGGAACAAAAGCAGTTTATCGTCACCAGAACCGACGGCCGGGCCGCAGAGCAGAGCCGCTGTGGGTGGAGATGGTCGGCTTTGGGTTTATCGTCTATGAAGCAAACAGCTTTAATAAGCCGGCGGTGGGTCAGAACCAGCACCATCATCTGTTGCTCTGGCCAGGCATAACATTATGACCAGGTAATAACCCTGGCTCCCTGTCAGAGCGCCTGCAGGTGGAAGCATCAGAGAGCATCACTTCATCCTGAGGCTGATGTGTTGGAGGCAGGAAAGGTGATGAGATCAGGGCGTAGGACAAGAAAGCAAAGTGATGGTTAGATGATCGGCTCAGAGAAGCTCTGATGGATGTTCTGCAGCGGTCAGGATCTACCGACATGGTCCGATCCGTCAGGGCGCTGCTGGTTCTGATGACGTTCTTTAGTCTGGGCTGCAGAGTTCTGTCCATCACCATAACTCCAACCAGACTGTGAAGTTCAGAACTGGGTCCTGGAGCAAAGGACAAAGGTAGCCATGTGTCTTAATCCTCAGGTGTTTTCAGTCAGTCTGTTTCACCTCCTTCTAGTTTCTCTTCCTGCTGCTTGGATTTCTCTGGATTATCTCTCACCTGTTTGCTCCAGTTTGATTATTGCCCAGCATACTAAAGTTCCTGGTTTCTGTCTTTGCTGGATCCTTAGTCAACATTAATCAGTTGTTAACCATAGTTATCCTCAGTTGTCCTAGTGAATCCTTACCTGAAGTCCTTTAGTTAAAGTTACCTTCTGATGACTCTGCATCGCCTCTGCTGCACCGTTGGTCCTCAACAACCCCAAATAATGACACCATGAGTGTGTGCATCGTTACCAGGGCAACGGATGGCACCAGGATGCATCATGGGAAGCGGTCTGCACATGAATCATGCGTCTCACGCTACTTCCTGTCTGTTTCTGATTGGTGGAGCCGTCCCTGAGGGGAAAATGGCAGCAAAGGGGGACAAAGATGGTATCAGAGAGGTCTGATGGTCCTGATGCCTGGTTGGAGCTTCACCTGCTAAAAATGGCCGTTCAGGGAACCAAGGAGAGGTTAAAGGTCAGAAATGAGTGACGGTAAACTTTGGCCAGGAGACCTGATTGGTGCAGATGAAGCTGTGATCTGTTGTCCTCCTGCTCCATCCTGTTCCATCCTGCCATGGCTGAGGAACGTCAGGATCCTGGTTCCCTGCTCCAGGGACACTGACGCCTCACTCTCTCTGTTTTTATGTCACCATTCATGTTGCGTGCTTCTAAAAAACGTTTTCATTTGGGTTTAAACTTAAAGAAGGGAAACATCTGCTCTGCAGGCTTTGTGGTTTCCAGCAGGAAGAACCAAAGAGCCGACTGAGGCCCTTTGTCCTTGATTCTAATAACGTCTTGATGAGCTGCATGGCAAGTTTGTAGAAACTGGTTTTAAAATTATGTCATTTTTTTCTTTTCACCAGAAACTGGGTTGGATGTGAGCAAAGACAGAAGATCCACATCAGTGTGGATCCATTCACTACAGCTGGGTCCTTCACCCTGACGTCATCGATGCGTTGGAGTGTTTTACCTACTGAATAATCTTTACACAGCTGATGAGCGCCCCCATGTGGCCAAACAATCCTTGGATGAATAAATTAGGAAGGACTTCACGTCGCTGCCAGATGGAGCTGCTCAGACCACTCAGCATGTGGAGGTGAGGTAAAATCTTCATCGGTGCAGACTGAGTGTCTGCACAGCGTAGCGTTACCCTGAGTGATGTCATAATCGGGTTTTTGCTGCAGCACAGAGTGACATGTTGGGAGAAGTTTTAGTTTTATCGGGGAAGTTTTAGTCTGGGTTTGCTGGAATGAAGATGTTTGAGTCGTGTAGAGATGATGCTGAAGCTGAACATCTTCTTACACCACTGTGATCTGGTGTTACAGCCAACATGGAGCAGCTTTCCACCTTTTCCACTAAATAATGAAGCATTAAAAGGAATTAAAAGGCAGGCAGACGTGTGTCTCATCTTTCAGACAAAGAAAAGCTGTTTTACAGATAATTTTGGCTGCCGTTACCGTCCAGCACCACCAAACAGATTAAATGTTAAACCTGAATAGACCTCCAATAAGCAGAGATATGACGGGTCTACATGAGGGGCTTCTGCTCGCTGGTCTTTCTAAGCCTTAAGCCGCTGCAGGACGGCTGTGTCTGAGCAGCTGTCGGTTGCATAACTTCTGTCAAAGCGTCATGTTTGGATGATGGAAACCAGTCCAGAGCTGAGGATCAAACAGAACCGACTCCCTGCAGCAGCTCCAGGGTGTGTCCTAACGGATAATAGGAGGACTGGGAGGCCGTGCATCAACATCTAACCCTGAGCGCTGAGAGGAGCAGGTTAGGGGCTGCAGGAAGGTTTGCTCATACGTTCCTGCTGCAGAGACCCTCACATGTCTGGGTGCATGAACACTTCCCTCCCTGCAGCCTGCTGGAAGCTGCTGTCAGACAGGATCAGCGGCACCCTGTCGCTGGGCTCAAAGCTCTCCTGTTTGAATAATCGCCTCTTTTTCTGCAGATATTGTCTTTCCAGACGCGGTCGCCCCGAGGTGAAATGTGGTAGTGGAAAAAATCTCCTCCTGCTCTCATCTGTACTCCGGCTGCTGCATGGAGGAGGAGGAGGAGGAGGAGATGATGATGATGATGATGATGATGATGATGGAAAATGAATCATCATGAATGGCCCTCCTGAAGGCTCTGCTGCCCCCTGGTGGCAGCATGATGAACAGCCGTCACCTTGTCTGCAGAACAGTGGGAACCTGGTCTCTGTTCTGGAGAACCAACCTTCTGGTGAGGACCACTGGTTCTGTTGGATCTGTCAGAAAGCAGCTTCTTGGTGTCGATGCGGTAAAAACAGGAGAACCTTGACTTATTTAAACAAACCTGCCCTGGCGCTGAAAACCGGCTTTTGTCTTTTTAACATTGATTCTTCAGGAAATATAGAAACTTTCAGCGTTTTGTCCCTTTGGAGCCAAACTTCAGATCCTTTAATGGGATTTTGTGAGCAACACGAAGTCATCCTGGTCTGAAGAGGAAAAGCAGCAGAGCCTGGAGAACATCTTCATCCTAATGATGAATCACTCAGAGATTTCTACATTTCCCACAGAATCAAAACCTTTAAATTTGTGCTCAAACGCTTCTAGTCACGTTGCTCTACTCCCTGAAATTAAATCCTGTGCAACCTGTTGGGTGCCATTTATCCTCAGTCTCCTGCAGACCTTCTGGTTCTGGCCTCAAAGGTTCTCCAGAGAACATCCAGGACCACAAAGACCAGGAACCCAGCAGGTCAGGGATGAAGTTCTGGTCCAGTTTCCAGCAGGTCAGGTTCTACAGAACCTCCCAGAGTTCTGATCATCATGTGGACCTGGAGAGAGGATGGACCTCCTGCAGACCTACCAGGACATGGACGTCCACCTGGACTGACAGGCTGGACCAGGAGAGCATTGATCAGAGAAGCAGGAGGACCATGGTGGCTCTGGAGGAGCTGCAGAGACCAGCAGCTCAGGTGGAGGTTAACCAGGAGGACCATGGTGGCTCTGGAGGAGCTGCTTCTGCTGCAAACTACGTGGGAGTCAGAGCGGACATGTTGAAGAAGGAGACCAGAACTGAACGTTTTGGTGTGGAGAGAAACTAACATCACCCTGAAGGTGAAGCATGGTGGTGGCAGCATCATGCTGTGGGACACCGCATGCAGCTAAATCTGGACAATGGAAGAAGTTCTAGAGCAGCTGGAGACGTTAACCTGGTGTTAGCTCCGTAAAACCTCGGTCAACAACTTGTTCTCATGAGTTCAGGCGTGAGACGACTTGTTCTCAGCCTGCAGTCCTGGTGTCACAGAAATATGATCACTGCTTCCTGCAGCAGGAGCCCCTCATGACGGCTGAGCCGAGTCGAGTCGCTGCACGTCTTCCTGGAAGACATCTGGATTGAGCCGGTGCCTTCAGGGACTCTATGGAGGACCTGTCAGGCTGACGGCACGTCCCTCAGTCTGGGTTTAGCTGACAGTCAAACATCTCAGTCTTCAGCTAGAAGAAGCTGCCCATTAATCTGCGTGAAGACGAAGATCCTCATGGAGGAGCTTCATTAACAGCTGCTGATTCACAGAAGACCTGCGAAACCTCCAGGTGTCCTCATCTCTTCTGTGCTAGCAGAACCTGCTGACCCTGGATCTGCAGGATCTGCAGAACCTGCTGACCCTGGATCTGCTGAACCTGCTGACCCTGGATCTGCAGGATCTGCAGAACCTGCTGACCCTGGATCTGCAGAACCTGCTGACCCTGGATCTGCAGGATCTGCTGAATCTGCAGGATCTGCAGGATTCTGTCCTTCAGACTTTCGTTGTTTCCTCGGTTATTAATGATCCGTCAAAGATCCGTTCTCTCCAGAACCTTTCACCCAGCAGAGAACCTTCCAGCACCAACAGTTGGGCCGCACCTCATGGCTCAGAAATCTGTTTGGTGACCTTTGACACTGCAGACACGCCGAGGCGTTGGTGGATTTCAGACTATTAACAACTTTTTCCTGGAGGAAAATCCCTGAAAGTTCAACGCTTCTCACAGCTGAGAATATAAAGCGGATCGATGCAGGAACCATGTTCTAATTCTCCTTTAGAACCTTAAGAACATGTTTAATCTTATTCAGGTAAAACAGATTATTGTTGCTGATCAGAGCACCAAAGCTGCAGATGAATAAATGAGAGGAAGCTGCAGGAACATCTGGAACATCTGGAGCTGCAGGTGGAGTAGCACCATCACGCAGCTCTCTATCCCCCTGGTGGCGCCATCGTTTCAAGCTTTCCCAGAATTCCTCTGGCTGCTGGCTGTGCTGAAGAACCTCTCCTCTTCCTCCTCATCGTCTCAGTTAAGCCATGAATCTATTAAACGACACGCTACAATGAAGGTCTTCTGATCAACAACTGGAGGTGTGAGGTACCGGGGGGGGGGGGGGGATCCTTCCTGTTCTTCCAAGCAGCAGAAATAATGACACTGCTGGAAATGTTTGCCAACAACACAAAGCTTTTTCTTCTGTTCTGGAAATGATGCAGAAAAGTAAAGATTGAAGTGATGAAATGAATTAAAATGTAGTTTGATGGAAACAAGCTGTCCTTAAATCTGAGCTAAAATAACGTCAACAATAATCCAACAGCCTGCAGAGTTTATGAAAATATGTTTCCACTGTCATTATTGACGATAAACGCAACTGGAAACCTCATATTAGAAATCGGTAAAATGAACTAAACCTGTTCTAGATCACTACGTTCTGCAAGGTTCCTAGGTTCTACTTTTTACTTAAGCCTTGAACCTGATGGACTGGATTTATGGTAATTATGTGAAATTATTAATATGTTTAACATTTAGGTGGAGCAGGTTCAGTTATTGTACTATAATAATCTGTATATAAATGATTTTAAAGTCCATAACTAGAATTTGTCCGGCTGTCACATGTTCCTGAAATAATAACCAGAACTGAACGGTTCCTCTCCATTCCTATAAACCCATAAACAGGGAGAAGAAGAACGGTCAGACGAGCAGAACCCGTCCCACCGGACCTTCAGACCGGTCCTCACCACGTCTGGCTGCATGGGGGACTTCCTGTCCCGCTCTGATGCTCGCCGCCGTCGCTCCAAACCTCTTCCAGCTGCGCTCTGCTGATTCTTCCTCATATTTCATAAACCTGGAGCCAGGCAGCAGCGAAGGGAAGACCTGCGGCCGTTAAACGTCAGAGCGACCCGCTGGAGAAAACCAGGTCTGCCTTCAGTCTGTGGAAATGTTGCCCACTGAGTTTCTGTTTTTCTTATTATGACAATAACAGAAATCATCTTCAGTTTTCAGTCTGTTTTGGTTTATTTGCTGTGCATCAAAATCAGATCAAGTTGACATAAACATTAAAGATGTTTTCTGTAAAAGATGTCAGGATTAATCTGCGCAGCACACAGAACGATCTGAACATTGAGAAATAATCTTTCCTCTGAATGACGACAAACTGCAGATCCTCTGGTTTTTCTGCCATAAACACTGACAGCTCAGTCAATGAAAAACAGCCTTAGAACTGGAACATGGTGATTAAAGCTTAATCTCCTGCTATGAGAGAAATGTCGCCGCTTTCAGACCAAACATTTCTCAACATGAAGCCTTAAAGCACAGAAAGCGTCAGAGCGTTCCTGCAGGACATCTTCTGCAGACTGGAGGCAGAATTCAGACATTCCTCTGATGGTCCTTCATAAATCACAGCTGAGCAGAAATGATGTTCTGCCATGAATTATTGCTGCAAAGGTCCAACTGGAGCCTGTTGGCCTCCTTGCTGCTCCGCTGCCCTGCAGCTGCAAACATGTCGCTTTCAATGACTTCATCCTGTCTTCATGAACACCAGTTATGCTCCCTTTAAAACACCATCGCAGTCATCCAATTCAGTTTTATTCATATAGCGCCAATCCACATCCCATCATCTCAAGTCTCGTTCCAAAGTCAGCCTCCATCAGATCCTCCAGGTTGGTGAGAAAGTTTCCTCTCTAAGGAAACCCAGCAGGTTGCATCAAGTCTCTCCAAGCAGCATTCACTCCTCCTGAAAGAGCGTAGAGCCACAGTGGACAGTCGTCTGCATTGTTGATGGCTTTGCAGCAATCCCTCATACTCAGCATGCATGAAGCGACAGTGGAGAGGAAAACTCCCCTTTAACAGGGAGGAGAACCTCCAGCAGAACCAGAACCAGGCTCAGTGTGAACATCTGCCTCCACCCACTGGGGCTTAGAGAAGACAGAGCAGAGACACAGAAAGCACAGAAGCTCACATTGACCCAGGAGTACTTTCTATGGTAGAGAAGACAGAGCAGAGACACAGAAAGCACAGAAGCTCACATTGACCCAGGAGTACTTTCTATGTTAGAGAAGACAGAGCAGAGACACAGAAAGCACAGAAGCTCACATTGACCCAGGAGTACTTTCTATGGTAGAGAAGACAGAGCAGAGACACAGAAAGCACAGAAGCTCACATTGACCCAGGAGTACTTTCTATGGTAGAGAAGACAGAGCAGAGACACAGAAAGCTCAGAAGCTCACATTGACCCAGGAGTACTTTCTATGTTAGATGGTAATAGAGGATGATCTGCCTCCCCTGATGATGTCACAGCTAACAGAACGGACCTTAGGAAAGTCACAGCAGAACCCAGAGGAACCCAGAGGAACCCAGGAGGCTCTGAGGCGTCACCAGCCATCATCAGGAGCAGCTACCTGAGATGATCAGGACCGCACACAGGTGTGCTTCCTGCAACGGCCTAGTTAAAGTTCAGACCTCAGCTTGGTTGCAGCAACATAGCAGCTTCTCGTCCATAATGGCTTCAGATGAGTGTAAGACAGACGCAGAATCAGACTCTTTTCTGCGTATCATTCATCTCTGGTCTCTGTGAGCTTCATTACATGAATGTTGGTTTGTTCCTCCTGCTGCGGCTGCTGATGTGTAAATGGTTGGATTCCTGGCTGACAGCGGGCGGCTCCACAACACGTCAAATTAATGCTCATAAATCTACGTTTCACAATATGTTTGGGACTGAAAGGCTCGCAGCGGAACCCAGAACATGTGTCAGCAGTTAGGCCACAAGTCAGACATGTAACCGGCTGCTAACCAGCTAAACCTGACCACTTCAGCTCATCTGAGAACTCTCTGCTCCCAGGTGTGCGTCCATGATCTCAGGTGTGCGTCCATGATCCCAGGTGTGCGTCCATGATCCCAGGTGTGCTTCCATGATCCCAGGTGTGCTTCCATGATCTCAGGTGTGCTTCCAGGATCTCTGTCTCTGCAGCAGGAAGTAGAAACGTCGCCCAGCCTGGAGAGAAATGCAGGTTTGTCTCATGAAAGTTTTTATTTCACAGCATAAACCGTGGATAATGTCCTCCGTCACAGAGATTTTCCTGTCAGCCCCCCCCCCCCCCCCCCCCCCCCCCCCACATGCGTTTATTTCTGAGCAGCTGTAAAGAGAAACAGACCTGGACTCACGTAGCTAAGCTGGAAAATATTCCAGCACCTCAGGCGGCTGGAAAAAGCCCGAGTTCATAAAAGACGCTGACGTCACCGAGCCAGAGAGAAAGTTCTCCTGGTTCCTGTGAACATGCGGATCAGCGCCGGGCCTGTTGGACACGTTCCTGACAAGATGCTGGTTCTAGATACGGCCCGGGTCCCAGGGGCGGTCCAGAAGGACCAGAAACGTTCCTGGACTCGCTGCTGGAGGCAGGAAGGAGAACCTGGAACATGTGGACTCTGGGGGGGTTCTGGTTCTGAAGGGTTGAAGCAGACAAAGGTGGTTCTGCTTCACAGGAAGTCTCACTATCTGCCACTGGACTTCTAACAGCCGGGCTCCGGAGCAGCGGGTTTTAGCTGATGCAGAGGGACAACCCGGTCCACTTCGGCTGTTTCAGGACGGGTCCTGGTTCTGAGATGCTGCAGAGGTTCTGCAGCGTCCCGTTCTGGTGCTGATCCAGTCTTCCCTGTGCTGACTGTGGATTTTATGAGGCTGACCAACACCAAGCAGCGCACAATCTGAAAAGTGTGGAGGGCATCAGAAGAACTTAGCAGAACCTCCTGAGGCTGCAGGTCTTTCTGGGTCTGGTTCTGCCTGCTTCTGCCGAGCCGGTTCTCCCATCCATGTTTCCTCGTTGTCTGTCATATAAGATTCTGATGAACTGACAGCCGGGTCGGGTCGGCACAGAACGCCTATCAGAGCCGGGTTCTGGACTGTGGGTCACTGGTACCGGTCCAATAGGTCCAGTCTGGGCCCGGGACACAGGGGAGCCACTAGAACTTCTGGTTCAAGATGTAGTAGATCAGCCGGCTGGGCTCCAGGTTCTGACCCAGAAGGCCAGAGGTGTAGATCAGTGAGACCGGAACCAAACGGGTCTGGGGTGTTCTGGCTGGAACTGGTGCCGGATTAATAAAGCCCATTCTCCGGTTCTGTTCTGGTCCACATTCACATGGATGGTTCTGGACGAGGCTTCACCTCCGACCCTCTGGACCGGTCAGACTTCAGACAAAGCCAGAAAACCCAGATTTGGTGCCGGCTGATTGGACCCAGAATGAGGATGAAGATCATCATCATCATCATCATCGTCATCACTATCTTCATCATCATCATCATCACCATCATCACTATCATCATCATCATCATCATCATCATCATCACTATCATCATCGTCATCATCATCATCATCATCACTATCATCATCATCATCATCATCATCATCATCACTATCATCATCATCATCATCATCATCATCTCCACCTAGAGAGGAACGCTGAGAGGAACAATCAGAAATAACCGGGTTCTGGACCAGACCCTCTCAGTTAAACTCCTTCCCTGAATAAATGCGTCTCTCTGGGTTCTAGGAAATTAAAACATCTTTTCTGAAATATAATCTTTGAGTTTTCAAATGAAGGCTTTCTTTAACAAAACTCCATTTGATGTCCAGTCTTTCCCAGCCACTGCCTTTGGACCGGATCATGTTTGTGTCTGGTTCTGATCCAGACCAGGAGTCTGAGGAGCACAGCTGTGTCACTTTGCTCTCACACAGACTCTGTTTGGTAACGGATGGTTTTTCTGCTCCGTCGGCTTTGATCCAGAAGCTTAATGATCCTGAGCTGAGGGGAAATGATGATCCGCTTTAAAAGCTGCAGCTTCTCAGCGTTCAAACAGCAGCTGATCCGTCTGACAGGCAGAAACATGAAGTCACCTCTGCTGCTGGCCTGGAAACTGACGACTCAGAAACATGGAGCCAGGAGGTCCTGTGACATCTCGCCGTTCATCAGAGGCCGTTTAGCTCCACATGCGCCGCAGCCTTTATCTGATTAAATGTTTAACAGCTTCTGAAAAGTTTCAATCTAACCTCCAGGTTCCATTTACATCATACATTAAACACAGATGAAGCTCCAATGGTCCACCATCCTGCTTCTACTGGAGATCAGAGGTTCAGCACCAGGAGCCACTGATCATCATCAGCGATGCTGGAGTTCTGGAACCAGCCAGGATGGATGGACACCATGCCAGGGTGGAAAGACCTCAGCAGGGACCTCAGAGCAGCAACTGCTGCTGCCCATCAACCTGCAAGGGTCAGAAGGTCCAAACCATCTGAGGTCCATCATCCTGCAGAGAGGAGAACATCTCAGCAGCTGCCAGCCTTCAGGATGGATGTCCAGCCGGTTCAGGTCAGAGACACCAGAACCCCAGGAGCTCCTCCTCAGACTCTACAGGTCCTGACCCTGAAGCAGCCTCGCTGCTGGAAGGAGAAAGCCTCTTATCTCCAGAACCAAGATGGCAGCAGGACGTGGATTTCCTCCTTTGTCAGCTCAAGACGGTTGAATCAGGAACAGACGTTCCTGTCTGAGGAATCAAGAGATGTTGGACGGACACAGCAACAAGCATCTGTCAGAGATATGAGTCCACCAAAAAAAATAAAAACTAGACTGGGAGGAAAGCTGTAAGAAGAAAGGGAGGATGAGGAGGAGCAGACAGCTGAGGAACCGTCATGTCTGGGGATGAAGACGATGGTCCAGCTGTCCAACTGCAGCACTTTCCACAGCGATGAGCAAACTGAGTCTGAGTCATCACACAGAACCACCGCTGATCCAGAACCACCACTGATCCAGAACCACCACTGATCCAGAACCACCGCTGATCCAGAACCACCACTGATCCAGAACCACCACTGATCCAGAACAAAGATCTGGCCTAAGAGGCTTCATCTGGTTCTGAATCAGAACGTATCTCCTAACGAGCTCATGTGGCTCCCAGTGGCTTCAGCCTCGTTAGTCGCGGAGCTTCTTGGTGCTGCAGACAGACCATAATGAGCAGTAATTACCTGCTATTAGACTGATGGCTGCACGTTCTTCTCTCTGAGCCCAGAAACAGCAGAAAACATCAACTCTGGGGCTGAAAGCCAAATAATAAAAGAATTACAGCTTAAAATACAAGGCAGCAGAACCTCCTCATGAAGGACCAACTTGTCCTGCCAACAATCACAGAAGCTTCAGCTGCAAGATCTGCAGCTTTCATAAAACAGAGAGAAGCAAGCTCAGCATTTTCACTTCAGACCCAATGCAGCTCAACATCTTGATCTTTCTGAGCGTTTCTGAATGGTTCTGAGCTCTTTGGGGAGGAGAACTAACTAACTAACTAACTAACTAACTAACTAACTAACTAACTAACTAACTAACTAACTAACTAACTGACTAACTAATTGGCTAACTAACTAACTAACTAACTAACTAACTAACTGTCTGACTGACTAACTAATTAAAACTAACCGTTTTTAAGCTGCCCACCAAGTTCCTATTAGAAACACATTTTAACTGGAATTTCTGTGTTTTAATAAATAACTCTAAGTTTTCAGTTGATGAATTTTATTAATCCTGTAATCGGTGTAGAATAACCAAGTCCAGCTTCGTCCTGTTTAAATAAATTAGATTTTAAACCAGAGACCTTGTTTGGCCAATCAGAATCAGCTTAAGCGGCTGACTTAGCTTCAGCTAATCATGTTTCTACTTTTATACAAAGCTACAGAGAAACTAATTCATATTAACAGTTATTAACCATCAGCTGCAAATCCTCATTCAGAAGCCATTCATCTGCTGGTAGCACAGGAGCGCCTCCTGCTGGCCGCCACTGGTTACTGCTTCCTTCCACCTTCAGCTGCTCCTGAAAAGCATTTTCACTGAAACTGGGATGAAATGTGAAATTAATGAACACACAGAAAATGCCTCCAGCAGTGTTTCTTTTAGGATCTGTCCAGTTCTTCCTGGAACCCTTCATCAGGGGTCCAGCAGTCCAGGAGGAGATCTGAAGATCCATGGAGCAGCAGGTCACAGACCGTTCAGTTTGTTCTCATTTGTTTAGTCAATGTAAAAGATAAAACCTTTTCAAAGGCATTAATGCTGAGATTATGAAGCCACCATGTGTCCTGGTCTTTGTTTCAGTGCAGCTCTTCTTTCTAACGTCCTCAGCCTTCATCCCAAAGCTCCTGGTGCTGAGAGCTTCCAGTGGTTTCTCGTTCGTCCTGCAGACACGTCTCAAGGTGTCCAACAGAACCGCCTCATCTCCACTATTCTCTACTGGAGACGGGTCAGAACCACAGGCCCCCAGGCCCGGCAGCTGGACCCTCCTCTTCCTCAGTCAGGTCTCTGGAACATGGTTCCATCCTCTTAGTGGAAAACGCTGGACATCCCTGGAGAAGATGAGGTCCTAAAGGCAGCAGGTTCTGCTCTAAAATCTCTGCTGGACTTTTCTGCATCAGATGATCCGAACCGGAACCGTGATCCAAACCGGAACCGTGATCCAAACCGGGACCGTGATCCAAACCGGAACCGTGATCCAAACCGGCCGTACAAGTCGAGGCCATTTAACATTTGTTTTAATGTAACTCTGGGTTGGAAAGTTGGACAAAGGTTCTCCAAGATAATCCCTGCTCCACGTGGTTCTAGCATGATGGTTCTGGGTTCTGCACCCAGAACCTGCAGACCCGTTGCAGTCTTTCCCTGAGGAACCTTTATCTGTTCTGGATGTTTTTAATGCATGGAGATCCCCCCGTTGTCTAGTTTGGGATCCCAGATTTATTTCCTGAACTTGGAGCTGAAGGGACAAGAAGTCCGTCCAGTGTGAGGAATGCAGGGATTTGACGTTCAGAACCTCCAGTCGGGTCTGTGAGGAGTAAATTCTCCCCGTTTGGCCCGTTTTCAGACCATTTTGCTCCACATTAAAAAGCTGAAGGGATTCTGTCAGACAGTTAATCCTGTTCTGTGAATTTTGTTTTTTTTCCAGAGTCTAAATCTGCAAAGTAAATCTTTCATCTGGAGCTCAGATGTTGCAGAAAACAAGCCAGCAGGAGTAAATTCCTCAGAAAAACCGTCCTGCTGGATCTGGTTCTGCTGCTTCCAAATGAAAACATCAGCCTTGGAAAATAAGACGCTCCAATGTTCTGTCTCTGAGGATTTTCTGATACCAGAGAGTCTCGCCTCAGGTGGGAGTGGACAGCCGTCTGTGGACTCGTCCAGGTGGGACCATCCACCCCGAGGCCTGCAGAGATCCACGTGAGCCGGTGCTGGAGGAGCTGGACCTCAGGACGGAGCAGGAACATCTCGTCCTGGTACAGGTGGACCCACCGGCTTATCTTTTAATTATTACTTGAGAATGCACTATTTAAATTTGTGAGTGGTGAATTAAGATATTTACTGTATGAAAGTGAGAATTATGTAATAGATATGAATGTAATAACTTATTTTGAAGGAATTTTGATGATATCTACAATAATGTCTACAATGTTTGATTAAGTGATTTTTGTTTTGTCTTGTGGACCCCAGGAAGACTAACTCGTCCCACTTTTGGTGACAGCTAATGGGGATCTTTTTAACAATAGGCAGTAAAACCGGCTGGAAGGTGTCCCTGAACGTTAATCACTGAACCGCTTTCCTCCAGATCTCCTGAGATTCCTCAGTGGGACGTGGAACCTGCTGGTCTCCTTCAACAGATCCCTCACTGGACCTCCTGGTTCAGAGACGCCATGTTGGACCTGCTGAAACCTTTGGGTCGCCTCCTGGATGCGTTCTGCTTTTCTACTCTCACATGTCATGATGTTTCCTCTGAAAACAACCTGGTACTGAACTGAAAGTGAGAGGAACTCAAACTGTGAAGACCGTCAGAACCCCTGGAGAACTAGACCCTTCAAGAGATTAAAGGAACGTCCTGAAGGCCTCCTCACCCTGTAGCTCCTTCTGTCAGAACCAAGTCAGAACCCTGGCTGACCCGTTTCCTAAATGTTAATATTACTGCCGGTCAGAGGAGACATGTTGGCCAGAACGTGTAATTTAATCCTAAATCTACCAGGATAAATAAATAATTATGGGATTAACTGTTAGTTCCTAAGCCTCCTGGATGATCTCACTGGCCTCAGGTCCAGAGCAGCAGCTGGATTTCTGACCCGCCGCTCAGGTTCTGACCCGCTGCTCAGGTTCTGACCCCACCGCTCAGGTTCTGACCCGCCTGAAGCAGAGAATCTCACGGTGGTTGTTGTGTTGAATCTTTTCAGTCACTTCATTTAACAGTGAAATTATTGTATTTATGCAGGAAAGGTCCTAAAAGCTGCAGATGTAAACAACAAAGATAGTTTATCTGCAGGGAGTTCTCACTCTGATGAAAACAGGAGAACATTTGTTAGATCAGTGGAAGGTCTCAGAGCTGCTGCTCTGTGGGACGGTGTCCAGATGGAGGGTTCTTCAGGGTAACTATAGAACCTGCAGGTCCTCGCTAATCTTCTTCAGGTGAGGTGGAGGCCTCCTGCTGGTGATCAGGAGATCTGAGCTCCTCCTCCCTGGAGAACAAACCGCCATGTGTGCGTTTATCGCTCCTAAAGATCACACCGCGGTTCTGAGGACGTGGAGCTCATCTCTACGGGGAGAACAAAGCGTCCCTGGGGTTCTTCAGCCGCGATCCTCTCCTTCACCGACGTTCTTCAGTTCTGATGCGTTCCTGTTTCCATCAGGCAGGAGGCGGAACACTGACCACCATGTCTAGAACTCATTTCTGGACTAACGTTCATGTTTGACCTGAAATATTCATTTAAAATGATGTAAGGAAACAGAACGTGTCTGAGCGGGGACAGTAGAACCCCAGACAGATCAGAGAACCATAGACAGATCAGAGAACCACAGACAGATCAGAGAACCACAGACAGATCAGAGAACCAAAGACAGATCAGAGAACCACAGACAGGGCGGGGCAGGTAACTTGCTGGCAGGGGAACCAGGTGAGAGAACCAGCAGAACATCAGAACCTGAACGGAGGAGCCGGGTCAGAAAAGATCCATCAGGATCCAACGGGACCCAAAGGATCCAGATAAAGACTGAAGCCAGAACCCAGAACAACCCCTGGAGAAGAGAACATGGAGGTCAGAGGTCATGTCAACGTGTCCTTCAGTTTGAACTTTGACCTCTCAGTCTTTATGGTTCTGACATGAAGCCCAGAAAGATCCTAAAGTTTTTAACACTGAAACCATCTGGTGCCCCAGGTTCTACCTACATCCATCATCCCTCCATCTGTTCATCTATTCATCATTCATCTGTTCATCCATCCATCTGTTCATCTATTCATCCCTCCATCCATGTCTACACCGGTTCCAGAGGAGAGAACATCTAAACTCCCTGCAGAAACACCTTCTAACCCAGTAACTATGTCGACCTTCATTTTATTCCATAGTTTGCAGACGACCCTACGGTGATTGGTCTCATCAGCAACAACGATGAGACAGCCTACAGGGAGGAGATCAAGCACCTGGCCACATGGTGCACTGACAATAACCAGCTCCTCAACACCACCAGAACGAAGGAGCTCATCGTGGACTTCAGAAAACATTCAAGAGGCACGCACGACACCGTCCACATCAATGGAACGGCTGTTGAGTGTGTCTCCAGTTTCAGGTTCCTGGGGACCCACATCTCAGCGGACATGTCCTGGTCCACCAACACCTCCTGCCTGGTCAAGAAGACTCACCAGCGCCTCTTCTTCCTGAGGACACTGAGGAAAAACCAGCTATCCTTGACTATCCTGGTGAACTTCTACCGCTGTACGATAGAAAGCATCCTGACCAACTGTGCAACAGTGTGGTATGGGAGCTGTACTGCTGCAGAGCGTAAGGCCCTGCAGCGGGGGGTGAAAGCCGCCCAGCACATCACTGGGACTCCACTACCCACCATGGAGCACATCCAGAAGAAACGCTGCCTACATGGAGCTCCCAGCATCCTTCAGGACTCTTCTCACCCAGCCCACAGACTGTTTTCTCTCCTGCCCTCCGGCAGGCGTTTCAGGTGCCTCTGGACCAGAACCAGCAGACTAAAGAACATCTTTTTCCCCAGAGCTGTCTCTTTGTTGAACTCTAATCCTCACTGATAGACTCTCCTCTCCCTCCTCACACCTACCTCCATTTTGTTATTCTGGTATTTACTAGACTGTAATGTTCACCTGCATTCCTGACTGTTACTATAGTAACAACTGTTTACATGCATCCTGCACTACTATGACTGGATATTGATTTGCACTGCTGACTGTTTATTCACAGTACCAATTGTTTACATATACATTTGCAATACCATACTTTAACTGTAATATACAATTACCTTCCACCGCACTTTAATTTAAATAGCTTCTGTCCAAACTTTATTTATTCATTTTATAGTAATAGCTACCTGTACATCATGCTCACAATTCTGCCTATAGTAATAGCCATCTGTACATATATTAATAGTACATGTAAACTCTGTTATAATAATCATCTGTATATTATGCTACTGTACATATCTGTAAAACTCTATTTATAGTAATACCCACTTGTATATTATATTCGGTACACATCCAGCTGTAAATTAGTTCATAATATTAGTCATCTATATATTATACTCATTGGACAAATCTATCAGTAAAATTCTGTCTATAATAGTATTCATCTCTATATTTATTCAGTAATAACCCATGTCCTGTACTTATAGAACCATTGTTTATCCTGAACTTGCTGCTATTGCACTTCTGGTTAGACCTAAACTGCATTTCGTTGCCTTGTACCTGTAAATGTGTAATGACAATAAAAATGTAATCTAATCTAATCTAATTTAATCTAATCTAAACCCAACTAATTCATTTTCAGAGACTAAACCTGAATAAATGTGTTTTAATTACTAAACTTAACGATTTAATGCTTACAGCAAAACTTTGATCCTGGTTTTGAAGCCTGCCACCTCCAGGTGGAGCAGAGACAGGAAACCACCTGGAGCTGAGTTCCTGAGGACCATCACCAGGTAGCAGACCTCCAGCCTGAAACCATGCTTCACTGACCTGGCTCAGGTTCCTCAGGTTCCTCAGATCCAAACGTAGCTCAGACTGAACATAAACATGATTTCACTGGTTCATCCAAAGCCAAACTCCCACTTTGTGCTGTTTGCTTTATTTTGCATTAATTTTTGAAGTATCAAACCAGAGGAAAGAATCCAGACAGAATCACAATTTATCCACATGTATTTGTTCCTCTACGTCTCCTACATGTGGAACCTAACACTTCGGCCCTCCCATCCAGCACTGAACCCAGACTAAGCCCATGTCGGCCATCTTTAATTGCTGCAGATGATGAAGAGCAGCAGCAGGGCGGGCAGGACGCCGCTGGCCGGGGCGCAGCGGCCGTGGCGGGGCGCAGCGTTCAGGCTGTAGTCGTTCGTTCCGCACTGACTGCAGTCCTCCCCGCAGAAGGAGCAGACGGACGCATCGCCCCTCCACGACGACCTGTACGACCTCACGGTCCTCCGTCCTGCAGGGGGCGCCAAAGAGCCAGAGTCAGCACAATTTACTAAAGTTCTGCTAGTTCACTTAAAAATAAGCTGTCAGATCCCAGATTTATTAGCATTTAAATCTCTCAACCAATTATCCTTATTTATTATTTATTTAATTTATGCACATATTAACATATTTTAGAGGTTTAGTGAGAAATGGATGTGAAAGAAAACCAGATTGTTTCACCTGTGAATTATTGTGAATAAGTTAATATACCCTCTGAATAAGTTAGATGTAACCCGGGTGTAAATCCCAGTGATCAAACCTGTGTAAAACTGAACTTCCATCCCTTCATTACTTCATAGCCAATCGCTGTCAAGGATCAAGGTCACATGTACCTCCACAGCCTATAGCTAGGTATATTAGCTGGAGCAAGCAAGTAGGAAAGATTAGGACATGTTGGGAGAAGCAGAGCTGCAGGAGCTAATTAGCCGAGATGAGATAGAAAAAAACTATTTTTGTAATTGTGGGAAATTAAAAACAGTACAACATATATTTTTAGAATGTAATAAATATACTCAGGAAAGAGAGATATTGCGTAGAGAGTTAAGCAGGAATAAAAATAAATTAGATATAAGAGAATTGTTTTAGAGGTCATCTGGGGATGTAGTGTTTGGGAGTATTTTTAGTTTTTTAAGAAGAACGGGTATTTTAGGGAGAATATAATAGATTGTCTGATCCATACTCCATTCTGGAAGGTGGCGCTAATGCACCTATAAGTTGTTTGCCAAACGGCATTAAAAAAAGAGAAGAAGAAGAAGAAAAACCTGTTTACTGCGGAATTGGTGAGTGTTTCTGTGTGTGTCTTAGTGTTAGCTCATAGATGTCACTGTTTGTTTGTATACTCAGTAATTTAGCAGCTAAACAAACAGACACACATACTAGATTTGAACAAACTATATGTGAACAATAGGGTGCCTTAAATATTAATTGAGCACTTGTTTATATTAGGTTACATTTCATGTTAGCTGATTTATATAGTGCATATTCATTGGATTTTCATGGATGTAATTTATATTGAACTTTATATTTATTGAATATGCATGTTGACTGAAAATTGTTTGGAATTATTTATAGTGCAAAGAGTGCCATTTATTGAATTTGTGTGTGCACACTAGAATGTTTTGATTATATATTGAGAAAATGGTCCTGTTTTATTATTCAGGCCAGGTTTCGATGGCGAGCTGAAGGTCCAGGCCTAGAGCCCAGGAACGGTTGCACTTTTGGGTGCATGAAGACTTTTGATCTCCTGCCAGGCTGGTAGGAGGCTCCTTGCAGCCAACGAACAATTCTGTTCTACTCTGATATGACCTGAGTCAGTCACGACCTGCACTGCACCAAGCACTTTAAAAAGAACTTGTTTGAGACCTTTAACCAACCCCAGCTTGGGGTGAATGAACTGAAGGGTTCATTAACTGTGGAATTGATTAATTTTGGGGGTTTTTCTGTTTATTTTGTTTTTCTCTTTTGCACATTTTATATGGCCATTTGAATGTTTCACTGATGTTGTAAATATGTATAATTTTCTTCACTATAAATACAAGGCAACTGCAACCTTCTAGTCTGTCTGCTCCTTCGTGAGTCGTATCTATTTTCTGATCCAACTAGCCCATTGACCCGATTGGTCACGACCCATTTACATTGATTTAAAATGTACTATATTGTTATCTTTACAAATATGCTACATAGAACACCCCCTGAATAAGTTAGGACACCCTCTAAAGACTGACATCAACTCTAATGGGTCACCATAAACCGGGTTCTGGTCCATTAGCTGAGATTGAGCATGAATGAGAGGAAGCAATGCTGGGAATGTTCTTGCTTTTAAACCGGGTCAGTCTGAGCGCTCGGTACGTCTGACTGGGTCTGCATGACCCGGCAGAAGGAGCAGAATCTTACTTGGTTCGTAATAGTCGTAGACGGCAACGGTGGCTTCCTGGACCTTCCCCACCTTAAACTCCACCAGCAGAGGAACGTACAGACACGTCTCCTGAGTCGAGACCTGCAGACAGAACCACAGAGGTTCTTCTGAAGCTCAGACAGAACCACCACCCGCTGAGAGAGACCGTTTGGGTTTCAGCTCACAGAGTCCAGGTACAGGACCACCTTCCCCAGCTGCGTCTCCACTTTCTTCACAGCGCCGTCCAGTTTGACGAGGTCCGGATGCAGAGCGAAGCCGCTGAGCAGACCCACCTCCATCAGAACCATTCCCGTCTCGTTCAGGCCCAGATCCCAGGACAGACTGAAGGGACAACAGATCCAGACCGCTTCAGAACATCCCGCTGGACAGCGACCCAGAACCAGCGATCCTGAACCAGAGACCCAGAACCAGCGATCCTGAACCAGCGACTCAGAACCAGTGACCCAGAACCCAGAACCAGCCGCTGAGACAACATGGACTAAATATAAGAATATGGTTCGGTTCTGGTCTGAACTCAAAGCCCAACATTCCTGAGTTTTACGATTAAAAAGCACAGTTTAGCTCATCTTATTGAAAATAAATCTAATTTTATTATAAATAAAAGGTAGAATTATTGTAAATTAATAAAAGCATTCAGTTAATTTCTCCTCTTTTGACTTTATTTAAATATGTATCATTTTATTTTTACATTTCTCAGAATATCAAGAAAGTCAAACACCAGAATTTAAAAAGAATAAAAGTCAACATTTCAACAAAAATAAAAAAAGAATATTTTAAAGACAAATAAATATTTATATTTCTAATTAACTTGTATTTACCTGATTTTTTCTATATTCCTCAAAAGGTTTTGTAAAAATTAATTAAACATTTAAATAAAGAGATATTAGTAAAAACCAAGAAGAACTCTTGGACGTTTAAAAGTCATGGAGATTTGTATTTACTTTTTTATTACTTTGTTGCTGCCAGTAAATAAAAAATGAATTTTATAATTAAAAAAAATTCTTGTGAATCCAAACACTTCCACTGTGGTCAGATGAAGCTTTTTATACTTTTTAATGGATCTTTCCAAATAAAGCTGCAACAATACAAAAGATAAAATATTAATGCTTATTCAAAAGTTGAAATGAATAAAGAGTAATTTGACAGTAAAAACATTTTTTTCAGACTCTGTTCAGTTACATTTTCACCTAATTTGAACATTTAAGTTCTTCTGACTGATCCTCTAAACTCATCTTCTGACTGCATTGTTGCTGTTTGGCAGATGTTTGGATCATGTGACCCACTCACCTGTTGCAGATGTACAGGTACGTGTCGTTCAGCCCATGGTCAACCAGGTGCACATACAGATAAAAGGCTTCCTGCTCATCCGTGTCCCGTCTCCTCCTCAGCTCCTCGGTCCTGATGTTGTAAAACACGTTCAGCTGCACAAGAGACGGTTGATGAGAAGGACCAACATGGAACAGCAGGGGGCGGTGTTACAGCTCTGAATCACCAGTACCTGGAACAGGGCGAGTCCACGGCCTTCAGCCGTCACCTGGAGACTCAGCTCAGGCTCTGGATCAATCTGAAACGTTCAAACACGTTTAAGATTCTGGCAGAACATTCAGATCCTGAGATCTTGAGCTTTGCTGCTGCAGCTTCAGTCAGCGAGGACTAGACTGGGACTAGACTGAAAGTAGACTGGGACTGGTCTCAGACTAGACTGAAAGTAGGCTGGGACTAGGCAGAAAGTAGAATGGGACTGGTCTCAGACTAGGCTGAAAGTAGACTGGGACTGGTCTCAGACTAGGCTGAAAGTAGACTGGGACCAGGGTGAAAGTAGAATGGGACTGGTCTCAGACTAGGGTGAAAGTAGACTGGGACCAGGGTGAAAGTATAATGGGACTAGTCTCAGACTAGGCTGAAAGTAGACTGGGACTAAGCTGAAAGTAGTCTGGGACTGGTCTCAGACTAGGCTGAAAGTAAAATGGGACTGGTCTCAGACTAGGCTGAAAGTAGATTGGGAATAGGATGGGATCAGGCTTGAACTAAAGTGGGACTAGACTGGAACTGGTCTGTTATTAGGCTGGGACCAAGCTGGGACTAGCCTAGGACTAAAATGTGACTAGGATCGGACATGGGAACATATTTGCTACAACAATAAAACGTATATTTTTGGAGGTATGTTAAAATGGCAAATGTTCTGCTGCTAATTAAAGGTCTGCTGTCTGATCTGGGGTTGGTCTGCATAACAAGCAGCTGACTGAACGTCCTCCCAGTGTTGTGATTCCAAGGCTTTTGTTCTTCTAACCAACTCTGTGGTTGTTTCCTGTCAGGCTGTTCTGGGACGGATGTCGCCCCCCCCCCTCCCCCCTTTGCCTCTCTGCTCTGAGACCTCAGCGTATGACTCTCTCTCTCTCTCTCTCTCTCTCTCTCTCTCTCTCTCTCTCTCTCTCTCTCTCTCTCTCTCTCTCTCTCTCTCTCTCCCTGAAAGGCTGCAGGACCGGGTCTCTGGTCACCTGCTGGGTCTGAAGCAGCAGCTCGTTGTCCTGGTCGATGTGGAAGGAGGCGACGGTGTCCGAGTCTCTGGTGACTCTGATGTTAATGTCTGAGCGCTGCGCCCCTCCCAGAGCGGTGAACCTGGACAGGGCCTGCAGAGCCACCACCGTGTCCTGGGAAACAGAGGCAGGAATGAGTGACGGCGCCTCCAGGAGGTCCGCTTTGTTCCTGCAGCTGTGTTCATGTTGCTGCTTGCTGCTCTGCCACCAAGTCTTTAATGAGCACATACGCAGACGCTTTAACCGCAGTTTACTGCAGTCAGATGGAAACATGTCTCACATGAACCCAGTAAATTCTGGTCTTAGTGGCGCTGAGTCACATTCAGCACCAGCTGCAACTATAAAGACTCAGGATTAATTAATCTGACCTCAGACCTCCATCAGGGAGGAGAAAACGAGACGTGACCAAACCTCCCGCGTCGTTTGGCGGTCCTACCTGAGTGCTGCCATATCCTCCAAGGTGGTTCCTCTGCTGGCTGAGCCACTTCAGCAGACCGAGGCCTTCAGCCACCCGGTCCAGTTTGTGGAGAGAGAGCAGCACGTAGGCCGCCATCTCGATGTCTGCAGAGCGAGGCTGCCATGATGACGACAGGCCGCCATCAGGGGACGACCACGTCGGCACGCCGTCTGCACACGGAGGGACCGGTCAGAGCTGGAATGGACCTCGCAGGTCAAACAGGAACCGGGCTGACGTCTAAACGACGCGGCGCTACAAAGAACGCACCTCGCACATCCGCTCGTCCAATCAGACGGTTCACTGCCGTCTGGGAGGCGGGGCTACCTGCCAGAGCAAGGGCGTAGGTGAGCAGGCTGAGGCTGTAGTTGCTGGACACACCCTGGTCCAAACGGGTCTCCAGGTAGGACCGGGCGGCAGACACCTGTGTGGCGTACTGAGCCTGGCAGACAGAGAGCAGGGCGGCACTGAGCCATCAGGTCCTGGTCCAGATCTGGACCGGGACCGGTTCAGACCATCAGGTCCTGGACCAGACCGGGACCGGTTCAGACCATCAGGTCCTGGACCAGATCTGGACCGGTTCAGACCATCAGGTCCTGGACCAGATCTGGACCATCAGGTCCTGGTCCAGATCTGGACCGGTTCAGACCAGCGGGCCGGTCCAGCAGTCTGTGCGTCTCACCCTGGTGTGGCTGTCCTCCAGCAGAGCCATCAGGACGTAGGACGTGAGGGACACAGGTCCGTCCAGACCTCCCTGGAGCTCGGTGTGGATCACTCTGCCCGGCTCCAGCATCCTCCCATCGCCGCCCTGCTGGCCGGCCAGCCACGCCGCCACGCTGCCCAGAACCCGCTCATCCATGCTGATGAAGGGCCGGGCCTGCAGGAAGCAGCGCAGCACGAACGCAGACAGCCTGCGCACACAGAGCCGGTTCTCAGGCGGTTCTGTGCGGGTTCTGGGCCCGGCTCCGCGGCTCTGATACCTACCAGGTGCTTCCAGACGCGTCCTGCTCCCCAAAGGCGCTGAAGGAGCCGTCGGACCTCTGGTAGGAAAGCTCCTGCTCATAACCTGCAGAGAGAGCCGCCATCAGGGCCTGAGCCGCCTCACACGGTCCAGAACCACAAGAACCGGGCCGGCAGCATCTGGACCGCAGAGGGAATCAGGGGTTCTGATCCGCTGGCCTCTGACAGAACCAGGCAGCCAGACGCTGTGAGGAACAGGAAGGAGGAGCTGCTCTACCTTTCATCATGTAGGCTGTGGCTCGCTGCGTCACCTCCGGGTCCACCGGGTCCACCGGGTCCACCGGGCCCACCGGGTCCACCGGGTCCAGCGGGTCCACCGGGTCCACCGAGTCCACCGGGTCCACCGGGCCCACCGGGTCCACCGGGTCCACCGGGCCCTCCGGGTCCATCGGGTCCACCGGGTCCACCGGGTCCTCCAGGTCCTCCGGGTCCACCGGGCCCACCGGGTCCACCGGGTCCTCCAGGTCCACCGGGTCCACCGGGTCCACCGGGTCCAGCGGGTCCACCGGGTCCACCGAGTCCACCGGGTCCACCGGGCCCACCGGGTCCACCGGGTCCACCGGGCCCTCCGGGTCCATCGGGTCCACCGGGTCCACCGGGTCCACCGGGTCCACCGGGTCCAGCGGGTCCACCGGGTCCACCGGGTCCACCGGGCCCACCGGGTCCACCGGGTCCACCGGGTCCACCGGGTCCACCGGGCCCTCCGGGTCCACCGGGTCCACCGGGCCCATCGGGTCCACCGGGTCCTCCAGGTCCACCGGGCCCACCGGGTCCACCGGGCCCTCCGGGCCCATCGGGTCCACCGGGTCCTCCAGGTCCACCGGGCCCACCGGGTCCACCGGGCCCTTGGCCCTCAGGTACTGCAGGACGTAGATGTTGGGAGCAAAGTGGACCATGTTCTGCTCCCCGCAGCCGGACGGCATCTGGATCAGCGAGTCCAGACCCGTGATGGACGGGCCCAGGAGGTCTCCTTCACGACAGCAGAAACCCGGTTAACGGCAGAACCAGCAGAACCAGAGCTTCTCTCTATCTGGGTCCAAACGGTGGCCGGTTCTGAAGAACTGAGACAGGAAACTGATCCAGACTAGAGAGACACACACAGCTGCTGCTGTTAGAGAGAGGAAGGAAGACCAGAACCAGGACCGGACCCAGGCTCCTCCCGGGGTCCGGTCCTGGTTCTGGTCCTGGTTCTGGTCCTGGGTTCTGTGCTGGTTGCTTCCTGGCTCCCATCAGTAATATTTCTGAGAACCTTTTTTGGGTCTAAGTGACCCAGATGGAGAAATGAATTCACAAACCACGTTGTACAAATGGATCAGAACCAGAACCGGGCCTTTTTCCCGGACCACAGCAGCGTGTTTGCTGGTTCAGATCCCGTTTCCCAACAGAACTGGCCCCTAAACGACGGGCTGACGTACCGACGGCGGTCACGGAGACGCTCTGGCTGCCCTCCACCACGCCTGCTGGGAAGGAGAACTTCACGTCTCTGGAGACGCTGGACTTCTTCTCATGCAGGTCCAACAGCAGCGAGGAGGAGAAGGTCTGCTGGAGTCCTTCAGCCTGCAGGAGGAAGGACACAAGCAGAGGTGTTACAGTTGAAACCGGACCTTCAGGAGCAGAGACCAGAACCGGAACCGTTGGGATGGAGAACCTCCTCTGGATGGATACCTGCAGCTTCCCTCACCAGTTTCCACATTTCTAACTGAACTTCCTGCAATCCTCACAGATCTGCTCATGACTGAGATCTTCTCAGATGTTCTTCCTCTGCTGGAACCAGGAACTAGTGCATAACTCTGCTGTTATCTGCTTCCTGGTTCCTCCTCCTTCTGCAGGAGGAGAAAACAAAGAAAGCCTCAGATGTTGGTCTGGTGGTCTCCACGTTCTGCAGGAGAACGTTTTAACTGCTCTTTGTCAAAGCTTCAGGGTTTTACTGGGATCTTCTGGACACAGAGAGCAGAACTGTTCCTGGTTTCCAGCATTTTTACTAATGAGCTGAAATGAAGCGGCAGGCGTCATTCAGCCTGTTCTGCTGATCAGAGACCAGCTGTGCACCATCATCTGAGGTTCTTTAGAGAACCCTGGAGAACAACCAGCATCACAAGAACATGGATCACGGCTTTCAACATTTTCTGAAGCTAAAAATCTGATAAGTGCGGTGTGCATTTGATTCAGAACCTTGTAGAACCTCCTCTGCTGTGGTTCTTCTGTGTGAAACATCTCCAGCTCAGGCAGGTTGGATGGAGAACATCTCACAGCATCAGTTCTTAAGTCTTGCAACAGATTCTGAGTTGGATTCAGGTCTGGACTTTGACTAGGCCGTTCTAACCCATTCTAACCATGCTGTCAACTGGACCAGAACTTCCTCCCTGGTTCCCTGGTCTCCTCTATTACCATCTAACATAGAAAGTACTCCTGGGTCAATGTGAGCTTCTGAGCTTTCTGTGTCTCTGCTCTGTCTTCTCTAACATAGAAAGTACTCCTGGGTCAATGTGAGCTTCTGTGCTTTCTGTGTCTCTGCTCTGTCTTCTCTAACATAGAAAGTACTCCTGGGTCAATGTGAGCTTCTGAGCTTTCTGTGTCTCTGCTCTGTCTTCTCTAAGCCCCAGTGGGTGGAGGCAGATGAGCGTTCACACTGAGCCTGGTTCTGGTTCTGCTGGAGGTTCTCCTCCCTGTTAAAGGGGAGTTTTCCTCTCCACTGTCGCTTCATGCATGCTCAGTATGAGGGATTGCTGCAAAGCCATCAACAATGCAGACGACTGTCCACTGTGGCTCTACGCTCTTTCAGGAGGAGTGAATGCTGCTTGGAGAGACTTGATGCAACCTGCTGGGTTTCCTTAGAGAGGAAACTTTCTCACCAACCTGGAGGATCTGATGGAAGCTGACTTTGGAAAGAGCCTTGATGATGATGTGATGTTAATTAGATCAATATGAATAAAAGTGAATTTAATTGAATTGAACTCAATTGAATGGTGCTGGTCGTTCTCTGAAGAACCTCTGAGGCCAGAACCAGAACTTCCCCAGCTGGACTCTGGTTGCTGATCATAGAAAAGGAGGTGAGCAGAAACACCTTTTAGATTTGATCATTAATGCCGTTCTGCAGCCGTTCCTGCTGGTCTGTCACATAAACACGGCTGACGATTTGAAGCAGGAAGAGGTGGGACTGAATACCTGAGCAGGTTATCTAGATCAAAGCTGTTCTCATCCAGGTGATCAGTGACGGTCTCTCTGCACCTTAACGAGGACGGCCGTGCGGACGTAGTCAGACGCTGCAGAGGACACGGCCTTCACGGAGATGGGGATCTCTCCCAGGACCAGGGTCCTGATGAGGATCAGGACGGTGGCCCCGCCCTCTCGCTCCAGGTAGACGTGGCGGACGCTGGCCATGGAGACCGCCTCGCTGTCCGGGAAGATGAACTCAAAGCTGCTGCTGTCCGCCACGATGACGGTGACCTGCAGGCGGAGACGCACCTGGATTAGATTAGCCGGGTCTGGGTCGGGTCTGGGCCGGGCCGGCAGCAGGAACAGCCGCCGACGCCCAGAGGAGGTTTGTGTGGATCTGGCTCAGAGCTGAAATCAGTTTCCTGGAGACAAAACATGATGTGACTTCTGCAGCCCTCCAGCTTCTCCAGCAGTCAGACGGTTCTTCACATGTTCTCCTTCCTCTCTGCAGAATCAAAGCGGCTTACTGGCTGCAGCCTTTGCAGCTGGTAAAGTATTCACACCCCGCAGAGTTCCTGCCTTCTCTCCCACTTAAAGGTTCACATCATCAAACCGCTGCTAATCTCAGAGTTTGGAGGACAAACTGGTGAAATCCTAAATAAAACCTAAATTCAAAGAATTAATAAAGAATCACTTGATACCAACGTTCTGCACAGATTTGGGTTTCTTCCCTGGTTCAGGTGAAGAAATGATGCAGACTGACCTCCAGGTCCTCTTGGAGGTAGTTGAACAGAACCACCTCCAGCACCAGCTCCTCTCCTCGGACTATGTAGGCGGGGAGGTTGAGGGACAAGAAGAAGTCCTGGAACACGGTGAGCTGCAGGAGAAGTCAGAGAGAAGGTCAGATCCACCAGGAGCTGCAGTAGGTCCACCATGAGGTGCAGCAGGTCCACCAGGAGGTGCAGGGAGCAGGTCGTACCTCCGCCGCGCTCTCTGTGATCCCCAGACCCAGGTTCTCTGACACCACGAAGGCGGAGGCCGTCCAGGTGGTGATGCTGTCAGGAACGGTCAGAGGAACCTCCTGGCTGGCTGAAGGACTGCAGAGCATTCAGCAGAAACATGGAGGTCACACACAGCTTCTGGACGACTTCTGCAGGTTTTAGATGTTATGAAGTCAGTTCTGCAGAAACGGACCAGATCCACCTGATCTCCACCTGATCTCCACCTCAACTTCACCTGATCTCCACCTCAACTTCACCTGAGCTCCACCTGAACTTCACCCGAGCTCCACCTGAGCTCCACCTGAGCTTCACCTGAGATCCACCTGAACTTCACCTGAGCTCCACCTGAGCTACCATCACACAGCTCTTCACTCTGTTGAAGACGTCGGTGGGATGGAAGGTAGAGATGTGGCTCAGGTAGAGATGTGGCTCAGGTGGAGATGTGGCTCAGGTAGAGATGTGGCTCAGGTAGAAAGCTCAGCTTTCTGATGCTGATCCGCTCTCACTGGTTCTGGACCTGGTTCTGAAAAAGCAGGACCAACGTGTGCTGCATCACCCCATGATGATGTCCATCCAGACCCAGGTTTCTGGAAAGTTCTGACGCTCGTGCAGCTCTGGTTGCTTCTCAAAAGGTTCTGCGTCCATCTGGAGAGGGAAAGCTGTTTCCACCTCTGCGGTTCAGAAGAAGAACGTTAGTTCCAGGCAGGGAGAACATCCCACAAACTGTTACAAAATCATTTCATTCTGAAAGATCTGTAAATCTGTGGCGGCGCAGATGGTAGAAAAGGCTCCTCCTAAATAGAGGCAGTGGTCTCAGGTCCGATTCCTGACCCATTTACTTCCCGTCTTCTCCTCCTCAAAGGAAGCTAGGAGGGAATAAAGTCCCCTGGTTCCACCAAACCCTGAAAATAAATCTGACCTTGATGAAGAACGACCGCTCACATGCTGGAAGCAATGTCCTTTCTATGCCGGTCAGGTCACAAAGCGTGTGAAGATAACCTGAAGAGGGAGGAGCAGGGCCAGTGGAACGGTCCGGTGGCTGCAGAACAATCCCTGACCATCAGCCCCCCCCACCACCATGCTTAACAACTGAGGACTGCTTCTTGAAGCAATGAAATGCTGGGACCAGCATCTAATCTGGACTAAATAAACAATTTAACCAGAACCAGAACCAGGCTTAAATCAGGACCAAACCAGGAAACGACTAGGATGGGTTAGAACAAATGATGGAATCCAGTAAAATGCTGTGTTGGTTCTGCAGAACATTAAGACCTGCTGAGGATCAGATGGTCGTTTGTCCTACTAACTAAAATCTGAACCTCAGAGTCTGGATCCAATGGCCTGTATGTGAACACTGGCTGAGAGAGAAGGTCCATGGAGTCAAAGCCGGGATGTCCTCCACACATGGGCCACGATTCAGCTTCTAGCATGATCATCTGGCTGACTGTAGGAGAAGAAGGTTCTGCTCCAGACTCACTGAGATCGTGCCACGTTGGACTTGCTTTGTGTAAACTGGCGTCAGTCATCACAGCCAGATCACACATCTGCAGAAGCAAAGGTCACTGCTGATTATCTGATTGTTCAGAACAATGAAGTCACAGACACTGGATCTGCTGGTTCTGGAGGCTAATCAGGTCAGGTCTCTGAGGAGGATCACCTGGAAAATGGAGTAGGCATCTCCCATTGTCATCTGGTCTCTGTGGGCTTCGCCTCTGGAAGCGCCCGGCTCCATTATCTCCTTCAGCACCTGTGAAAACAACACCAGACACCTCAGAGTGGAAGAACCAGTCGGGCCCACTTCCCCCTGGACTGATTCTGGAGAGGTTGGGTTTCTCAGGAGGATCTGCAGGAACAGCTTCCTGTTACTGGAAAATTTAAACTCAGGGCGGCGTGTGAAGATCAGATGACCAAGAACAGAGAACACATTTACTACTTTCAGGCTCCCAGTACAGACGCACGACTTTTACATAGTAAATCCTCACATAGCTCCTCACAGTCTTCAGATTCAAGAGTATTTTAATAAAATAATCTTCATATAAATATTAAGAATGTCATTAGTGAACGTGAACTTTGAGTCTTCCTAGAATGGATCCAATAAGTTTGGCCTGAACTTAAGGAACCTTAAGGAACTTTAATCCTCCTTTTTGTGGATCAAGATTGATTTTTGAACGTTTTCTCTACTGATGTTGGATGCACTGCTGCTTGAATGATATTTGGTAGGTTTTTCGCTTTTGGGGCATTTGTTATGATGCATAAACCATAGAATTGTTTTTTCTACAACCAGCGTCAGCTGACATCTCAGAAGCTGAAATGATACTTCAACTACATCCCCAAATCCTAGAGGAGTGGAAAAAGAGGAGAGAGAGAATGAGGAAATTCAAGCCATTGCTGTCCATCATTATGGACAATGTGAGATTTTTGGCAAAGCAGTTGGATGAACTCCAACCTTTACCAAGGACCCAGCCAGACTATGGGAATGCAGTGTTATGTGTTTCACTGAAACATGGCTGCAGGATCAGACCCCCGACTCCATCTTCTCTCTGAAAGGTTTTCTGAGCATACGAGCAGAAAGAAGCGTAGCAAGAGCAAAGGTGGAGGATCGGTGGAGCTTGTGAACAACAGATGGTGCCATCCAGGACGCGTTACTGTGAGGTTTCCTGTGCTAATCGTCTGGCAGAGGTTCTGACCGTCTCCATGCTGATGTCGTTGTGTGACCCTGCCCAGCGCGTTGCTTTGTCCACCACCAGGATCCCAACCAGGGAACCGGGCTCTGCCACCGACACCTGCAGGGCGACCTTCTCAGCAGGCTTCACCTTGTCGCTGCTCCATCTCAGAGATACCTGCCCACCACATCTGCTCAATCAGTCACTGATCAATGCGGAAACACAATGTTGCATCATGAAACTCCCAGAAGGGGAACCAGTGGGTCACCTTGTTCTGTAGAAACCGGGCCATGGGCAGATGGATTACATCGCTGACGACTTCGCCATCAGGACGAACGCAGTAGACAACGATGGAGGCCAGGGGAGCCCAGGAGGCCCCAGGGACCAGAGTCAGATCCCCTGAACTTCTCCCAGCAGAAACCAGCTGACCTCTGGCCTTCACCTGGACACAAACGGAGAACGTCCGCGTGGCCTCACATGAGAAAACACTTTGGGAGATCCGGTTAGAGGACTGCTGTTTTCAGGAGCTCTTCCTTACCAAGTAGTGAACATCAGTGATCGCAAAGTTCCTCTCAATCTTCAGCTGAAGTCGTGAACCAACCTGGAGAAGGTGGAGATACTCAACTAAAACTCCACACGTAACAAACTGGATGGAGGAAATCATGGAGAGGCCAACAGAGACCAGGAAGTATCAAGCTTCCCAGGAAAAACTTATTCTTTAGATCCAACAATGCCTCTGGGTTCTAGCACTGCTGTATGTTCTGCTTATTTTTGACCTGGACATGTCTCTAAATGTGCTATTTGCCCAGTATGTCCTTCTTTTGGGGTGGAAATGATGCAAAAAAAGCTTCCAATTGTTGCCTCTAAACTGAACCACCGTAACATCTCAAAGTCTGAAGCAGAAGAATAATCCTGGAATACCTTTAATACATAGTTTACTACAAAGAACATAATCTAGCTAAATGCCAGAGGAGCTCCCTGTGTTATAAACACAAACTGTTCCTGGTGTCAAAGCTGTGACACGTGACACCACGCCTGGCCTACTTCTGAACAACAGACTGTTTCCACAGCACCAGAGGTCAGATGACTCCTGTCTGGACTCTGAAAGCTTCAGGTAGCCACCTAAGAGGACTCCTCTTCAGCTCTGCTCCTGTTTAAGGTTTAGGAAACACTTGGAGGTTCTGGAGGAGACTCTGGTTTGGTTCCTAACTGGTGTTAGAAACCAGACCTGCTAACACAATGTTCCCCCTGCTTTTGATCAAATAGAGCTGGTGTGTAGCGCTGTTGGAAGTGGAGACATCTTTAAAGAGGTTTACCTCTGCAGGCCTGGAGGGTCTCTGAACCTGAAGGTAGGCGTGGCTCGGGGAGGCGTAGATCATGTCGAGGGAAAGAGTCTTCTGGCAATCCTCAAAAGAAACCTACAAGCATCAGAAAAAAGAAACCTTCATGAAGAAACGTTCATCCACTGGGTGCATGAGATCCTGTCACCATGGCTGCTGTGGGCCTTTCCCTTTGAGGACCAAACAGAGGTTCTCAGAGGGACCTCTGTTTGGCAGAGCTTGTGAACAACAGATGGTGCCATTCAGGACGCGGTTTAACTGCGGTTAAACTGCGCCTCTAAATAGGTGCAGTTTAGTGACGGATGTTTTAAGCTGTCGATACCAGACGGTGACTTACTTCAACGGTGAGATGCTGCGTGTCGTTCAGCACCCGGATGTCCAGAGGAACGACTCCGTCTGCAGGGAGAGGAACCTCCAGGTTCCCTGAGGACTCGTCAGGGTCCATCATGGAAGAGTCATTGCCGCTGAACAGCATCTCCTCCTCCAGCATCTGATCCCACAACCTTTGCTTTTGCTGCAGCACTGAAACTTTCACCGTCTTGGTCTGATCCTGCGCCGTCAGCGGCTCGCCGTTGTACCTTGATATTTTCAGCTGCACACAGAAGACAGGAAGGCCTTAATGGACCGGCTGGACCGGGCTGGACCGGCTGGGCAGGACCAACATTATTTACCCGCCCGCTGAAGCTCAGCGATGGTCTCAGTACTTTAGGAAAGTCTTCAAAGTGAATGTGGAACCTCTTTTTAGCCAAGGTGACGTTCACCGAGTTGTTATAAGTGAGACCTGAAAGCAGAGAAACCTTCAGCACCAGCAGCAGCAGACGTCAGCATCTCCACCCATCCAGTTCATCGCCTCGTTCTTTCTAATCTCTGCGGTTTATCACACGCCTCCCTGGCTGAGCTGCACGGCTCAGGGTGCCAAAACTTTCTGTATCTAATGGTCTGTGGATCTGCAGAAAGTGTTCCTCCTCCACAGACGATGATCTCAGTCATTAAGGCCGATCTGAACCATCCTGACCAACGTGAAGAAGTATTCACGCCCTAAGCCCAGTGTAGCTTTAGGGCGTGAATACTTCCTAGGGGATATTAGCATAGTCTGAACGTAGGCTGTAGTCTGGTGACCGGGTCAGAACCTTACCTGTCAGGTGTTCAGTCACAGACACCTGGATGGTCAGGTGGTCTGAGCGTTCATGGTAGCGCGTGGTTCTGGTCCAGGCGTGATGAAAGTCAGAGAGGACAAAGGAGAACTTCCCAGAGCCGTCGATCTAAAGGACACAGGAACTTTAGGAGAACTTCTCCTGCAGATGTTTGACGGTTTTTACTGAAACGTTTCTCCAGGTTTGTCTCTGAGGAGGAAACCTCTGCGCCTCCTGACCTCCTGCTCCTCGCTGTGAGTCTGGACGTCGCCGTGGGATCCATGACTGACGGTGACGGCCATGCGTCCGCGGACGGGCTCGCCGTACGAGTACCTGAGGACCGGATCAGAACCAACGGGCTCAGCGTTCACACCACACATGTCAGACGGGCCAGAAGACGGCGGACGGAGGAAAAGTCTCACTTTGCAGAAACGAAGCCTTCCAGGACGTCCTCCTGGTGGACGGCCGCCGGAGCGTCAATCAGAACCTCAAACTTTGGCAGAACTGGAACCACAGAGATCGGGTCAGCGTCTCTGGGGTTCTTACGGGCCGTGCTGAGGCCAGCTTACCGTAGTGGGCCACGGTGAAGGACTTCTCACTGGTGACGCCCTGCAGAGAGACAGACATTAGCTGCTGCCAGGCGGCCGGGTTCTGCTTCTAACTGCCGGTTCTGATCCGAGTCCACACGTCTAAAGCCAGAGCAGGACTAGAGAACCTTCTCGCATCTTCTCCTTTCCTGGACCTCTTCCAACCACATCATGAGCAGACCGGGTTTGGCTCTGGGCCCGGTTCTGTTGCCGCCTGCTAAGTTCCTGTAATGTGACTATATTTAATTAATCCTCCCTCCCAGAGATGAATTAGGACTCGTCTTAAACACCAGAACATCAGGTCTCCAGGCCGTGGTCCTGGTTCTGATCCCCGCTGCAGAAACACCAACGACTCTTTAAATGAACAAGATCTTTGCATAAAAGGCTTTAAACCTGGATGGAGTGTTTGTTGTTTTATGAAGTGATTTTAAAGTCTGCATGGATAAATCTCCTCGTTAACCGACCCGCCGTCTGACTTACGCTGACGGAGGCCGTGACGCTCCACCGCCCCAGAGGAGGACGTCCTGACAGCGGGAACTCTGCGGACACCACCCCGAGGACGCCGGCTTCGTCCAGCCACTGCCTGACCCGGTTTCCTCTGGGATCCTGGATCAGGGACAGAAATCTGAAAACCTACAACAACGTTCCTCGCTAAAGTATTCACACCCCTAAAACTTTTCTGCAAGTCGTCCCGTTCCACCTGCAACGCAGAGGAACGTCTATGAAGTGGAAAGAAACAACTTATTTACGACTAAAACTCTAAAATGTGACGGATGCCCCTTCAGGAGGCGCCCCTGAACGCACCGTCCCGCACCTGAACGCACGGTCCAGCACCTGAACGCACCGTCCCGCCCCTGAACGCACCGTCCTGCACCTGAACGCACCGTCCCGCACCTGAACGCACCGTCCCGCCCCTGAACACACCGTCCCGTACCTGAACACACCGTCCCGTACCTGAACGCACCATCCAGCACCTGAACGCACCATCCAGCACCTGAACACACCGTCCAGCACCTGAACGCACCGTCCCGCCCCTGAACGCACCGTCCCGCCCCTGAACGCACCGTCCCGCACCTGAACACACCGTCCCGCACCTGAACACACCGTCCCGTACCTGAACACACCGTCCCGCATGCTGCTGCCAGCAGGAGAACCTGATCCTGCAGCCTGATCCGTTATGGGATGGTTCAGATCCAGCGGTTAGAACGGCCTAGTCAAAGTCCAGACCTGAACTTTCTCCATCCAGCCTGACGGAGATGTTCTACAGAGAAGAACGGACCCGCAGCCGGTTCTACCGAGTTCTGACCAGGCGGGCTACAAAGCACTCCTCGCGGTTCTGCTCCACTGGGAGCGGTTCTGTTAAACCCAAAGGAAATGTTGGACCCTAACTTTCAGGGGTGTGAATACTTCTGAGCTGTAATTGCTGTGAGACTTTTTAAAAGGGAAGCAGCGTCTGACTCGGATCAGGATGTGTGCCGGGCCGACGCAGGGCTTCCCGTCGGCCAGAACCGACACGACCCGGATCTTCACCACCTGGCCCGGCAGGTAGGCGGCTCTGTCCGTCTGGATGAAGGTGGAGATGCCGGCGTGCAGGAGCAGCTCCGTGGAGTTGGAGAAGAACTGGTCCACGCCCCCGTGACCCCTGACCTTCAGGATGTAGGGCCGTCCGGGCCGGGCCTTGTGGATCTGCCGACATGAAGAACGGACCGCTGAGATGGAGCAGAACCGGACCGGAGCGTCACGGATCAGAGTGATTTCAGGGTTTTTACCGCGGGCAGAGTCAGCAGGCCGGTGGTTCCTGCAGAGAAAACGGTTCTGTTAGGGTTCTGAAGCGGTTCTGTTAGGGTTCTGATGCGGTTCTGTTAGGGTTCTGATGCGGTTCTGATCAGAGAACAGCCTCAGGTCCGTGAGGTCACTGAAGGCTTCACCTCCTCTAACCGTGGTGGAGCTGGAGGACAGCGTCTGGCCCTGATGGATGATGTGGGCCGAGACGGTGAAGGCGGAGGAGCTCAGGATGGAGACCGACACCGAGGTGGGGAGTCCGGGTCGGAGCGCCGCCGGCGCCAGCAGCAGGTAGGACGGCTGGGAACCGGGTCGGGGGGCGGGCCCGGTGTCCGTCCAAGCGTCGGGCCTGAGAGAGGAAACAGAACCAGAAACAAAGGAACCGGCTCTGGGTTTTGGGTTCTGATGGAAAGAACCGACTTTCTGCCGACCAACCAGAACCCCCGGTCCACTCAAAGCCGCCCCAGGTCCAAATGACCCGAATAAACTCATAAATCAGGGAACAAATGTTTGATTTGACTGAAAACATAAAAAGTTGCTGTTTAAGAAGGAGAAAAATGAAAGAATTAAATTAAGAATCCAAAAATATACAAAATTTTATCCATTCAACCTTAAAAATATGATCAATTATAACAATTATATTATAGCAATGAACAGGTGATCATTAAAAATTAATTACGTGTAGTAATGCAGTAATTATTTTAAAATAACCCTTTCTAATGCAAACAGAGAGATTGCTGATTAAAATTTACATTTCATAACCATCAGGCAATTATTATTTAAGGATATAGATATATAAACCATTAATAGTTCCCAGATGCTAACCTGGGAGGCTGCTGCTAATATGCATAATCTAAATAGTATATATTCTGTGTAAGGTTCAGTATTTACTCTTATCTTTAGATTAACTTTAGATCAGACCGTTTGCTCTTTCTCTTCTTCTCTTTTCCTTCATTGCTATAATTGTGAGTAACTTTGCCGCCGTCACACCTGAACTTCCACACTGCGGGTCAATAAAGGAGTTCTAAGTCTTAAAATATATTTATAAATATATTCCAACATCCCAGTTATAGATCATGAAAAATACTGACTGAGTTTAGAGTTTTAAAAGCAAATTAATCTGTTTAGCACAACTAGTGTTTGAGTTTATTTAGCTGTCAAATGTTTTACTGTGAATTACTAAAGGCAGCAGGAGTTCAGTCTGAAAGATTAAATGTGGTTTAATCATCTGAACAAGAACATTAAAAGATTTATTTTCAACAGAGAGCATGAAATAAAACATAAAAACATGAAACATCGTAGATTTATTCATTATTAGCGTCTCTGACTCTACAGGTGAGACATGTATCCAGGTGAGTTTACCTGCGGGTGACGTTCTGCGCTGCAGTCAGGATGAAGAAGAGGAAGACTCCTCCCAGCTGGAGCAGAGCCTTCATCGTGACTGAACGTTGCTTCTGGGAGCAGCTGATGTCAGGAGCTGCCTTCTTACCTGCAGACGAGGCCACGCCCCCTCCACCTGTATCACCTGATCCAGTGACCAGGTGGCACTTCACCTTTTTCTATTTCTACCAAACAAAGAACAAAACAATAGAGAAAGTAATACATGAAATATTAGAATGCAAACTCTCATGGAGGATTATAAATTAGGGGCATGAAGAAGAAGTCAGCTGTACAAGAAAAAACAGAAAATAGAGCAAAGCCACAAATAAAGAGCCTGAAACAAAAGATTTTATCTGATTTCCTTTGTTTAACCTTATTTAATGCTAAATAGTATATTTTAAATGTGTTTATAAAACAGGGGGAGGATGGCGTATTACATCTCCATTAATACAGTGAATGTGCTATTTAGATAAAAAAAATATTTATGGCCTCAGAGAAAGCTGGACTTAGATTATCCACATCCAATAAAAATGGCATCAGTTCTAAACAAAGGAATGTCAAGTTTAACATTAATGGTTAGTTTCTAATGTCCATCCAAAAGCTTTGTGAATATTGAGATAAAAAAAACACTCCAGGAATTCAGCTGGTGATTTACAAAAGACGCAGAGGTCAACGTCAAATTTAAATAATAAGTATGACAACAGGATGTGTTTAGTTAATAATTATGAAACAGGTCTCCTTCACTTTAACAGTTATAGACATTTTATAAATGTGGAACCAGCACAAGTCATACTTTTATCTGTTGTTTCAGGAAATTTATTGAAAGAATCTGTTTTATAGTCAAAATGTCTCGTACATTCGTTTATAATCTTATTATTACATTTATGGTCAATAGATGGCACTGAGAAGGTCACTTTAGAATAACCTATGAGAATTTTAATCAAAGGGATTGCTCCACAAACCTTCATTAACTCTTTATAAAAGCACCTTAGATTACATTTTCTAACAAATGATGAGAAATCCAAAATACGTTGAATGAAAATAACTCCATTCTCATACCAGTCTTTTTAAATAACGACTTCCTGCCTGTAGTAATTGCCCTATTATTCCATAAAAGGACGTGTGGGGAGAGAAATTATGTTGAAATATCATTTTCCAGAATGAAGGATTTGTTTGATATCTTTACTAGAATTTTACCAATATCAATTCCTCCCAGTTGCCTAAAGATAGAATTAGGAATATGAAACTGCATTAAATTTTGCTGAAGAATAAATGTTTTAAACCATTTTGTAGGAAATACGTTAAACCCAACCGTCATGTTTTTGACCTTTTAAGATAATGTTGTTTTTCCACAAAAACTGAAAAATAATGGAATTAGCTTTCCTTGTATTTAAAGGTGATATATTCATAGAATGGCATAGATAAATAACTTTGGAGATGCCATCAGCTTTGATCAACAGGTTCTTCTTAAGAAGGTTAAATCCCTGCTTAACCAACCAGACTCTTTCTTTTCTACCAATCGAGCTGTGAAGGTTTCTAGACAGGCTGGCTTGTTTTTTGTCACATCTGTCTGACCTGTTGCACAAAGCGGCTGTTATCTCCCAGATGGTAACTCACAGGTAGAGCTGACCGAGCAGCCTTACTGGTCAAACCTGCGCAGCATCAGCAGCAAACGTAGAGTTTATATATTTACACCAGACGTCTGGACGCCGTGTCTCTTTGCCAACAAGCAGGACCCAATAAAGATGAGGGTTCTTTGAACATCTGACCCTAACTATAACCGAATGATTGGTTTAATGTCTGACTGATTTGGATGTCGTGACATGATAATCAAATACACACATGTGTTTGGAAAGGGAACAGCAGCTACGATGTTTAGCCATCAGTTGGTGAATCTGGAACCTGAATCTTTGAAAGGTTACCACTGATTCTGATCAACCCAACAGAAACTCTGGAGCAGCTGAAGTCCCTTGCTTTAAATAATAACCTTCTTTCTGTGTGTATATTAAAAAATCCTACGTCTAAGATGAAATGTAGGTGTAATTAGAATAAATACATCCTGTGATTTTTCCTACTTTTTGCAGAGCAGTTCTCCTCCCCCCAGCAGGGGGCAGTAGTGGTCTCCGCAGCTGCAGCTGCAGTGCTTGCTGGTTCCAGCAGGGGGAGCTACCGGTTGTTGCTATTGCTGTTTGAGCTCCTCCTCTTCCTCAGCGAGGGCAGCAGCAGCAGCAGGAGGAGGAAGATGACTTCGTTACGACCGTTTACCTGCGACGATCTGTTTAAATTCAACAACATGTGAGTCAGAACCAGCCGGCCCGCTTTAGTCAGAACCCGTCTGTGAGTTCGGGGCCCAGCAGGCGGGTTGGACCCGGAACCAGGCGGACGGTCCGACACCCGAAGATTATCTCAGATTATCTCATTAATTAAAACATTTAATTTCCTCAGATTGTTGCCGATTTAATCAGAACACCCAGCGGGACAATCCTGATTAATGTTTGGTTCCATTTCCATGTTTAAACCCAATAATTTAATGACAAAGTCTTATTTTGGCACAAATATTTACAGAGTCTGTGAATCAAGATTTATTTTTCGTTTCTTCCCTTCTTTATGGGCAAATTCAGGGATTAATGATCAATAATCGCTTTTAGAAGCAACAAAGTGATCAAGAAGTGAAAATCTAACCGTTAAATGTTTCTATTTTGACAGAAATCTGGATCCTCTCACTGAAACTGTATCCTTTACAATAATTAATCATGTTTATGTAGTTATGTTTTATTCATTTTATTTTCTTGTCTTTTCGTGATCGAGATAGAGAAGTAAAATATTTTTCATAATTCAAGAATCTAAATAATTTCTATGCGCATAGTTATAATTAACAGAATGAATGGAAATATATTTAACAAAATGATCTTGTTTTCTTTATATTATCCTTCTACATCCGCAGGGTTTCACAAAAGTATTCACACCCTGTGAACTTTGGGATGCCTGTTAAATAACTGAAATTTCTTTAACTGGCATTTTATGTGACAGACCAACAGGAAGTAGACTGTAGTTAAGGGGAAGGAAAAAGGCTTTTTATGGATTAAAATCTAAAAATGTAAAACCCTTTTTATCTGATAGCAGTGAATAAAATCCAGTCCTGTAAGGATTCTTATACAACTTGCATTTAATTAGTTCATTCCTTATTTTATGTGCATTAACTTACGTGAGCTGTATGTTAGTTTATGTATAGCATGTGATCAGCACAGCAAATTGTGTAAAATACTACTTTGTATTCACCTGTTGCAGGCAAAGCAGCGTGCAGTGAAACACGGCAGTGGCAGCATCATGCTGTGGCACAGGGAAGCTAGCCTCGTGAGACCATCCTGATCTCGCGAGGTTTCAAGGTTTCACTCGCAGATCAGTCTGGATACCCTCCGTTGAAGAAAATTTGGAGCCGTTCACCAAACGAACGTCCAATCAGCGTTGGCTTTGAGGCGGGTTGAGGTGTGACGCAACGGGAAGCGCGTCAGTTCAGTCTAAAGAACATGGCGGCTTCAGCCGATGAAACTAGCGTTAGCGCGGCTATCGAGCAAGTTTTATCGGAATTACAGAGTATTTCTCTGCTGAGCTAACGAGCCTTTACCTGCAGCAGCAAGAGTAGCTTGGCTTGTGGTTGTGTTTTCGTCGTCGCTCGTAACAGAGCGACGACGAATCTGATTGGTTTATTTGGCCCGTCTATCACCAACATAGGCCAATCAGCTAACCAGTATTTTCGCCCCTTCCCAAAATTACTTCAACGGAAGGTTTCCAGATGGATATGCGGAGCAAATCTATCTGGCGGAGTCAGGTAACAGGGAAGCAGCCTGTAGGTGTAAATATAGGGATGGGGGCGTGGCCAGCCGCAGCTTATTTGCATAAAAGTGACAGAGTCCTAATAAGAGCTGACTCTGAACTCCCCTTTAATTCCTCGCCAACATGTTTGTGTGATTTCTCTGGATCCTTTAACTCGTGAGGCTCGGCCCGGTTCTGACCTGGGCCCGGTAACTTTAGCTCCTGGTTTCCAGCTGTAGATGTTCTGCCCAGTTTTCTCTAACCTTTGACCTCCAGTATGGCATCCCGTTCTACCTGCAGTACCTGGCCCACTGGCCCGAGTACTTCATCGTGGCTGAAGCTCCGGGTGGAGAGCTGATGGGCTACAGTAAGTCCCGCCGGCTGATCTAGACCAAATGTGTGGTTCTCCTGGTGGGTTCTTGTCTGACTGCATGTTCTGGATCAGTTATGGGGAAGGCGGAGGGATCCGTGGCCCGGGAGGAGTGGCACGGCCACGTCACGGCCTTATCTGTGGCTCCAGAGTTCAGGAGGCTCGGTCTGGCTGCTAAGCTCATGGAGATGCTGGAGGAGATCTCAGAGAGGTTTGTGTGTGGAGTCAGAGCTGAGGAACCAGGGAAGGTTCTGATTTCTGAGGGTCTGTGGTTCTCCCTGCAGGAAGGGCGGGTTCTTCGTGGACCTGTTTGTAAGAGTCTCCAACCAGGTGGCGGTGAACATGTACAAACGTCTGGGCTACAGCGTCTACAGGACGGTGATCGAGTATTACTCCGCCAGCAACGGCGAGCCGGATGAAGACGCCTACGGTACGTCAGACGTTCTACGTTCAGACCAGCAGGTTCTTCAGAACCGACCCAAACATTCGCAGTAATTCTTCTGGATTAGCTGCAGGAACCAAACTAAACTACGAGCATTTAAATCAGAATCTGTTGACTGTAAGGAAAGCTGCGGTGAACAGAACCGCTTTAGTGCAGTTTGGCCACAGGAGGGCGCTCTTTAAGGCTTAATTTCTGTTATGATGGCCTCTTTAAAATCAATAGTAAATTAAATCTAATATTAGGAAAAATAAGTATCAAATAGGAAATAACTTCTTCATATTTACTTCTTTTTTAGAGTACATTTTGCCTTCTAGAGTAAAGTTAGAAACATTTAAGTTCTGGCTCATCGGCCCACGTTGGTAAAACCTTCTGCTCCCAGACTTTGTTCCTAGAATAATCAGGTTTCAGTTTCCACCTCGCTGATGTTCTTCTAAAACAACGTTACTGTGTGAGAAAGCTGAGCCGTTAGAAAATAGTTCTTTATTATTGTCAGCAGTTAAAGCACTGAGCCGTGGTGTCCTCCACAGATATGAGGAAGGCTCTGTCCAGAGACACGGAGAAGAAGTCCATCATCCCGCTGCCGCACCCCGTCAGACCCGAAGACATCGAATAACAGACGCAGGCTCTCTGAGAGAACCGCTGCACGTAGAAAATGTTTGCTGTAAATCTAAAGAACGTTTGTTTCACAACAAAAACTGAGTCTGAGCTGTGATTGATGCTGAAGAGTCAATCTTTGTCCTCCTCTCTGCTGCTGCTCGCTTTCTTCTCTCCATCTTCATCGCTCCTGCTCTCTTTCTTCTCTCCATCATCTTCATCACTGCTGCTCCTGCTCTCTTTCTTCTCTCCATCATCTTCATCACTGCTGCTCCTCTCTTTCTTCTCTCCATCATCTTCATCACTGCTGCTGCTGCTGTCGTCTCGGTCGTCGTACGTCTTCTCCGTCTCAGCGTCTCTCTCAGACTGCGGCTGCGTCTCAGGAGGCGCTGAGCTCTCCTCCTCCTCCTCCTCCTCCTCCTCCTCTTCCTCAGCGGCAGGAGGCTTTTCTGGAGGCTTCTCTCTGTCCTCGGCGTCGTCGTCCTTCGCCTGCTGCCTCTTCCACATCTTGGCCATGGCGAGCAGCTTGAGGTTGGGCTGGTTGGCGGCGTCCTCGGGGAAGATGTAGTCGTAGTATTCCTCCCAGCCGGCGTCCGACTGGAGGGTCAGAAAAAGGTTCGTTAGAATCAGGAGAGCAAGATGGCCGCCCAGCCGCAGCGAGACTCAACTACCCAGAATCCTCAGTAAGGACTTCAGGTGAAGGAGAGTAACGTCTGAACAGCAACGTTCTCCACACGCAGAACCTGCAGAACAAACAGTAGAACCTGTGTGTTCTGCAGGTTCTGCTGCCCTCTGCTGGCGGAGGAGCGCAGCTTCAGCATCCAGACCCGTTTTTAGGGGCGACCCGCTGGACCCCCACAGCGGTTCTGCTGCTCTTACCCCGTCCTCGGCCGTCAGCTTCCTCCTCTTCTTCACCTTCTCAGGCAGCAGCTTGCGGACCCGTTCCCTGGTTCCGTCCGACCCAAACTCCTTCTCAAAGTCCCTCCAGGACTCCAGCAGCATCAGCCGCTCCTCCTTCTCCTCGCAGCTCCTCATGCTCTTGTTGGCCTCCTCGAAGATCTGCCGGCACCGCTGCAGCCGCTCCGCCCCGTCCACCGACAGCTCGAACTTGGCGTAGCTGATCCACACCTGAGAGCACAAGGCCGTCAGAACCCGGACCCGTTACACGCAGAACTTTTAGAGCAGGTTCTGGGTCCGGTTCCGAAGAGGACCGCTGCTTTTAGGAGCTTTAACAAAAAAAACAACCTGAGCCAACGGAGCAGGTTGTCACCCACTGCGGTCAGAACCGGGTCAGAACCGGACCGTGATCAGAACCGGACCCAGGTCAGAACCAGGTGAGAACCGGGCCGAGCCTCACCTTGACGTGCTGCGTGCGCTGCAGCAGCCTCTTGTAGAGGTTCCTCGTGTTCTCGAACTCTTCCTGCTCGATCTCAAAGTCGATGTAAGACTTCCACAGAACCTGGAAGGACAGAACATGTAGAGGACGGGATGAAGAACCGGGCGGTTCTGAGCAGGAACCACAGAACCTTTAAGTGGCTGCTCAGGGTTCTGGGGGAGGGAACCAAACCTCGGGCATGTCCAGCCGGGGCTGGCTGATGGCGAGCTCAAAGATGGCGCGGGCGCGCTCCACGTCGCCCAGGATGCTCTCCAGCTCGGCGAACTTGATCCAGGTGGTGCAGTTCTCCGGGCTGAACTCCAGGTACTTCTCGTAGAGCTTCCTGCAGCGGTCGAACTCACGCAGCTGCAGCTCCAGCTCGATGTAGCCCTTCAGCAGCTTGTTCTTCGGGCATTTACCGATCCCCGTGCCCTGACGGCACAGAACCACATCAGCACAACAGAACCACACGAGCCCAACAGAACCGCACACAGGAGCCCAACAGAACCGCACACAGGAGCCCAACAGAACCACACAGGAGCCCAACAGAACCACATCAGCACAACAGAACCCCCGGCAGCTTCTCAGGCTAACTAGCCATCCAGCTAGCTTAGCTTGATGCTACATTCTATCAGGATAATGCGTCTGCATTAACGCTCCTCAGACTGTTTCCTTCTTTCTCACGGTCTGGTTTGTTCTCTTGGCGTTTGAGGCTCAGAGTGGTTCTGGTTCAGTGGATCCAGGTGAGTTCTGGAGCTTTTTGGTTCTGATTCTGGCTGAAAACGTGCTGCTGCTCATTTTTACACGTTAGCTTTTCTACACCCTGAATCTGCGTCAAACGTCACGCTGCAGGTTTTCATCTGGTGACGTCTAGAATGAGCCGATGGATTCTCAGCTTGGTTTGACTCCAATATCCATATTTATTACTTTAATTAATGCTCAGTCATCCAATCAACAAAACCAGCTAAATATTATATTAATGTTCAATTTATTGAACACTGACATATTAACAGGAACATAAAGTGGTTTAATGCACAGACATATATACGTAGACGCGTCATAGGGCGCAGGTTCGCACGTCAACGTCACCGCCATATTGTATGTGGCAGAAAAAAGTTGAGTTCTGTTATTGTGAACGTGGATCAGAGAAGATGCCTCATTCCTGTGCTGCAATAAATACACACACACATACACATACACACACACACACATATATATATATATATATATATATATATATATATATATATATATATATATATATATATATATATATATATATTTTTTTTTTTTTTTTTTTTTTTGTGTGTGTGTATGTGTTAACAAATTGAATATAAGGATCAATTTGTTAAATCTAAACATCGTTGTCTTAATTATTTCGTAAAACCATGTCACATGTGAACCTTTAAGGACAGGCGGTAAAAATGTAAAATTAATAATATGAATGAAAAAAAGTCCAAGGTCAATAAAGTAAAAATAAACAAACACAAAAGTGATAATGTTATGATAAAAAACATCATATTATGAGAATTAAGGGGGAACATTTCCAGAATAAACACAGTTTGCAGAATTATTTCACTCCTGGAGTAATAGGGCCAGGTTAGATTATTTTAAATATTTTTATTATTTAGGAGAATAAATTCAGGAGAATGAAGCTAAAGGGATACGAAAATAAACTTGTAATATTACAAAAAAAAATACTACGAATACAAAGTATATTCAGAGATTAAAGTCCCTCTGATACTGTTTAAGTGACTGAGTAACTGCAGATTTGCCACATTTAAGATGGCGGACGCTCTGACGCATCGCAGCATAGGCAGAACCCGCCCAACGACGCGTCTACGCTTATATTATGTCTATGGTTTAATGCATTTAACGAACCACAGAAACCAAAAACGTCCCAAACGTCTGATTTTAGGGAGGAAGGAGCTTCTAAAATCCTGTCGGTCATTTGGCAAATTCGTCATGTCACGCAGTAATGGCGCATTGTACTATCGCCCCCTAGGGGTTGGGAGGTATATCCACACTGAAAGCTAGAATATCAATATTAAATCGTCTTTAAAAACATGGATATTAATCTTTGTATCCATTTTTATGCACAGCCCTACAACAGACGCTTCATGCGTGAGGCTACGGTTGAAACCTGAGGGGTGTGAATACTTTCTGAGGCCCTGAAGGTCCATCAGAAGTCAGGAGCTCTGGAGTCTCACCATGATCTTTCTGGCTCCCGGCAGGTTCTTCTGTCGGATCTCAAACTGAGCAAAGAGCAGCCAGATCTTTGCAAAGGTGAACTGGAAGAGAAGCGAGACACGGCGGTCAGAAGCAGAGTGGCAGAGAGTGGCAGGGAGTGGCAGAGAGTGGCAGAGAGTGGCAGCAAATAACAGAGAGTGGCAGCCAGGCCGCCTCGTGTCTTCAGGACTCACCTTTTTATGGGGGATGAGCTCCAGACACGCCTGGTAGACCTGCCTGGTCCGCTCAGGATCCTGTCAAAGAGCAGGTCAGGATTAGTTCTGGTTCTGGTTCTGGCCCGCCCCCCCCCGCCCCAGCTGAGGACCCACCCTGGTCTCCAGCTCCTCGTACAGGGCGTAGTTGATCCACAGGTAGATGTAGCGCCTCCAGTGCCTCTTCTCCTGGATGGGCGGCACGTTGGCGATGGCTCTCTCGTAGACCTCCCTGACGGTGTCGGCGTCGGCGTCGCTCTCCACCAGCCGCAGGTAATCAAACCAGGCGTCGTAGTTGTGTGGATTGGCCTGTGGGGACAGAAGAAGAGCGCGTCACGCTGAGGCGGCCCGTCGTCACCGCATCCCGCCGCTCTCCGCTGCCGTACCTTCACTTCCTCCTCATACTGAAACCTCCGCTTGCTGACGATCACGTCCTCGATTCCTCGCCGGTCTCCGAACTTCTTCTCAAACATGGTGTAGTTCTTGAAGAGCTCCTGCGCCTGATGTTTGGGGATCCTGTCCAGAGCGTACTTGTAGATGACCCGGACGCGCTCGAACTGTGGAGGAGCGCACAGTCAGAGACAGCAGGAGCAGCGAGCTGAGGGGGAAGCTGGTGTCAGCACTCGCCTCCTTCTGGGTCTCCTCAAACCTGGCGAAGGCCACAAACAGGTTCTCGTCCACGTACTCCTCCCCAAAGAACTCCACGGCTCGCTCGTACACCTTCCTGCTGTGGGCGATGTAGCCGTGCCTCTCCTCGAAGCGAGCGTACTTGATCCAGTTCTTCACCTCAGGGTGAACGATGACGAGTTCACAGGAGTCAAGGAAGTCATGGCGGTCGATCAGAAACGCTGAAAACACGAGAGCATGACCCGGACCAGGGAGAAGGCTGCAAGCTAGCAGGCTACACGTAAAAAAAATCAGCCTTTAATTTCCACTAAACGCCCCTCAGACACCTGAACACAGCCCAACAACGCAGACGCAGCTTTTTCCACAGACAGAGGATATATCGCTCATAGATGGTGCGGGCTTTGTCCACCTCCTTGTAGCGCAGCTCAAAGTTGATGTAGGAGTGCCAGGCCTGTTCTTCAGGCTCCCACTCCATCCAGCGCTCAAACACCTGCCTGCAGCCCGGCACGTTCCCCAGCATCTCCTCCATGTAGGTGTACTTGTACCTGCGCAGAAAGGCTTAACGGCTCAGAACAGCGTCAGGAAATCTGTCAGCTACACCTTTCCCTGACAGATGTTCTGCCCAAACACAGAAATCTGGTTATAGTAATTAACATTTCCCCCGTTTCCAGCCTTAAACCAGGAGAACAGGTAAATAATCTGTAATAAAAATGCATCAATAGTTTAAATCAACCTGGAATAATATATTATTTATATCTACATTTATCTAAATGTCTAAATCATTAATTTAAACTTCAGTTCATTACGTTGGTAAATTATTTCCATATTTATGTCAAATTTCACACACTGATGCAATTAGACCAGAACATCTGATTGGTTAACCTGCAAACCAATCAGATCGGCTAAAGCAGCCTCAAACTGATTTGCAGAATAAACTCATTCATAATTATCTCCTACGGTTGAAATATATATTAAATAAACGTACAATTATGTTTCAATAACATGAAATACGTAAAGAATTAGATGAGAAACTCGTTAAAATTTAAAACTCGTTAAAGCCACAGACTTATTTCCATGTTTAATCGGTGTGAGTGTATTAAGGCCAGGGGGCGGGGCTAGCGCTGTTTCAGACGAGCTGATTGGTCCCCAGCTAAACTTCTGCTTTATGACCCAAAGTGAGTTTAAATATTTTCTGGTGGACAGAAGCTAAAATAAGACCTTCCTTAAAGAATACTGAAATAATTTCAACATCTTATGAATTCAAGTTTGATCAATCATTTACGTGTTTATTTACAAACCTGTGTGTTTAAGAAGTGACAATTTGTGTAAATGTTGAAACTATTTTAGAATTAAATCAGTTTATTCTGTTTTACTTAAACCACGACAGAAATAAAAGTTTGACGAATGATTTATTGGATGGTGGAGATAAACGTTAAACTCTTTGTTTCTGAGCTCAGGGACAGAAACCTGCTGAGGAGGAGGTCCAGTTGCTCCTGGACCTCCTCCTCAGCAGGTTTCTGCTGGTTTCCTGCTGAGCTGCCCAGCTTCAGCTGAGAATCTAGACTATGTCCAGGGTTAAGCAGCTCAGGCTGATGGTTGTCAGCATCAGATCCCACCGGTCCAGCATGGACACCCGTCTAATGTGAGCGGCATCGCCTGGTCCTACCAGAACTGGTTGACCCGGGGGAGGATGGTGATGGCTCTGTCCCAGATGTTGCGAGCGTGGTTCACCTGGCGGCTCTTCATCTCCATCTCTGCGTACTTCAGCCACAGAGCGATGTTGCGGTGATCCACGTCCAGCGCTCGCTCGTAGATGGAGCGAGCCCTGAAACAAACAGTGATTTTATTCGGGTCATTTAGAACCTCGCTGATGGGTTCGGCCCTCATGCAGCAGATGAGAGCTTTCAGCCTCCAGCGCATTAAGACGGATTAATAACTGCATTTATTTAGAAAGACTGAAGCAAATATGTTAAAACAAAGTAAATCGGACCATGAAAACAGAACTTAGATAATAACTTTCCAACGGGTTTAAGGAGCTAACAGGTATACCTCTGAACCTCCTGCAGGCTTTCCTCCCATTGCGCGTATTTAATCCAGTTACTGATGACGGTCCGATTCTTCCTGATGTTGTCTTCAAAGCCCTTCAGAAAGGCGGGTGGACAGAATCAGAATCAGGCTTCATGGTTTCTGCCTCAGCAGATGTTATAGGAACCTTAAACTGCAGTAAACAGTTTCATTGCATTAAAGTGTCTCTGGTTAAAGAACAGACCTTCCTCTTCTTCAGCTTGTAGTCGTTCAGCTCCTCCTTATCGGTGATCTTCTGTTTGGGGGGTGGAGGCAGCAGTTCCAGCTCCCTCTCTTTGGCCTCTCTGAGCAGCTGCTCAGCCGTGATCTGAACCTCGGCAGGAGCTTTATTCTTCACCTGAAACACGACAAAAGCTCCTTCAGAAGGTTGCCTCGAATGTTTTCTGTGGCTTTACTTTGTGCAAACACTGGAAGGTTCTCAAGGCAAAGCTAAAAGTGCTTCCGTTATTCTTTGATCCCAATTTAAAGCAAAACAAGACGGTCTATTCTGTGGCGTTTGAGGAGAATAAAAACGCTGCGTTTTACAGACGATAAACATCAGCTCTGGATTAAACTGTTCTGTTCTTTCAAACATCTATATTTAATGCAGAATAAATCGATTTTTGACCTGTTCCATTTTTTAGAATGGCTCCAACCACTGTGGTAAAAATACAAAACAACATTCTCAAAGAAATGCATCAAAAATCACAAACTGAATCTATACTGAAGCAATTTTTGGAAGTTTTCTTAGAGTAGTTTGGCCAACAGTTGTGTTTTAAAGTGCCACAGAAATAATGTGGGTCCGGATTAAAGCTCATGTAATGTGGTAGAAAAGAGGAAAAGTGTTATTTGTGTGATTTATTTTTTTCAGCAGAATCAGTCCCGATTTTGCCTGATCTGATTCCTGATGTTTTCATGCTTGATTCTATCTGTGGTGTCCAGAAAATAATTATTTATGTATTTCATAAAATATCTAAAGACTGACATGAATAAAGACACTTATTGGGTGTTTTTGTCACCGTTTCACTGGTTAAATCATCATAATAACATGTTTTTTTTTTTTATTCAGTAAAATTAAATTAATTCTTCACATTTTAAAACTATGCTGGAAATAAGCAGCGAGCAATAACAAAATATATATTAAAATTTTGATTGGGAGGGGGTATAAATATGGGTCTTGTTGTTTTTTTAACGGTTAAACTTTTCATGTCGGAATGATTAATTTAACCCTTAAAATAAATTAAACTTTAACTCTTAAAATAGTGGCAGAGCCCTTTAGTCCAGTCGGATGCTAACAGAAATTAATAAGCGATTATTTTAGCTTAAGCAACGTCAGAAAACGTAAAATATTTAGATTACCACATTGATCAGAGTTTACAGAAAGAGCAGAAGCACATTTTAAAAGCGCCAGGACCTGCTTCCTGTCTTTAGCTCCTGCTAGCATTAGCCGCTCCGAGCTAACCTCCCCCCGGCTTTTCTTACCTTCGCCACCTTCGGGATGCGCTGCTTTCCCGCCGCCGTGGACGCCATGTTGCCGGTGGTTCCGACCCAAAACTACCGCGCAGCTTTTCACAGAACAAACCGACACCTACAGCGGCTCCCAACCGACAGACTCAAAACGTTTTTGTGTCACCAGCAGACAGCCGCCATGACAGTACCCACAATGCCACGCGGCTCCAGCGTCCCGCGAGAGTCTTCAAACAGGCGCCTGCTGTTGCTATGGCAACGGACTCAACGGAGTAGGAGTGACGAAAAGCAGTCGTTTATTGAGTTAAAGTCGAGAAGTTTTAGGAGAAAACGAGCAACTGAGGTTAAATACGACCGAGCGAGAGCAGAGAGGAAGAAGCGGAGGAAACAGTTAGTGATTCCATCCGATAATAACCCCGGAGGAAGAGGAGGAAGAGGAGGATGAGGTCGGCCGACGGGCAGGAGGAAGGTCTGCTTGTCACTAGGAGTCAGTCATCAGAGATCCAGTGGATCAATGAACTGATCGGGTCCTCGGCTCTGGCTGTGTTTGGAAGGATCAATGTCATCGATCTGCTGTGAGAACATCTCTTATTGTTCTAGTGATGCGTTGGTAAACTGCTGCTGCCTATGAGAACCAGAGCTGTTCATTACAAACGGCCATAACCAGTTAACCAGGAGTTAACCAGCAGTTAACCAGTAGTTAACCAGGAGTTAACCAGTAGTTAACCAGTAATTAACCAGCAGTTAACCAGCAGTTAATTAGGAGTTAACCATCAGATAACCAGGGTTAATCAGTGGTTAATCAAGAGTTAACCAGTAGTTAACCAGGAGTTAATCAGGAGTTAACCAGCAGTTAACCAGGAGTTAACCATCAGATAACCAGGGTTAATCAGTGGTTAATCAGGAGTTAACCAGTAGTTAACCAGGAGTTAATCAGGAGTTAACCAGCAGTTAACCAGGAGTTAACCATCAGATAACCAGGGTTAATCAGTGGTTAATCAAGAGTTAACCAGGAGTTAACCTGTGGTTAATCAGTGGTTAATCAGGAGTTAACCAGGAGTTAACCAGTAGTTAACCAGTGGTTAATCAGTGGTTAACCAGGAGTTAACCAGTAGTTAACCAGGGGTTAACCAGGAGTTAACCAACAGTTAACCAATAGTTAACCAGTAGTTAACCTGTAGTTAATCAGGAGTTAAACATCAGTTAACCAGTAGTTAACCAGGGGTTAATCAGGAGTTAACCAACAGTTAACCATCAGTTAACCAGTAGTTAATCAGGAGTTAACCAACAGTTAACCAGTAGTTAACCAGTGGTTAATCAGGAGTTAATAAGGAGTTAACCAGTTGTTAACCAGTTGTTAACCAGTAGGTAATCAGTTCCCCAGTGATTTATTCAGTCATCGCCTGATCCATAGATGACTCATTTCAATAATAATAATAATAACAATAATAATAATAACGACAATAATAATAATAATAATAATAATAATAATAATAATAATAATAATAATTATTGTTATTATTATTATTATTATTATTATTATTATTATTAAATAATAATAATAACGACAATAATAATAACAATAACAACAATAATAATAACAATTATAATAATAATAATTAAATAACAACAATAATAATAATAATAATAATAATAATAATAATAATATGATAACAATAATAATAATGATAATAATAATAATAATAATAATATGATAACAATAATAATAATGATAATAATAATATTAGTAACATATGGGACAAACAACCACACACACACACATGTTGGTATTTACAACATTGTGTGGACCTTCCATTGACTTCCATCTTTTTTCTATTGCTTTCTATGTCTTAACCCTGAACTTCAACTCAGTTCACACCTTAGCCCTACACCTAAGCATTAGCCCAATCTGCACTGTGTGGACCAGCGGTCACCAACATGGGGTCCGCGGGCCCTAAGTAGCCCCTGAGGACCTCATGCGGGGCCCACAAGCCTGTTCTGGAAAAATAAAGCACAACCCACCAGTGAGCTGCATTTAGAACTTTATTTTATTCCGTTACTCTTCCTGTTTATTCACACTTGTATTTATATAGATTTAAAAATGACAATATCTACAACAAAGCATGAAAAATGTGTTTATTTTACATAAAGTTAAGGTGAACTCTGACACCAGTGAAGGAGCTGTCAGTTCCAGAAAGACTCCAGAATCTCAGTTTCTATGCTGATGACTCCTGTTTCTGTGCCATGACTTTTGCTCCTTACAGTCCCTGAGTTCATGTGATCATCAGGGAATACACGGGTCAGAACTTTATCTGCCTGAATTTATGTAAAGCATCACTTTACATAAATTCAGACTGTTACCAGGATCAGAGACCATCTAGACTGGACAGAGAAATCCAAGAAGCTCGTTATGGATTTGGCCCTTCATGGTCAGTCTGTTGTTGAAGCAGCTCACTGCTAAAACCTGCAGCCTGTCTTTATTTCAGGTGTTAGATTACTGTAATGGTATTTCTGATGTCTGAGCCAACAAGGTGCAGCTCATCTATAACGCTGCAGGCGGAGTCCTGACCACATAAATGGATCATACCAGAACCAGATCTTTTAATCAGCAGATTCATTTAGGATCTTGTTGATGGACCGTGAATCTCTGAATGGACCCAGAGCTTCTGGTCAGGTGTGCACAGTTTAGTCTCCTCAGGTAATCAGAGATTACTTCAGAACCAGAACCAATCAGGTGAGGCAGAGTTCTGTTTCTAGGCTCCTTGGCTCTGGAACAAAGAGCCTGAAAGGCTTTAGAACTGAGAACATCAATGAAAGCTTTAATTTGATCCTGTTTTAGCTTGATTATTGTTTAAGTCTTTTTCTGTGAAGTTCTCTCGGTGTTTCTGTTTCCTCCTCTCCTGTAAGCCCCTGCTGTGCGGATGGCCTGGCCGGGTTCTGACGCTCCCTGGTTCTGTGCAGAGAGAAGGCCACGCTGGCTGTGACTGTGGCCGACAGGGAGGACCACGTCCTGGCCCACGCCTCCTTCCTGGACCGGCCCGCTGCACAAGTGCTGGATGGGGACACCTGGGAGGCATTCCTGCAGGCACACTTCAGCGCTGACACATGCACAGTGAGTATTAGTGTGGGATTCAGGCGTCTGGAGGAATTAATGGTCACTAGTTATTAGGGCTGTGCATAAAAATCGATATAAAGATTAATATCGATATTTTTAAAAACGATTTAATATATTCTGGCTTTCAATATCGATATACCTCCCAACCTCTAGGGGGCGTTATTACAGCGCAACCATTACAGTTCACAGCGAAGGAGAGCAAGTGAGACGAATTTGTGGAACGGCCGACAGGATTTTAGAAGCTCCTTTGTCCCTAAAATCAGATGTTTGGGCACATTTTTGGTTTCTGTGACACGTTAAATGCATTGAAGCAAATGCACTTTATTTTCCTGTTAATATGTCTGTGATCAATAAATAGAACATAAACATAATATTTGGCTGATTTTGGTGATTGAATCATTGAGCATTAATTCAAAGTAATAAATATCGATATTGGAATCAAATCAAGCTGAGCTATGTATCGAGAATTGTATCGTATCGTGAGCTGTGTATCTAGAATCGTATCGAATCGGCTCATCCTAGATGATACCCAGCCCTACTAGTTATAGCGCTCTGTGAGAAAATGATGAGCAGAAAAAGCTTCAGAGCCGTAGAAGCTTTGAGTGAAGATTACAGGAGAAGCTTGATGTTCCCAGTGGGAACAGGTTCTGTTTGCTGACCATCTTTGATCCAACATGGAGTTTAACAGGTCACCAGAGCAACCAGAGCACAGAAACGCCTGGAACGCGTTTCACTTCAAAAGAGGCTAAAAGGTAGTTTGGGTCTGGAGAAGTCCTGCGTTCTGACCTGAAAGGAAGAAGGAAGCAGGTCCCTCAGACGGTCTCATGAGGAACCGGATCTGAAGCGATGTGCTGGTCCTGATGTTCTGACAGATGCTCCTGGTTTCTTCTCTGCAGCCTGTCAACACTCTCTTCCTGCGTCTGTTTGCGTCTGAGCCCAGAGCGGCTGCAGCCAGTCTGAAGGAGATACTAAGGTGTGCAGATGCCTGACAGACGGATCATTCTGAGAGGTTCCTGCATTAGCATCCTGATTTCTTTCTGCAGGACCGTCTTCAGCAACACACCTGAACTAGAATACATCCTCCTGCTCTGCCCGAGCGCCTGTGCTTTAGGTGAGAGCCAGCTTCGCTTCTCTGCCCTCGCTGACGGCCTGTTATTAAACTCTGATTCATGACGTGTGTGTGCAGAGCCGGCTCTGGAGGAGGCCTTTGTGCCGCTGCAGTGTGTGACCGAGCCTGAGCCTCCGTGTTCAGCTTTCATCTGCAGCAGAGAGGATCACTGCAGGCGGCTGCATGTACGCAGAGCCAGGTGAGCTTAGGCAAGATTTCAGCGCATAGGACTGAACCAGGAGGCGTCTACGTATTTATGTCTGTGGTTGGCCCTCCTTGTGTCCTTAATAGTTTCGCTTCTTTAAAAAAAAAAAAAACTTTATTTAATGAACCGAAGACCTATTTTATCAAGTGTAAAACAATAAAACTTATCTGCCAAATGAAATGTGTAGTGTAGCATATCAACAAATGATCAAGCTCCATAATCACTTTGGGATCTTGTAATCTTTCCCTATTTAAACAGTTCTTGCTCTTCTATGTCCAACTTGATGAATAAGAATTTTTTACCGTTATTAGAGAACATGGAGAAAGATTTCGACAGGTGGTCCTTATTGCCATTATCTTTGATGGGACGGGTGAACCTGGTTAAAATGGTAATTTTACCCAAATTTTTCTACCTTTTCCAACATGTTCCCATATTAATTACAAAGTCCTTTTTTGACAAGTTGGATAAGAAAATATCCCAATTCTTATGGCTTAAAAGACCTGCCAGACTTCGTAAATTAGTGCTACAGTCCCCAACTTGTGAGGGTGGATTTGCTCTTCCCAACTTCAGACAATACTACTGGGCAGCTAATAGACAGAAACTATTATATTGGGGGTGTGATGCTGAGGCTTCACCTGCCTGGGTGCAGATTGAAAGGGCATCTAGCCGTTATTCGTTGTCCTCTCTGCTTTGCTCTCAGCTCCCCCTTCCACTCTCCCTGATAGAGAATAATCCCATAGTTAAAGCCACATTAAGGATTTGGATCCAATTCAGGAAACAGTTTGGCCTGCATGGACCCTCGATACAAACTCCTCTAGCTAAAAATTGTAACTTCATGCCTTCAGTCACTGATTTAGTTTTTAACTCGTGGCACGACAGAGGGATCAAGACTGTAAAAGATCTTTATAACAGTAATACCTTTTCATCCTTTGCTGAACTTTCATCCAAATTCCAACTGCCCAATTCTCATCTCTTTCGGTTCTTTCAGGCCAGGGATTATGTTAAAAAAGTGTTTCCACACTTTCCTAATCGACCCCCTGAAACACTCTTAGATACCCTTCTACAATTAGACCCACAACGGAAAAAATGTATTTCATTCATCTATAATTCTATTAATAATGATAACACCTTAAGACCTGAAGCCTTTGTTAAAACGGCATGGGAGGGGGAGTTGGGTACTGGGGTGGAGGAGGAGCAGTGGGAGGCTGCCAAGGATTTAATTCATAAGTCCTCGTTCTGTGCCCGGCATGTTTTAATACAGTGCAAAATATTCTATAAAGTGCATTTCCCAAAATGCAAAATTAGCAAAGATTTACCCATCAGTCAGCGACATTTGCAATAGGTGCGGACAGTCGCCAGCTAACCATACCCACATGTTTTGGGCGTGCCCAAAGCTAATCGGGTATTGGGGTAACATTTTTAAAACACTAAGTCAAGCATATAACCAGACAATTCTCCCCAATCCATTATCGGCTATATTTGGCATCCCTCCAGACCCGGGCCTTTCGCGTTCTCTGAAACAAGCCCTAGCCTTCACTACCCTTTTGGCTCGAAGACTTATCCTACTTAGATGGAAACTAAACGTCCCCCCATCTCATGACTACTGGGTCAGAGAAGTTCTTTACAACCTGAAGCTGGAAAAACTCAGATTTTCACTTAAGGGTTCCACCAGTAAATTTATGGAGACTTGGAGACCTTTCCTATCTACATGACCTTGCTACCTGATTCAGAAGAAAATTAAATTATCTGTAGGACTTCTCATTGATATCCAATCCAATTCTTTGGTTTTTTAACCGATATATATTCTTCGTCTTATAATTCATTTATTTATTTTTTATTATTATTATTATTATTTATTTATTTTTTCTCCTTTCTCTTTCCTTCTTAATTTGTAATTTATTTGTATACTTGTTTAACTTAACATGTATTCTCAAGTATATATTCATTTATTTACTTAGTATCAGTAATATTATTTTTTTCTTTATTTCTTTTCTTGCCTCCCTTGAATGTGTGTGGATGGATGTGTGTGTATGTCGCGTTGCTAGAATCTGCTACAGGGACTGGATCCCAGCAGGCTGTTTGTCTTGTGCTTGGACGGGGTGCGTTTGGGGTGGGCTGGGTTCTGGGAGAAATCAGCTTGAACTTCTTTTTCTCTCCATCTATAACCACTCTGTTTTCAGTGTACTAATGATTGATGTGTGTCAAGTTGTAAAATGCAATAAAGAAAGTTGGAAAAAAAAAAAAACAGTTCTTGCCAAGACAGTTTGATTTTAGAGTAATAAATTCAAAAAGTAGCTATAAAGAATCAAATGTGTATCTAATGTTTAGTAACTAAAAGATATCCTTCTAGTTACTAAACACATTTTTATGCTGTGATCCCTTTAATTCTAGTTTCAGTATTAACCCTCTGAGGGGTACTGTTAATTTGTTTTTGTTTTATTCTGCATTGTTTTATCCATATTAAGAGCTGGACTTGAAGTAAAATCTGTTTTTAAGCAGAGCTTAAGTTTTGTGATCTTCAATATATCTCATCTGATTTCCTGTAAAGTGCTTCGGATTGTCTTGTGTAGGAATAGTGTAAGTCTTTTTATTGTATCCCAATTGACATTATTTTGATATACTCTCATTAATAAATAGTTATGTTGCTGCCAAGTGTGTAGATAATGCCCACCTTGCTGCTTTATAGCTTTAGTGATCTGCACTTTTAAATAGTGTGGCCAAATGTTGAGAATAAATGTTTACAACCCTTACATTGACGAGATAAAAAGCATTTTCCCTGGCGCTGACCAGACACGTCTGAAAAGATGAATGTGTAAAAATGACCAGCAGCAACATGCAGATACAGATGCAGAGCAAAATTATGAAGAATGACAACATCCTCTATCGACTCATGAACTATTCACCTTCTCTATGATTCCACACTGAAGAACATTTAACACAAGTCATTTAATCTGTCCACAGCAAATTCACATCAACATATTTTTACTAACTTGTGACTTCAGGCTTATATTGTTTTTTCTCTTATTTATATTTAGTGTAATTTTCTGCCCCGATAAACATTTTTTTCACTCTCCAGTGTTTCTGACATGCTGTGAAGCAAATAATAAGAATAATAAGATAAAAAAAGCAGAAATCTCATGTAATAGCCAAAACAAAACTACATCTCCCTTTCTGTCCGTCCTTCCATCCGTCCACCGTCTGAAACCACGCTAGGCCGCTACAGTAATAATCATAATAATCATAATAATCATTCTCCTGCTCTGAAATTCAAAGGAGGGTCAGGAAATTTAATTCAGTACTGTGTGGGTAGTTAAATCTTTAATTGCAATTTATTGAACAAGGTACTGGATGGTGACCTGTCCAGGATGAATCCCCCCCACTTTCGCCCACTGACAGCTGGAGACAGGCACCAGCACCCCCCCCCCCCCCCCCCCCCACACACACACACACACAAGAGATAGATGTGTTAGAAAATGGACGGATGGGATTGGATGGTAAAAACCCTGAAAAGGAGCAATAAGCAGTTTCTCTTACTGTTTTATGAGGGATTTCCTCCCACAGTCCAAAAATATGACTGTTAGGTTAATTGGTCTCTCTAAATTCTCCTTAGGTGTGAGTGAGTGTGTGAATAGTTGTTTGTCCTGTTTGTCTCTCTGTGTTGCCCTGTGATAGGCTGCTTACCTGTCCAGGTGAACCCCGCCTCTCACCCAGTGAACGCTGGAGATAGACTGATTGATGGATGGATGGATGGATGGATGGATGGATGGATGGATGCATGGATGGATGGATGGATGGATGGATGCATGGATGGATGGATGCATGGATGGATGGATGGATGGATGGAGGATGGATGGAGGATGGATGGATGATGGATGGATGATGGATGGATGGATGGATGATGGATGGATGATGGGTGGATGGATGGATAGATGGATGGATGATGGATGGATGGATGGATGGATGATGGATGGATGGATGGATGGATGGATGGATGATGGATGGATGGATGGATGCATGGATGGATGCATGGATGGATGGATGGATGGATGGATGATGGATGGATGATGGATGGATGGATGGATGGATGGATGGATGGATGGATGGATGGATGGATGGATGGATGGATGGATGGATGGATGGATGGATGGATGGATGGATGGATGGATGGATGATGGATGGATGGATGGATGGATGATGGATGGATGGATGGATGATGGATGGATGGATGGATGGATGGATGGATGATGGATGGATGGATGGATGGATGGATGGATGGATGATGATGGATGGATGGATGGATGGATGGATGGATGGATGGATGGATTTATGGATGGATGGATGGATGGAGGATGGATGGATGGATGGATGGATGGATGGATGGATGATGGATGGATGGATGGATGGATGATGGATGGATGATGGATGGATGGATGGATGGATGGATGATGGATGGATGGATGGATGGATGGATGTAAATTCTTAACCCTTTCAGATATGAGCATGCATTAACATTTATAGCTAATCCATGTAACTGCAGACTAAACTGATTGCATTATTGATAATTTGTCCTATAACTAACGTTGAAGCAGTAAAATGATCTCATCTATCTTCCACGCTGCTTATTGAGTGTTTATTGGGTCAGTTTACTGTCAGATTTCCTCCATGTTCACTAAAAGTAGGCCCTGTACTGCGAATGGTGGATGCCAAAGGAGAAGCTTGGAGCTTTAGGTTTTGTAAAGATCTGTAAGGAAGAATAAAAAACGTGTTAGGAAATTAAGGATTTTAGCTCTTTCTAGAACATAAAGTGTTGCTTACCAGCGGATAGCTTGGCCCTGGGCCCGGCGTTTTAGCAGCTTTGTCTGGAGGGAAATGACGACCTGTCATAGTCCACTGAGGGGGTTTTGGCTTAGAGATATACGGGTCTGCAGCATTATAGGCAGCTGGGCCTGGAGTCTGCAAGGAAAACAACAGTAAATCCAGCTTTTTAGATTAGTTTTAGAGACAGTTGGTTTTATTTTCATTTTATTTTTACCTTTGTTATATCTTCCAAAAAGGATCCCTTCACAGTGCGCCCTGTGATGGTGAAGGAGGGAGCTGAAGAGGTTGTTATCCCCTTTGTGCCAAGTAATGGGGGTAACTTGTAGGATGCTGGACCTAAAAGGGGAAGAGACAACTTTCTCCTATTTTAAAATTTAAATGATGGTCTGACACAAACACAGAAAAAAATCTATACAAATTGAGTTCAGTTCTAAATTAAGCTTAAATTTAAGTTTTCTCAGAGCAGATGATCCTTCCTCACCTGGAGTTTGGTTCTTAGTAAGTTCTTTGGGTCTGCTGGAGAAAGTGTACGCAGGGGACGATTTGAAGGTGGACAGTTTTGAAAAATCTGGGGAGTACTGGCCTAACATACCAAAGAAAATGATTAAAAGAAAGTACTAAATCACAACCACATGTGTTGTTTTGGTTTGCAACGGGCCCAACAGACCTGGTCCAGGAGTGCAGAATGGTGCGAGTGGATTTAGACGGCCACGGACGGAAAATGCCAGCGTGCCATCTCTGCCGTATCGGGTGTAGTTGGGTGGGAGCTTATAAATTGGTCCAGGGGAACAGTCGGTGTTTGCCACTTTACGCCGTGACGTAATGGAGAACGCTGGCGCTTTGGGTTTAGTCGGGTCATGACGAATTGCACCTTAAATTGTGAGAAAAAAAGGAAAACAAAGCAAGTAACAAGATCCAATAGAGGTTTAACTCCTAAACTACTAAATTCATAACTTCAATGGGATGTAGTTGTACATTTTAGTCTCACCTGTTAGCCCAGGTAACATGTATACAGGCCCAGGGCTCCCATACTGAGCCGCTATGGGCCCTTTTGGCTTGTGGGGCCTCCAGGTCCCAACCCAAGGCTCATTTTTCTGCATTGTTTTGAGGGACATATAACTGCCTATAAAGAAACAACTGAGTACATTTAAAAAATAACATTTCTGATCTAACATGATGAATCCAGAGATGCTTGACAACAAATCTTTTAAAAATCAGCTTTGAAAAACAATCCCTTGTCTCAACATATTCTTTGAGTCATCACTTGCTTTTGGTTTATCTGAAAAGCACAATATAAGCAATTATAATAAGATTTATTTTTTGTCTCACAAATAGGTGCTGTAGAGGTTGAACCTGTTGCATATTTTAATTCAATTCAAAAATAATCATCCCAAAGAGATTAAAGCTGCTGTGAAAGTGTCGCCACTAGCAACCAAGCAGAAGAGCAAAGTTTGAATTATAACAGTTCTGCTTAACATGAGCAGTAACCAGCTTGATATTCACAATATGCAAAGAAAAAAGAACAATGCATGAAAGAGGACAAACATTTTATTGTGAGGACAGGAAGGACTTGACTAAAAAGATATGATTTAAAAAAATGTTCTCACATGAAAACAGCAACTTGCTATGTTAACATCTTAAGTATGGTTTAATTTTCTGAAATTTTAAACTTTCTTTTCCTTTTTATTGCAAGTAAAACCGCTGCTTCTGAAAGACATGTTCCGTTACTCTCCAAAGCATGTGGACACTTAAAGTTTACTTTTGAAACTAAAGTAAAATGAACAGGTCCTTTAAAAAGAGATGCCTTGTCTCCATTAATCTAAAATTAATCTAAAATTAACGATTTACCTTAAAAGGTTTCAGGTTCAGCTCATTCTGTCCTCTTCAGGCTTAAGTTATTACATCTGCAACTGCCTTAAAATCAGAATTTTCAAATTGTTGACAATGCCTCCATGACAACGTTGCCATGGTGATGGTTTTATTCACAATACTGTAGTCAATAACATGCAATTAAAACTTCACATGAGTATTACAAAATGGTTCTGCAACTGAACCAGTGTCCTTTACTTTAAAATATTTCCTTTAGGGTAAAATATGTATTTATCTTTTATTTCTATTATAATAACTTTTATTAGTGGTTATTGGTACAAAAGTCAACATTCAGTTTGTTAAACAATTTATAATCACTCAATCACTGTAAAGCAGTGGTGGAGAAAGTACTCATACAATGTACTTAAGTAAAAGTACAAATACACAGACAAAAATTTACTCAAGTAAAAGTCAAAGTACCACATTATTATTTTACTTAAGTAAAAGTAAGAAAGTACAAGCTTTTAAAACTACTTAAGTATTAAAAGTAAAAGTACTTGCCAACCATAATACCTAACAGCTTATTTAATGTCATTAAGTGTACCTATCGTATTTAGTTTTAATAAATCAGTAATGTACCATTTTAATGAGCAATGCTGCAGATAAAGCATGTTTTTATTGTGTTTACCCCCTGTGACAGTTTAGATTTAGATATTTTATTCTATGCATCAGAATTCAAGGGATCGATATCGATAGCGTTTAGCAACTTAACTTACCTCAATATGTTTTTTCAAATTTGATGGTGAATTTTTGAAAGATAGAATTTCATGCTTTCGGGGAAGGCAAAGGCGGCATTGGAATCTCCAGGAAGCGTTTTTTTGACCCAGTTATTTCAAAGAAATCTTTTAAATAAGGCCATGGGTGGGGCAGGTCTTCTGCAGGATGACCATCCTTGGACTCCATTCTGGGAGTTAATGATTCTGCAGGTCCTGCGTACTGTGCTGCTCTTCTTGAGGGAGGGCCTAATGGTTATTTCCCGCTTTGGATTGGTTCAGCGGACTGATTCTGCTCTCGCCATTGGATACTTTCAAACTAACGAACAAATCAAAAAACCGAAATGCGTCTTGGATGTAACGAGTAACGAAACGCTGTATAGAAATGTAGTGAAGTAGAAAGTACAGATACTTACTGTTAAATGTAGTCGAGTAAAAGTAGAAAGTATCCATTATTAAATCTACTTAAGTAAAGTACAGATACACGGAAGTTGTACTTAAGTACAGTAACGAAGTACTTGTACTTCGTTACTTCCCACCACTGCTGTAAAGACAGTGTCACCCTATTAAATTAAATAAACATTTAAATTCATATGAACTGACAATCCCAGTTATTGCCATTTCATTGTAAATTAAATACTATACAATGACACAACACAGTATTCATCAGGGATCTATAAGAATGAAACAAACCAAAAAATTTACATATATATATATATATATATGTTATGTTCTGTTCTGTTCTGCCAATCTCTATCAATTAATCTATATATATATATATATTTTATACAAGTATATATAAGCTCCATCTTTCTATCTAAATACTTAAAACAAAGGGAACATAGACGTTCACTACTCTCTGCCTCATACAATATGGTGGTGACGTTGACGTGCAAACCGGCGCCCAATGAGACGTTTGCGTATAAATGTCTGTGGTCTCTGGCTCCTGACTTCCTGTCTGGAAAATAAGGCGATTTGCTTCTGTTGTCATTTCTCAGTTAAACATTTACTTAAGTGCATTATGCATAAGAACTGATCACAGTGATTGTACAATTCAATTCAATTCAATTCAATTTTATTTATATAGCGCCAAATCATGAAACATGTCATCTCAAGGCACTTTACAAAGTCAAGTTCAATCATATTATACAGATTGGGTCAGATTATACAGATTGGTCAAAAATGTCCTATATAAGGAAACCAGTTGATTGCATCAAAGTCCCGACAAGCAGCATTCACTCCTGGGGAACCGTAGAGCCACAGGAAGAGTCGTCTGCATTGTACATGGCTTTGCTGCAATCCCTCATACTGAGCAAGCATGAAGCGACAGTGGGAAGAAAAACTCCCCATTAACGGGAAGGAAAAACCTCCGGCAGAACCGGACTCAGTATGAACGGACATCTGCCTCGACCGACGGGGGTTACAGAAGACAGAACAGAGACACAACAAGAGAGACAAAAAAGCACAGAAGCACACATTGATCTAGTAATCTGTTCTACATTAGATGGTAGTAGCGGGTGAGCCGTCTTCTCTGGATGATGTCACAGTTAATAGAACAAAGACCAGGTGTACCTACGATGAAGAAAAAGAGAGAGAGCAAAAAGTTAAAGCAGAAATGACAACACATAATGCATAATTGAAGAACAGTAGAACTCTATAGAGAGAGAAATAGACCCTGATGTCCTCCAGCAGCCTAAGCCTATAGCAGCATAACTATAGAGGTAGCTCAGGGTAACATGAGCCACTCTAGTTATAAGTTTTGTCAAAAAGAAAAGTTTTAAGCCTAGTCTTAAAAGTAGACGGGGTGTCTGCCTCATGGACCAAAACTGGGAGTTGGTTCCACAGGAGAGGAGCCTGATAGCTAAAGGATCTGCCTCCCATTCTACTTTTAGAGACTCTAGGAACCACCAGCAGACCTGCAGTCTGAGAGCGAAGTGCTCTGTTAAGAACATACGGGGTAATCAGAGCTCTGATATATGATGGAGCTTGATTATTAAGGGCTTTATACGTTAGAAGGAGAATTTTAAATTCTATTCTTGATTTAACAGGAAGCCAATGAAGGGAAGCTAAAATTGGAGAAATATGATCCCTCTTGTTGATTTTCATCAGAACTCTTGCTGCAGCATTTTGAATCAGCTGAAGACTTTGAACTGCATTTTGTGGACTTCCTGATAGTAAAGAATTACAATAGTCCAGCCTTGAAGTAACAAATGCATGGACTAGTTTTTCAGCATCACTCCTGGACAGAATGTTTCTAATTTTGGCGATATTCCGGAGGTGAAAAAAGGAAACTCTGGAAACCTGTTTAATATGGGATTTAAATGACATGTCTTGGTCAAAAATAACACCAAGATTTTTTACTTTATTACCAGGGGCCAAGTTAATGCCATCCAGATTAAGTGATTGGTTAAAAAGTTTATTTTTTGAAGACTCTGGTCCAAAGATTACAACTTCTGTGTTGTCAGAATTTAAATGCAGGAAATTTAAAGTCATCCAGCTTTTGATGTCATCAAGACATGACTGCAGTCGAAGTAACTGATTGGATTCATCAGGATTTATGGATAAATATAGCTGAGTGTCATCAGCATAACAGTGGAAATTAATCCCATGCTGTCTGATAATTTTGCCAATCGGAAGCATATATATAGTAAAGAGAATTGGTCCAAGGACTGAACCCTGTGGTACTCCACAGGTGATCCTAGAGTTTGAGGAAGATTTATTATTAACATGAACAAACTGGAATCTGTTTGACAGATAAGATTTAAACCAGCCTAATGCTTTCCCCTTAATCCCTACAGTATGTTCAAGTCTTTGTAGGAGAATATTGTGATCAACTGTATCAAATGCAGCACTGAGATCTAACAGGACAAGTATAGACACAAGTCCATTATCTGAGGCCATGAGAATATCATTAGTGACCTTCACCAGAGCTGTTTCAGTGCTATGATGAGCTCTGAAGCCTGACTGAAACTCCTCAAGTAGGTCATTACTTTGTAAATGTTCACATAGTTGATTAGCAACTACTTTCTCAAGAATTTTAGATAAGAAAAGAAGATTAGATATAGGTCTGTAATTTACTAACTCATCTTGATCAAGAGAAGGTTTCTTAAGTAAAGGTTTAATAACAGCTACTTTCAAAACCTGTGGTACATATACATTTACTAAGGATAGATTAATCATGTCTAAAATAGTGCCACTGATCAAAGGGAATATGTCCTTAAACAACTTGGTTGGGATTGGGTCTAACATACAGGTAGAAGGTTTAGATGAAGCTAAAATTTTAGATAGCTCAGAAAGCTCTACTGCTTCTAAACAGTTCAGACACTGCGCAGGTTCTAAAGATTCCTCCAATGCTGCCTCACTTACTGAGGACGAGGCAATCATGTTTGGGAGGATGCCAATTATTTTATTTTTAATGGAATCAATTTTATTTATGAAGAATCCCATAAAATCATTACTACTAAGAGCTAAGGGGATGGATGGATCAACAGAGTTGTGGCTCTGGGTAAGTTTGGCAACTGTATTGAAGAGAAATCTAGGATTATTTTTATTCTCTTCAATTAATGATGAAAAATATGCTGCTCTAACTCTGCGAAGGGTCTTGTTATACAACAATAGACTGTCCCTCCAGATTAGGTAGGATTCCTCTTGGTGTGTAGAGCGCCATTTTCTCTCCAATTTCCTAACATTGTGCTTCAAGGAACGCAGCTCTGAATTAAACCAAGGAGCCAGCTTCCTGTGAATAATCACCTTCTTTTTCAAGGGAGCTACATTGTCTAATGCAGAACGCAATGACGAAGTCATACTGTTTACAAAGACATCTATTTGTGAATTGGAAGAAACAACATTACTGCTATCTGCAGGGTATTTCTGCAATACTGAGGATATTAAAAAGGGGACAGACTCTTTAAGTTTTGATACAGCATTATCCGATAAAAATCTACTATAATGGAACCCTCTTTTGGGGGTGGAGAACTCAGTTAGATTAAACTCAAATGTTATTAAAAAATTATCAGATAGGACAGGGTTGTGAGGAAATACTGTTAATTCTTCACAATCAATGCCATATGTCAGAACAAGGTCTAAAGTATGGAGCCGAGAGTGCGTCGGTTTATGCACATTTTGAGCAAAACCAATTGAATCTAGGATAGTTTTAAAGGCTACACTAAGGTTATCACATTCAGTGTCAACATGGATGTTAAAATCACCCACTATAATAACCTTATCAGTATTTAACACCAAATCAGATAAGAAATCTGACAACTCATCCAAAAACTGAGTGTAAGGGCCTGGTGGACGATACAAAACAACAAACAGAAGAGGTTTTATTGCCTTGCAGTTAGGATGAGGGAAACTGAGGGTTAAATGTTCAAAAGAACTGTAATTATTAGTTGGCCAATGTTGAAAAATATTTATTCACATTTTTTGGAACTTAAAAACACTGTCCTGCATGACAAAATACATCAAACAGATAAAAATTAAGAAATGATTTAAAATCAATTTTCCACATCTGAAGCTCATCTGCTAATTAAAACACAGCGCCCCTCGTGGACAATATAGGAACTGCAGATTTTCAACGAAAACGAAGTACATGTTTTTTTCTATAATTGTTTTATCATTCTCTTCCTTTTATCTCCTCTTTCTTTCACCTTTTCTTTTTTCTTCTTGTTCTCCCTTTCCTCTCCTACTTTCCCATTGTAGTGTCCATATCCTTTGAGATATTCCCCGCATGAATAATAATAAAACTATTCACATTCATAAATCAAGCAGAGCACTATGGCAAAAGCCGTACTGCTCCACTTGTGAAAGTCAAATCTGATGAGCTCTTTTTTGTCATGATTGGAGTTTTGTTATTGGTTTGTTTTGTACTTCTTTCTATTTTACCGATTCTGTCTTAGTTTTAGGTTCTGTCTTAGTTTATGGAATAGTTTGAGTTTTGTTGTGGTTTGCTTTTGTTCTTCGTTTTATATTATCAGTCAGGGTTCTGCAAGCTTTTAGTTCAGTTCTGTTCACCTGTCAGCTCACCTCCCTGTTTTCACCCAATCAGTTTGTCACTCCCCTGTCAGCAGTCACCAACCTATCAGTTCACTTCTCTGTCAGTTTGAATCTCGTTAGGCTTTGCTGCTTTGGGGGTTAGAGCATTACGTTTGTGTCTCAGAGCTTCTGGGTTCAGCTGCTCCGCTGGGTCTCCAGGAGCCTCAGTGGCAGCCCACTGCTCCCCAAGGGGCCGGGTTCAATGCAGAGGACACATTTCATTGGTATGTACGTTGCAATGACAATAAAGGTGATTACAATTATTATTAAACACCTGATTTACCTCCAGCAACACTTCATGATAGCTGCTTGAGCCAAAATATTACAAACCGAGGAAGCTGGATAAGAATTTAATACAAACCAACAACCTGTAAACTCCTAGCTCCCGGACCACTGCGCCCCGCAAAGACAGAGCAAACAACAGAGTTAACCCACAGCGACCAACAGCAGCAGCGTCACTGAAAGGCTAATTAATGCAAAATACACAGCATCTGTCTGCCAGGAACCTTTGTCCATGTTTAATAATGGAGGCGGGAGGCTGGGACCCCCAGGACCCGTGGCCCCCAGGACCAGTGGCCCCCAGGACCCAGGCCCCCAGGACCAGTGGCCCCCAGGACCCCAGGTTTTCTCTGCTGGCTGTAGTGTCCAGTTGTGTTTGCCACTATATTGAGGTTGAGTGGTGGAGTTGTTATTTTGGGTTAAATTGTTTTGCTTCTTTCCTGCACGGCTCTCTATGCAGACTCTCTCCATCTGTCATTGTAGCACAAGGAGCACAAACAGGTTTTCATGTTTATGAGTTTATGTCGACTAAAATAGAAGCAAAAACTGCGCTGCCATCATTTTCAGGTCTGATAACTGGCTCTGCTGGTGCTGAGTATTTAAATCTGTGTGCGGTTTGGTCCTAGCGTGGGACTCCAGCCAGTAAGCTCTCGTCCCGTAGAGAAAGTCCTTCTGACCTTCACAGCCTGCAGTCCTGGATGTTCTCCAGAGGTTCTGCAGGTATGGTTCTGCTAACCGCTGATTTCTGGGCCTCTGCTCAGACTGATGGAGCGGTTTAAAGGCTGCTGGTTGTTCTCATCCTAACCTTTTTCTCTTTTTGCATCACCGTGGTGACTGTGAGCAGACAGGATGTTATTCATGCAGGAACGTCTGAGCTGGAAGGTTCTGCCCTCAGCAGCCGCTCTGCTCTGTGCTTTCAGCTCTGTGTGTTGTTCTGTGGCAGGGTGGCAGACTACGATGACGTGATGCTGATCGTCAGGCAGCAGGACAGCAGCAGGCGGCAGGACGTTCTGATAGAACTGATAGAGAACCAGAAGTATCACGCTGCTGTCTTTGAGGTTGGTTCTGCTCTGTCTGCTCTCATGTCACCTCTGATTCCCCCGTTAGAAATCTGAGCAGCAGCTTGCTGACGGAGCTTTGAAGGATTTTCAGGAACCCCGCTGGGTCGGTTCCCCCCGGACCGGGACGGAACCGATCTGCCGTTCCTCCTGCGCCAGGCGCTCTGACATGTGTTCACGGCAGCATCTGGTGGATGTGAGCTGACGGCCAGCCAAGACCAGCTCTCCCCCAGCAGCCTAAGACAGACAGGAGAGGCTCTCCTGGGCCTCTGAGGAGCAGCACCTCCTCCACCTCCTGCAGGAGGAGGTGGAGGAGGTGCTGCTCCTCAGAGGCCCAGTAAAGCTTCTCCTGTCTGGGCCTCTGAGGAGCAGCACCTCCCCTTATGGTGGGGAGCTCCCCTCAGCGCCTCCTCCACCTCCTGCAGGAGGAGGCGCTGCTCCACAGACCGCTGCCTCCTGCAGCAGAACCCAGATACAGGAACCAGAACCCTAGAATCAGGGATCTAAAGCTGTTTTCTCTCCAAAGGACGGAGAACGCATCGTGGGCTTCATCGCCGTGACGTCTGAGGTTGATGTGGAACATCTTCAGCAGAACTTTGACCTCAGTGAGTTTGACGGTTTCTACAAAGAGCAACAGCAGAAGGTTCCACGTGGAGAACCCCAGGTACCGTAAAGCCTCCTTCAGCTGCAGCAGCAGATACCAGGACCATGACCGCTGTCCCTCTGGTGTCAGCAGGACCAGCAGACCCGCCGGGCTTCCAGGAGGTCCAACTGTTTCTGCTCTCAGCACTTCCTGGCTGACCAGGACTATCAGACCAGGTAACACACCTGGAGAGGAACCGCACAACCAGAGTCCTTCTCACTTCTTCAGGTAGAGGAAGGTTGATGAGGAGGAGGAAGGAACCGTTCTGGTTCTACAGGTGGTCTAAATGTCCACCTGTAGAACCTCAGTCAGCGCCAAGGGCTGTCTCCTTGGGGAGAAGTTCTGGTTCTGTTGATGAACCAAACTGTTGAACCTAGAACCTTTTGGACTACAGAGGAGATCGTGGTCCACTCAGTGACAGAGAGGACAGAACCATCGTCCACCGTGCTTTACAGCTGGTCTCAGCCGTTCCTCCATGGTTCTGTCCACCATGGTTCTGTCCACCATAGTTCCTCCTCCATGGTTCCTCCTCCATGGTTCCTCCATCATGGTTCCTCCTCCATGGTTCCTCCTCCATGGTTCCTCCTCCATGGTTCCTCCATCATGGTTCCTCCTCCATGGTTCCTCCTCCATGGGTCTGTCCATCATGGTTCCTCCTCCATGGTTCTGTCCACCATGGTTCTGTCCACCATAGTTCCTCCTCCATGGTTCCTCCTCCATGGTTCCTCCTCCATGGTTCTGTCCATCATAGTTCCTCCTCCATGGTTCCTCCATCACAGTTCTGTACATCATGGTTCCTCCATCATGGTTCTGTCCATCATGGTTCCTCCATCACAGTTCTGTCCATCATGGTTCTGTCCACCATGGTTCTGTCCATCAAAGTTCCTCCTCCATGGTTCCTCCTCCATGGTTCCTCCATCATGGTTCCTCCATCATGGTTCCTCCATCACAGTTCTGTCCATCATGGTTCTGTCCACCATGGTTCTGTCCTCCATGGTTCCTCCATCATGGTTCTGTCCATCATGGTTCCTCCTCCATGGTTCCTCCTCCATGGTTCCTCCATCATGGTTCCTCCATCATGGTTCCTCCATCACAGTTCTGTCCATCACAGTTCTGTCCATCATGGTTCCATCCATCATGGTCCATCATCTCTGGTCCTTCATCCAGGTCCAGCTCTGCTGACTTCACTCCTGCTGCCATCTTGGTAGCAGAAGAGACTTTAACCTTCATGCTGAGATGTTCTCCTCTCTGCAGGATGAAGGACTCAGGTAGTCTGGAGATGACCTTCCCAGGTTGATGGCAGCAGCAGCAGCTGCTCTGAGGTTCCTGCTGAGGTCTTTCTGCCCTCATGTTGCTTTAACCGTCCTCTGGAGGCTGCAGAGCAGCAAACGGACTAAAGTGCAGCTTTCATGGAGACGTTCTCACTGATGATGGTCAGATGACCTGATCAGCAGCTCCAGCAGCTCTGATAGAAGCAGGAAGCATAGATCCTTCAGCTTTGTCTGAATAAATGTCTCTGCTCACTCTCTCATGTCCTGGTTCTCCATCAGGGCATGAACCTCCTGAGGCTCTGCTGCTGCTGGCAGGCTGCTGGCAGGCTGCTGGCAGGCTGCTGGCAGGCTGCTGGCAGGCTGCTGGCAGGCTGCTGGCAGGCTGCTGGCAGCCGCCCAGCGCTGCGTCAGTCATAGGCTGGGAGCGCTGACTGCTAGTTGGCTCCCGCTGAGCTGCTCACCTCCCAGCTGCTCCTGCCTGCAGAGAGCGAGCGCGTTATTAACGAGCGGCCAGCAGAAAGTGACGGCGCGCTGAGGCTGAGCACAGATTGCTGCAGCAGTTGTTCCTCAGCTTGGCTCTAACTTCCCTGCTTCTGCTTGTCTTACAGATCCGCCGACTGTGTTCCTCACCTGTTCCAGCTTTTCCCTGTAAGTACCGGAGCGCTGCGTGGCTCCGTGGTGGAGCGCACCCAGTTTACACGGACCAGCAGGTACCAGCCGGTACCGGCAGGTACCGGCAGGTACCAGCAGGTACCAGCAGGTACCAGCAGCTGGACTCAAATAAAGCTCTGAACAACTTCTAACCTGGATCTAAAGGAACTCAGAACTTCTGCTGATTTACAGTTTTCTGGGAGTTTGTTCCAGATGTAGAGGAAAATAAATATCTTAGTGGAAGGACTTCAGAACCAGGTCCATGTTCTCTACGTTCTTAGTCTTAGTGAGGACTTCAGAACCGGGTCCATTTAGTTTACCTGAAGTTCTCCAGAAGAACCAGAGGACCTCCTCATCTATACCTGGGTTATGGAGGTCCATCTGGACTTCATGATGAAGGAATTACATTTCATCATTAAATTAACAATATTTAGTTTTTATTTCTTCCTAAACTGATAAATCCAGCATTGAAAAGTCCAGGATGTTTAATGCTGCATGAGTAGACGGGTCCGATAGGTGTCAGATGGATCAGGGAACATCAGAACTACCTGACAGAACCCAACAGAACTCCAGAGATCCAGCTCTGTGGTCAGATACTTCAACCCTTCAGAATGACTTTATTTTCTTTCTGCGTTCCTCAGCGGCTTTCTGTTGACTCCACAGAACCTTGATCCCATGGTTCTGTTCTGACTCTGTTTGGCCTCTCCAGGACCTGGACTACTGCATAGTCATGCTTCCCTCTGCTCAGCCCGAGTTCCCCTGGTTGCAGAACTTTGTGATGGTGCCGCTGCGACCCAGCAGCTTGCTGCTCAGCAGTCTCTACGTCCTCCACAGGTCCAGACTCAGGTGGGTCCGCCGCACCGTCAGTTCAGTCCCTTCAGAGGTTCTGGTGGGTCGTTCTGGTGGGTTGGTTCTGGTGGGTCGGTTCTGGTGGGTCGGTTCTGGTGGGTCGGTTCTGGTGGGTTGGTTCTGGTGGGGCGGTTCAGGTGGGTCACAGATCAGGAGAAGGAAGAAATCTCTGCTTTCTGACTGCAGATGCTTTTATGGGATCAGACGGAGTATAAAGGGTTTTATTGAGTAAAAATCATTTCTCTGAAAATAATTTCATGTCCAGAATCAAACCTCATCAGTGGAGGAAATTATTATTATTATTATTATTATTATTATTATTATTATTATTATTATTATTATTATTATTATTATTAATAATAATAATAATAATAATAATAATAATAATAATAATAACCTCTGGGTTCCTCCTCTGGGTTCCTCCCCTGGGTTCTCCTGCGTGCAGATCTGCGTCTTTTACTTCCTGGAGCTTCTCAAAGCAGCCAAGGTGCTGCTGCTGGAGAAACCTGCGGTTCTGTTAACCAGGGTCCTCGCCATGAACAGCAAGAACTATTTGGACCGATGCAGAACCTTGACCTTTCTCCCAGATTGTCCTAATTTAGGATCTAAAGCAGCTTCACATTTTGTAATCACACATCTAAACCTGCAGCAGTATGAATAGTTCTGGCCTCAGCTGTGGACTGAAGCCAGAACTCTCTCCAGTGACGGGTCAGAGGAGCGTTTCTGGTTCTGTCCGGAGCAACAAACCTTAGAACCTGCAGAGATCCAGAACCTTTCCTGTGTCTCTTTGAAGGAGTGTGGAGGTGAGGCTGTCTGTTCCTGCAGACCGCCACGCTGTGTCTGACCTGCTCCACAGCTTGGATCTCAGTGGCTGGGCTCTGAAGGACCTGGACTCGTTCTACAGAACCCGCTGTGACCCGGTGAGTCGCCTCTGAAAGGCTTATTTAGCTCTACTGGGTCCACTTTGCTCCCTGCTGGCCTGCTAGCACCTGCTAGCCTTGGTCAGACCGTCATGATGCGGTACCATTGATAACTAACCCTACCACTAGTTACCATTGATCACTAACCCTACCACTAGTTACCATTGATCACTAACCCTAACACTAGTTACCATTGATCACTAACCCTACCACTAGTTACCATTGATCACTGACCCTAACACTAGTAACCATTGATCACTGACCCTAACACTAGTAACCATTGATCACTAACCATGACACTAGTTACCATTGATCACTAACCCTACCACTAGTTACCATTGATCACTAACCCTACCACTAGTTACCATTGATAACTAACCCTACCACTAGTTACCATTGATCACTGACCCTAACACTAGTAACCATTGATCACTGACCCTAACACTAGTAACCATTGATCACTAACCCTGACACTAGTTACCATTGATAACTAACTCTACCACTAGTTACCATTGATCACTAACACTAGTTACCAATGATCACTGACCTTAACACTAGTTACCATTGATCACTGACCCTAACACTAGTAACCATTGATCACTGACCCTAACACTAGTAACCATTGATCACTAACCCTACCACTAGTAACCATTGATCACTAACCCTACCACTAGTTACCATTGATAACTAACCCTACCACTAGTTACCATTGATCACTGACCCTAACACTAGTAACCATTGATCACTAACCCTAACACTAGTAACATTGATCACTAACCCTACCACTAGTTACCATTGATAACTAACCCTACCACTAGTTACCATTGATAACTAACCCTACCACTAGTTACCATTGATCACTGACCCTAACACTAGTAACCATTGATCACTAACCCTACCACTAGTTACCATTGATCACTGACCCTAACACTAGTAACCATTGATCACTGACCCTAACACTAGTAACCATTGATCACTAACCCTACCACTAGTTACCATTGATCACTAACACTAGTTACCATTGATAACTAACCATACCACTAGTTACCATTGATCACTAACACTAGTTACCATTGATCACTTACTCTACCACTAGTTACCATTGATAACTAACCATACCACTAGTTACCATTGATCACTAACACTAGTTACCATTGATAACTAACCATACCACTAGTTACCATTGATAACTAACCCTACCACTAGTTACTATTGATCACTAACACTAGGTACCATTGATAACTAACTCTACCACTAGTTACCATTGATCACTAACACTAGTTACCATTGATAACTAACCATACCACTAGTTACCATTGATCACTAACACTAGTTACCATTGATAACTAACCCTACCACTAGTTACCATTGATCACTAACACTAGTTACCATTGATCACTTACTCTACCACTAGTTACAATTGATAACTAACCATACCACTAGTTACCATTGATCACTAACACTAGTTACCATTGATAACTAACCATACCACTAGTTACCATTGATCACTAACACTAGTTACCATTGATAACTAACCCTACCACTAGTTACCATTGATCACTAACACTAGTTACCATTGATAACTAACCATACCACTAGTTACCATTGATAACTAACCCTACCACTAGTTACTATTGATCACTAACACTAGGTACCATTGATAACTAACTCTACCACTAGTTACCATTGATCACTAACACTAGTTACCATTGATAACTAACCATACCACTTGTTACCATTGATCACTAACACTAGTTACCATTGATAACTAACCCTACCACTAGTTACCATTGATCACTAACACTAGTTACCATTGATAACTAACCATACCACTAGTTACCATTGATCACTAACACTAGTTACCATTGATAACTAACCCTACCACTAGTTACCATTGATCACTAACACTAGTAACCATTGATCACTGACCCTAACACTAGTAACCATTGATCACTAACCCTAACACTAGTAACCATTGATCACTAACCCTACCACTAGTTACCATTGATAACTAACCCTACCACTAGTTACCATTGATAACTAACCATACCACTAGTTACCATTGATCACTAACACTAGTTACCATTGATCACTGACCCTAACACTAGTTACCATTGATAACTAACCATACCACTAGTTACCATTGATCACTGACCCTACCACTAGTTACCATTGATAACTAACCCTACCACTAGTTACTATTGATCACTAACCCTACCACTAGTTACCATTGATAACTAAGCCTAACACTAGTTACCATTGATAACTAAGCCTAACACTAGTTACCATTGATCACTAACACTAGTTACCATTGATCACTAACACTAGTTATCATTGATAACTAACCCTACCACTAGTTACCATTAATCACTGACACTAACACTAGTTACCACTGATCACTAACCCTACCACTAGTTACTATTGATAACTAACCCTACCACTAGTTACTATTGATAACTAACCGTACCACTAGTTACCACTGATCACTAACCCTACCGCTAGTTATCATTGATCACTGACCCTACCACTAGTTACCATTGATCACTGACCCTAACACTAGTTACCATTGATCACTAACACTAGTTACCATTGATCACTAACACTAGTAACCATTGATCACTAACACTAGTTACCATTGATCACTAACCCTAACACTAGTTACCATTGATAACTAACCCTACCACTAGTTATCAGAGAGTTTTAAATGCTATAGAGGAAGATGCTCTCCTGCCCTCAGCTGTAGCTCTCAGGATGTTTCAGTCTGGCGTAATGAGGATTGGCTCAGGTTCCAGGAACAGCTTCTCCTCTCCGCCTGACGCCCCAGCTGTCGCTGCCGCCGCTCCAGAACAGATAATAATTACTTGTTGAGCGAGGAAGCTGCTCCTCCATGTGTGTTCATGGCTGTGTGGGTTAACATCCATGCAGCTCCTGTGTCGTTGTGTCGTTGCTGTCGCCAGGCGGGAGAGCCTCTGCAGGCCTTTGTGGTCGTGGTGGACGGTGAGCTGGTGGGGCTGCTGGTCATCAGAGACGAGCAGGTAAAGGTTTCTGCATCTCTGCTCTGAGCTCACTGTAACGTTACGACTGACAGGAACGCTTGTCTCCCAGGACATCGAGTACCTTCACGCACGCTACGACGTGGACAGCTTCATCCGTTTCAGCCGCCACGGCTACGAGGAGCACGCCCACATTCGCCACTTCGTCCTGAAGCCTCGCTGCTACCATGTCACCAGATTCTGGTTCAGGGAGGTCCTGCGGCTGGCCCACAAGTCCTGCCTCTACCACCGCATCTACTCGCCTCTGCTGGCGGACCAGGTGAGTGGGCTGGGCCCGGGGACCCAAACAGAGGGGACCCGGTCACAGGGGACCCAACCACAGGGACCCAACCACAGGGACCCAACCACAGGGACCCAACGACAGGGACCCAAACACAGGGACCCAACCACAGGGACCCAACCACAGGGACCCAACCACAGGGTACCGGGTCACAGGGACCCAAACAGAGGGACCCAAACACAGGGACCCAACCACAGGGTACCCGGTCACAGGGGACACGGTCACAGGGACCCAACCACAGGGACCCAAACACAGGGACCAGATCACAGGGACCCAACCACAGGGACCCAAACACAGGGACCCAAACACAGGGACCCAACCACAGGGACCCAAACACAGGGACCCAAACACAGGGACCCAAACAGAGGGACCCAACCACAGGGACCCAACGACAGGGACCCAACTACAGGGACCCATTCACAGAGGACTCGGTCACAGGGGACCCGGTCACAGGGACCCAAACAGAGGGACCCAAACACAGGGACCCAAACACAGGGACCCAAACACAGGGGACCTAACGACAGGGACCCGGTCACAGGGGACCCAAACACAGGGACCTAACGACAGGGACCCGGTCACAGGGGACCCAACCACAGGGACCCTGTCACAGGGGACCCGGTCACAGGGGACCCAACGACAGGGACCCGGTCACAGGGACCCGGTCACAGGGACCCGGTCACAGGGGACCCGGTCACAGGGACCCGGTCACAGGGGACCCGGTCACAGGGGACCCGGTCACAGGGACCCGGTCACAGGGACCCGGTCACAGGGGACCCGGTCACAGGGACCCGGTCACAGGGGACCCGGTCACAGGGGACCCGGTCACAGGGACCCGGTCACAGGGGACCCGGTCACAGGGACCCGGTCACAGGGACCCGGTCACAGGGGACCCGGTCACAGGGACCCGGTCACAGGGGACCCGGTCACAGGGACCCGGTCACAGGGGACCCGGTCACAGGGGACCCGGTCACAGGGACCCGGTCACAGGGACCCGGTCACAGGGGACCCGGTCACAGGGACCCGGTCACAGGGGACCCGGTCACAGGGGACCCGGTCACAGGGACCCGGTCACAGGGACCCGGTCACAGGGGACCCGGTCACAGGGACCCGGTCACAGGGGACCCCACCGGTCGGGTCCTGGGGATGCAGAGGTCCAACGTGCTGCAGCTGGTTGCTGCTGACCCTGCAGGTTCTGAGGAGGCGTAACGTTCTCCTCAGCTTGTAGAAAGCGCCCCCCACCCTGAAACAGGAAGTGCTCCAGGAGTAGTGAGAGGAAGCCTCAGCTGCTGCAGCCTCCTCTCAGGACCTCATTATCAGCCGGTTAACCTTTCTCTCTCTTCCTCACTGACTCTGTCCTGCTCCTCTGCTCTCAGACTTCCTGCATTCACCGTCTGGAGTTCATCCTGGACTCTTCGGTGCCGGTCCCGCCTCGGCAGCAGCTCGTCTACCCGCTGGAGGAGCTTGGCATCAACGCCCCGTCCCGGCGGGTCACCGAGGATCAGGTGGGCCGAGCAGCAGCTGCCAGCCGGCGCTGGCTGGGTGTGTGGTGTCCACCAGGGGGCGCCGCTGCACCAGCTACACCGGAATAAGTTCACAGAAAACTGACAGATCAGATTTAAAAGTGAGGTGAAAGCTGCCTGTTCCAGCAGGTGATGTGCAGGAGAGAGAACACCTGCTCAGGTAGACTCAGGTAGACTCAGGTAGACTCAGGTAGACTCAGGTAGACCTGCTCCTCCATCTGGTAGATAGATCAGTTCTCCACTATTTAAAGGTCAGAAAAGGTTAGAAGCCCCAACTGTCACTTTGGCTCTGAGTTCTTTTCTCTGAATGTTGACCACCGTTCACTCCTTCCTCTCCTCTGACGCACAGCTTCATCTCTGAGCTGTTTCAGCCTCCTCTTCCTCAGGAAGAGCGATCCACTGTCAGCTCGTGTTTCTGTCCTGAGGAGATGATGTGAGCTGCTGCTCCTCATGGATCATCTGATCTTCTGGAAGCAGCAGCAGGACGTTCCTCTGCTTCAGCTCTGAAACCAGCCTCAGCCTGGTGTCCACCAGGCAGACCAGAAATCACACTTTGGTCTTAGACTTTTTATTTCTCACAGAATAAATATAAAGAGAAGAATAATAATAATCAATACCTTTTTTCATCTGGAGAGGGAGGAACCGAGATTCAGAACCAGCCACGCTTGTTACTGGGTTTAAATCTCTCAGAACCGGCTCATGTCTTCCTCCTCCTCCATCTCTGCTAGAGAACAGTCGGGTTGCTGGTTCAACACCGGTTCAGTCTGCCTACAGATGCTCAAAGCCTATCAGATCTTCTGGACCACCATGGAACATCTGGAGGATCATCATCAGATGACTGGTGCTGAAGGCAAAGTTCTCCTGGAGGCTGCAGTTCTACTGGGTCCGCCTGGACACCCGGTCCAGCTAGAAGAACTTAGAGTCACGAATCTTTAAATAAAACCTCCGCCCAGCGGTCGTCCTGCCACGGTTGAGCTGGACCTGAACAGAACTTTGCACCAGTCAGCGTAAACATTGTCTACCAGCGGTACCGTGGCGTATCCCACAGTACCGGGTCAGCTCGGCCCGGTCCACGGGTTTCCTTAGCTCTGATTGTTGTTGCTGCATATGCTGCAGCTCTGGTTGAGGTGAAATACACCAAAGGGGTTCTGTTTACCAGCAGAAAGAGAGTTTAAAACAGCAGAATGGGCCAACAGGGCCACGATTTAACCAGAAGACCAGAGATACTGCCGCAGAACTTCCTAAATCATAGTAGCACTAGAACCCTTTAAGGGGAAGGATGAATTTAACGGCACACTGATCCTCTCTGGCCCGGTTAGGAAGCCCAGCACCACCGAACTCTCAGAACCTCCTCGGTGGTCCATGAGCACAAAGAGCCGGTGCTGCGTCTGGACTCTGTGCCTCCATACAAGCTGGGTTCTGCTTCTGGTTCTCTGAAACCTCTGATGGTTCTGCTCCAATCCTCACCGTCCCACCAAGCCGGGAACTACTCCAGCCCTGGCTTCCTCCTCTCTGCTGCTTCCATCCAACCAGGTGCATTGTGGGCCTGATGGGAGAAACTGAAGGAGGCGTCAGCAGCTTCAGACTAACCGGGTCTCACTAGTTCCTCTGGGATGGTTCAGATCAGCGTTCTGTCCCCGACCCGGCCGCATGGAGGCGGAGCCTGCAGAGCTCCACCTCATCATCACCAACCAGAACCGCCGCCTCCCAGGGATGAAGTGGACTGGGTCTGTTTGTCCCTGACAGCCTCCAGGTTTCTGTCCGTAAAGCAGCTGGAGGTCATCTCATGTTTTATTCTCTGAGCGTTTTGGCCAAACTGCCAGACTGAGCGTGGACCTGAGAGAGATGCAGGTTTCCTCAGAGTCAGAAATCTATGAGCTGTGCTGTAAGCCTGAGTCTGACAGACGCCGTCCTCTCTGTTCCCGCCAGGCGCCGTTTGCTCTCTGCCTCATCAGTAAGAAGCTGACCGTAGAACCGAAGGTCCGGATCAACGCCAGCACGGTGGTGGTGGGGGCCTCAGACACGGGCCTGGCTCTGCTGGAGGAGCTGTGCTTCTGGTGAGTCCTCCTAACCTCAGGTTGTCCCTCTGACCTCAGCAGCAGCCGTTCTCGCTCTGCCACAGGAACCAAACGGTTCTGCGTCACAGGTGACTGACGTTCATGATGGAAACGCCTTCAGAAACAGAGCAGACTACCTGAAAATGAGCTCTGAGCAGCGTCTCCACTCCTCTGCTCCTTCAGCCAAAGCTGCTCCTGCTCCCATGTTGATTCTTTGTTTACATGCTGCAGATCCCACTGACCTGCTCTGCCGGGGCCAGCAGTGCATGCTGGGTAATCAGCTGTGGCATCTGAGGACCTGATGCTCACTGAAAATCACACAGGTTCTTAGAGATGCAATTAAAAAATAAGCCTGATTAAGGCGAGGCACGTTTATTTCTGAAGCACTTTTCAGTAACAAGATGATCCAAAGTGCATTTCATCTAATGCTGATAGTAGAGTTAGATTTACGTCAGGCTTTTCATTCTAATAGGTTTTTGTTGACGACATCAAACCTGCATCATGATGATGTTGAGTAATTTCTACCTGGATTAAGTGAAAAGAGCAGATCGGGTTAAACGTCGTCTGTTAAACCGTCCACTTCACCTCCATGTTCCCCTAAATCCTGCAGAAATGTTGGAAAAAAGGTTTCTATATGTAACAAAACAGAGTTTCTGTCGTTTAGTTTCTATCCAGAAGTGCTCCACCGCTCTCTGCGTCGCTGCATTCTAGTGGAAATGTTGTTTTTAATCCTCTACATGTATTAATATTTCACCTTTCAGTAGCAGCGCTGATAATGTTCTGTTTCTACCCCCCCCCCCCCCCCCCTCAGCTTTAGACAAAAGCCACGAGTTAGAGCGCCGGGCGTGCTGCACTCACCTGTACTCTCACGTCCCACGTTAACGCTTTTTACCTGTACATCAGATGGGGGCCTAGTGCTTAGAGCATTGTGCTTTTGTCCTGGAGGTTCTGGGTTCTACTCCCGCAGACTGCCACTCTGGGTCCCTGAGCAACACCCTTAGTCCCAGAATGCTCCCTGGTGCCGTACAGCGGCAGGGATGGGAAGTTTCACTGGAATGTATGTTGCAAATAAAGGTTATTAATATAGGTTCACATTCCACAGTCGGATTAGATGCATTGATCTTTTTTCCTCAAAAGTGTTTTTTCTGTAATTAATTCATAGAAATTAACGTTTAAAGTACCTTTCTTTGTTTCTGGCCAAATTAGAAACACTCAATCAGAATCAACTTTATTCGCCAAGTTTGTGGCAAACAAGGAACTTGATTTTGGATTCCATCGCAGGCAGACAAGAAAAACTATAAACTGCAGCCTAAAACATTATGCAGAGAAAAAAGGTAAGAACACAGGAAGACCACAGGGCTGTGTCCTCAGCCCAGATCTCCTCACCTGTTCACCCAGGACTGTCCTGCTGTCCCCCCCACAGACAGTGGAGAAGTTTGTGGACGACTCCACTAGTGGGTCTCATCTCCACCAATGATGAGTCCCACTACAGGGAGGAGGTCAGCAGTCTGACACAGTGGAGCTCCAGGAACAACCTGATCCTGAACACCAGTCAGACCAAGGAGGTAATGATGGACTCCAGGAGGTCCAGGAGGACTGAACACCTCCTCTCTGCAAACAGGGGGAGGTGGTGGAGGTGTGGACAGCATCAGGTTCCTGGACATCCACATCTCCTCTGACCTCCTGGACTGTGAACACCTCCCACCTGGTGAAGAAGGCCCAACAACGGCTCTTCTTCCTCAGGAACCTGAAAATGTCTGGACTTGCCACTAAGCTGCTGAGGAACTTCTACAGAGCTACGATAGAAAGCGTTTATGTCTCAGCATCACTGTGAGGTCTGGGAGCTGAACAGTCCAGGAGAGGAAGGACCATGCAGGGGATTGTGGGACGCTGTCTGCAGGATCTAGACTCAGTTTACGCAGAATGAGTCCAAAGAAGGTCCACTGACCCCCCCCCCCCCCACCCCACCCCACCCCACCGCCAGGCAAAGTGCTATACATATATATGTATATATAGCCCATGGGTCTCAAGATTAAATGTAACAATGGCATTTTGGTTAAAACAGAGTCTGAAGCAGAAAAATAAAAAGACTTCATTGACCTTAAGCTGAGCCACAAATGCATCTGACATGTATGATGGAGGCTTAGTCAGCTGTGGCTGGTTTACCTGCTGAGGGGCGAATGTACCTGATCTGAATAAAACCATCATATACGGCTCTACCGGGTGTACTTTCTATGTGACTGATGAAAAGCAGACGCTGGGATAAACATCTGGCAGCTGTTAGAAGAAGAAATATTTGTTTCTACCGCGGGTCAGAGACAGCCTGAGCTAAAGGACAGCTTTGTCACGCTGAAGTTTCTCCTCTTTATCAGCTTTACTTGGGGAATCCAGACTGTGGACAGGTCTGTTGACTCCAGGTCGGACGTTTAGCATGTTTTTGTCCTGGCTGTGAGATTAACTGCTGCGGGGAACAATGAGACGCTGAGGGCTGCAGAGTGAGAGGCGGCCGATAGCTGCCAGGCAACCGGGGCTGCTGTTCTGTGAGAGCGAGATATCCTGGAGCCGGAGAGGATGGAGAGGATGGAGGAGGCAGCTGTGTGAGGCCTGGCCATCAGCTGCTCTGGCTCCAGCCCCCTTTAATTAGCCGCTCGTCAGGGATCTGCAGCAGCGATCTGTGTTTGCTGTCACTAATGAGTTGACTAATGAGGCAGTTAGAGTCCGCTGCTCTAATGCTGAGGCGGCGACACATTCAGAGGGTGAAGCATGGGTCAGCTCGGCCCCCTTTATCAGCTCCATCCAAACCTCCCCCTCTCAGCTTTCTAACCCTAAACTGATTTCCCTGAGCTCCCCTCCCTCTCTAACTCCATCAGCGGCCGGGTCAGGGTCGCTCAGATAAAGAGCTGAGCGGCGGCTCGGCCCTCTGCCCGCCGCGCTCAGGCTGCAGGGTCACCGCGGCCGTCTGTCGCTGGTGATAACAGATCCAGAACCGCTGATTCTGCCCCATAATTAGCCGCGTTGCCTCCGAGCTGCAGCAGAAATCCATCCTCAGTTTAGCAGCAAACACTGACTTCTGATTACAGGACGTTCCTGATTCACCTGCTCAACACATCAGAACCTTTAACTCAGTTCAGCTGTTACAGACACACCCAGAACAGTTCTGGTTCCTTTACCAGGACTCGGTATTTCTGCTGCTGTTTCCTGTTCCGACAAAGTCTGACCTAAGCTGACTGAGAAATTCAATCCATCAAGTGTTTATTCTAAACCACAAGCTTCGTCTGTCATCAGCGGACCTCTCCTGCAGACGTAAAGCACCTCCTGCATGTGTGAAGCAGTGCGGCGGAGCAGATGTGCCGCCAGGCGTTAATTTTACAGGAAGCAGAGATAAGAGCGCAGCAACAGGCCATCAGTTTATCCCGGCGATAAGCAGCAGAGCTGCAGCGGCTCTTATCAGCCGCGTATTGTCCTGAAGGCCACAATGAAACCGCTCATTTACATCACAAGAAACGCTCTGAAAACAAAGAGGCGGGAGGCTGCCAAAGATTTTCCTGCTCAGGAACCATCAGGGAACTGCAAAAGCTAAAAACATTTATGATACTGGTTCACGTCTTCTTCTATATTCGTTCGATAAAGAAACAAAGTGGCCCAGTTGGGTTTAAACCTGCGGATCAATGACATGAAACAGCAGATCTGCTGGATGGGTTCTACAGAACCTGGTCCTGGAGGTTTAACTAAAACACCTTCAGACCTGAAACCAGCCAGCAGAGCTGGTGGAGAGCATCTGATCACAGGTTCTGTTTGCAGTTTATTTAACTTCTGCATGTGTGGCGTTTTGGACTGCTGACCCATCCAGGGCGCTGCCCAGAGACCCTGCAAGGAGAAACAGCTATAAACCAGGGGGGTGTGGACTCGTTATCCCAGCATCACTGCATGCAAAGGACCGCCTGGAACGTAAGAAAGCTTAGTACCAATCATTCAGACCCTATGCCTGTAAGATGCTCAGGTCTTTGGTTCCTCACAGCCACTACTGAGCATTTTCCTCATGGATAAACCTCACAGACACAAGTTCACTCTCACCAACACCTCCAGGTGATCCAGGTGCTACAGACTCACTTCTATCCATAAACCCTGTTATTATCTTCAGCTGTCACTTTCTACATGTCATATTAATTAATCCTGTTATTACCTTCAGCTGTCACTTTCTACATGTCGTATTAATTAATCCTGTTATTTTTCCTAATTAATCCTATGTACTTTTTCCCTTTTAGCATTTTGTCTGTTTCTCTCTTTTTTTCCTCTTCTACCTGTTTCTGAGTCCATTAAACATGAAATAGTCCCTGCATAGATTCTAATAAAGCTTCTTGCATTTATAAATCAAGCAGAGCTCTATGGTGAAAGCAGTAAGGCTCCACTGGTGAAAGTAAATCTGTCTTTGGCATTAAGACAACAATTAATGCTACATTAGCAGACAGGACAAAAAAAGAAGTCCGTTGATTCTTGTTTGATGCAACATGAACGTTTTTAAATGTGTGGAAGTGGGAAGGTGATCCAACATAACCACAACGTATGGATTCTATATTTAAAAACAACCAGAGCAGTAGTATCAGTAAAAATGTCTGACTTTCGTTGCTGGAAGAGAGAACCTGGTGTCTTCCTGCCACTTCCCTGGGAGGACCAGGTCTACAGGAGGAGACTGAAGGACGTGGCTCAGAGCCATTGCTCCTTCTGGACCGCTGAGTCCTCCTGGTTCTGCCAGCTCTACCAGGCCGTCTCCGTCCACCGAAACCTTCTGAGTTTCCTGGAAAGCTCCAGGTTCTCTGTGTGCTTATGGTGTCATGTGGTCCGTTTTTCATTCTGTTCTGTTTGTCATCTTCCAGCTCTCACCTCCGGTTCAACAACCTCACCCTCATTTCAACGCATGGTTTCCCAAACTACGACCATCAGCAAGTCGGATTTCTGTCCACAAGGTGCATAAAGAACAGCAGACGTGTTCATGCTCAGCATGAAGTTCGCTTTGGTCCAGTTTTCTACAGCTTCGCCTCAGGAAAACTCCACCCTGCAAACTTCTGTCATGTAACTTTAGTCAAACTGAAGTTGAACTTCCTCAATGTGTGAAGTGTTTGTTTTGACTGGGAGGAAAATCCAATTAGTAGCAGTTCCTGTAATGGCAGCTGTTTGCTGTGAGTCCCAGACAGAGACGTTCTCTCCTGCATCTCCTGCAGCCACGCCTTCAGCAGCAGAGGCCTGGCCCAGACCCACCTGCTCTCCTGCATCCGTGTGGTGGCAGCAAAGATGGTGAGGATCAACAGGAAGTCCAAATACGTCCTGGTGGCTGATGGGAAGAAGGTCCCATACGACTACCTGATCCTCTGCACGGGCCTTCAGTACCGGGTGAGCCTAACATCTTCCAGTGGAACCAGTCCTGCTCCTAATCAGTCCCCTCATGGTTTCATTACGCTGCTGTAGATCCTGGGACAATAATGAAGGTTAAATCAACTCAGTTTTCTGCCAGCATCCTCAGAGACGATTGCTGCAAAGCAAAGTTGTTTTTTTATTTCAGCCTGCTGCTGCTTTCTTCTTCTGTGGTGTTGTTAAACCCAGCAACAGTCTGGGAGTCCAGCTTTAGTCGTGATGCCAGCGGACTTTTAAAATGTATCAATTAATAAAGTGTACAGCTTCTACTTGGCTACAAGCTCTCAGTTACACCTGAGGATCATCTGCATAGAAGATGACATTATGATGCCCTAAACAAATAGGCAGGGATAACTTTATTTTGTCAGGGCAGAGTTACAGTTTATGAAGATTCAGACTCCTCAGGGTGAAGATGTGAGGTTCTCTGCTGCCCATAGATGTCACTATATTTTCACAGTTCTCCTTTAATTTACAGTAGTATTAAGATCTTTATTTTTAAAAAGCTTTCTGACAAACATCCACAGAACATGGCTGCTGAATGTCTTGAGTGGTGCTTGAGATCAGAGAGAGTGGGGAGGAACATACTGGTGTAGAAGATCAGAAAGATAGGGCAGCAAGAGCTTAAAATCAGCTCATACCTGGCAAGGCAACCAATGAAAATTTCAATTCACTTTTATTCATACAGCACCAATTCATGAAACACATCATCAAGGCTCTTTCCAAAGTCAGCTTCCATCAGATCCTCCAGGTTGGTGAGAAAGTTTCCTCTCTAAGGAAACCCAGCAGGTTGCATCAAGTCTCTCCAAGCAGCATTCACTCCTCCTGAAAGAGCGTAGAGCCACAGTGGACAGTCGTCTGCATTGTTGATGGCTTTGCAGCAATCCCTCATACTGAGCATGCATGAAGCGACAGTGGAGAGGAAAACTCCCCTTTAACAGGGAGGAGAACCTCCAGCAGAACCAGAACCAGGCTCAGTGTGAACGCTCATCTGCCTCCACCCACTGGGGCTTAGAGAAGACAGAGCAGAGACACAGAAAGCTCAGAAGCTCACGTTGACCCAGGAGTACTTTCTATGTTAGAGAAGACAGAGCAGAGACACAGAAAGCTCAGAAGCTCACATTGACCCAGGAGTACTTTCTATGTTAGAGAAGACAGAGCAGAGACACAGAAAGCACAGAAAAGGATATCAGTGGTGGCGTAATATGCCATTTCCCAGTTTTGGTTGAAATGTGAACAGCTGCCTTTTGAACCATCTGCAGGCCTCTAGGTCTTTTCCTGGGTACCAGACAGGAGAGCATTGCGGTAATCAGTGTGTGAAGACACAAAGGCCTGGATAAGAAGCTATGCAGAGATTGTGGCGGTCCAATGACCATCAAGTCTGTCTTTTCAACATTAGGAAGGAGGAAATGATTAGACAACCACTGGTTACTGGTGTTCCAGTTTTGAACACTTGTTGCAGTCTTCTGAAATGTGAACAATGATCTGATGCTGCTGCAGGTACCCTGTCCCACTGGTGTGGATGTTACCCAGCCTGTCACTAACAGCCAGCTGGACCCCGAGGTGTCTGAGCGAAGATACAAAGGGCCCGTCCCCTCCAACCTCTTCACCATCAGTGACCTCCATGACGGCATGGCCGCCCGCCGCTGGCTCTGTGACAACTTTGTGGATCTGCAGGGTAAGTGAACCCCCTCCTCCAGCCGCACTAGCACCTAAAATGAATCTGTAGCAGCGTGTCATCACTCAGCCAGTCAGCGCTGAAGTGCTCCGGTATAATTAGCAGCTAATTAGCTGCAGAGAAATCTTTCATCTCTGTGAATCAGGTCGGCCCTTTTCCATCCATTTTCCATTATCAGATCAGTGTGTGAGAGGCAGCGAGATACACAGCGTCATTAAGCAAAATTAATCTGCTCTCTGAAGGAATTGTGCTGCCATCGAGAGTACGGCTTTTATTCTCACTAATTGGCTGATCCAAGTCATGAAGGAAAACCATTAATAAATGCAAATTACAACAGCAGACACTCCGAGATAGCATGTTTATTTCCATATTTCACCATAAGCACTAAAAGGAACCACAGAGTGCATGTAAATGTGTTTGTCTCAGATGGATTCAGTCTGAGTAAAGAGTCTGTTTCTGCTGCAGTGAGGGAGGATTACAGCAGCTTCCAACACATCAATGCAGCTGGAAGCAAAAACGTTTAATTTGTAGAAAATGTGAATAATAATAGATCTGTTACGATGAAACTTGGATGCAGGACAGTGGACAGAAACCGCCAACACCCTCAGTGTGTTGGTTCCTCCTGAACCAGGCATGGCCAGTGGGGCGGGTGTTCTCTTTACAGCGCTGCTGCTCACCCTTGCTCTAAGCTGTAAAGCAGTGTTGAATTTAGAGTATTGCTAAGTTATTCCTTCTTGATTCAACGTGAGAATGATCAGATTAAAATCTGCCTTCAGTTTTTTTCCTTAAAAGTTTGACCTCCAAGATGTGTAAATGTTGCAGAGATCCACGTTGCCTCCTTGTTGAATCTGATCGCAGATAACGCCATCGTTTACGGAAACAGCCTGGATGTCTACATCACCGTCCAGACGCTGCTCAGCCTTGGTATCCGTGGATCTCGCATCCATCTGATCCTCCCTCCCTCAGAGCCCGGCGTGTCCTGCTTCCCAGAACCCTCTGTGGAGCGGGCCGTGGAGGCGGCCATGAGGAAGGCTGAGGTCCAGGTCCACCAGAACTGCATCCTGGCTCAGATAAATGATGGAGAGCAGCCTGACCCGATCAGCTCCGTCATTTTCACCACCGACTCAGAGCTTCTGCGACTGAAATGTGGAGTAAGTTCTTGTCTTAAGTCTTTTAGACAGGATCTGGCTTTTTTTCAGCCCATTCTTGTTTCTACAGCACAAATTTAAACCAAAACGAAAGTGTTGAGTGACCAAACAAATCTGGTGGATCTGGTAGTGCTGAATTCGCCTGGCGGATGGTAATTGACCTTGCTTGAAGCTCCCTGTGTTTAGAAGAGACTGAATTGTTTGGGCATTTTTCCCATTTCCATCTCTTCTGTTAGTTTCTGTGCTGCTGTTTTCTGTTTTCAGCCTGAGGTTTTCAGATTTGTGATCTGTGTGAGATCATCACCTGCTGAGAACAGGCCTCAGTTCACCTTAGCTCAGGCTAATAGCTGCCGTTAGCTACTATTATAAGGTGACCAGATTTCTATAATCATGGGCATGGAAGGTGCCTTCGACTCAGCTCTTCTACTACATCGGGACAGCAGCAGGACCGGGTAAATACCTCTTGCTGCGTTAAACTTTTTTACTCCATCATGATTCACTAAAATCTGGGACAGTTCCAGGGACAGCCTTTGTCAGGGACAGATCATCCAAAATGGGGACTCTCTCCAGAAATCTGGTCACCCTATACCATTAGTGGCAATTATTTACTGGTAGCTGATATTAGCGACTGTTAGCTATTATTAGCTGTTATTAGCGACTGTTGACTGCTCCTGGTTACTGTTAGCTACTGTTAGCTGTTGTTAGCTACTGTTAGCTGCTGTTAGCTATTGTTAGCTGCTATTAGTCGCTATTAGCTACTGTTAGCTGTTGTTAGCTACTGTTAGCTTTTGTTAGCTGCTATTAGTCGCTATTAGCTACTGTCAGCTGTTGTTAGCTACTGTTAGCTGCTGTTAGCTATTGTTAGCTGCTATTAGTCGCTATTAGCTACTGTTAGCTGTTGTTAGCTACTGTTAGCTTTTGTTAGCTACTATTAGTCGCTATTAGCTACTGTTAGCTGTTGTTAGCTACTGTTAGCTTTTGTTAGCTGCTATTAGTTGCTATTAGCTACTGTTAGCTACTATTAGTCGCTATTAGCTACTGTTAGCTATTGTTAGCTGCTAGTAGTCGCTATTAGCTACTGTTCATCATCATCAACTTTATTTATAAAGCGCTTTATAACCAGCCACAGCTGACACAAAGTGCTGAATATTAAAAACAATAAAATGATACCAAGTGATAAACTGGAAAAACTAAGCACACAACAATAAATTAAGAAACTTGCTACAAAACACAATAAAACAATGCAAATACAGATAAAAACCACACCAGTAAAAATTAAGTCAAATCAAATCTCACTTGGTTTTAAGGCCAGTGAATAAAAGTAAGTTTTTATAATGGAAAATGAGGGGGCCTTCTCTATTGGGGCCCAAATAGAGAAGGCCCTGTCTCCCCTAAGCTTCTGCTTTGAGCTGGGAACCACTGGGACTAAGTGGTTAGCGGACCTTAGAGACTGGTTGGGGGTGTAGCGGTACAGAAGCTCTACCAAGTAGGGCGGGGCCAAGTTATCTAAGACTTTAAAAACGAACAAAAGCGAATGAAGGGATGCCAGGACCAGAGTAATATGCTCCCTTTTACACGTTCCCATTAAAAGACGTGCTACAGCATTTTGCTGCAGACGAGCAAGTGATGACTGGCTGATTCTGAAATAAAGGCAATTACAGTAATCCAACCACGATGAAATTACTGTTTCCAACTGTTTCCTTTAAGGATGGCTTTTATTTTTGCTATTTTTCTCAAATGATAAAAACTAGACTTCAATGTGCCCTTTATTTGACTGTCAAGGTTAGTCTTAAAAACAAGATTTGTTAGCTGCTACTAGCTACTGCTGGCTGATATAGCTGCTGTTAGCTGCTATTAGCTACTGTTAGCTGCTATTAGCTACTGCTGGCTGATATAGCTGCTGTTAGCTGCTATTAGCTACTGTTAGCTGCTATTAGCTACTGCTGGCTGATATAGCTGCTGTTAGCTGCTATTAGCTACTGTTAACTGCTACTAGCTACCGTTGGCTGCTATAGCTGCTATTAGTTTCTACTAGATACTGTTGGCTGCTATAGCTGCTGTTAGCTGCCATTAGCTACTGTTAGCTGCTGTTAGCTAGTGTTAGTGACCTTTTGAATGTGTCGTGTAGCCAATGAGAAAGCGCAGTGAGGGAAACCCTGACAAAAAACAGCTCCCCTCCATGTCACAGTGCAGCAAACATAGAGCCGTGGTTCGTCTACACTCTTTAAACAATACCTGTTTTTTATGTTTTTCCCTGTTAAATGAATCCACAAACTTCATTGGGTTTTGTTCCTCATCATCCAAGTTTATTTACTCTGAACGTTTCTGACATCTGAATGATCCCGACTTAAATCTTTTCGTGTCTGGTGTGCTGTGCTTGCTGTCTGACCGGATGTCACAGTACGAGCAAACCTGTTTTATCTACGATTGTCTCATCATTACATATGGTGCCCTCAGGCTTTGAAAATCATCCGACTATTTTAAAATATTGTTGTGTGAACCAGCCTTTATATGTTACATAGACTCAGTCAACACAAAGAAGACATTTTAAGTGTTTATTTTGGTTAATTTGGATGATTACGTCAGACCATTAGAAAGGATTTTAACACAGATCATCTAGAACAGTAACAGCTTCCAGAACACCTCAGCAGAACCACAGGCTGATCTCCTCCATGCTGCGCTGCACTGATCCAGACCCGGTACTGGGAGCAGAAACTACGTAGATGCTGTTCAGTAGGTCCAGATTTCTGGATTAAAATCATCTTTTTATTGGTCTGATGTGATATTTTCCTTTTCTGATTAACTAAATGTTGGTTTTTATCAACTGGAAACCAGAATCTTCTGTTGAGTGTTGATTTTTCAGCTTGTTTTTATTTAAGCGTCAGATCCAGGGTCACAGTAAATGAAACTGACCAATGAGGTGAGCTCTGATGGATCTCTCCTCTCAGGTGTTCCTCAACCTTCACAATAAAGGCGTGGACTACGACAGCTTCCACAGCATCAGAACCTGCTTCCTGCCCTTCGACGGCAGACTGGTGATAAACAGCCGCTTCCTGACCAGCGACGCCTCCATTTACGCTGCCGGGCCCCTCACCAAGTTCTCCTGCAGATACCACTCAGATGAATGGACCCACGCCAACTTCAACTCCAAGGAGGTGGGCCAGGATCTGGCCGCCGTGCTGCTGTCCCGCCTCGATCCCACCCAGGCGGCGCCAAAGGATCCTCCATCCCAGACGGATCTTCTCATCCCACTTTACAAACAACCCAAGATCCAAGGTCCGTCCTGCTGCCCGGCTCAGGTTCTTCCTCTCAGGCTCCAGAACATGTTCAGAGTTTCTGTGCTGCTGTTTTCTCTCTCAGTGAAAGTGTTTCTTTACACAAACACGCTCTCAGCCTTCCGCCCACGTGTCACAGCGGCGCTCGCTGAGTCCCGCGCATTGTTGAGCAGACCAAGGCCGCTCTGCAGCTTCCAGCAGCACAACAGCCACTCTGGGCTGGCCTTCTGTGAAGCAGGGACACGCGTGACCTTTGCAGCGCCACATCACCGCCTGTTATCTGAGTCCATTAGCTTTGCTGTTGGTGGAGGACGCTGGCTGCCATTGTCTGCTTCAGCAGCTTCAGCTTCAGCTTCAGCTTCAGCTCTGCTCTGCTCTGTCAGGCTGGTAGAGCCGCTCTGACGCTGGATTATCAGCATCTCTACATCAGATCCAACCTTTTAGCTGCTGGCAGTCAGAAAACACAACCATTAAGGCTGGACCATGTAGAAAAAGAGCATATTGATAAAATAGAAATGATATCAGATCGATAATTATCAACACATTAAAATCAGCCCTGGACATTTTATGCTGTTGCTTAGCGACTGAATTCAAACTCAACCCTTTATTCAACCAACTTTTACCAAAACTGCAACTTTTTAAGAAAGAAAAAAGAACGTGTGCTCTCTGACCTCTGTGAAGGGGGAGGAGCCTGGCTCCAGGGTCTGTGTTGTGATTGGCTGGGAGGATGTAATGATGTAATATTAACCTACATGCTAGAATACACAAGGAAGGAAAACTTTTATTCTATTGAACTTTTTATTGACCCGTTTTTTCTATCGATAAATGTGGTTACTGAATTATCGTCCAGCCCTGTGGACGTCTGTCAGCTGTCCCTCTGTCTTTCAGGAGGGACACTTCCTGGTGGACATCACTTCCTGCATGTGACCAAAGTGTCTCCCTCCTTCCAGACGGGTCCTCGTGTGCAGCCTGTGAGTCCAGCCTGAGTGTTCTGTGGAGGTCCAGGTGTTCTGTGGTTCTGCTGAAACAGGTTCTGTTGATCCAGGACGGCGGGGTTGTGAGCGGAGCAGCAGAGACGGGGAACTACTTCTGTATCCACCTGAGCCATGTGGAGCTGGTGGAGGGCCTCACCTGTCTGTCCCTGAAGCCCCTCCCCGTCTCCAACTACCTGAACCTGTTTGGGAAGCACCAGGAGCTGCTGGGCGAGCTGCTGCTCCACTGCCGGCTCGCCCTGGTCCCCGACCTGCACAGGTGGGTCAGCAGCGGCTCTGCAGGTATGGGTTACACACAGGTAAGAGTCCACCGCCTCTGGACAGCACCAGAGCCGCACCAGAGCCGCACCAGAACCGCATCAGAACCAGGATTTATGGGAGATTTTCACTAATCAGCAGTTTGAGATAAAAATCACCTTTTCTACTAAAAACCAACATGATAAAAATGATTCATCCATCCATCCATCCATCATCCATCTATCATTCATCATCCATCCTTCCATCCATCCATCCTCCATCCATCCATCCATCTATCATTCATCATCCATCATCCATCCATCCATCATCCATCCATCTATCATTCATCATCCATCCTTCCATCCATCCATCCTCCATCCATCCATCCATCCATCCATCCATCTATCATTCATCATCCATCATCCATCCATCCATCATCCATCCATCTATCATTCATCATCCATCCTCCATCCATCCATCCATCTATCATTCATCATCCATCCTTCCATCCATCCATCCTCCATCCATCCATCCATCCATCTATCATTCATCATCCATCATCCATCCATCCATCATCCATCCATCTATCATTCATCATCCATCCATCCATCCATCTATCATTCATCATCCATCCTTCCATCCATCCATCCTCCATCATCCATCCATCCTCCATCATCCATCCATCCATCCATCATCCATTCATCTATCATTCATCATCCATCCATCCATCATTCATCCATCCATCCATCATCCATTATTCATCCATCCATCTTTGTGAGCTCTGCTCCTCAACTTTGTGATTGAAGGTTTTACTTAAACTCTCGGTTTACTGAGTTTGGACCTCTCAGAACCAAACTGGGTTCTTCAGAGTCTTTCTAACGTCGGTTCATAAAAGCTGATTCAGGCGTTCAGCTGTGATTGTTCTGCAGCTGCTGGATCCTTCAGTGACAGCAGATGTTCTCAGAAATGATGGTGTGGAGCAGCAGATCTACTTTAGTTCTCTGTCTGCAGACGTTTGCTGCATTGTTCTGGTGTTGCCGGTACGTCTGTTGTTTACCGTGCAGAACACATTAAATGACGTGTCCTTCTTTTTAATACTAAGTGAAGGCAGAGAGTGAGAACGACCCACTTTGATTTCAGCCGCAGCATTTCTCTACCAGATGACTGTAAATGAAGTCTGCTGACGCTGCAGCAGCAGCATCTCAGGCCGCTCTTTGTCTTCCTGGATGTTTGTCTGACAGCAGGTGACCTGCTTCTGAGACTTCAGGCCAAATGGCCCCAGACACGCCGGCCTGTGGCCCCGCCTCCTAATCTCTTCATGCAGTGTGTCTGTGCGGCGCTGCAGGAAGTCAGCAGCAGGATCTCTGACTCCTGACTGAGACAAACGCTGCATCCTGCTTTCTAAACCCGACCGCCTTGTTTTAACCTGGGCTAACCCAACAAGCAGTCGGACCTTCTGGGTCAGAACCGCCTGTTAAACAGACGTTTTAGCTGTCAGCATGCGGGGAGAAATCCTCCAGCTGTGCCATGAAGCCTTCAGATCCGAAACATCAGAACCGTACTGGATTCAAACTGAAGTCCTAAAAACGACGGTAAAATGTCCCAGAAACACATTTAATCATGTCCAGAGTACGGCTGACCCGGTCCAGAACCTGGAGAATACATCAGGGGTCTGCAGTTCTGGTCCAACACACCTGAACCAATCAGCTCCTCATATGCAGTCAGGTTCTCCAGAGTTCTGCTGATGGCCTGATTATTGGACTAAAGATCCCTGAAACAGATGATGTTCTGCTTTCTGGTCCTGACAGAAGCTCAGAAGTTCCAGCCACTTCAGAACCAGGCAGCAGGGATGCTGATGGTTCTCCTGCTGGGATTCAAGGCTCTCAGTGGCTTCAGCCCCTCCAGCCGCCTGGACCACTGGGTCGCCTGTTGGGTCCGGTTCTGTACCGGGTGTCACAGCCCATGATGGCTCAGGGTTTAACCGTGTCTCCATGTTTTCCTCAATCTTTCTCTTCCAGTTTCCTCAGACGGAGCAGCTGTCTGCCTGTTTTCCACGACAGGTTCCCCGACTTCCATCAGACGGCCCTGGAGACGATGTCCCTCAATCAGAAGGTTCATATTTTCCTGATATTCCTTCCTGTCCCAAGGTTCCTCCTCTTCACCGCCTGTTGAATGAGCTGGTGGAGGTCTGAGGTCTGAGGAGGTCAGAGGAGGTCTGAGGAGGTCTGAGGAGGTCTGAGGAGGCCTGAGGAGGTCTGAGGAGGTCTGAGGAGGTCTGAGGTCTGAGGAGGTCAGAGGAGGTCTGAGGAGGTCTGAGGAGGTCTGAGGAGGTCAGAGGAGGTCTGAGGAGGTCTGAGGAGGCCTGAGGAGGTCTGAGGAGGCCTCAGGAGGCCGTCTTCATGGCTCCCCTGTCTGTTAGGTTTATTGTTTTCATCCCTGCAGATCTTCCTCTGCTCCTCAGCCTGAACCGTCTGCATGATTTTATTAAAGGTGACAGGATGAACTGTTCCGTGTAGCTGATGTTGCTGCAGATGCAGGTTCTAGAAATCAGACGGTCCTCAGTTAAAGCTGTGGCTGCAGCACTGATATGCAGCTCTACTAGCTGGCTTCACTCTGATTGGCTACAGCGTTATTTGGAGAACCAATCACCCCCCCCCCTCCTGGTGGTCGACACCTTCTGTGTCGGTACAGAAGTTTTTTTAAGTCGGTTTGTTCCAAAACTCCGACATGAATCTCTCCAGGAAACCGTCTTCACTAACGTCCCCATGAAGCTTCAGCCTCTCTTCTGTGATTCTCTCGTTCTTCATCATTTTTTCTCCACCTGTCTGCAGGATGCTGATGCTGAGGATGAGGAGGATGAGGAGGAAGACTCAGACGTTCTTCCTCAGGTCAGTGGCAGTGACCCAGAGAGACGCGCGGCCCTGAGGAGCAGCGCTCTGAAGTTCCTGGTGGAAAACAGAAACCTGCTGCCCATGTTCGCCATCCCGGAGCCAGACGCACCTTCAGAGTCTGTGTGACAGTAATCAGGGTGACCTGCTGCTAGCTGGTATCATTATAATGCTGAATAAAGAGCTGAGTACAACAGCAGCCTTTGGTTGGTCCTATTTATACTGTGGTCTGCTGAAGGAGCCGTACCTTCACCTCCAGCCTGGATACATACCTGGTGAAGAGATGGTTGGAGGAGAAGAGCTCTGTGCTCCTCAAGCGGAGAACATGGCAGCATCACTGCATCAGCTTCTGTGTGGACAACACCGAACCCTCATGAAGATACGGTGGTCCTCCAGCATTCCTCCCTGATCTAAAGGCGCTCCTCAAGGAGAAGAAGGAGCCTTTAGATCAGCTGAGGGCTGTGCAGAAGGATCTGAGAAGGAAGGAAAGAACATCTGCAGGGAGAAGAAGCAGGCTGGTCTGCAGTACGGGAGCCCCACAGGGACATTTCCTTTCAGACTTCTCCATCCACATTTTCCTTCAGACGGTTCTGGCAGCAGCCGCCAGTTTAAGTCTCTGGACCAGCATCTAGTGCTAGATGGTAACTAAGGAGCTCGCTGTTAATAACTGAAGCCTCTGAGGGTAAAAAGTGTAACAATGTCCGCGTGTCCTCCATGTGTTTACCACCAAGCTGCTAACAGGTAACAGCTATCAGCTAACAGCTAACAGCTAACAGGTAACAGCTATCAGCTAACAGCTAACAGGTAACAGCTATCAGCTAACAGCTAACAGCTAACAGCTATCAGCTATCAGCTAACAGGTAACAGCTATCAGCTAACAGCTAAAAGCTAACAGCTATCAGCTAACAGCTAAAAGCTAACAGCTATCAGCTAACAGCTAAAAGCTATCAGCTAACAGCTATCAGCTAACAGGTAACAGCTATCAACTAACAGCTATCAGCTAACAGCTATCAGCTAACAGCTAAAAGCTAACAGCTATCAGCTAACAGGTAACAGCTATCAGCTAACAGCTAAAAGCTGACAGCTATCAGCTAACAGCTATCAGCTAACAGCTAAAAGCTAACAGCTAACAGGTAACAGCTATCAGCTAACAGCTATCAGCTAACAGCTAAAAGCTAACAGCTATCAGCTAACAGGTAACAGCTATCAGCTAACAGCTAAAAGCTAACAGCTATCAGCTAACAGCTAAAAGCTAACAGCTATCAGCTAACAGCTAAAAGCTATCAGCTAACAGCTATCAGCTAACAGGTAACAGCTATCAACTAACAGCTATCAGCTAACAGCTATCAGCTAACAGCTAAAAGCTAACAGCTATCAGCTAACAGGTAACAGCTATCAGCTAACAGCTAAAAGCTGACAGCTATCAGCTAACAGCTATCAGCTAACAGCTAAAAGCTAACAGCTAACAGGTAACAGCTATCAGCTAACAGCTATCAGCTAACAGCTAAAAGCTAACAGCTATCAGCTAACAGGTAACAGCTATCAGCTAAAAGCTAACAGCTATCAGTTAACAGCTAAAAGCTAACAGCTACGCTCATGGTGTGAAAAGCTTTCTGGCTCTGTTGCCAAGCCTGCTAGCTTTTTCTAAAGTGGTTTATAAATTCAGTGAGCTGCAGTCTCTCAGGCTGCTTTCTGAACATCAACCTGCTTATCTGGGCTCTAAAAAGCCTCTAGAAAGACGGCAGAGAGAGCCGGTGAGGCTGCTGCTCTGCACACAGCGACCGGCTGCTATCCTCCGCCTCTCCCCGTTCACACAGGGAGACCAACAACCTGTCTCTGCCTGCAGGGAGGACAGAGGCGCTGCTGCACCTCACCTGTTTCTAACGTGAGCCCAGATCAACTTCTGCTAGAATGCATGAAGTTGTCCAGCAGACAGCTGCAGCCTCAGCATCGCCTTAAACCCTCATCCCTCATCATTTATCTCCACCTGGTGATAACCGCTCATAGAGACTTATCTCTACTTTCTCTTCCCTCTGGCTGGGCAGAGTGTGGATGTCCTCCATGGACCTTACCAGAGGGGCCGCTTTTCATTGGCTGATGCCCATTCTACGTCATAGAGTGGCTACAACGTTCGAAGAAGTCTCACAAACACAAGCTAATGTAGTGCTATACTACCGCTGTGCTAGCATACCGGCATAAAGTTTTCGAGTTAATAATCGAAAAATAATAAAAAAATAATGGTTCTCCATTGCCAGTGGGGTATCTGTACTGGTGATGTCAGATACCCTAATCGTATTTGTGGTGGGAAAATTCACCGATTTCCAAAATCAGGTGCAGAATGCCGGGCTTGGATCAAAGCTTGTGCGCGACCACACGAGCAGCTCAACCTTCGTAGGATCAATAAGAACAAGGGAGTGTGTGCTGGTGTAAGTATTATAAATTTGCTTTAATACTTAAAGCAAAGCAATAATACTTATTGCTTATTATTTATTTATTTATTAGCATTTTGTCGGCGGGGATGGGCCAACAGCGTCCCATCCTTATCCGACACCAGCAGACGGAGCGCGAGTGCATAAAGCTAGGCGCGCACGAAAAAGAGCATCGGAAAGTGCAAGTAGGCAGGACAGCAAAGACAAGAGACCATCGATTAGAGCAGAGAGCTTGTTAGTACACACAATTATATACACATCCATAACACAGTGCTGATTAAAAGTTATTTTATTATTTATCATGTGTCACAATTCACATTTTCCACAAACATGAACATCAAACAGAAACAGAATCACTTTTGTTGTTTCAATTGTTTACAGGGATACCATCTAGTTCACAGTGAATGTTCTGAATTATTTACAGGGATACCTACGATGCTGCAGAAAACAATGATGCAGACAAAGGGATAGAGGTGCAAACAGATGAACATTGTAAGTGAGGATAACCAGTTCCTACATGTTTTGTAAATAAGGCACAGCATGATCTTGATAGAAAGCAGCTAAAACTTCTAACATGGATGACATAAATACTTTGTCTGGCCACACTCTTTCTACATGTAGATCCTTGTGGGTGAAAACAATAAAATCACAAAAATCACATCCTGTGATCATAAGTTGACCTTGAACCTGAGCATAGTACATGTGTGTCTTCTTCAGCTGAGCAGAGCCACTGGGTTGCATTTCTAGGCAAAAATTGGGTAGCATGCAGGCATCCAGAATGGTGGAATTTCGAGCGGTATACGGACACTTTATTTCTATTAGACCTGATCGGCCACCGTCACATACTTTGCCGTCGGGTGAAGCACCTATGAAGGGAAAGTGATTACTGACCACAAAGCCACACTCATGCAAGTGCCGGTCCTGATGAGTCTGTAAATATTTTGATTTTGCTAAGGGCTCGTTTCTTCGCCCGTAATCCAGTGAAGGGGCTGAAACAGAGTTAGCGTCAAAAATTGACTCTAAAAACTTGTGTGTGACCTTTGCTTTCCTGACCATAACTCGATGGAAATTTGAGGCTGTAAGCCTTTTTTTTCTTGCCTCAAACCACTCAGCACATTTACTCTGTTCTCTGGTTCGAGCTTCCAGTTCCACAGGATCTTCACAAATATTAAGGTCTTTCAACGCTTTATATCTTTCTGGAAGATCCACTGGTGGGTTATTTGTGACACAGGTGTTGCCACACTGTTGCATGACCGCTGTCGCATCTGCCTTCAAGTTCCTTGTCGGAAACAAAAGAGCAGTATCATCACATTATATACATTTGTCTATATATACATATTTAGTCCTTTTTTATTTTTTGTTTTCAGGGATTTCGCCGCTGGATATGCTTGCAGTGACTGCAGAGTTGGAAATGGCAAAAACTGAAATCAGTCGCTTACAAGCAAAAGTGGAAAATTTAGAAACTGAGCTACAGAAAGAACAGAAACGAAAACTGTTTGGTATTGATGCTGTTGTTGAATCTGAGAAGAACAGCAAAAAAAATCTGTGTGTATATTATACAGGACTTACACTAGTCCGTTTCATGTCACTATTTACATTTCTCTTGCCAAAGAGGGAGACTTTGACTTATGATGAAAACAGAAATGACATTAGAGAAATGTCAGCAGAAAATGGACTTTTCCTGACTATGTGCAGACTAAGACAAAACTTTGGTCTGTTCGATCTAGCAACACGGTTCGGCATTTCACAACAGTCAGCTGGTATAGTATTTAACACTTGGATTGACATTATTTATCTTAAGCTGTGCACTGTTTCTATCTGGCCACACAGACAAACTATAATAGACAACATGCCAAAAGACTTCAAAGCTAATTTCCCTACAACATTAATTATTATTGATGGAACAGAATTAAAAACAGAATCCCCCTGGGCCCATGGTGTGCAATGCCAACTATATAGCGATTATAAGTCTACCACAACATTCAAGGCACTCATAGGTTGTGACTCTCGGGGGTCTTTCATGTTCACATCAGAATTATTCACAGGATCAATATCAGACAAGGCCATTACAAAAGCAAGTGGTTTTTATGAAACCATACAACAACTGAAGGACATTGGTTACATTCAGAATGGTGACGGTGTCATGGCAGACAAAGGGTTTACAATCAAGGATGAGATAAATGCCCTTGGTCTGTCCTTAAACATACCACCTTTTGCCTCAGCAGACAAACAGTTGTCTCAGGCAGATCTTGCACTAACTGACAAAATAGCAAGACACAGAGTGCATGTTGAACGACTCATTTCTCGCATTAAAGATTTCAAAATAGTTGGTTGTACAATTCCTGCTATATTATTTCCTAAGTTAAACAGAATATGGGCTGTGTGTTGCTACTTGACACTTTTCCAGGGCTTTGTTTTGAAGAAAATGTAAGAACAGTAATACTAGTCTTGTTTTAGTACACATTTCATTAATTTTTACCTGATAGGAAACAGCTGACCCAATTTGCACTTCTCCCAGGGGTGTAGAGACAGTTGGTGCTGAAGGCGTCAGCATATATGTCAATGGAGTACCATGTAATAATTTCAGTGCAGCTATCTCCTCGGGTTCAACCTTTGTCACTCTGTAAATATAATGAAAATGAATTTTGAGAGTTGTCAAATTTGCAATATTAATTAAAATAAAGAACAGTTTTATGTGTTGGTTTTGTTTGCATTCATGCAGTTGTAGTTACACTCAGAATCATAAAACAACACCAGGGTACATATATTTATTTTGTTAAATTTTGTTTCAAATCTAAATCAGTAAAAAAGTACATACATTTTGTTCAAGTCCACACTGCATTCCTTCGGTCTGCGCTTGCGGTGAGTCACGTTTCGTGCTAGAGTGAGGTGGTTGATGGGCACGGGTTCAATCCTCAAACCCCGAGCTGATTGTGCTCCCCAAGCTTGTGGCATACTGGTGCAGCTCAATCGGTCAGGGATTGAGGAAAAACTTTGCAGTTTGAAATACTGCAAGGTCTTGAGGAGGCCTATAATATGTGAACAATGACCCCCAAGTCTGAAAAAAAGAAAATCAACAATAAACGCATGCATCATGAACAGCTTTTAGCTAATTGCAACATAACGGCAGTACTGATACAACTTTACAGCTTCAAGATCGTGAAGCATGTCTGCTACACAGTCTTACGTTAGCTAAACAGATCAATCTCAATCGTGTACTGTATCTGACATACACTAAATATTTTATTTTAGCAGAAGAGGCTTTGGACGAAACTGTTCCTCGTGTTAGCCACTCTAGCACCAAGTACAGCGTATCAAGCTAGCCACACAAACATTTGCCAACAAACCACAGGAATTATCCGCTGATTTCAAAAGTAACAGACAAAACGATGAATGCACAACTTACCCAGCCTTGCAAGAACAATAGGCATCAGTTATCTTGTCCACATCTATATTAATGCTGAGGGAGTGAGGGTCTGCCGTTTTCCTCATCGACCGATAGCATTTTGCGGTGACCTGCACAACTTTGGAGGCTTCGCGTGGCTCAAATACCCTTAACTCGTCCAAAAATGATGACATGAACTTGTTAACTCCTCTGTCCATTGTTGTCGATGATATTTTCTCAAAATCAGGCAGAAATGACGCACTAATCGAGTCAGGAATACTCCGCAAAGAATCCGTCCAAGTGGAAACCGCCATGTTTACATAGAAACTACCGTAGAATGAATGCGCCGCGAGGCTTTGTTTGTGAGACTTCAGAATTTTAGGTCAGTTGTGGGCGGAGCTTGGTAAGGTCCATTTCAACAGAAAGCGCTAAATAGATGATCTACGGTCGTCTTTGCTTGTTTTCTCCTCCTCCTCCACCGACAGCACGTCTTCATTTAGGAGACGGAGAGGAAAACGCGTCTGGAGGAGAAGTTTGGTCCCTTTCTGCTGCTGAAATCAGAAATAGTGACGCAGCGTAGCGCCTCCTAGTGGTGCACCACCACCGCAGTATTTATAAACTACTGGTTCTAAACCATGAGAACGCTTTCATTTCTGATGTGATGTCATTAGACGTTGCCAGAATATGTAGTTCTCAAAGCAGTGCTTGATTTCTGCTAATTAAAGCCAGATTAATTACACACTGTCCCTTTAAGGCAGAGGTCCATGTCATCAGGAAGGAGGTCACACATCAAGCTCAGCTCCAGACGAAATGTTTCTGCTTTTTCTGCATGAAACATCTAAAGTTAGATTAGATCAACTTTATTACAGGTAGAAAGCAACGTAATGCAGTTTAGGTCTAACCAGAAGTGCAATATCAGCAGTGCAGGATAAATAATGGTTCCATAAGTACAGGACATGATTTATTACTGAATAAATATACAGATGAATACTATTATAGACAGAATTTGTTGACAGAATAACGTTGTCTCCTTGAAACGTTCCTGCCTGGCAGAGTTGTTCCCCAGCCCTTCAGAATAAAGCTCAGCTTGTTCCCCCGGCAGCCCAGAACCTGCTCTGAGTTTTAGGTCTGGGGGGGGGGCAGTCCAGCTGTATGCTAATGAGGCTGAGCCGTCCACACCCAGCAGCATGTCTGCTCCAGGCTGCTGGTGTCCAGACACGGAGTCACGCTGAGGAACAGATCCCCTCCTTTCACAACTGGGTCTCCGGTTCTGTGTTCAGCTCGCTCCACCCGAACCTCTCTGACACCCATCATCGTTTAAAGTCCAGCTGGGCCGGAACCAGGTCCAGTATGAGCGGCCATCTGCTGCCTGCGACCAATGGCTGAAAGCGCAAGAAGCAGAACCAGAACCGGACCAAACCCACAGAATCACTGAGCCGGGAGTCCTTTCTATGACTCCTTGGGTCCAGAAACAAGACGAGGTTCTACACAGAGACATTGGGCCGCCATCAGAACTCTGTCAGACAGTTTGGGACAACTTTGGACCTTTAGGACCCTAAATGCAGCGAAGACTGCAGCAGCTGAGGGTCTGATCAGAACCGCGGCCCTCATTTCTGACCCAACAATCGGGTTTGATTTGTTTTCACCGACAGATAATCTCGCTTTGCCCCATTTGGAGACGCAGAAAGAGCGCGCTGATTACGCGCGGCACGCGCCGTGGGGGGGGGGGGGGGGGGGCATTTCCTATCCAATCAGGACGGAGCTGCAGCCATTATGATGCAGAGCAGGAACCCTCCTCTGCTTATTAATTATGTATGCGTGAATCTGATCACATCTGAATAAAGTTCAGTTTTCATAAGAATTTTCTTCCATCTGGTTTTTAACCAACTTTCCTGTAATTTCATGTTTTTCTGAGGACGCACCGAACCCGACCCGACCCGACCCGGACACGTGTGGTTCTATAGAAACCCATCAGACCGTGAAAGCAGGAGGCTGCTGGCGTGTGTCCGTGGAGGGGGGGGGGGGGGGGTTAACACAATAAAACCTCAGGTACATCTGCTCCCCCCACCCCCGCCTCTCCATCCTCCCACTCTGCGTGTCCACGGGGAGCAGGGCCGCTCCTGATTGGTCGGGGGGAGGACGGAGCGGTGTCATCGTGGGGACTTAAATCAGTGCAGCTATGTTGTTGTGAGAAGAACCGTGGATCAGAACCGGCAGACACACGCAGAACCACGCAGCGCATCTTTACGCGCAGCTCAGCGTGGATTATTTCGCTCCCCGCTGAGAACCCGAAGTGCCTTCAGCTCTCCGTCCGGACCGAACATGCCCAGAGGCTTCCTGGTCAAACGGAACAAGAAGACCCCCCCGGTGTCCTACCGGGTCCGCTCCGACGAGGAGGAGGACGCGGAGCGAGCCGCAGCTGATGCGCCGCCGCCGCCGCCGCGTCTCTCCTCCATCCCGCTGCGCGCACAGACCTGCGGGCCAGCGGCCACCGCTCCGGAACCAGGTCCGGCTGCCAAGCCCGTTCAGTTCGGGAACCCGGAGTCCGTGTACCAGACGCTCTACAGCCCCACCCGGCCCGTCAGCCGGGACCATGAGCGCTCCTCGGAGCGGCGCTTCAGCCTCGGCTCTCCGGTCTCAGCGGAGTCCTTCCCCACGCCGGCGGCTCTCACCGGACTGGACCACCTGTTCCCGGTGGACCTGAAGATCGGCTCCAGCAGCAGCAGCAGCAGCGGCGACGCGGCCGCCGGGACGCTCCCCACCGCGGGCGCCAAGCGGCCGGCAGGCGACGCGGAGCGCAGAGGCAAAGCGGCCAGCTCCAAGAGGACCAAAGCCATCCGGAAACTGCACTTTGAGGACGACGTCACCACGTCCCCGGTCCTGGGGCTCAAGATCAAGGAGGCTCCGGTGGAGCAGAGGCCGGCGGGGGGAGAGCGCCCCCTGCTGGGAGGGTTTGTCTGCCAGCTGTGCCGCGAAGCCTACCAGGACCCGTTCTCTCTGGCCCAGCACAAGTGCTCCAGGATAGTTCGGGTCGAGTACAGGTGTCCCGAGTGCGACAAGGTGTTCAGCTGCCCGGCTAACCTGGCCTCCCACCGGCGGTGGCACAAGCCCAAGCCCCAGAGCGAGCCGGCCCCGTCCGGCAAGGACTGCAGCGACAGGGACTCACCCAGCCCCGAACCGTCCGAGTCCGGTTCCGAGGACGGACTGTACGACTGCGCTCAGTGTGGCAAAAGGTTTAAGCGCCAGGCGTACCTGAGGAAGCACCTGGCGTCTCACCACGGCGCCCAGAAACCCGCAGAGCCGCAGCAGGTGGAGAAGGAGCCGCAGGGCTGCGGGCCGCTGAACCTCAGCGCGTCCTCCTGCCACGCGTGTCCCGTGTGCGGGGAGAGCTTCAGCAGCAGGGGCGGCCAGGAGCGCCACCTGCGCCTGCTGCACTCCGCCCAGGTGTTCCCCTGCAAGTACTGCCCCGCCCTCTTCCACAGCTCGCCGGGACTCACCCGACACATCAACAAGTGCCACCCGTCCGAGAGCCGCCAGGTGATCCTGCTGCAGGTGCCGCTGCGCCCGGCCTGCTGAGGCCCGGTCCGGTCCGGTTCGGCCCGGCCCGGTTCGGCCCGGTTCGGTCCGGGTGTTGCCAGGTCCAGTTGGCTCCTGCTGGTTTCAGCCCTTCACCTTCCTTCACACATTCCTGCTCAGGAATATTGCTCAGCTGGATGTTTTCTCCGTGTGACTCAGAGCTGCTGCTGAGGCAGGGACCCAGTGCCTTGCTCAAGGACACTTCCTCTCGCTCAGAGGGAGCTCGAACCCCCTGAGAGGATCTGAAGCCTAGACTGTGGAGGAAGCTCTCCGCTCAGACGCTGTTAGCTGGTAGACCTAAGAGAGGTCCGGTCCGGTCCGGTCCGGTCCGGTTCTGGACGGGCCTGTTCCCGTCAGTAGCTTTAATAGATGTGGGTCAGTTAGTGTAGCCGAACCGCCTTCAGACTAGAGCGCCCTGCTGTAAAACCCGCCTTAAATCATCTCTCTGCTTATTTATGACTATTTATTATTAATTTATTGCTGATTTCCGTTGAGCCGTGGTGTGTTCAAGTGTCGTTAAAACAATCGGTGCTTTTATCAGCCGCTTCTGCAATCAGCTGTTCTTTATTTATTGGTGGCTTCTTGTTGGCCCTCAGCTCTGAAACTGCTCTGGGTGTTTCTGCTGTGACTTTTGCTAAGTGTCCAAAAACAATAAAACCAAACTGAGACTCAGATTTCCTGTTTTCTTTCTTCCTGCTCGGTCCGGTCCGGTCCGGTCCGGTCCGGTCCGCCTCCTCAGTCCGCAGGGTCCAGCTCTCTGGACCATGAAGGCATCCTCAGCGGGATTTATGTGCATTCATACTTTATTCAGATTTTTCTGGTTTTAAAATGAAATACTATCTTGTTTTTCCATCTTTATGCACATATAAGCTACAGCTATGCAGAAATAGAACCTGAAAAACTGTCATTCATTTTTAAATAATATCATTTTCAAAACTACCTAAAATGCAAATATGTACAACAGAAATATTTTTATTGATGTATATTTTATATGCATTTTGAAATTCATTATTATTCCTAACATGTATTTCCATAATAATACAAATAAAAGTATGAAAAAATGATACATTTAGAATAAAACCTGCAGCTTAACAACACATTCCATTAAATAAATGAGGAACATATTTTTCATAATTTCCAGATGAACCTTTATCTGAAATAATAAACCAGATAGTAACGTCTCTATAATCTGCATTTATTACATTTATTTTCATCCTCTGATCATTTCTGCAGAAAAGCACCAAACATGGAGAAATATCTCCAGTTTACGTAAGAAAACGTAAAGTTCTATGAGCCTCAGAGGTTAACAGACAAAAGCATCTGCTTAAAGGTTCTGGTGCAGCTCGGTCCAATGATCAGAGCATCTCTGCAGGGGATGATGTAACGCAGCGCTGGATTGGACAGGACTCACCTGTTCCTGAACAGAGCACACCTGTCTGCAGGTGTAGATCTGTGTGCATGGCTCTGATTGGCTGCTGCAATGATCGAGCAGAGGAACCGGAACCAGCGGGCCAATAGAACCGTGTGACTGAGGTCCTGATAGCAGGTCTCCTGTCTGCAGCGGGTCTACAGGTGTTCCTCTCACGGTGAGTGACGTCATCACCGCGTGGGGCGGGAAAGCAACAGGTGGCGTGTTTCCACCTGCGCGGGACACAGCTGAACGCAGACAACACACAGAACCTGGAAACAGCCGCAGACCGGGTCAGAACCAGGTTCTGCAGGAACGTCTGGCCCAGAGGGTCCACATGCATCCCCGCTCTATCAGAACCGGGGGAACGTGTCGTTACCGGATCGCAGAGCGGGAGGACTGGGAGCTGAAGAGGTCCAGCTACAGAACCGGACCTGAACACCGGGATTATGGAGGAACCATCCAGAGGTTCCGTCTGCTGTGATTCTCTGAAGCAGAACCTGGTTCTGATATTAGTAAAAGAAGCGGATGCCCACATTTCTGTATTAAAACGTGTTTCTATGGTTCTGCTGTAAATTCACCATAATTATCTGGAATTAATCTGCTTAATGAATCTGATTCATGTGTTTCTTTAGAAATAAATGGATTTTCAATAAATTCTCATTTATAGAATGTGACCTATTTCCTGTTTTTAGTGTATTTCTGTTCTTTATTCTTACTAATTTTTATTTTATTTGCTGCGTTGACGCTGCAGATTCACCTGCATCGCCTCACATCCAGTGGAGGTTTGGATGTGGTCAGCTGTCCTTAGAACAAAAGCTCCACCTGCTCCTGACACCAACACCTGAAGAACACCTGGAGAACAGCTGGAGATCAGTTGAGCCCTGAAACACGTTACTGACCATCCTCCAAGATGGAGATAAGAGGAGGAGCAGGATACATCATTCATCCATCCATCATCCATCACCAGTGAAGGAAACTGATCGTGTGTTTTTCTACAGTTCTGCTGGTAAAATGTTACCAAATGTCTTGGAGGGAGAACATCTTAGAACATCAGTCTTCAAGTCTTGCTGCAGATTCTCAGTTTGATAAAGGTCTGGGCTTTGACTAGGCCACTCTGAACCTGCTTTGATCTAAACCAGGATGCTTAAACCTGTCCTGCAGGTTGCAGTTGTGTCTCTGCTCAGTCAAACCATGACCTCCTCAGCAGCCATCAGGGGCTGAATGAAGGACACCACATAACTTAGATATTTATTGGTAAAAATTATGAAAACTGAATAATTCTCATGTCACTTCATAATCATTCACAAATTTGTGTCGTTCTGTCACATAAAACCACAGAGGTGTAAGGATGGATGTTTAAGGGGTGTGAATACTTTCACATGGAGCTGCAGCTCTAGCAGTAGATATTTCTCATAAATTCAGCTGACGATGAAGCTGTTATTTCACACCAAGGTCAGGGTGGACGTGTCTGAGCCGAACAGCTTTCCAGGACCGGATCCAGCTGCTGTGATACCATCTCCGTCTGATTAGCCCGGCTCAGATTAAACTCTAATCGCCTTGTTGAGCTGAAAGCCTCTCAGAGAGTCACAGATCCTTAACTACCGGCAGCCGGACCGTCCAGAGGAGCCTTTGTCCTCTCATGAAAGCATCCAACGTTCATCCGGCATGGAACATGGCAAAGGGTCCTGATTCAAGGTAATACCTAGAACACATGACGCTTCTGTGGGTTAAATGTCGGTTCATGAACCGCTAGAAGAACGTTCTGCTCCTCAGGTCCAGAACCATCAGCCTGGTGGTTCTGGACCCGTCTGAGTAAAAATGTTACTCATCTAGAATCTTTAAAGATTTTACAGCCAGAACTGGTTTTGGACTCATGTTTGGATCATTTACAGAACCACAAGTTTCATTTTATTTCTATAGCTCAAATTCACATCACATCATCATCAAGGCTCTTTCCAAAGTCAGACTCCATCAGATCCTCCAGGTTGGTGAGAAAGTTTCCTCTCTAAGGAAACCCAGCAGGTTGCATCAAGTCTCTCCAAGCAGCATTCACTCCTCCTGAAAGAGCGTAGAGCCACAGTGGACAGTCGTCTGCATTGTTGATGGCTTTGCAGCAATCCCTCATACTGAGCATGCATGAAGCGACAGTGGAGAGGAAAACTCCCCTTTAACAGGGAGGAGAACCTCCAGCAGAACCAGAACCAGGCTCAGTGTGAACATCTGCCTCCACCCACTGGGGCTTAGAGAAGACAGAGCAGAGACACAGAAAGCACAGAAGCTCACATTGACCCAGGAGTACTTTCTATGTTAGAGTAGACAGAGCAGAGACACAGAAAGCTCAGAAGCTCACATTGACCCAGGAGTACTTTCTATGTTAGAGAAGACAGAGCAGAGACACAGAAAGCACAGAAGCTCACATTGACCCAGGAGTACTTTCTATGTTAGAGAAGACAGAGCAGAGACACAGAAAGCTCAGAAGCTCACATTGACCCAGGAGTACTTTCTATGTTAGAGAAGACAGAGCAGAGACACAGGAAGCAGACAAAGAGCTCCTGAGGCAGCGGGAGGCCGGACCAGCTGCATCCTCTGGAGATGAAGCTGATGACAGCAGCTCAGCTGATCTGCCAGGATCACAGCTAACAGAACGTCAGACCGGGAGCATGAGGAGGAAAATACAGAGAGGACAAAAGGTTAAATGTTTAAATAACACCAGATGATGCTAAACTGGAGAGTAGTAGGAGAATGTAGCGGATAACCTGGATTTTAGCGTGGTTCCATGCGGTAATGGGGCTCTGTGGGGCGCCGTGATCTTTTTGGATGTTTAGAACAAAAGACGGTGAGACAATCAGCGGACCCCCACCTGGTGGATGGAAATCAAACCTGGTGATCAGTCGTGTTGTGGAATGATGGCAGATCTGATTTCATATTCAGTTTAAATAAACAAGCTTTTCTGGACTAAATGAGATGGTTTGTAATTCAGTCAAGCGTGGAGGTGGGTGTTAGAGGGCGGGGGGGCTGGGGGCAGCTGATTTAAGGGCCCCTGAGAACACAATAGAGTGCAGACCTCCTCCTCACATGCTCCTCACAAAGACCCGGCCCTAATGCTTGTAAATCTATTCACACGTCCAGGGGCCACAGATAATAACAAGCTGTTCAGAGCGAATTCCTAATGAGGCGCCGAGGCAGGCGGAGATGTGACTACAGGAGGACGGAGACGAGTCCTCCGTCACGGAGCCGTGTGAGCAGAACCAGAACCTCCATCATCTTCAGCCCAGACACACGTGTGGGTGCTGCAGACACGGAGTCCTTCTCCTGGTTTCCATCCGCCCACATCCACCCAGAACCTCCCGCTATCATCCAACACACCCCGTCTACGAGTGTGGACACCATGTTTGTTACAAGAAGCAGAAGATGGAGCAGAATCTGCCGGGTCACATGACCCGGCTGACAGTTCTGAACCAACACCTCACAGCTCGGGTCCAGACATTTCTTCCCCGAGACGTTGAAGTCATCTTTAACCAGAAGATTTTAATTTCTCTTTTATGTATTTTTGCTGTAAAATAAATGAAAGTTTCTTTGAGTTCAGGTGCAGAATGAAGCGGCAGGACACTTTACTCCTGAAGAGGCAGCAAGGTTCCAGGTTTGAATCCCACAGAATGCCACTCCGGGTGCTTGAGCAAGACCCTTGACCCCAGAATGCTCCCCGGCGCCCCCCGGTGGTGGCCGGCTGCACAGGACACGGTACTTTGACGGGACGCTGCAATGAATCATTGTAACGAGGTTCTGCTTCTGACCTCCAATGAGCAGAAAGAGCTTTCAGTCCCAACCTGCTGAGACCTGCTCTGATGAAAAGCCTGCAGAGATGCGGGGGCTGCAGGGGGGGGGGGGGGGGGGGTTGCCAGGGCGGCTCCTGGGGCCCCGGCTGACAGCAGCAGCTTGCAGGGCCGGGGACCGTCTGGTCCTCCTGGCTGAGCTGGCACACGCCGACACAGCAGCCTGAGAGAAGCATGACCAATCGCTGAAAGAAACGTCTGTGAGGCCACGCAGAGGAGCACCTGAGCCCTGGGGGGGGGGGGGGGGGGGGGGGGGGGGGGGACCATGATGTGATGCCAGATCCAGGCAGACCTCAGCAGTCAGGATGGAGTCTTACTGAACGGCTGCAGTGAAAACGTGAAGCTTTGAGCTCTCAGGGAGGTGAAACAACCAGCATCACACCTGCAGCCAGGTGAGCTCCTCTCTCCACAGAAGAACCTCCATCGCCTTCCTGGATCCTCCAGTCATCTGGACTGTTGTGTCATCTGCATGATTTCTTAATAATTAAAAGCCTTAACTGGCGCTGTCAGAGGATGAACTCCCACTCAGAACGACTGAAACCTGCTTTGATCTTCTGACTTTGATTAAAACGCACCACCAGCTAACCGCTAACGTTCAGAAACCAAACCATGAAATAATACCTGCTGCTGCTGATCTGCTCTGGGTTTACTCTCCTCAGACCCGCCTGGACCGGGTGGTTCTGAAGGTCCGGCCCGTATTCAGACCTAGGAAACATCTGACAGAGGCAGGGGCAATAAAACAATGTTTCACATCAGGGTTCTGACTGACGTCACTTCCTGTTTGCGGTAAGGCGTATTGTATCACTTCCTGTTTTCACTGCGTGAGCAACGGTTTGTTGCTCCAGATTCTCTCGCTTTTATCTTTAATCTCTTTGCTGTAACATCTGTTTCTAACACATAAGCACTTTTAAAACATTTTCTGTTGCTGCACATCACGCTTGGGAACTCCTCGTGTTTCACGGTTTGCTCTCTTGGCGTGGTAGAAGGGCGCTAGCCTAGCTTTAGCCTAGCCTAGCCTTAGCTCCACAATGGCTTCCTCTCCTACTATTACTTCAGCTTCTCCGTCTCTGACTAAGTCTCCCCTTATCTCCTGCTCTCTGTGTCAGATGTTTAGCTATTCCTCTGCCTCCTTTAGTGATAATGGTACTTGTAATAAATGTAGTGTTTTTGTAGCTTTGGAGGCGAGGGTGTCAGAATTAGAGTCCCGGCTCCGTGCTATGGAAAGACCAGCTGATAGCCGCCCCTCTGCTAGCGCGGAGCCACATAGACCTAGCGTTAGTTCACTTAGTGGTCCTCCAGAAGCACCCGAGCAGCCGGGTAAGCAGGCCGGCTGGGTGACAGTTCGTAGGAAGCATAGCTCTAGATTTCAGCCCCCAGTTCACCACCGACCCGTCTGCGTTTCAAATAAATTTTCCCCACTCAGCGACACACCCGCTGAGAAGCCGACCCTGATTATTGGGAGCTCAATAGTCAGAAACGTGGCACTAGAGACACCAGGGACCATAGTTAAATGCCTGCCAGGGGCCAGAACGGGCGACATAGAATCTTACCTAAAACTGCTGGCTAAGGATAAGCGTAAATACAGTAAGATTGTTATTCACGCTGGCGGTAATGACACCCGATCACGCCGATCGGAGGTCACTAAAGTTGGTGTTGCTTCGGTGTGTGAGTTTGCTAAAGCAATGTCGGACTCCGTAATTTTCTCTGGTCCCCTGCCTGATTTGACCAGTGATGACATGTTAAGCCGCATGTCATCATTCAACCGCTGGTTGTCTAGGTGGTGTCCTGAAAACGACGTGGGCTACATTGATAACTGGAGAACTTTCTGGGGAAAACCTGGTCTGATCCGGAGAGACGGCATCAATCCTACTTTGGATGGTGCAGCTCTTCTTTCTAGAAATCTGGCCGGATTTATTAGTCCTCCTAAATGCTGACAATCCAGGGTCCAGACCAGGAAGCAGAGCCGTAGTTTAACACACCTCTCTGCAGCTTCTGTACTGTTACCCATCCATTATCCTATTGAGACGGTGTCTTTCCCACGGCCAAAACTTAACAGATCAAAAACTTATCTAAAAGGAACAAATCATAAAAACCTAATAAAAATCAATACGGTTCACCTTGAACCTAAAATAAAACAATTAAATGTGGTCTATTAAATATAAGGTCTCTCCCTCCAAAGACTTTGTTAGTTAATGAATTGATTTCTGATAAACAGATTGATTTGTTTTGTCTCACAGAAACCTGGCTACAAGAGGACTACGTTAGTATAAATGAGTCAACTCCCTCCAATTATTCAAATTTCCACATTCCCAGATCTGTGGGAAGAGGAGGAGGAGTGGCAACTATCTTTCAGTCTGATTTATTAATTAGTCCCAGGCCAATTAATAACTACAGTTCTTTTGAACATTTAACCCTCAGTTTCCCTCATCCAAGCTGCAAAGCAATAAAACCTCTTCTGTTTGTTGTTTTGTATCGTCCACCAGGCCCTTACACTCAGTTTTTGGATGAGTTGTCAGATTTCTTATCTGATTTGGTGTTAAATACTGATAAGGCTATTATAGTGGGTGATTTTAACATCCATGTTGACACAGAATGTGATAACCTTAGTGTAGCCTTTAAAACTATCCTAGATTCAATTGGTTTTGCTCAAAATGTGCATGAACCGACGCACTCTCGGCTCCATACTTTAGACCTTGTTCTGACATATGGCATTGATTGTGAAGAATTAACAGTATTTCCTCACAACCCTGTCCTGTCTGATCATTTTTTAATAACATTTGAGTTTAATCTAACTGAGTTCTCCACCCCCAAAAGAGGGTTCCATTATAGTAGATCTTTATCGGATAATGCTGTATCAAAACTTAAAGAGTCTGTCCCCTTTTTAATATCCTCCGTATTGCAGAAATGCCCTGCAGATAGCAGCAATGTTGTTTCTTCCAATTCACAAATAGATGTCTTTGTAAACGGTATGACTTCGTCATTGCGTTCTGCATTAGACAATGTAGCTCCCTTGAAAAAGAAGGTGATTATTCACAGGAAGCTGGCTCCTTGGTTTAATTCAGAGCTGCGTTCCTTGAAGCACAATGTTAGGAAATTGGAGAGAAAATGGCGCTCTACACACCAAGAGGAATCCTACCTAATCTGGAAGAACAGTCTATTGTTGTATAACAAGACCCTTCGCAGAGCTAGAGCAGCATATTTTTCATCATTAATTGAGGAGAATAAGAATAATCCTAGATTTCTCTTCAGTACAGTTGCCAAACTTACACAGAGCCACAGCTCTGTTGATCCATCCATTCCCTTAGCTCTTAGCAGTAATGATTTTATGGGATTCTTCATAAATAAAATTGATTCCATTAAAAATAAAATAATTGGCATCCTCCCAAACATGATTACCTCATCCTCAGTAAGTGAGGCAGCATTGGAGGAATCCTTAGAACCTGCGCAGTGTCTGAACTGTTTAAAAGCAGTAGAGCTTTCTGAGCTATCTAAAATTTTAGCTTCATCTAAACCTTCTACCTGTATGTTAGACCCAATCCCAACCAAGTTGTTTAAGGAGGTATTCCCTCTGATCAGTGGTCCTATTTTAGACATGATTAATGTATCCTTGGTAAATGGATATGTACCACAGGCTTTTAAAGTAGCTGTTATTAAACCTTTACTTAAGAAACCATCTCTTGATCAAGATGAGTTAGTAAATTACAGACCTATATCTAATCTTCTTTTCTTATCTAAAATTCTTGAGAAAGTAGTTGCTAATCAACTATGTGAACATTTACAAAGTAATGACCTACTTGAGGAGTTTCAGTCAGGCTTCAGAGCTCATCATAGCACTGAAACAGCTCTGGTGAAGGTCACTAATGATATTCTCATGGCCTCAGATAATGGACTTGTGTCTATACTTGTCCTGTTAGATCTCAGTGCTGCATTTGATACAGTTGATCACAATATTCTCCTACAAAGACTTGAGCATACTGTAGGGATTAAGGGGAAAGCATTAGGCTGGTTTAAATCTTATCTGTCGGACAGATTCCAGTTTGTTCATGTTAATAATAAATCTTCCTCAAACTCTAGGGTCACTTGTGGAGTACCACAGGGTTCAGTCCTTGGACCAATTCTATTTACTATATATATGCTTCCGATTGGCAAAATTATCAGACAGCATGGGATTAATTTCCACTGTTATGCTGATGACACTCAGCTATATTTATCCATAAATCCTGATGAATCCAATCAGTTACTTCGACTGCAGTCATGTCTTGATGACATCAAAAGCTGGATGACTTTAAATTTCCTGCATTTAAATTCTGACAAGACAGAAGTTGTAATCTTTGGGCCAGAGTCTTCAAAAATAAAGTTCTTAATCAATCCCTTAATCTGGATGGCATTAACTTGGCCTCTGGTAATAAAGTTAAAAATCTTGGTGTTGTTTTCGACCAAGACATGTCATTTAAATCCCATATTAAACAGGTTTCCAGAGTTTCCTTTTTTCACCTCCGGAATATCGCCAAAATTAGAAACATTCTGTCCAGGAGTGATGCTGAAAAACTAGTCCATGCATTTGTTACTTCAAGGCTGGACTATTGTAATTCTTTACTATCAGGAAGTCCACAAAATGCAGTTCGAAGTCTTCAGCTGATTCAAAATGCTGCGGCAAGAGTTCTGATGAAAATCAACAAGAGGGATCATATTTCTCCAATTTTAGCTTCCCTTCATTGGCTTCCTGTTAAATCAAGAATAGAATTTAAAATTCTCCTTCTAACGTATAAAGCCCTTAATAATCAAGCTCCATCATATATCAGAGCTCTGATTACCCCGTATGTTCCTAACAGAGCACTTCGCTCTCAGACTGCAGGTCTGCTGCTGGTTCCTAGAGTCTCTAAAAGTAGAATGGGAGGCAGATCCTTTAGCTATCAGGCTCCTCTCCTGTGGAACCAACTCCCAGTTTTGGTCCGTGAGGCAGACACCCTATCTATTTTTAAGACTAATGTTAAAACTTTCCTTTTTGACAAAGCTTATAGTTAGAGTGGCTCATACCCTGAGCTATCTCTATAGTTGTGCTGTGATAGGCCTAGGCTGCTGGAGGACATCAGGGTCTAATTTTCTCACTCTACTGATTTCTACTGTTCTTCAGTCTACTGTTCTCCAGTTTTGCATTGTATTACATTGAAATGACTGTCGTCATTTCAGCTTTTAACTTTTTGCGCTCTCTCTTTTTCTTCATAGTAGGTACACCTGGTCTGGCGTTCTGTTAACTGTGACATCATCCAGAGAAGACGGCTCACCTGCTACTACCATCTAATGTAGAACAGATTACTAGATCAATGTGTGCTTCTGTGCTTGTTTGTCTGTCTTGTTGTGTCTCTGTTCTGTCTTCTGTAACCCCAGTCGGTCGAGGCAGATGACCGTTCATACTGAGCCCGGTTCTGCCGGAGGTTTTTCCTTCCCGTTAATGGGTGGTTTTTCTTCCCACTGTCGCTTCATGCTTGCTCAGTATGAGGGATTGCAGCAAAGCCATGTACAATGCAGACGACTCTCCCTGTGGCTCTACGGTTCCCCAGGAGTGACTGCTGCTTGTCGGGACTTTGATGCAATCAACTGGTTTCCTTATATAGGACATTTTTGACCAATCTGTATAATCTGACCCAATCTGTATAATATGATTGAACTTGACTTTGTAAAGTGCCTTGAGATGACATGTTTCATGATTTGGCGCTATATAAATAAAATTGAATTGAATTGAATTGACCACAGATGGTGTTACATCACCTCCAGCGTCGTTAACTCTGAGGTTCCACTTCACATCAACCAAACATGAAGACTAGGATGGATCCATCGTTCCTGACTGTGTGGGTGCTGAGCAGCAGCAGCAGCAGCAGCAATAGCAGCAGCAGCAATAGCAGCAGCAGCAGCAGCAGCAATAGCAGCAATAGCAGCAGCAGCAGCAGCAGCAGCAATAGCAGCAGCAGCAGCAGCAGCAATAGCAGCAGCAGCAATAGCAGCAGCAATAGCAGCAATAGCAGCAATAGCAGCAGCAGCAGCAGCAGCAGCAATAGCAGCAATAGCAGCAATAGCAGCAGCAGCAGCAGCAGCAGCAATAGCAGCAATAGCAGCAATAGCAGCAGCAGCAGCAATAGCAGCAGCAGCAGCAGCAGCAATAGCAGCAGCAGCAGCAGCAATAGCAGCAGCAGTGATAGAAACGTCACGCTGCAGCCCGGCTCTGTGGAGACGCCGTCAGTCCGGCCGCTTTGGGGAGCAGAATCAATAAAGGTGGGGGGGGGGGGGGTCTGAAGCTGACAGAGGTTTCAAAGGGGCTGGAAGCAGGCAGCTGAGGCCGGATTAACCCCCCCCCCCCCCCCCCACACACACACACACACATACACACACACTTGGTGAACTTGTTTGGTTGCCTAATGGAGCTGCAGGCGAGTGGATTACTGCGATGGCAGAGCATGACGAGAAATCCTTCACCTCACAGACGATGTTAGAGGCCTGACAGGCAGAGAGGCAGAGACACGTCCATCCTCCATGATAACCCCCCCCCCCCCCCATACATCCTCCATGATAACCCCCCCATACCTCCTCCATGATAAACATCCCCCATAGATCAGATTCCTGCAGGGAGAGTTTACCAGGAGGAACAGCTCCAGCAAACACTCAGCAGGAGAGAGAGAGCGAGAGAGAGAGAGACATAGATAGATAGATAGATAGATAGATAGATAGATAGATAGATAGATAGATAGATAGATAGATAGATAGATAGATAGATGGCCTATCAGAGGAGCTTTTTAAACAAACAGGTGTAAATGTCAAAAACGGCCAAAAATGACCCTTTGAGCCAAAATGGCCGACTTCCTGTTGGTTTTAGCCCGTAAACCCAATTTCTATGATTCACGGTTTGGTCCAGCTCACTCTAGGTGGCGCTGTAGAGCAGTTTGGCCACGCCCATTTTTAATGACATTAAAATCTGGCAATTTAACTCAACTTTTGGTGAGTTTTCATGAACCTAGGCCTCCATCACCAGGGCTAAAGAAAAATAAACCATCCGATTACTAAAGGCCTTTGCAGCGCTTCAAAATGTTGGGTACTCGACTTTAGAACGTCTGTGGCGGCCATATTTCTCCCGCTCAGACACCACGGCCTGTGAGAACGTGCTTCTGGTGCCTAGCAGCCTGCATCATGTGCGTAAACCAGTGATCAGGGGATTGCTGGTGGTTCAGGTGCTGCTGAGGGGATTGCTGTAAAGCCCAGCGGTCTGAAATGTTGGGAAGCAGGAATATTTAAGGTTCCTCACAGGAAGTGACATCAGTGAAGGTTTACACATGGACTGAAGACCAGAGGGACGTCTGCATGTCTCTGGCTGCATGAGGCCAACCGCCACAGTTTCTTCTCACTGGCGGCTCCATCCAGGTCCGGTTCCTGTGACTGGATGTTCTGCGCTCCAGTAGAACCCACACGTTCTCTGTTTTTAGCCATGCAGAACCTGGGCTGGATCAAATGAGCGATGGACACAAAGTTCCAGGTTAAAGCAGCTAAACGGAGGTCCTGGCTGCAGGTTTGTGTTTGACCCGCTGACTGCAGGCACCAGAACCAGAACCAGAACTTCTCTCATCTCCAGCGTGAAAGCAGAGGTTCTAAAGGCCGGCCGGTTGGTACCGTCCCAGATGGCTCGGCCCAGACCTCATCACATTTCCATCTCCATTACCCAAATCAGTAAGCAGATTAAATGTGATCTGCAGCAGAGAGGAGAGAGATTGCTGCTAAATGTGATTGCTGTTGCTGGGTTCCTCCTGAGTTCCTCCTGAGTTCCTCCTGAGTTCCTCATGGCCGACCTTCAGCGGCGGAGAACATTATGATTTTATCTTTGTTCCTTTAACCGGAGCAAAGCCTCGTCTTCAACAGGCCTGCATGTTAGAGGCTATTCCAGCGTTTTGCTGCCAGCGGCTGAGAAACGTTTATGGAGCCGGAGGATCCGGGTCGGTACCAGGCTTCTTACCACCAACCCAATCATCTGTTAAAATGTTGTACAAAATATCTTTATTTACCTTTTATTGTACGTTAAAGTGGAGGTTTGGCTGCTTGCTGCATGAACTTGCTGATCAGAGCTGGTTCTGGTGTCAGAGGTTCTGCTGACCTCAGCGGTGATCTGGCCTTTAAAGTATAAAGTTTAAAGTTTAAAGCACCCAGAAGTGTGGCTGGGTGGAAACATCAGACCCAGCATCTCTGCAGAGACGCCGACATCAGCAGAAACCTCCAGATTCCCAGCATGCAGCTGGTCGTCACCAGAACCAGCGCATCGGACCGTGTCTGGGCTTGTCTCCTCCCGGCAGCACATAACAGCACACGCCTCTGGGTTCTCAGAACGCCGGCTCTGACATCAGCACGTCCCCGAGGTTCTGGCCGACCCGGCCGGGCCGACCCAGCAGGCAGCTGATGGCGGCTGAGAGGACCTGTGGCGGCTCGCTAATTGGCCCTCAGGGACCTCCTCTCGCTCTTCATCAGCAGAACCTCCTGGTGAAGAGCGCCGCCGCCGCTCTGGGACCCGTTAAGGTTCTGCTCCGTTGTTGTTTTTCCAGCTGGCTGCAGGTGAAAGCCGGCTCTGATTCCACCCAGAACCTCAGCAGAACCCGGAGAACACCTCCATCATCCAGGAGCACCTCAGAGAAGGACCTGGACCTGTTCCTCGTTTCCAGTAATCACAGAACCCAGACAGAAAGATCTGGGTTTGCCTTGGGGCCCGGAGAACCAAAGCCTCCTGAAGGAGCCGCCAGGCGGATGTCTGGGTCCAGGTTCTGAAGCCCCGGTTCTGAAAAGTAACGTCTGGGCTCTGACAGAACCCCCTGTGGTCCTGGTTGGAGAACGTTGGCTGATTCTGTGGGTGGGGTCCGGTCCCGGTGGGGTCCAGTCCTAGTGGGGGTCTGGTCCCGGTGTTCTGCTGTCCTCTGCTCCTGATCTGTAGATAAATAATGAATCAGCACCAGGGGCCCCAGGCAGAACGTGGTCCATATGGGAGCTGCTGGCCAGAACCGAGGAACCACACGGGCCCTCGGTTCTGCCACACGGGCCCTGAGTTCTGCCACACGGGCCCTCGGTTCTGCCGGGCCGCAGCGCCTTCAGGTGGTCTGATCACCAAACTGCATCTCCTGCTGACGCTTTAATGGACTCTGACAGGAGAACCCGGGCAGGAAGTGACCCCAGGGACCCATCGGGGGACGGCTGGATGACGCACCTCGCATTAGCCCGGAGAACGTCCCTGCGGCCGGCGCCGGCGCTAAAAGCCCGAGCCTGACGGCCCGGTTCTGAAGGGAACAGCAGGCGGTGGACGGGGGCCGCATTAACTCTGAGCCTCGGCGTCTCGGAGGGCCGGCAAATGGAGACGGGGGTCCCTGAAGGGGTCCCTGAAGGCGGCGCAGGCAGGAAGCCCATCGATCGCCTGCTAGCCTGACGCCTGCAAGTCACAGCCCAGGGCTTAGAGCCGTTCCTCCTGCTGCTCTGGTTCTGACCCGGTGAGCTCAGTACGGTACCGGAGCAGACGGGCCGTAGTTGGGTTCCGCTATTCAGCACATCAGAGATTCACTGGGAGGAGCTTAGAGAACGAACAGAACCGGGAAAGGTTCTAGAGAAATTCTGACCCAGTTATCATTCTGACCCAGTTATCACCTGCCTGCATGTTCCTGTAATCTGTCCTCAGCAGAACCTGGTCCATCAGAACCTGGTCCAACAGAACCTGATCCATCAGAACCTGGTCTATTAGAACCTGGCCTCAGCAGAACCTGATCCATCAGAACCCGGTCCATCAGATCCTGGTCCATCAGAACCCAACTGGACTCCTTCAGACTCAAAGACCAGCAGCTCTCTGAACGAGTCTCAGACTAAACGAGTGTTTTTACCCAGTTCGGCCTTTCTGTTCCTAATCGGGTCCAATTTAAAGTTTTACATTTGGTTTTAAGTGTCTAACGGTTCTTAGACACTTAAAACCAAATGTAAAACTTTAAACTTATCTGAGCTGCTCTTTATTCCCGCTCTGAAAACAACCATAGAGTCTAATAGCAGGCTGACTCTGGAACATCGTGAATCTCTGAAGACGCATTTCTATGATCTGACCCGAGCGTTTTGCTTTAATAGATGTTTTAGTTATTTAGTTTTCCTCTCTGTCTGGTTTTATCTCACTCTAGCTGTTTTGCTTATAAAGCTGTTGGAAGTGTGCCGTATAAATAATCAGCACCTTGAGCTCAGGTTAGGTTTACAGAAATAGATTTTATAGAGTGGATCTGCTGGTGGTTTCCTCACAGAGCAGCGGCTCCAGTCACTTCTGCATCCTGCACTTTATCTCCTGCATGATGTAACGAGCATCTTTAATCTGCTTTAATCTGCTTTAAGCAGTAAGCAGGAGCAGCTCCGCCTCCCAGCCAGGGCCCCGGGCCCCGCAGGACATCAGGTGGTCGGCCCCTCAGGCCGGTTACCTGGCAGCGGCGCAGCGAGGGACGACGGCGGTCCCTGAACGCAGCAGCACTCAGCCACTGATGCTCGCCTCCATCTGTGGCCTTTATCAGGCAGATTATGTCTCCAAGCAGCCTGTTGTTCTGCTGCTGTTCTGATGGAGAACGTCTGCTGAGAGACCGGAGGGTCAACCACTGAAGCTATCGGCCCAGATTCAGACGGTTTAATCCACACAGAGCCGTCCAGCCCAGATATCTGGGGTCGGATGTTCAGAAAGAAAGAATTAAAGCGAAGCTGAAACTGATCTGGAGGATTCCTGGATGCTAGCAGTCGTGTTCAGCTGCGGCTGAATTTCACCACGTTTCAGCTAAATGTGACCTAAAACACACGGAGTCAGTCCGTCCACCGATCAGTCCCCCCCCACGCTGTGGTTCCACTGACAGGAACCTTGGGGGCCGGGTTTATGGGGTTCTGTTGTTCTCTGAGGCTGTGCCTCATTGCCTCATACCTTTGTGTCCATTTTGTCCATTTTTGTGTAAAGTTCCTGTTCGTTGGTTATTATTTTCTGTCAGATCTCTAGATTGTTCTCCAGATTTTATCGTTTCTTCTGTCTCTGCTCCGTTGGTGTTGATTAGTCTCCCCTCCTCAGCCTCCCTGCTCTCCTCCTGACCCAGCGGCTTCATCACCTCCTCATGAACTCACCTGCATACCGGGTCATTCTCCACCTGTCCCTCAGTAAATATACTCATCGTTCTCCTCCATGGAGACCATGTCCAACACAGAGAGACATGGTCTCCATGGAGGGACACGTTTTAGGCAAGATGGTCTGACTGACATGAGTTTTATCTTGCATGGAGAACATTTCCACATCAGAACACGTCTTCTTTTAGTGATAATTCCTCTGTTAATAAAAGTAATCTTGTTACAGACGTGTTTTAACGTTTAAACCAGATCTGAAGACGTCTCTGAGTGGACGTCTTCCTGCTGTAAGCTGTGTCTCTGTGGCTCAGGCAGCAGGAGGTCTCAGTGTCTGGCTGAACCCAGATGACCTTCCTGGGACATTCTGACAGAAATTAGTTGCTTTTCCCAGCAATCTTTCTTTCTTTCTTTCTTTCTTTCTTTCTTTCTTTCTTTCTTTCTACACCTTTCTCTCCAGAAACACCCACATCAAACCTTTTTTCTCTTTATTTTATGTCGTCATGTTAAGTCAAATGGAAATCTTCAAAGCAGAGAGCCAATCAGATCCCAGGCCTCTGATTGGTCCGTCAGTGATGATCACAGCTCCTGTTTGCCCTATTAGCACCAATCAGTCGTGTTGTTTAAAAGCAGCTTCTGATAGATTTACTTTAACATCCATTTATTGGACCTAATATGTCAGCAGCTCTACAAACAGTCGCTCATTTAAAGATGCAGCCGATAAATCCATCGTTCATCTGAGACGTGTTTGTCCTCCTGATGAAGATCCGTCTCTCCTGACTCACATGAGTCTTTAGTGGAGGAGGGAGGGAGAGAGGGAGGGAGGATGGAGGGAAGGAGGAAGGAAGGAAGGAAGGAAGGGAGGAAGGAAGGAAGGAAGGGAGGGAAGGAAGGAAGGAAGGAAGGAAGAGGAAGGAAGGGAGGAAGGGAGGGAGGAAGGGAGGGAGGAAGGAAGGAAGGAAGGAAGGAAGGAAAGAGAAGGAAGGAGAGGACAGGACAGGTAAGGAGGAAGGAAGGAGGGAGGGAAGGGATGGGAGGGAAGGGAGGGCAGGAGGGCACGGGAATGCGGAACGGGAGGGAGGGGAAGGGAAGGGAGGAGAGAGGGGAGGGAGGAATGGATTTTCAGGAAGGGAAGTTCTATTTCTCAGGAGGACAGAAGGAAGGCAAGGAAGGAAGGAAGGAATGGAAGGAAGGAAAGGAAGAAGGACGGACGGGAGGAAGGAAGGAAGGAAGAAGGGAGGAAGGAAGGAAAGTAGGAAGGAAGGAAGGAAGGAAGGAAGGAAGGAAGGAAGGAAGGAAGGAAGGAAGGAAGGAAGGAAGGGAGGGAGGAAGGAAGGGAGAGAGGAAGAAAGGAAGGGAGGGAGGGAGGAAGGGGGGAAGGAAGGGAGGGAGGGAGAGAGAGAGGGAGGAAGGGAGGGAGGGAGGGAGGGAGGGAGGGAGGGAGGGAGGGAGGGAGGGAGGGAGGGAGGGAGGGAGGGAGGGAGGGAGGGAGGGGGGGAGGGAGGGAGGAAGGGAGGGAGGAAGGAAGGAAGGAAGGAAGGAAGGAAGGAAGGAAGGGAGGAAGGAAGGGAGAGAGAGAGGGAGGGAGGGAGGAATGGATTGAGGGAGGGAGGAAGGAAGGAAGGGAGGAAGGAAGGGAGAGAGGAAGAAAGGAAGGGAGGGAGGGAGGGAGGAAGGGGGGAAGGAAGGAAGGAAGGAAGGAAGGAAGGAAGGAAGGGAGGGAGAGAGGGAGGGAGGGAGGAATGGATTGAGGGAGGGAGGAAGAATTGAAGGAAGGTGTAAACTGTGTAATGTTCGGACGTGCAGCCATTGGACGGACCAGACTACAACCCCCCCCCCTCCCTGCCCCAACCAGGTGTTTCTACATTAGTTGCATTAGCTGACCCCCCCCCCCCCCCCCAACAGAGAATCTGGAGGCGAAGCGGTTTAAAACTCATTAAAATGGGGATCTCTCCTCCTTCCTGCATAATTGAGAGCAGGACGAGCTCCTTGGAATCCAGGCACGTTTCTCCTGATGGGGGGGGGGGGGGGGGGGGTAGGGTCATAATAGATCTATTCATGTATTCATGATAGACAAAACAGACAGAGACCAATAGAAATGAGACGGCAGCCTGTCAGTCGCTCTGCAACAGCCTGCAAAGCTGCAGAGAAAGGAGCTCAGGCCCAGAAAGGCGCTGACATTTACGGCAGCACCTGAACGCCTCCTTCCTCCTGCTGCTCCTCAGGTGGACGATGGAGGAAAGAGATCTGCTGCTGACCAGCAGACAAACGCTGCATTTCAGCTAAATGCTCAGAAGGGGGGGGGGGGGGAGCAACAAAGGTCCTAAGATGAGGACTCCAACCTCCGACAGCTGGTTGAGGACCTCCATAACCCCCCCCCCCCCCCCATTCTGCGGAGTTTAGGCTCAGTTCTGTGAAGGAGGCGAATACAGCAGCAGAGACAGTTTAGAGAGAAATGCAGATTTAAAGCAGCAACGAGCTGAAATGCTAACAGTGAGCTGACAGAAATAACTCCAGTCCTGCTCTAAATGCTTCAGCTGCTGGGTTTCATGCTGCCTCCTGGGCTTTTCATCACGGCACTGAATAAATCCCACCAGTCCATCACAGAGCAGCAGTCCAGTTTGGACTGCAGGAACAAGGAGAACCAGGAGGGAACTCCCACCTGCTGGAGGGGGAACCTGCAGCTGGGAACGTTCTGCTGCAGGGATGCAGAAGATAAAAACATAAAATCTCCTGCAGAAGAAGCTGGAGGCGCGTCTCCGTCAGGATCCTGTGTGCAAAACTCTTCAACTCAACAACGACACAGTCAGAGCCACAGAAAGATGCAAGATAAACGTTTCCAGTCAGAGAAGAAATTTTCAGAAATAAAATGAACTAAACCTCCAAAATAAAACAAAACCAAATCTGAAAATTTCTTTCATTTCTGTGTCATGATAAAAGCATCTGAGTCCTTTCAGCCTTCCTCAGAAGACATCAAAGCTCAGAGGAGGAGGAGGAGGAGGAAGAGGAGGAAGAGGAGGAGGAGGAGGAGGAAGAGGAGGAGGAGGAGGAGGAGGAGGAGGAGGCAGGATGCCCTCACTTTAAGCTCTTTTATCCGCTGATGTGAAGACAGCGGTCCCAAATTCCATTTACAGGAGAAATAGTGATGCAAAGAGGCTGAGCGTGTCTTTGGAGCTCGCTGAACAAATCGGGATGCAAATGTGAATCCTTTGAAGTGTGTAAAGTGGCATAATGGGATGATCCATAAATTATTAAGCAGCGCTGGAAGAGGCCGAGCCCAGAGGAGGCTGACATCACCGGAGCAACAAGGCGTCTGGTTAACTCCACCGCAGGAACAACTTCATTCAGGGTTTATGTTCAGGGGGGAGCAGTCAGAAAATATAATGCAAAACATGTAATTATATTCAATGGAAATGCTTTTATTTGATTTTGAAAAAAATCATCTCGTAAATGTAATTATTTGTATGAAAATAGCATAAACTTTTATCATTTTAAATAAACAGACAAATTCAATAAATTAGAATATTTATCTCTGAGAGGTTTGTTTGTTTGTCAGATTAAAAGTACCTTTTGATAAAAAAAAATAACATTTAAGCCGGTATTAAACATACTTTTTATTAAACTTCCATTTGTGCATGAAAAATGTTGGTTTTTATTAGTTTGATGCAATATTCTAATCTTAATGCTGTATTTTTATTTGCTGCAGGTGGAAAAAACACGACAGAAATAAAAGCTTTAAAACGTGATCGGTGGTTCCTTTAGTGAAATAAATGAACTTTTCAATAACTTTCTAGTTTATGGAATATGACTGTCACCGAGGCTCCATCGGTGGAGCAGCGGCTGGTTCTGCTGGTTCTGCTGGTTCTGCCGGTTCTGGGTCTCACGCCTCGTTCTGCATGGAGCTGCTGCTGGACCGGGCCTGCTGGCGGGTCCTGCTGGTTGGTCCTGCTCGTTGGTCCTGTGTCTCTGGGTTACCTGGTGATGGACTGGACACCTTTCTGTCTGCTTTGGAAGGGCCTGGTTGACGTTTGGTGAATAAACCCAGGAAGACCTGCAACACCAGCAGGATAATAATTCAGATATTAATAAAGTGAGAGAACGCGTTGAGCTTCAGTCTGCTGCTGTTTTCTGCTTCAGCTGTAAACCAGACAGATGTTCAGGTCCAGATTACCCTGCTCCATGACTCTGGTGCTGGTGGTAGGAGGTCTGGATGAGAACTTCACTCCTTTATCATGCTGGATGACATTTGATCTTTCTGAGCAGATAAAGACGAGGGGAACTCAGAGCAGGAGGACTCCTGTCCAACCCGGGTCCATTAGAACCGTCTTCAGCAGCCACATGGCCAGGGTCCGAAATTAACACTCGCCAGTCGCCAAATGCGAGTAAATTTCCAGTTTGGCGAGTGAATTTCAGAGGGCTAGCTGCCACATGGCGAGTAAATGTTTGTACCAAATAAAATAAAAGTAACATAAAAATAACAAAACCCATACGATCCGTTCACAGCTCTGTCCATCCAGAGCTCAGTCTCGACCCGCCTTCTGCGGTGCTGTTTCAGCTTCTTTCACATTCAGAACCAGTCATGGCTGTACGCTGGATCAGAAAACAGATCTGCTAACCAGATACAGTCTAAAACGCCAATTAGTCTGTTTATAAGTTTTCGTTCTTTTTTAACTACCTGCGCTGCGGCTCTGTGCTTCACCGCTCTTACTGCGCCCCCCCCCCTCTCGGAGCAAGGTGCTTTTATCAGCGGCCAGCCTTCAAAACGTGAATCGCTACGTTTAATGTCCTTCCACTCGTACCAAAATGTCCCAATTAAAGTCAGAGTCAGTAACTGTTTTTTCATGCTCTTTTGTTTTTAACGACACAGAACCAGCGCTGCTTCGGTGGGCGTGGTGCGTTGCGCTTGAATTCAGGTGCGCAAAATTACGTTACATGTAACCTGTAACATCGGGGGCGCAGCGCACGAGGGTAAAATCCAGCAGCGAGATCAGCGTAAAGACGCAGCGTGAACCCTGAGTGCTTTAAGTGTTGCAGCTGAGGGGAAAAGTTTGAACAGTACACAGGGGCGGTTCTGAACAGGGGCCAACAGGGGCCTATGCCCATGTAGAACTGTTCCTGGCCCCTGTTATGGCCCCTGTACTAAAAACATGATGTTAAATTTCTTAGGATGATAAAATGCTGACAAAGATAACGTGACTGACTGGTCATTTGGATCAGTTGCATTTTTTTTTGTTTATGTTTTTACCCAATAATAAAATAACAAAATAATTAAAAAAATATAAAAAAATAACAATTAAAATTAAGCTGTTTCATGTTAAGCTCCCGCTGTATTGAGAAAAGATCAGGGGTCTGCAACCTGCAGTTCCAGAGCCACAATTGGCTCTTTGGCTTACTTAATATTTTAAACAATGAAATGTTGACCTGTTAAGTCCTCCCCCCCCCCCCCCCCAATCTTTTGTTCTGTGCCCCTGTGAAAAACACTGGCCCCACCCTGACCCACCCTGCTAAATTTGGTCTAGAACCCCCACTGACCGTACTGGCTTGATGAAACTCTGCCTCATTCACAAATAAGGCCAACATGGATAGAATAATGATAATCTGTAGTGTTTTTATTGCCTGGATGTGAATCTGATAATTCATATTGTGTCTTTTATAATCATCTACAATATTTTCTTTTTTTTAAATCAGGAAACAAAGGTTTCTCTTCCAGGGTCCAGTCAGCCACGCCCCAACCACACCCCCCATAATTAACATAATCCCACTCTTAATTTTTATAAAAATTGAGGTCTGGTCAGGATTAATATTTTGGCCGGTAAAAAATATGCCTGGCCGGTGGATTTTTACATCTACCGGCCAACTTGGCCGGTGAATAACAAAGTTAATTTCGGACACTGCACATGGCCACGCCCAACCCTGGATATAAACTGCTTGATCTGTTGGATTAAAGGTTTCTGGTTCCTGCAAGTCGTTAAAAACATCTGGAATAAAGGTTCTCAGACTTCTTCCTGAGAACCTTCCAGCGCTGATCCATCAGATGAAGAGAAAAGCAGAACCTTTCGCTCGTTGCCTCCTTTTTATGATTGATGGATGGAGGAGTCAACATGAAGATGCACTTCAGGGTGAGCATGTCAGACCAGGACCAGTCTCCATGTGGCAGTGATCCTTCTCCACATGCAGGTGTCATCATGCAGGATGCTGGATCAGACTTGGATCTGGGCCAGAACACGCTGCAGAACACCTGCCACCCTGAAAGTCCCACAAAGGTTTTAAACTTCATCTGCAGAGACTGAAGCAGGAGGAGATGAAGAGTGGAATGCTCTGAGACCTCCACCTGAGCTGGGAAGATGGAGCTGATGGATGCAGACGTCCTCTGGTTCATGATCCATGCGAGGTTCTCCTGAAGAGGAGGGGACTTCAGCGTCTGCAGCAGATCCAGACATGGAGCAGCTGGTCAGTTGGAGAACCACGTGAGCGTCAGGCTGCCTCACTGATAATGGGATTAATTTAAGACAGGCAGCAGGGAAAGCTGTGAAGAAGAGGAGGAGGAGGAGGAGGAGGAGGAAGAAGAGGAGGAGGAGGAGGAGGAGGAGGAGGAGGAGGAGGAGGAGGAGGAGGAGGAGGACACCCTCCATCCAGCTACCATCTCTGAGGTTTCTTCATATTTTAGGTTTAAAAATGGCTAAATATATCCAAAGTTTCACTGTAGCTGGAGCTGAAATGCAACAAATTGTGTAGTTTTTGAAGCTGAAACCCAGTCAGAAGGAAGGAAGCCCTTAAAAGGAAATCTCAAAAAGGGTCTATTTCTCTCACTCTGCTGAGTTCTCCTACTGCTCTCCAATCTGCATTGTTTGTTGTTATTTCAGCAGTTTTAGCAGTTTGTTCTGGACCACAGACTGATGGATGGATGATGGATGGATGGATGGATGGATGGACGGATGATGGTTGGATGATGGATGGATGGATGGATGGATGGATGAATGATGGATGGATGATCGATGGATGGATGGATGAATGATGGATGGATGATGGATGGATGATGGATGGATGATGGATGAATGATGGATGATGGATGGATGGATGGATGATGGATGGATGATGGATGGATGATGGATGGATGATGGATGAATGATGGATGATGGGTGATGGATGGATGGATGAATGATGGATGATGTATGGATGGATGGATGGATGGATGGATCGATGGATGGATGGATGGATGAATGATGGATGGATGATGGATGGATGATGGATGGATGGATGATGGATGGTAATGGATGGATGGATGGATGGACTAGGCTTAAAACTTTTCTTTTTGACAAAAATTATAACTAGTGGCTCATGTTACTCTCAGCTACCTTTATAGTTTTACTGCTATAGGCTTAGGCTACTGGAGTATATCAGGATCTAATTTTCTCACTATATTGAGTTCTACTGTTCTTCAATTATGCATTATGTGTTGTCATTTCTGCTTTAACTTTCTGTTCTCTCTCTTTTCTCTTCATAGTAGGTACACCTGGTCTGGCGTTCTGTTAACTGTGACATCATCCAGAGAAGACGGCTCACCTGCTACTACCATCTAATGTAGAACAGATTACTAGATCAATGTGTGCTTCTGTGCTTTTTTGTTTCTCTTGTTGTGTCTCTGTTCTGTCTTCTGTAACCCCAGTCGGTCGAGGCAGATGACCGTTCATACTGAGCCCGGTTCTGCCGGAGGTTTTTTTTCCCCGTTAATGGGTGGTTTTTCTTCCCACTGTCGCTTCATGCTTGCTCAGTATGAGGGATTGCAGCAAAGCCATGTACAATGCAGACGACTCTCCCTGTGGCTCTACGGTTCCCCAGGAGTGAATGCTGCTTGTCGGGACTTTGATGCAATCAACTGGTTTCCTTATATAGGACATTTTTGACCAATCTGTATAATCTGACCCAATCTGTATAATATGATTGAACTTGACTTTGTAAAGTGCCTTGAGATGACATGTTTCATGATTTGGCGCTATATAAATAAAATTGAATTGAATTGAATTGAATGAATGATGGATGGATGATCGATGGATGGATGGATGGATGAATGATGGATGATGGATGGATGGATGGATGATGGATGGATGGATGATGGATGGATGATGGATGAATGATGGATGATGGGTGATGGATGGATGGATGGATGATGGATGGATGATGGATGAATGATGGATGATGGATGATGGATGGATGGATGGATGGATGATGGATGAATGATGGATGGATGATGAATGATGGATGATGGATGATGGATGGATGGATGGATGGATGGATGGATGGATGGATGGATGGATGGATGGATGGATGGATGATGGATGGATGGATGATGGATGGATGATGGATGGATGATGGATGAATGATGGATGATGGGTGATGGATGGATGGATGGATGATGGATGGATGATGGATGAATGATGGATGATGGATGATGGATGGATGGATGGATGGATGGATGATGGATGAATGATGGATGGATGATGAATGATGGATGATGGATGATGGATGGATGGATGGATGGATGGATGGATGGATGGATGGATGGATGGATGGATGATGGATGGATGGATGGATGGATGGATGAATGATGGATGGATGGATGATGGATGGATGGATGGATGAATGATGGATGGATGATGGATGGATGGATGGATGATGGATGGATGATGGATGGATGGATGGATGAATGATGGATGAATGATGGATGATGGATGGATGGATGGATGGATGATGGATGGATGGATGATGGATGGATGATGGATGAATGATGGATGATGGGTGATGGATGGATGGATGGATGATGGATGGATGATGGATGAATGATGGATGATGGATGATGGATGATGGATGGATGGATGGATGGATGGATGGATGATGGATGGATGGATGGATGGATGGATGAATGATGGATGGATGGATGATGGATGGATGATGGATGGATGGATGGATGATGGATGGATGATGGATGGATGGATGGATGAATGATGGATGGATGATGGATGGATGGATGGATGAATGATGGATGGATGATGGATGGATGGATGGATGAATGATGGATGGATGATGAATGGATGGATGATGGATCTCAGCAGATCTATTATCAGAGCAGCAGCAGCTTTCAAAGCTCACCTCTTTGCAGAGGGAAGCAGCAATTTGGACGTGATGAGAAAGCCTGAAGGCGACATCTTCCTCTTCCTCTTCCTCCTCCTCCTCTTCCTCAGCAGCAGCAGCTCATAATTTGAGCCTAAAAGCTCCCAGCACTCCCACTGAGGGCTGGAGAGGATTGGAGGCAGATTGATCTGGGAGAGTAGATGGATGTGAGAGCCCACAGAGACACTGATTGATTCAGAGCGCATGGAGGATGAATCCATGATGAAGAAAGGTCACAGCTCCTTAATGTCGGCCTTTAATCAGAACACGGGTCCGTACGGCCGCTTCCCGACACCTGGAACCTGGAAGGATCCACTTCCAGGGATGGGAGCAATAAATGCTCTCTGATTGGACCGGTCCCACCGGCAGAGATCTGCTGCCCACATCCAGGCAGAAAGGTTTCAGTATCAAGAGGCAGGAAATGACAGCAGGCCCATTTTCAGCCAGGAGAACCAGAAACTAAGTGGCCTTTAAACTTTAAAACATTTGATCCAAACAGAATTTGTGAACTGCGCTCGGTTCTGGTTCTGGTTCCAGCTTCATTTCCTCCTTTACTGCTTTTCACTTTTTCTCTTTCCTTAAACCTGTCAGCTTTAAACACTTTAAACCGATCCGTCTGTTAGACGTGTTTTAAAGTTAAAAACTCACATTTGACATAAAGCACAAACATTTTAAAGATGCTCTGAGCTGTTTTAGCTCCAGAACCAGCCCAGAACCGGACCTGCTGCGGCAGAGCAGCGTTCTTTCTGTAGGTTTCACACGCTGCAGGTAACGAAGCTGCTGCTGGATCTGACCACTTCCTGCATTTCAGAACCAACCGCTGAGCCGCGCTGACTCAGCATTTAAAGAAGCCTGAACCCAAACAGAGAATCTCTGAAAATGATGAGGAGCTGCTGATCTGACGCATCGATGAACTGACCGCCATGCAGCCTCCAGGTGAGCATGAACACCACGCCAAGCTGGAACGCATCAGCAATGACCTCAGAGCAGCACCTGCTGCCGCAAAGCAACCTGGGAAATTCAGAGCTCATCTCCAAACCCCTCCATCATCATCATCATCATCATCATCATCATCATCATCATCATCATCATCATCATCATCATCATCATCATCATCCTGCAGGGAGGAGAACGTCTCAGCAGCTCAACCTGCAGGTTATGTTTAACCTTCTTTATATTCTGAACGTAACACTGTGATGATGTCATTTAGTATTAAAATATATTATATAAATATATAGTATTAAATATGGACATCACACATGGGACAGAACAGAAGCATGTGTGATAATCTTCAGTCCATAGGAGGCTTTTAGCTTAATATTGCAGAGTTCAGTAGAAATAATTACATATGATAGCAGATTATTTAAGATGCATGTGAACAGATAAATGTAAACTTAAGTCTAATCTACGTATTGACGTTGTTGTGTGAACATCTGTGTGGTGAGCTCTGTTAAAGGTGTTAACATGTGTAGTTTCAGGTCAGCGGGGACAGACGTCCACAGTCTGGGTCCCTCAGAGAAGGAACTGGACGGTCCAGAGCTGTCCTGAGTCTCAGTGGGGACTGTGGAGTCCCCACTGAGGCTGAGACTCTGAGTGGGTGGTCTGAGTGGGCCCTGACCCTGACAATAAGAGCAGAGAACAGTGGTGAGACCAGATGTTCACACATTTAAAAGCTTCAGTGCGCTAAAATCTAAGGTTTTCTAGAGTAAAAGCTTCTTTATAATGTCACAGTGTCCAGGACCGTGTGATGCAGGATGAGAGATGTTAAGATGTCCAACAGGGCCTCTGATAAAACAGAAGCTATTCTAATTAGGTTTGACCTTTTTACATTTATTTTAACTTGACTTTGTTTGTCAAGAATAACACCAAAGTATTTGGTTTCATTTATGTCTGTGAATTTTTCATTTTTAAGACGGACATCTTTGCAGAGATGGACAAACCTACTGAGGTCAGGTGGGATGATTTAAGCCACTGTAAACCTTATAAAGTTATTCATGTGTCAGGTGCAGACACATGAATAACTCTCATCAGCATATAGCATATAACTCTATATATACCTGTATATTATATTCAGTACATATCCAGCTGTAAATGTAGTTCACAATACTAGTTATCTATATATTATACTCATAGGACAAATCTATCAGTATAATTCTGTTTATAATAGCATCCATCTCTATATTTATTCAGTAATAATCCATATCCTGTACTTATGGAACCATTATTTATCCTGCACTTGCTGCTATTGCACTTCTGGTTAGACCTAAACTGCATTTTGTTGCCTTGTACCTGTACCTGTGTAATGACAGTAAAGTTGACCGTAATATAATCTGAATCTAATATAGCTGACAGGTAACTCCCTGAGGGCCGTCCTGCAGCTCATTTATGTATATTATAAATAATAATGGTCCTAACACTGAGCCCTGGGCCACTCCCATGACATCACAGATTAGATTTTACTGCACCAACCTTTGCTGCCTTCCCTCCCAGCAGGACTTAAACCTCAGCAGAGCTGCTGATGACATTGTGAATTTCTGTGATTTGTGCATTAATGTGCTTTGATCCACAGCGTCAAAGGCCTTTTCAGGTCTAAGAACAGCGCACCAACCACACGAGCTTTTCACCAGCGTCAGCGTACTTTAGTCTGAAGGCCGCCTGCTGAGGATGCAGAAGCTGCTCCAACTCCAGATGTTCAGGTAAATGTTCTCCGCCACTGCTGAGACTACGGGACGGATGGCTTCAGGCCTGTAGTTACTTTATTATTGTTAATAACAGCAGAACGTGTGGTTTTCACTCAGTGTGTCTGAGACTGGCTGATTAGAAAAGTGAAAGGATCGGTTTTATCGCTGAATGTCTGGACCGTGAACACACCTCAGGTTTGGGTCTCCTGCTTGTTGCTTTACGCTCTGACGCTGAAATCCCAGCGATCAGGACGCGGCCGGCCCACACAGTACCAGCGTTCTCCTCCTTCTGCGTGTGATGAGGCCCGCAGCGCTGAGGTTGGACATGATGGTGAGAAGTTAGCGCTGAGGACAAACCGCCAGACTGAGCTGAATAATGAGGAGCAGCAGGAGGACGAGCCGCAGCCAAAACACTAATGAGCTCCTTGAATAAATTCCAGCGTCATTAAGCATCTTTCTGGGTGTCAGCCGCCATCTTGGCTCCAGTTGCACTATATTCTTTTATTTTGAAAGAGAATTATGTTCGGCTGACCTTTGACCACATGTTCAGCTTCATTATTTATCAGAAACACTCCATTTTGTCCCGGTGTTCTCCAGAACTTTTAGTCATGTGGACTTTAACGCAGTATTGCTGCAGAGTCAGCGACTCAATGCCAGCAGCTGTCCTCTGGGTCTCCATGCTGGTCCAGGAGGATTTAACGCTGCAGGTTAACACCTGGATGCAACCTGCTGGGTTCCTGAAAGAAGCTGAACCAGCCGGGAGGATCTGACTCAAGTTACCCTGGGTTCTCAGGTCTCTGCAGCTCTTTCAAGTCTCTGGTAACATTTCTGAGGATTAACCTTTAATAAATTCACTTCAGTTCTGTTTGAAACTAGAAGCATTAGATCAAAGTTTGTGAGGAAAATAGTTGGAAATCATTGCAGTATGGAGGCTGAAATGATGAATAATGATCCTGAGATGCCAGAGTTTCTGGGGAAAGATTTCCCGGTGGTGTTTTTCCATGAGTGAGGCTGAGCCCTGTGCAGTCCTGCAGATGGTTGTTATGGCTGCTGCAACCCAGCAGTAATCAGGTCTTCAGAGGGGGGGGTGGCCCCCCGGGGCCCTGATGCTGCCACCATCCTGATTTAATCTGCTCGTCTATTACCCAGAAAGTTCTCACTAAACACATCCGTGACTCCATGGATCAGGTGGAGGCTCAGCGTCTGAGTCCTCCAGGAGAATCCATGCGTGGCCTGATCTGCAAATCTCACCGACGGACAGAATGAAGCCGTTTCCTGCAGGAAGGATTCATGCTGCAGCTCTCTGACTCTCTGACTCTCTGACTCTGACTCTCTGACTCTGATTCTCTGACTCTGACTCTGACTCTCTGACTCTCACTCTCTGACTCTCTGATTCTGACTCTCTGATTCTGACTCTCTGAATCTGACTCTCTGACTCCGACTATCTGAATCTGACTCTCTGAATCTGACTCTGACTCTCTGACTCTGATTCTCTGACTCTGATTCTCTGACTCTCTGAATCTGACTCTCTGGTTCTCTGACTCTCTGAATCTGACTCTCTGACTCTCTGACTCTCTGACTTAATTCAGCTTCAGCTCGTTTACAGGTGTGTTCAGGTAGATGGTCAGTCTGCAAGTGGAGGACATTTTATGACCTGAGATGATTAAAAGGCCAACATCAGATGTTCTGATGCTGTTCTGTAAATCCAGATCAAGCATTAAGTCCAAACAGTTCTAATATGAGCTCAGTAGGTATCAGAAAAGGTTCTGCAGGAAATGTCTGAAAACAAAAACCACATTTCCTAATTAGAAACGTTTTCCCCTCTGAGCAGATATCCTGGACCACATATAAGCTTCACTTTCCAGATTTAGCTCTCCAGACCCACATGCAAACTGATTTTTACTATTTTCTACATATTTTATGTTTACTAAGTTCATTGCATTTATCACGTATATACTCTTTACTACTAAGAAGTTTTAAGGTTTTAGTTATGCAGAAATTAAAGTGTATTTCATGTGACTGATCTCTCTCTCATTACAGTGTTTGTGTTTATTGTGTTAATCATATATTTGCTCTAATGTATAGTCCAGTGGTTACCATTTTATTTTACTATATATGTGTATTGATTTCTCTCTCTTATCGTTGCAGAAGTTGTTTTTCTAAATATGTCTGAAACTGTTATGAACTCTGTTCAGCCTGCTTGGTTTTACCTGGAAGGTCTCAGACTGTTTTGCTTCTCGCTAACCCTCAGCTTGACAATGGAACCAGGGATTCCTCTGGATAATAAAAAGAGAGGAGTTGCTTTAGAGCGAGTAGGAGATCTGTAATTAAGCATCTCCGCTCGCTCTCCTTGCAAGATGAAAACTAACTTTCCTGTTGTCTCTCCTCCTTGTGTTTGTTTAATGAATGTTTTAGGTGTTTGAACCAGAGACCCACAAAAAGCGTGGCAGGTGCAAAGCAGCCGTTTAGTTTTGGGTGGGCTGAAACTCCTCAGCAAAGCCAGACATGTTGGCAACGTTCCAAACAAACATGGGGTTCTGAAGATGATTTCTTAACAGTTTTCTGTTTTCTTCCTCTTCCAGTTCTGGCAGGTTCCCTCAGCAGAACGTGGAATCAAAGCTGGTCCTCAGGACTCAGACCTCTGCAGCACATGGAGTCCTGGGAACGGAGTTGTGAGTCCAGTCCAGTTCCCGGTTCCAGGATCTGAGCAGAACTTAGTGAATTCCTGTCAGTCTGCACAGTTTCCATCCAAGCTACTTCAATTAATGAATCTAATTAATGATCCGAACCAGAAACAAAGTGAGGAGAACCCTGATCCCTGTTTCCCTCTGTTCACCAGGAGAACCCTGATCCCACCCTGCACGGTCCATTCTCCAACCTGCAGCGCCATCTAGAGGCAGAGGTCTGGACATCAGCCTGATTTCTAATGAAAAGCTTAATATTTGCTGAATCTCCTTTTCTGTCTAAAACCTGTTTTCCATGGGTTCTGCCTCCCGGTTCATCTGCGGATCCTTCATCAGTTCCACAGCTGAATCATCTTTCTTATTTCAAATGGAGCTCTGAATCCCGGCTGGATCCCCCGGTTCTGTCTGAGAGAACCGATTGATTCCTGCAGTCCAAAAACCCGCAAATCAGAAGAATTGATAATATTCTTCTGACCTCAGCTGTCAGCACACATGATTCTCTACAGCATGTTTCAAACCCGAGGCCCGCGGGCCGAATCCGGCACGTCAAGGCAATTTATTCGGTCTACAAGAGCCAATAAAGCAGATCATGTCATAGAGGCATAAATCCTTTTAAATTGTATAAAGTGGCTAAAACTGCCTCCTGGAGAGAAATTAGATTTTTTTAAATGTGTAGTAACAGCATCCTGCCATTAGATGTCAGTTTTCCACAACACATTAAAACATGCCAGAAATGTGCAGAAAGAGAAGAAGTGATGCAGAATGATGAGTTTAAAGTGTAACTCACCCCAATATTAACTTTATTTGCATGTGAACTGTATAAACTGGGCCTAAAGTGCTACATTTATGTTACTGTGCCTTTTTTTTATTCTTCTATGTGAACTGAAATGAAATTATGAAATCAAAATGATCATCTATGCAGGAGCAACCGGCCCTTTAAATGACTTTATGATGCCAAAGTGGCCCCATATAGAAATGAGTCTGACTCCCTGCTCTACGGAAGCCCTTTTCAGCCACGCTGATAAAAACAGAGTAATGTGAGGTAGCAGGTGGTGGGGGCAGTCTGACCCTGAGTTCTGCCTTTCAGGGTCGTGGTCCGTCTCTAAATTTGTACTAAAATGTAGCCGATGAACTGAAACTGACTGAAAGGATTTACAGGTTGTTTGATTTCTCAGTCCGGGCTGGACTGCTGGAAGCAAATTATCTTTCTATTTATTTAAATAATTATTTAGCTTGTTTTTTAACCAAGTCCAAAGAAGAATAGAGTTTCATCTATTTAACCCTGCTTTCTAGTGTACTTCCTTCTAATAATAAGGAATAATATATTTTTGCCTTACTGTGCAGTCGCTTATTCAGACATTTTGTGCTAATCTTTTTACCCTTGTGGGGGAACGCCAGAATCTACCCACAAGGGACAAAAAGGATGTTTCTATTCTATTTTATTTTATATAAGTGCCATTTACTTATCTCTACACAAAATCAGTTTAATCCTTTCTATTCTTCGGTGTTTGATCTGCTGCAGCTTTGCAGAAGAGGAAAACCTGTCCTGGTTTTTACCTCCATGCTGTTGAAAGGTGGGCCACTAGGATGTGTGTTTACTTTAGTTCTGGGGTCTGCAGCCCGTGGATCCAGAGCTACATGTGGTTCCGTGGTGCAAACTATGTGCTTTTACGTTCTTAGCCAGCCCATGGTGTCCTTTTATTTTATTTTACTTTGCAAAACAGAACAAAAGACTGTTTTCTTTGCCTTAAATTAAAATAAAAGTGTTCATCCCCAAATTAAACAACATTTTACATTGTAAATATTTATAAAACTCAATACGATATACATTTTTGCCAATAGTAAAGATGTTTTTGCGTCAGTAGACAATTGTAGTCCTGAGCATGGATGGCTGTTTGGACTAAAAGGCTGAGTCTGGCCTAAATTCATAATTTTTATGTTCATTTCTGAGAGTTTTTCATTTTTATCAATTAACTAAATTAAATATAAATGATTTATGTGGTGATTGTTTAAACTGTTGTAAAATGTTTTATGAAAACTGCTACAGAAATAAACTGATCATTGATGCGTTTGATCCAACAATGTGTGGTGGGGTTTTGATGTTGCACTGCTCCCTCTCCGCCAGCAGGTGGCAGTCAAACACCGGAAATAAAACCTTTCAATAGAGATTATAAAAACCTGATTTAAATTGTTTAAAAAAGGCAGGGATTAAATCTAAACATAAAAGGTGTTTGAGATGTTTTATGGACAGAAAGTAACCTTTCATCCAGGAAAATCCCAAAAATATTCCAACAATAATGTTCGGATCAACGATGCGTTTTTATTCTTTATTCAAAGATCACGTTTATCAACTTTTAACGGTAATTCAGGAAAATTATGGAGCATTTATAAACAACAGCGCAATAATTCAATTAAGTTTTTAATTAAATTTTATTTATATAGTGCCAATTCACTACACGTCATCTCAAGGCTCTTTAAAACGTAAAATTAATTCAGATCATCCAGATTGGTCAAAACGTTTCCTCTCTAAGGAAAACCAATAATACATTTAATTAATGAGGTTTGTTACCAACCAAAACTCTTTCTTGTATTGCATTTACATTGCTGCTATTATTTCTTAAATATTAACACTCTGGCTGATATTTAACTGTAATTTATCAGAGAGCTGTGGCGTTCCTGGCCTGTGATCACGTTCAGCTGTTGTAAATAAAGTTTTATGAGAACAGGGAAAAAAGTTGGAGCGTAGCGCGTGTTGTGAGCATGCTCAGTGCGCTCCTGTGGAGTTTGATCCTTTGGCTGCAGCAAGATGGTGAGTTGGACCTTCTTTATGTTCTGATTGTAGAATAAGAATCTCCTTCAGGTTCCAAACAGAGAACAACTCCGAGAACGATCCGTTCTCTGCTGCCTGGTCACTGAGCTCCACTTCCTGCAGAGCAGCTGCAGAGCAGCGCCTTCACTGCTGAGGAGCTGAAGCCCGAGGCTGAAAACCACACGGTTCCGCCAGCAGGAGAAGGTTCTGCAAACAGGAACGTGTTCTAGCTGCAGGAGAAGGTTCCGCCAGCAGGAACATGTTCTAGCTGCAGGAGAAGGTTCTGCCAGCAGGAACATGTTCTAGCTGCAGGAGAAGGTTCTGCCAGCAGGAACATGTTCTAGCTGCAGGAACTGGGTTCTATCCAGAGCGGAAGGTTCTAGCTGCAGGAAGACGTTGAACCTCGGCCCAAACTATCCTGATTGAACAGCGGCTTTATTTGTAAATGATTAATTTTCCGTTCCTGTGGAACCTGAAAAACCACGACTCTGGTTCCTCTGACGTCTGGACCCGTTAAACAAGGACCGGCTGAGATGAGCTCATGTTATAAATAAATTCTAATAAAATGTTCAGTAAAGAACTGAAGAAAAAATGCAATAAAGAAAAATTAAATACATTATAACTGAATGTATTGATGAACTGAGGAATAAACTAATTAATTCTGTTAAATACAGCAAAATCTAAAATATAATTGAAGGAAAAAAAACATTACTTTTTTATCAGAACATATCAGAACATTAAACTTAACAAAAATTAAGCTTTTTAAATAAGTGAACAAATTAAATGTGATTTTTTTGATTGAACAAATTTATTAATAAATAATTGATTAAATGAAATTGTAATGTTAAAATAGAGCAAATATATTTGATGAAATTATTTATTTTAATAAAGATAAAAATGTACTTGATAAATAAAAATATATAATAATGTAAAAAAAATGTATATATTAAAAAATACTGTATAACTATATCTTTATGTAGTGAAAATGAAATGATGTTCCACTTAATTAATGAGTTTATGAATAAATTAAATAAGGGAAAAATTACCATACAGTTAAATACATAAAATCAACACATTTAATGTTTTTATTTGAATAATCCATGGATAGAAAATAAAATAAAGAATAATTAAATAATGTATCAATAAATGAATCTTGTTTGTTTCAAAAATATTTCTTCCTGGTCCAGAGGTACCAGATTAACGGTCTGGACTCCAGAACCGGCTCTGTTCTAAAGCCGCAGCCTCAGATAGATAACCGGTGCTCCTCGTCCAGCTGCTCCCCTAAAGCTCTACAGGAACCTGCAGCAGCGCCATTATGCCCCCCCGCAGGGTCAAAGGTCGACCTGCTGTTTGCTCAGGCTGCGTGATCCTGTTAGCGATCTGAACGGGCCACACACAGAATAAAGCCAGCAGAACCGCATCACTGGGTCCATTGTCCTCAGAACCGTTAACATGTTCTGATTCTCAGTCTGGCCGGGTTCTGATTCCTTTTGTTTTATGTAAAAGGTTCTGATCGTCTGGAGCACAGAAAATTATCTTTGTGGAATGTGAAAGAAAATGGAAAAAGAATCCAAAATATTTTTATTTTAATTAGAAAGAAACAAATTCCTGAACATAACAGAGTAAAACTGATTATACTAAATGATTATAATAATAAAAATAAGATGATGATATAATAATAATAATAATAATAATTATTATTATTATTATTATTATTATTATTATTATTATTATTATTATTATTATTATATATAAATTCAAATGTTATATTTCAAAAAGTGATTTCACGTTTTAGAGCCTTTACTATTTAAGATAATAATTCATCCTATCAGAAATATTTATTGCGTAAATGTGACTCATGTTTCATTTCAGCTTTTTGTTTTGTCGGTTTTTACAAAAATGATCTGATTTATAAAGAAAATGAACATTATAAATAAATGTTTTCTTCAGTAAATAAAAAACGGCCACAGTGATCTCATCATTTCATTTTGTCACTGAACTATTTTAGCAGAAATGTTTAAAGCTAAAATAAAAGCTGAAAGCTCTGAGGACTGAAGGACTGCTTTCTGGTCTCCAGGCGGCAGCCGGGTCGGCGCTGCAGGTCCATGCGGTCCGGTTCGGTCCGGGTCAGGAGCTGCTGGCCGGTCTGCAGGCGTTGGTGGAGGAGCGGCGCCTGCGGGCGCCGTTCATCATCACCTGCGTGGGCAGCGTTACCAGGGCAACGCTGAGGCTGGCCAACGCCACGGCAACAAATACTAACGAGGTGCGGGACCAGAACCGCCGTGGGAACTGCGGTCCAAACGGGTCAGTCCAGCTTCCTTCCTCTCTGGCCTCGGCTCATCGGGTCTGGTTCTGCTCTGGTTCTGCCCTCAGGTGCTGCACCTCAGCGGCCGCTTCGAGATCGTCTCCCTGGTCGGGACGCTGAACAGAACCGCCCACCTCCACATCAGCCTGTCGGACCCGGACGGCAGAACCGTCGGCGGCCACGTCCTCGGGGACCTGGAGGTGTTCACCACGGCCGAGGTGGTGGTGGGCGAGGCCGCGGACCTGCAGTTCAGCAGAGAGATGGACCAGCGGACCGGTTTCCCCGAGCTGCTGGTTCTGACCCGCTCAGAGGGGGAAGGACCGGCCTGACGGGACCCAGAGCTGCTGGTTCTGACCCGCTCAGAGGGGGAAGAACCGGCCTGACGGGACCCAGACCTGCTGGTTCTGACCCGCTCAGAGGGGGAAGAACCGGCCTGACGGGACCCAGAGCTGCTGGTTCTGACCCGCTCAGAGGGGGAAGAACCGGCCTGACGGGACCCGGAGCTGCTGGCAGCAGACTGGTTCTGAAGTCAGGAGGAGGTTCTGTGAGGCTGGTGCTGGTTCTGTTCAGGTTCTGGAGCTCCTCATGTTGCCTCGTCGGGCCTGACTGAGGGAACGTTTAGATTGCCTGTAAACCATAAACCCAGGAGCCTTCAGAACCAGAACCAGAACCAGAACCAGCCCGTGGTCAGTTCTGTGTGTGACTCTGAGCGTTTCTGAGGAACTTGATGGAATAAAAGCTGCAGATCAGAAACTCGTTGATTCGTGTCTGAAGCTGATTTTCATGGATGGAAAGTTTCCAGATTTCTGAGCAACTTTGTGTCTTTGTTGTCCCTTAGTGAAAATAATCCTAATCTCCCAGCGGGATGCCCCCCCCCCCCCCCCCCCCCCCGGCGGGTCGTTACTGTATTCTGGGGCCGGCGGCGGGCCGCTCTGACCCGCCACATTAAAGCGCCGCTGCAAAGCCCTGCAGCTTTGTGCCTCTGTTTTGTTGTGGCAGCGAGGCTGAAAGCGTTGGTGGTCCCCCGCCCCCCCGGGGGGGGGGGGGGGGGGGGGGGGGGGGGCGTTTAAGGCGCTCAGCCAAAGTGGCTCAGTTGTGTTTCAGGAGAAATGAAAGAGGCGGCAGCAGCCGGAGCTGATGTTCCTGATGCGACATGCGGCGTTTGATCCGACGTTACGCTCTGTAAACGGCGTTATTAGAGGCCGGGTCATTATCGCTGCCTCGCTTGTTTTCACCCCCGTTTCAAATAATAAGTGATGTTTGGTTCTCTGGGGGCGTCGGCCGAGCCACAGCTACCCTCAGACCCTCGCTTCACCACGAGTTCAGACTTTAATCTGCTCCAGCCTGCCATCAGACCGTCCTCTGATCTTTGTCTCCAAACAGACTTCTCCTTTTCTAACTGTGCTGACCTTTGACCTGCTACCTGAGGCCTGCAGACTCTGAGGTGAGGAAGTCCCTCCTGGAAGGCTGGCAGCTGCTGAGATGTTCTCCTCTCTGCAGATGGTCTGGACCTTCTGACCCTCCCAGCGGCACCAGTTGCTGCTCTGAGGTCTTTCCTCCTGGTGTCTTCATCCATCCTGGTGGCAGAACTCCAGGTTCTCTAGAGATGTTCTCACTGATGATGATCTGCAGCTCCTCGCTGATGCTGTAACAGATGCAACAGATGATTTGGTCCAGATAATATAGGACATGATGTCCTAACGTGCCAGATAATGGACTTGTGTCTGTACTTGTCCTGTTAGATCTCAGTGCTGCATTTGATACAGTTGATCACAATATTCTCCTACAAAGACTTGAGCATACTGTAGGGATTAAGGGGAAAGCATTAGGCTGGTTTAAATCTTATCTGTCAGACAGATTCCAGTTTGTTCATGTTAATAATAAATCTTCCTCAAACTCTAGGGTCACCTGTGGAGTACCACAGGGTTCAGTCCTTGGACCAATTCTATTTACTATATATATGCTTCCAATTGGCAAAATTATCACTTAATCTGGATGGCATTAACTTGGCCTCTGGTAATAAAGTAAAAAATCTTGGTGTTATTTTTGACCAAGACATGTCATTTAAATCCCATATTAAACAGGTTTCCAGAGTTTCCTTTTTTCACCTCAGGAATATCGCCAAAATTAGAAACATTCTGTCCAGGAGTGATGCTGAAAAACTAGTCCATGCATTTGTTACTTCAAGGCTGGACTATTGTAATTCTTTACTATCAGGAATTCCACAAAATGCAGTTCAAAGCCTTCAGCTGATCCAAAATGCTGCAGCAAGAGTTCTGATGAAAATCAACCAGAGGGATCATATGTCTCCTATTTTAGCTTCCCTTCATTGGTTTCCTGTTAAATCAAGAATAGAATTTAAAATTCTCCTTCTAACGTATAAAGCCCTTAATAATCAAGCTCCATCATATATCAGAGCTCTGATTACCCCGTATGTTCCTAACAGAGCACTTCGCTCTCAGACTGCAGGTCTGCTGGTGGTTCCTAGAGTCTCTAAAAGTAGAATGGGAGGCAGATCCTTTAGCTATCAGGCTCCTCTCCTGTGGAACCAACTCCCAGTTTTGGTCCGTGAGGCAGACACCCCGTCTACTTTTAAGACTAATCTTAAAACTTTCCTTTGTGACAAAGCTTCTAGTCAGAGTGGTTCATGTTACCCTGAGCTACCTCTATAGTTATGCTGCTATAGGCTTAGGCTGCTGGAGGACATCAGGGTCTATTTCTCTCTCTCTGCTGAGTTCTCCTACTGCTCTCCAATCTGCATTTTTTGTTGTTATTTCAGCTTTTAACTTTTTGTTCTCTGTCATTTTTCTCTTCATAGAAAGTACTCCTGGGTCAATGTGAGCTTCTGTGCTTTCTGTGTCTCTGCTCTGTCTTCTCTACCATAGAAAGTACTCTTGGGTCAATGTGAGCTTCTGTGCTTTCTGTGTCTCTGCTCTGTCTTCTCTAACATAGAAAGTACTCCTGGGTCAATGTGAGCTTCTGTGCTTTCTGTGTCTCTGCTCTATCTTCTCTAACATAGAAAGTACTCCTGGGTCAATGTGAGCTTCTGTGCTTTCTGTGTCTCTGCTCTGTCTTCTCTAACATAGAAAGTACTCCTGGGTCAATGTGAGCTTCTGTGCTTTCTGTGTCTCTGCTCTGTCTTCTCTAACATAGAAAGTACTCCTGGGTCAATGTGAGGTTCTGAGCTTTCTGTGTCTCTGCTCTGTCTTCTCTAACATAGAAAGTACTCCTGGGTCAATGTGAGCTTCTGTGCTTTCTGTGTCTCTGCTCTGTCTTCTCTAACATAGAAAGTACTCCTGGGTCAATGTGAGCTTCTGAGCTTTCTGTGTCTCTGCTCTGTCTTCTCTAAGCCCCAGTGGGTGGAGGCAGATGAGCGTTCACACTGAGCCTGGTTCTGGTTCTGCTGGAGGTTCTCCTCCCTGTTAAAGGGGAGTTTTCCTCTCCACTGTCGCTTCATGCATGCTCAGTATGAGGGATTGCTGCAAAGCCATCAACAATGCAGACAACTGTCCACTGTGGCTCTACGCTCCTTCAGGAGGAGTGAATGCTGCTTGGAGAGACTTGATGCAACCTGCTGGGTTTCCTTAGAGAGGAAACTTTCTCACCAACCTGGAGGATCTGATGGAGTCTGACTTTGGAAAGTGTCTGGAGATGACATGTGATGTTAATTGGAGCTATATGAATAAAAGTGAATTGAATTGAATTGATGTCTCATCTGTTGCTGAGCAGATTTCATTGTAGATCTACATATTGGATATTTCTATTATGCTCCTTATCGTCTAACATTAAGAACTGATTCTTGCAGCAGAACCCTGAAAGGCCGGTTCTTTTTAAGGTTCTGCTCTCCGGCAGAACAGTTAGTGAGGAAGATGACTCCGTCCTTCCTCTCCTTTGTGACTTCTCCTCCCAGCCGCCTTCTGTCTCCTGTTATCCGTGTGAATAATGAGTGGGATGAAGCGGGGACCCCGTTGTTGTGAAGCCGCCCCCTCTCCGCCTGGCTTCTAACGGACCGGCCCAGGTCATTTGTCAGTCTGATCGCGAGGCTTTCAGCTCTTCCAGACTAATGACGAGCGGCTCTGTTGGAAGGTCTCAGCAGGAGGCCGATCACACACGCAGATAAAACGTCCGAGCTGCTGCTGCAGCGCCGCAGAGCCGGTCCTCTGTACTCCAGCCGACCTTCACACAACAATGCATACAATTAGGAAAGTTTTCCTCCACCATCCTTAAAGAGGAGAGATGTGAGGAGCAGCAGCAGGGAAACGGGTCAATTAGACATGAAACTGCTGCTCTTTAACGGACAGTCAGAAAGTTTCTGAGGATGAGGAGGCATTCAGCTTCATCCCGGAGCTGAAAACAGCCTTTTAATGAAAGGAGGGAAAGTTTGGGACCAAAGCAGCAGGACTTCAGGCTGCTCTCATTATACAGCATGCAGCTTTCATCATATTTTAGCAAAAATAGATTTCCTCACTAGGTATTAATATTGGTAATTATGTTCCTTCATGTTGTTCTTCAGGCTATAAATTACAATGAACAGAAATATTAAGTTTCATTCCATAATCCCTTATTTTTCTCTTAACCCATTAGTGTTTATTTTTTATGTGTTTCAGCAGTAACGGTTGTGTGATCATAAATATTTGTTCATAATCTTTAACAGGAATATTAAACTGGACTTTCTGATGCAGAAAACCTATTTGAAGAAAAAAGGGGTTTATTTTGGTTTATTTTAATGATTAATTTGTTTAAGTTTTTTATCTGAATTCCATTTAAATGGAGAAGTTTTCAGTCTGAAAATCAAACGTCTCTTAAAGTCTGATTCTATCACATTCATCTGATAAAATGTAAAAATATATTTCTCTGAAGATTTTACTTTGATTTTTAATGTTTCTTCTTTTTTTCCTAAATTCTCCAGAAAAACATAATTTCTCCTGAATAAATCTCTTCCCTCAGCCTCTCAGCTGAACCTGATTAAATGATTTAATGGTTGAACACAGACTGATTTTTAGATTATTTAAATCAGTTCATTAGAAAATGTCTCTGAGACCTTCCATCATATTTTAATTCTTGCTGTAGAAAAAACAATATTTTTGTAGTTTTATTTAGCCATACTGTTCCTAAATTTTCTGCTTAACGCCCCTTTGTTGGAAAGTGAACCATGTGTTCTGCAGTTTGTTGGACATTGAGCAGAAAGTTCTGGTCTTGGATCTCTGAGGGCCTCTGGCTGCTGCTCATCTGGGCCTGTTGCTGCTGCTCTCCGCCAGGGGGCAGTAGAACCCAACAGGTCCGACAGGAGGACCGGAGACCGAACAAAGATGGCGGCTTTGGGTCAGATCAATGGACCTGAGGACCAAGCTGATGTTCTGCTGATGTTCTGCTGGGTGTTCTCCGTCTGTCCTTCAGAGACCTGTGTTCTCACTGAGATGCTGGTTTCTGGTGGGTCCAGATGTAAACATTACAAACGCAGCCGCCTGGTTGGGCGGGTTCTGCTGCTATGCTGTGAATGCGTCAGAGCGTCCGCCATGTTGAATGTGGCAAATCTGCTGTTAGACTCAGACACTTAAACAATATCAGAGGGAGTTTAATCTCACAATATACTTTATATTCGTAATATTTTTATTTTTGTAATATTACAAATTTATTTTCGTATCCCTTTGGCTTCATTCTCATAGTATAATGTTTTTCCCATAATATTACAACTTTTGTCTTTTTTTTTTTTTACTCTTTTTCTCATATTAGTGATTTTATCTCTTTAATACTCCCCTAAAAAGTCTGTTCCTAATCTGTGTTTATACCAGATCTTAAAAGGTTCACATGTGACAGTTTTATTAAATAAGGAAGACCAAAATGTTTAGATTTAACCAATTGATTTTTATATTCATAACACATACAGATACACACACACACACACACACACACACACATATATATATATATATATATATATATAGATATATATATAGATATAGATAGATAGATAGATAGATAGATAGATAGATAGATAGATAGATAGATAGATGCAAATTTATCAAAACATCGATCAAAAGCCAATCTGGCTGCCAATCATTATCAATTAATCTCTATATATTTCTTTACAAGAATATATAAACTCCATCTATATCTTTCTATCTGAATACTTAAAACATACACAGGGAACATAGACGTTCACTACTCTCTGCCTCATCCAATATGGCGGTGACGTCGACGAGCAAACCTGCACCCAATGAGGCGTCTACGTATTTATGTCTGTGGGTCCAGATGGATCTCCTGCACTGATTCAGCGTTCTTCATCATCGTCTTTAAATCTGTTTCACAGATCCTGCAGGAACATTGAAGAACTCAGTGAAGTTCTGTCTGTGTGGGTGGAACCCAGCACCTCGGCTGCATCTTCTCAGCCTCCAGAGGTCCTGGCTGGAGCCAGAGGACCGCGCTGAGCGTGTTGGTGCAACCCTGACCTCACTGCAGATGTTCCTTCTGACAGATGTTGCTGCTGTGATGATGGAGGTCTGAAGGTCTGAAGGTCTGAAGGTCTGAAGGTCTCCAGCCTGGATTCAGGTTTCCTCAGAGATGAACACGATGATCCTCAGATGTTCTGATATTAGAGGAGCAGCTTTCAGTTTCATGCTGGATTACATCCATCATCCATCATTCATCCATCCATCCATCCATCCATCCATCCATTCATCCATCAACCATCCATCCATCATCCATCCATCCATCATTCATCCATCCATCTATCAACCATCCATCCATCATCCATCCATCCATCATTCATCCATCCATCCACCATTCATCCATCCATCAACCATCCATCATCCAGCCATCCATCATCCATCCATCCCTCCATCATTCATCCGTCATTCATCCATCCATCCATCATTCATCCATCCATCATCCATCCATCCATCCATCCATCATCCATCCATCCATCCATCATTCATCATCCATCCATCATCCGTCCATCCCTCCATCCATCCATCCATCATTCATCCATCCATTAACCATCCATCATCCATCCATCCATCCATCATCCATCCATCCATCCATCCATCAACCATCCATCATTCATTCATTCATCCATCCATCCATCCATCATTCATCCATCCATCTGTCATCCATCCATTATTCATCCATCCCTCCATCATTCATCCATCCATCATCCAGCCATCCATCATCCATCCATCCCTCCATCATTCATCCATCCATCATTCATCCATCCATTATTCATCCATCCATCCATTCATCCATCATTCATCCATCCATCATCCATCATTCATCCATCCATTCATCCATCATTCATCATCCATTCATCCATCATCCATCCATCCATCCATCCATCATTCATCATCCATTCATCCATCATCCATCCATCCATTAACCATCCATCATCCATCCATCCATCCATCATCCATCCATCCATCCATCCATCAACCATCCATCATTCATTCATTCATCCATCCATCCATCCATCATTCATCCATCCATCTGTCATCCATCCATTATTCATCCATCCCTCCATCATTCATCCATCCATCCATCCATCCATCCATCCATCCATCCATCATTCATCCGTCCATGTTCTGCTTTCATCCTTTTCTTCTGGGCTCAGGTAGCAGAGGGGAGCTCTGACCCCATCAGCACCAACCAGCTCCTTCTTGAAGATCTCAAGGTGTTTCCAGGCTAGAGGAACCATGCAGCTCTGGTTCTGTCTCCTGGAAATTCAATTAAATTAAATTTTGTTTATATAACGCCAATTTATGAATCATGTCGTCTCAAGGCACTTTGTAAAGTCACATTAATTCAGAAACTCCAACTCTGTGGAGACCCACAGAGTTGGACTCAGACTGATTTAATGTCTGATTTAATGTCTGATTAACTGAGTAGACTTATTGCACCTGCAGGTTAGAGCTTCTGAGCAGGAAATGGTGTGTTTGGTTAAAAACTGCAGCAGCTCTTAATTCCAGCTGCACCACCAGCAGGAAGTGAATCTTCTCCTGGAGCTGCCACATGTCTCCATAATGAACTCCTGCTGAGCTTTTCATGTGCATCGGCCAATCAAACAGACCAGGGAAGCGTGCCGGCATCATTTTCTGCTAATCAGAGTGTAAATAAACGGCTGTTTGTCTGATCGGTGCTGTGCTGCGGCGCAGAGGAAAGCCACTGAAGCTGATGTTTCAGGGAGGAACTCCTCAGAGCACATCCACCCTCTGCTGTCTGGGCTGCTAATGAGCAGAAGTCCTGCAGCTGCTGAGAAACATAAACTCTGCTGTTCAAATGTAAGACAGTCACTCAAGACGTTATCAACCAGATAGGAGCTAAATTATCGGCCAGATTACACCTGGTTTCCTCTGAAGCTGAACTTTCACTAAAGTCAAGCAGAAAATCTACCAGATCAGCAGTTAGAACGTTTTCATGATTCATCTAAATGTTTTAAGCTAAGTTCGTTTAGCATATTTTGTGTGAATAAGGTAAATAATATACAGCATATATACCGCGGCATCGTTCACAGGTCCCCTAGCATGCGTTTTATTCTCTGCTGAGGGTTTTATAACGGCTGGTTTCCCTCAAACAGCAGCTCTCCTTCACACATTTATTCCTGTAACATAGAAACGGCTCATTTTAACACATTTTCCCCCCAGGAGTTTGTTTTGCTCCCTCTGAACTCTTATTAAACTTGTCTTGTTCCTTCACACCTTCCTTCCATGCAGCGCTTTCCTTCCGTGTCCTCTTTGTGGAGCCGTCTCCCTCTGCTGCCTTGCTCTTGTCCTTCATTCAGGTCATCGCTGCTGAAAAGCTGCTTTTATGGGTCAGAGGCCAGAAGAGGTTCTGGAATCACTCCGGCCCACTTTTCCTCTCTGTCCTGATCTGCTCAGATTCTCTGGTGGAAACCGTCCACATGGGGGCGCTCTCCGTCTGTCGGAGACCAGAAAGCTGCTGAAAACGTCATGTGTGATTTTTGTTTTTTATGTGATTGTGTCTGTGGGTGGATTCTGCAGCAGGCTTGTTCTTGTAACGCGGGTTTTCTTGGTTGTAGGAAGGATTTCTGTTCTCCCCAGAGCTGACAGAACATTGTAGTTTTATGAAGGTATACTTCATATAGTTTCCATCAGCTTGCAGCTCTCCTCCTCTGGCTGCAGTCAGGCTTCCAGCAGATCACCTGCAGCTCCACGCTGACTGCTTATGGAAATGGCTCATTGGATCAGGCCAAGTGTTTTCCATCAGCAGCTCTTTGCGGTAATAATCCTGCAGAGGAGAGGCTAATGGCCCCTTCTCCCTCCACCCTGCATTACCCAGTGAGAGAGGGGGGGGGGGGGGGGGGGGACGGCTGGCTGGAGGCGGAGAACATCTCCATTAAAGGAGGATCTACCTCAGCTTTGACACGATCTGCTCATGCACATTTTAGTCTTTTACTGATTTAATGTTTTAATTCTTCCTCTCATTTTTGTTACATTTTTTCAGTACATCAGTTTCATGTTCTTCCGCATTAGTTTCAACATTAATCCTGTTAGCAGGACCCAAATAAATATAAAGATAAAGATTATTGAAAACATGAAGACCTCAAGAGACCAGGGGTCCGTTCTTCGTACGTCGCTAACTCAGTTAGCAGGATTTCATTGTTGACGATTTGGCCTGATCTTGGATCGTTTGGTTCTTCGAAAGACTTCCTGCACTTGTTGTCATAGCAACATGTGCGCCAGCTTGAGCCTGCTCCAGAGCAGGCTTATTTCATGTAAACAAGATTAGATCACGGCTGTATAAGCGGAGGAGAAAGGGAAGTCTGCCGTAGCCATGTCCATTTTTACGACTGCAACCTGTTGCGGAAGGTGCAAGAATAATTTGCAGAGTTTTTCCGAATTAATCGCGTATTGCGCAATAGACAGGATCCTTTAGCGCAGCGCGACAGTGTAGTTGTAGAGAGATTTTTCTTGGTGGCTGTTATAAACAGACAAACACATCATTTAACAGTGGCTTTTAAAGAGGAAAAAGTGGTGTTGGAGCCATAAATCTAAAATTTTAAGTTATTTGTATGGTGGTTTGCTTTTTATTTTTATCATATTCAGTAAGAAGATTTGTTCGGGCCATTTTATTGTGAAGTTTAGTTTACTTTGAGAGGCTTGCTTCCTGTCGAGCCATATATTGTATTAGAAAAAACTATGGTTGGATTATCGAGACACGGAGCAATACAGTTTTACCGTGTAAACTGTGGATGACTTGGAAAAGGAAGATTTTCATTTTTTATGGATAAAGATTGTTTATTTTTTTTTGTTAAAATTCCCAGTTTGCACGCATCCTTTACTTCCCGTGTCTAAGGAATGACACTGAAATTTGGATCTCTTGACATAACAAGTGCCTTTTTAAAATAAAGTGTAATAATTAAAGGCTACCATTTTGTAGAATATTCTTGTATTTCACTTTTACTTGTCCCCATGTTCTAGTGGGTCCCGTGGAGGCTCTGACATAAAAGAACAAAGTAAATATGAGATTATTAAAATGCAAAAATGAATACTGTAGAAAGTGATAGAAACATCTACCATGGACAGTATTTACACATTAATTTGTCTGCTGCTTTTTGCCAGCCCTCTCTCCTGGCTTTAACAGATTTTGAGGTGTTTTAATTAATGACTCAAATTCGGCATAACCTTCCATTAAAAGCTTTTGTTCTGCTGGGAAAAAAACTGTGGGCGTTCTTTGGCCATGCTGAACAGCCAATAGCAGCGTTGCTGATCAATGTTTCTACTATCGATACATTTCCCCTTTTAAACAAACGCATGAACGCGCAGTTGTCTCAGTAACTCAATTCAGCCATACTAATCGTAAACAACAGGTGTGTTCGAAGAACCCAATTAGCCGGATCATGATTAGCCGGATGAAATCATCTTGGATGTCTCAGTTGATCTTGGATGTTTTAAGCAACGTACGAAGAACGGACCCCTGCAGTTGATTTCAGGTCAATTTTGGGTTCTCATCTTTAAATCTTATTATTTCTCAAAGAAATACAAACATATGATGCCAAACACGTGTACTTTATTCACTTTATTATTTAAATATTTTTAAATAGTACTTTTAAGAAGACCTGAGCAATGAAACTGTCACTGTAAAAAAAAAAGGAATCTTTGTAGTTTAACTTCTCGCCACAGTTTCCTTAAATTTATCACCACAAATAATAAATAGATGAAAACAACATATATATATATATATATATATATATATATATATATATATATATATATAATTATCATATAATAATAATAATAATTATTATTATTATTATTATTATTATTATTATTAAATAATAATAATAATAATAATAATAATAATAATAATAATTATTATTATTATTATTATTATTATTATTATTATTATTATTATTAAGGGTGCACAGTGGCGCAGTGGGTAGCGCTGTTGCCTTGCAGCAAGAAGGTCCTGGGTTCGAGTACACCCCTGGGTCTTTCTGCATGGAGTTTGCATGTTCTCCCTGTGCATGCGTGGGTTGTCTCCGGGTACTCCGGCTTCCTCCCACAGTCCAAAAACATGACTGTTAGGTTAATTGGCTTCTCCAAATTGTCCTTAGGTGTGAGTGTGTGTGTGTGTAAAGCGGTTTGGAAAATGGATGGATTTATTATTGTTATTTGTATTATTGGTGTTATTATTATTTTATTATTATTATTTTGTTGTTTCTGTTGTATCCACCCAGCTGCATCACTTTTATGAATATGTATTAAGCTTTTGTGTCGCAAAGACGCCAGAAACCTTTAATTCGTTAAAAAACTTTAGTTATTCCGCTTCAGATGACACGTCACTAACGCCTCCCCTCCACTGGGGGCGCTGCTGCTGCTGCTGCTGCTGCTAACGGAAACTGCGCTAATGACCCGGAGGAAGTACACAAAGCTGTGTCTCACAGCATGTAGCCGCAGTCTTGAGTCCAGCAGAACATAGAACCGGACCTGAAACTACAGAGGTCCTTTTTTAAAAACCTTTTATGCTTTGAAACTGACAGAAAAAAAGCTGCATTTATGGGAGTCCCGGCGTTTTTCCGCTGGCTGAGCCGGAAGTACCCGTCAATCATCGTCCACTGTTTGGAAGAAAAGGTGAGCTAGCATCGTTAGCACGGGAAATAACCCGGGTTACCCGCCTGAACCAGGATGGAGAAACACGTTTAAATCGTTTTAAGAACCATGCACTGGTTTAAAGTTTGTAAAAACCAGGATAAGTGGAGGTGACACGGAAAATAACCCGAAATAAACTTTAGTTTGCCTCAGGTAGCGCAGAGAACTACCCGGGATAAAGCCTGTAAACCGGTTCAGCATTTGTACTGGTTAGATGGAGAAGCTGGACTATAACCACCGTAAATAATCCTGATTATTACATGTGCCAACCAGGAGTAGGGATTAACGTTGTTGTCACGGAAACTAACCCGGGTTACATTCCTGTTCCTGAAAAGTCCAAACTAGTTTGACCTTTGTATTATCCAGGAGGAGGGGATTTGGCACGGAAGGTAACCCGGGATAAGATCTATTAATAAGGTCTAATCTGTCTCCGTCCTCAGGATCATTCAAGTTAAACTCATCAGCAGGGGAACTAGCACGGGTTATAACAGGCAGCTAGTTATTGTAATCAGTTATTTAAAAGCGCCTTTCAGGAGGATCCAGGCCATCACACAGAAAACTTTAAACCCAGAAAATGTACAATAAAATAGACTAAAAGCAGGTCAACATGGAGGAGGTCAGGGAGATGTGAGGAGGGCTTTGAAGATGAGGAGCATTTTCTAGTTAATACCTGCTGATGGAGTTCTGGTGCTGATCCGGACGGCAGCGGTCAGAACCAGCGGGGGTCAGAGAGGAAGAGCAGGCCGAGCAGAGACCTCACCTGGAGGCTGTTGATGGCGGTGCGGCCGTTTGTTCTGGACTCAGATAGCTGGGATTTAAGCCACCCTGCATCCTGATGAGCGCTGAGCTGATTTTTCTCTCGTGTTTTTGTCCCACAGGGAAAAGAGTGCAATGGCGTCCGCATCCCGGTGGACACGACCAAGCCCAACCCCAACGAGGTGGAATTCGATAACTTGTACTTGGACATGAACGGCATCATTCACCCGTGTACACACCCTGAAGACAAGTAGGTGCTTCACTCTAGTTCCTTTAAATCAGGCGAGCAGGTGAACTCAGGTGGTAAACTTTTTACATTTAAAGAGTAAAATCTGAAACGTTTGACGTCAGAATGAAAGGTTTAAGCAGAAAAGGTAAAGAAAAGTTTCCTTTGCAGACCTGCACCCAAGAATGAAGATGAGATGATGGTGGCTATTTTCGAGTATATTGATCGGCTGTATAACATCGTGCGTCCCAGGAGGGTTCTCTACATGGCCATCGATGGAGTGGTGAGTCCCCGTCGCTCCAGCTGGCTCCAGGGGCTGCAGGCTGTCCTCCTAAAGCCGGCTGTACCGTCCTCCTTCTGGACTTTCTGCAGGCTCCACGGGCCAAAATGAACCAGCAGCGCTCCCGCCGGTTCCGTGCCTCCAAAGAAGGCGTGGAGCTTACGGAGGAGAAGAATCGCATGAGGGAGGAGATCATCCAGAAAGGTGTGAGGTTTGACCCGCTCAGCTGCAGCGTTCTGCGCATTCTTACCCAGGTTTATAGAAAGCCTCCAGTAGACGCAGCAGAACAGCTGCTAGAACTTCACTGATGATGAAAGCAGGACATCAGAACCGCAGAACCGGACTCTGGCCTTAATGAGCCTAAAAGAAACAGAATAAATTTATTCAGGGTGATAAGTTACTTTGCAGCTCAAAGGTCTAGATTTATTTCTAAATAGTTTCACTGCAGAGAAAGGATCCACCCCTCATTCAAACTAAACATTTTAAAGGCCAAGTTTGTTTTTTATAACAAACTCGGCCATGGAGTCGTGGCTGAGTGTTTAGAGCAGCGCGCTTGCTCTCAGAGAAGGATGCAAATACCCGGTTCAATTCCCACTGCCTGCACTCTGTGTCCCTGAGCAAGACCCTTAACCCCAGATTGCTCCCCGGGCGCCCCACATGGCAGCCCACTGCTCCCCCAGGGTGATGGGTTAAAAGCAGAGAACACATTTCATTGTAATGTGTGTTTCAATAAAGACGATATTATTATTATTATTATTATTATTATTTTAACTATATTTTACACGCTGTGATTCCTATCAATGAGCAGGTTAAACCGTTTTTGAGGCTCTGCTTTAATGTTGATAGAGTAGAAGATGAATGTTTGTGTGATGGCTGACTCTGTAGGATCAGACGCCTGATCCTCTGCTTTCCTCCTGGCAGGAGGCTATCTTCCACCAGAGGAGATAAAGGAGAGGTTCGACAGCAACTGCATCACTCCTGTAAGTTTTCTGGTTTCCTGCTGCTTAGCTGGACGTGTGTCTGGATGCATAATGAGATGTTTCTGCAGGGAACGGAGTTCATGGACAACCTGGCCCAGTGTCTGCGCTACTACGTGGCAGACCGACTCAGCAACGATCCAGGATGGAAGAACGTTGTTGTGAGTTCTCCTGATATCTGGGGACAATGTTCTAAATGTGGCGTAACTCCTGTGGTTTAATGAGGTTCTTCTGCAGGTCTTCCTGTCTGATGCCAGCGTTCCTGGTGAAGGAGAACACAAGATCATGGATTTCATCAGGAGACAGAGAGGTGACGTTTCACACCCTGACCCGTTGTCCAGAGGTTCTCTTGGTTCTGCAGCGTAGAGATCCTTGTTTAGTTCCTGGCGGCTGCTTTCTGTGTGGCGTCAGCATGTTTGCTTGTGGAAGGTGTGCCGCCGTAGCAAGCAGAGGGACGGATAAAAACCTGGGTGATGGCTCCTGGCTGCAGAACGAGTTACTCTGAGACCCGTTTATAAGATCCAGTGCAACACGCAGCAGAACGCGTCACGGTATCAGAACAGACTCCAGCGGTTAGAATGGCCTAGTCAAAGTCCGGACCAGCTGGTAATCTGTAGGAAGACTTGATGTTCTCAGATGTTCTCAGATGTTCTCCATGTTTGCCGCAGAACCGCGGAGACCTGCAGCCAGAGGAGGTTCTAAAAGGTTCTGACTTGATGCTGAATATAAAGTCAAGCCACGCTTTTCAGAACAAAATGTTAGAACCATAAGTCCGTCCAGTAGAGTCCGTTAGGGCTCGTGTTTGGACCGGGACAGCGCGTAGAACCGTTGTTCTAAGTGAAAAGCTTTGAGGCCTTGCAGACCTGGAGTTCTGCAGGCGCCTAAAGTCAGAATCTTTCAAATGGACCTCTACAGCAGGTTCTGATGGGATCCACCCTGGTTCCTTTGGAACCATTTAAAGCTCCTATCTGCCTCTTCTTCTTGTTTTTCACTCTTATTTTCTTAACTTATTTGTTGGTTTATCAAACCGGGTCTGTGTTGAGTCCTCAGTGAGAATCGCTGCATAAAGCTGAAATAAATCAAACGGTTTAAATCAGATATTTGATCTAATTTCTAATTAATTTAAGAACAAACATGAAGAACGTGAAGGTTCCCCTCAGACTAACGTCTCCTCCTCTACAGCTCAGCCCAACCACGACCCAAACACGCACCACTGCCTGTGCGGCGCTGACGGTGAGACACGCCTCCTGACCGCGTCCCTGCCTGCTCCGGTGCGGTTCTGTTAATGTTCTGGCCGGTCCGGTGCGGTTCTGTTAACGTTCTGCCTTCTGTCCCGTCAGCTGACCTCATCATGCTGGGCCTGGCCACACACGAGCCCAACTTCACCATCATCAGGGAGGAGTTCAAGCCCAACAAGCCGCGGCCGTGCGCGCTCTGCGGACAGATGGGCCACGACATCAAGGACTGTCAGGGCGTGGCCCGGGAGAAGCAGGGCCAGGTCCGGTTCTCCTGGTTCTGTAGTCATTTACAGTCAGAACCCTGCTGTGATGCGGGTTAACTTCTGGACCCCATGTGGCGTCTGTGTCATTGAAGCAGAGCCGCCGCGCTGCTGCACAGAACCTGGAGTCCAGAATTTGGCAGAACTTTTCTCAGTCTGGTTTTCCTGCAGCACCAACATCTGGACCTCTTCTTCTCTTCCAGCACGACGAGTTTGCAGACGCCATGCCGGTCGCCGAGCAGGAGTTCATCTTCATCCGGCTCTGCGTTCTGCGGGAGGTGCGTCGCCCGGCCCAAACGGGCCCGCTTCAGCTTTACTGCGCTGCTAAAGGGGGGAACAGCGGTCAAACTGGACCATCAGGAACCGGGCCTAGTCCAGAACCATTGGCAGTGATCAGCCTGTAGAAACCAGACATCAGATTTAAAACAAAAAGCTCCTATTTCTTTATTTTCAGGCTGAATTAAACTCAATCTACGCCATAGATCAGTTAATCCAGGGGCCCTCAGGGGTCCTCAGGGGCCCCGTCCTGCAGCCGTCTCCTCGCTGCCTGAGTTAAATGTGGGACTGAGAGGCGTCTGCAGAGGCAGAACCTGCAGGACGGGCTCCCTGAGGGCTGCAGGTCAGTGATGAGCGTCTGTCTGCGTGTCCTCAGTACCTGGCCAGAGAGCTGACCATGGCCAGCCTGCCGTTTCCCTTCGACTTCGAGAGGAGCGTCGACGACTGGGTCTTCATGTGCTTCTTCGTGGGAAACGACTTCCTGCCGCATCTTCCGTCCCTGGAGATCAGGTGAGCCTCCAGGAAGCTGCTGCTACCTGGCCGTTAGCCGTTTCTCTGTTCTACAAGAACCTGCTGGAGCCCCGCGGTTCTTCTCACCGTTCTGCCTAATGTAATTTAAAACGGGTCCGTTTGGTTCTGTGGGCTTGGTGTCCACACGGCTGGACCTCCTGGAGCTCAGCAGGTAGAACCAACTTTGGTTCCAGGTCCGTTTTATCGTCTTTGTGGTCTCGCCTGCTGGTGTCTGAGCTGCTGCAGCCAGACGGCCTCGTTGTCTCACCTGCAGCTCCTGTCGGTACCGAGAACCGGACCGGACCTTCTCTGAGGAATAGAACACAATAGAACTCTCCTTTATTGTCCCTCGGTGGAGAAACTCAAGTGCATCAGTTGGAGAAAAGCTGCTTCCTCCATATAAACCTTAAAATCCACCTTTAGGTCTTTTTTCCATTGCCAATAGTTTGGTTTTGTTTATTTTATATATTTAGTTTCACTTTGTGTATTTGCTCTAAATCTCTACAACACTTTGGTCTATCAGCGTCTTTAAATCCTTTAGAAATAGCTTTATAAATTTCTGTTGAGCTGCTCGGCTGGATTTACAGGTTGTTATTGTGTTTTAGGATCAGATGAAGTGTTTGGTCTTTAGTTCATAAAATGAATACTTAGATAAATGGAAGTAAAAGCTTAATGTCTCTGAGAGACGGGGAATCCTTTATTTGTTCCTAAATGCGAGGTGAAAGCAGCTGAAGGCGGTTGGGCTGATTGAAGCCGGCCGTCTGTCAGCGTTTGGCATTTCACGTCCTGTAAAGACAAAGTAATTAGAAGTGAGATTAGGTTCCAGTTAATCAGCTAATCCTCCTCGCTCCTCGCTGATCCTCTGAATGAACGCTGGCATTTTAATCAGAACACTGAACATTTTACAATTAGCATTTTAAATCACTGTCCTCTGCGCCTCCTCCGGTTCTCCTCACACGTTTCATCTCTGCTGCGGCGCCACGATCTGCAGCTTCAGGGAAAAGGTCCAGAAAAGGAGCGCTGGCTTGATTTGGAGCTTTTTGTGGTTCTCAGGTGGAAACGTGTTCAGTCTGAGGAGAAGGTTCTCATCGGGTTTGGTGGAACCCAGAAATCAAGTTTTCTGCCTGCTTTTAGTTCAACTCGTTAATGGTTCTGAACCCACAGATGAATGCTTTGGCCCAGTTTCTGTTAGATGAGTTCAGAACCCGTGGTTCCTAAACTGGTTCTGGGTCAGGTGACAAATGACCTGTATCAGTCAGAATAAAGTGTCACAGATGACAAACGGAGTTTCGGGCGGTTTTGGTATAATTAGATAATTAGATAATGGATAATCCAGTCCAGGTGTGGCGGTTCAACAGGTAGTTGATCTCTGGTCCTTCACCGCTGAGCCACAGAGCCGCTGGCAGGACTTCACTGCTCTGTGAAAACTAGAAAATTCCTGCAGAAATTTAGAGCCGACCTGCTACTCTGTGCGTGCTTCTCAGACCAGAACCAAAGGTTCTCTGGGGGGTTAAATTCACAGAGCATCAAGTTAAATTAAACATTAAGAGCTCTGCTCTCTACCAGGCTAATGAAGCTTCACTAAAACTACTGAGCAAAATGAAGATTAAAAGAAGCTAAGGAGCTATGTAAACACAAAAGAATGATTCAGTGAATCCTGGTTCACTGCAGATCTGAGTTAGAGAACCAAAGTTCATCTTGAAGAACATGGAATGAGGTTAAATTAGCTTAACTCATTTATACCATTTGATTTGTGTTTCAACCCATTTATAATGTAAATCCTGAGTTAAACGAACATTATTTGATATATTTTAAATGATTTTCTCAGTAACTTTAGACTCTTGTTTTTATTAATGTGATTATTGATCCTTGGTGAAACCTCCAGTGTCAACGCCACATAAAATGGACGAGCCAATCAGGATCGGCGGGTGGGATTTACGTAGATGTGGCGAATCAGAGAAGCGACCGTTTGAGACAACGATGGCGGCTCACAGCGAGGAAGCAGCGCTGACATTAATGCTGCTATTTAAACCGTGTTTATCTTAATTCTTTAAAAGAACACCAGAGAACATTTTTTGTTGGTGATGACGATGGTTTTGGTTTCAATGTGAGGGGTAGAAGAAGTGCGGCAGGAAAGATGACAGACAGGTGGCTTATCCAATCACATGCAAGAGTTTTTGGTTAGGCCCCTCCCCCTGAAACGTCTCCAATGGAGCGATCCCAGATGGACGTGCTGAGCTCTGCAGAACGAACTCCGTCTGGCGAGAGTTTGGTTACAGAACAAAAGTCTGTATGAAAACTAAACGTAGTTTATGAAAAAGTCAGCCGCCCCTCATCGTCTATCGTTTAGATTTATACGTGGTTTGACATAACAAGACGATGGAAAGACTCCTGCTTCCTGCCCAGGGAGTTTTGGCCTTCTAAGGTCATTTTTTTTATGCAGGCGGGTTTGAGGAGCTGCAGACGTGAAGAACATCCGTCACGTCTCCTCAGACTCGGAATGTCTCCAGGTTTGACAGAAATAAATGTCTCCACCTCTTCTCGTGTTTTCCCACCAGAGAGGGCGCGATAGACCGGCTGGTGAACATCTACAAAGACGTCGTCCACAAAACAGGAGTGAGTATCGTAGATGTGAGCTGTGGCTGCTGATCCATCAGAAGGAGAGCCGCTCTGACTGCCAGGTGTTCCTCTGCAGGGCTACCTGACCCAGAACGGCTACGTCAACCTGGAGCGGGTGGAGATGATCATGCAGGCCGTGGGCGTGGCGGAGGACAACATCTTCAAGAAACGCAAGCAGGACGATGTGAGAACCGACGTCTTCTGACCTGCAGCCTGAAGGTGAGGAACGCTGCTTGCTTGGTGCTGAAGCTTCTCTTCTTCTGGCCTGTAGGAAAACTTCAAGAGGAGAAACAAGGAGAAACGGAAGAGGATGAAGGTGAGTTGAGCGGCGGGTTCATCCTGGAGAAAACGCTTTAAACACTTTGACTGGAAGCTTTTCAGACTACAACGCATGCGCGGTATATCGGTACCGGTACCGGCTGATGTTGGTCTTTCTGAGACAAATCGGTGTTTTTGTGCCCTTTGGCCTGAATGAAGTGAAGCTTTGTGATGAAGGAATGTCCCCCGTTTGGGTTCTGTGGCCCTCTGCAGGCCGAGCAGCAGGGTCCCGCCTTCATGACCACCGGCCAGTTCGCCCCTCAGGCCCTGGGCAGAAGAGGCGGGCCTGAACCGGTCCACAACGCTCGGTACCAGGCCTACGACATGAGAATGCAGTCGGCGGAGCAGCACAACAAGGTACATCCACTCAGCGTGCAGCGATGGACTCATTTCTGCGTTATTCCTGAATGGAATAATAATAATAATGGTCTGGATCCCTCGCTCTGGTTATCCACTGTTGGTTCTGTCAGAGCTTCAATAACTGCAGAGGTTCTGATTCAGAATATTCCTGATCCAGTTATTGCTGCTTAGCAGCCTGACCAGATGAAGGTTTGTATGCGGTTCAGCTGAAAACAGGTAGATTTAAAGCCCACAGGTAAATTCTCCATATCGTCTCCTTCAGGGCGAGTTTATCCCTCATAGTTCAGCTCATCCATCCATCAGCGGGCCGCTACCTTCATGCAGCAGAGATCTTCTCAGCTGCTGTTTGTTGTCTGAGGAAATGTTAGCATGACCCTCCTGACTCCTGCACACCTCCTGCTTCCTCAGAGATTTAAGCCGACTTCCTCCAACAGAGAGATGCTGTTCTGAGCCTCATGCTTTCTTTGGGTTTATTTCTGTAATTATGTTTATTTTGTGTGGATCTCCACTGATCCAGAGTCTCTGATGTCAAGCCTGTGGTAAATGGTGGAAGGGTAAAGGTTAATGATGGTTTCTCCTGCAGGACGCTGCGCAGTCCCTGAAGTCCATGATGAGGAACGGAGGCAGGGTGAGTCCCGTCAGCTTTCATACCACATACTGTTAAAACCCAGACACAAAGGACGCTGTTGTTGCTCTCCTGCTGTTGTTCAGCCTCATGGACGTCTCACGGGTTATTTATGAAGTAAATCAGTTAGAAACCAACTGATTGGACATAGTCTGGCTGCTACTGCCGACCTTCAGCTTCCTGATTTTCCTTCCTAACTACTGACACACACAATCCAAGCTGGAAACTTGCTTTAATTCTCCAGTTATGTTTGAAAAACTGAGGATTAGCCGCGGGAGGGTTGGGAAAGGCAGGAGTTTGGAATCCAGCTTCTCCGTGAATCAGAGCATCTGCCTTTAACCTTCATCTGATTGCTTCTCCTAAACGAGCCGCAGCAGAAAACGAGCTGATTGTTGGTGCAATCAGAGGGAAACGAAGGGGTTGATTGATGCATCAGGGAGTTATTTGAGGTTGTCCATCATCTGCTGAGGAAGGGACGTCAGCTCCAGGAGGTCCGCCTGCTGCTGTTAGAATGGAGTCATCATGTGTAAAATAGGACCACTGATCAAAGGGAATACCTCCTTAAACAACTTGGTTGGGATTGGGTCTAACATACAGGTAGAAGGTTTAGATGAAGCTAAAATTTTAGATAGCTCAGAAAGCTCTACTGCTTTTAAACAGTTCAGACACTGCGCAGGTTCTAAAGATTCCTCCAATGCTGCCTCACTTACTGAGGACGAGGTAATCATGTTTGGGAGGATGCCAATTATTTTATTTTTAATGGCATCAATTTTATTTATGAAGAATCCCATAAAATCATTACTACTAAGAGCTAAGGGAATGGATGGATCAACAGAGCTGTGGCTCTGGGTAAGTTTGGCAACTGTACTGAAGAGAAATCTAGGATTATTTTTATTCTCCTCAATTAATGATGAAAAATATGCTGCTCTAACTCTGCTGAGGGTCTTGTTATACAACAATAGACTGTTCTTCCAGATTAGGTAGGATTCCTCTTGGTGTGTAGAGCGCCATTTTCTCTCCAATTTCCTAACATTGTGCTTCAAGGAACGCAGCTCTGAATTAAACCAAGGAGCCAGCTTCCTGTGAATAATCACCTTCTTTTTCAAGGGAGCTACATTGTCTAATGCAGAACGCAATGAGGAAGTCACATTGTTAGCAAAGACATCTATTTGTGAATTGGAAGAAACAACATTGCTGCCATCTACAGGGCATTTCTGCAATACGGAGGATATTAAAAAGGGGACAGACTCTTTGAAGATTGATGCAGCATTGTCTGATAAAGATCTACTATAATGGAACCCTCTTTTGGGGGTGGAGAACTCCGTTAGATTAAACTCAAATGTTATTAAAAAATTATCAGATGGGACAGGGTTGTGAGAAAATACTGTTAATTCTTCACAATCAATGCCATATGTCAGCACAAGGTCTAAAGTATGGAGCCGAGAGTGCGTCGGTTCATGCACATTTTGAGCAAAACCAATTGAATCTAGGATAGTTTTAAAGGCAACACTAAGGTTATCACATTCTGTGTCAACATGGATGTTAAAATCACCCACTATAATAACCTTATCAGTATTTAATTCAATTCAATTCAATTTTATTTATATAGCGCCAAATCATGAAACATGTCATCTCAAGGCACTTTACAAAGTCAAGTTCAATCATATTATACAGATTGGGTCAGATTATACAGATTGGTCAAAAATGTCCTATATAAGGAAACCAGTTGATTGCATCAAAGTCCCGACAAGCAGCATTCACTCCTGGGGAACCGTAGAGCCACAGGAAGAGTCATCTGCATTGTACATGGCTTTGCTGCAATCCCTCATACTGAGCAAGCATGAAGCGACAGTGGGAAGAAAAACCACCCATTAACGGGGAAAAAAAACCTCCGGCAGAACCGGGCTCAGTATGAACGATCATCTGCCTCGACCGACTGGGGTTACAGAAGACAGAACAGAGACACAACAAGAGAAACAAAAAGCACAGAAGCACACATTGATCTAGTAATCTGTTCTACATTAGATGGTAGTAGCGGGTGAGCCGTCTTCTCTGGATAATGTCACAGTTAACAGAACGCCAGACCAGGTGTACCTACTATGAAGAGAAAAGAGAGAGAACAGAAAGTTAAAGCAGAAATGACAACACATAATGCATAATTGAAGAACAGTAGAACTCAATATAGTGAGAAAATTAGGTCCTGATATACTCCAGTAGCCTAAGCCTATAGCAGTAAAACTATAAAGGTAGCTGAGAGTAACATGAGTCACTAGTTATAATTTTTGTCAAAAAGAAAAGTTTTAAGCCTAGTCTTAAAAGTAGACAGGGTGTCTGCCTCACGGACCAAAACTGGGAGTTGGTTCCACAGGAGAGGAGCCTGATAGCTAAAGGATCTGCCTCCCATTCTACTTTTAGAGACTCTAGGAACCACCAGCAGACCTGCAGTCTGAGAGCGAAGTGCTCTGTTAGGAACATACGGGGTAATCAGAGCTCTCATATATGATGGAGTTTGATTATGAAGGGCTTTATACGTTAGAAGAAGAATTTTAAATTCTATTCTTGATTTAACAGGAAGCCAATGAAGGGAAGCTAAAATTGGAGAAATATGATCCCTCTTGTTGATTTTCATCAGAACTCTTGCTGCAGCATTTTGGATCAGCTGAAGGCTTTGAACTGCATTTTGTGGAATTCCTGATAGTAAAGAATTACAATAGTCCAGCCTTGAAGTAACAAATGCATGGACCAGTTTTTCAGCATCACTCCTGGACAGAATGTTTCTAATTTTGGCGATATTCCGGAGGTGAAAAAAGGAAACTCTGGAAACCTGTTTAATATGGGATTTAAATGACATGTCTTGGTCAAAAATAACACCAAGATTTTTTACTTTATTACCAGAGGCCAGGTTAATGCCACCCAGATTAAGTGATTGGTTAAGAAGTTTATTTTTTGAGGACTCTGGCCCAAAGATTAAAACTTCGGTCTTGTCAGAATTTAGATGCAGGAAATTTAAAGTCATCCAGCTTTTGATGTCATCAAGACATGACTGCAGTCGAAGTAATTGATTGGATTCATCAGGATTTATGGATAAATATAGCTGAGTATCATCAGCATAACAGTGGAAATTAATCCCATGCTGTCTGATAATTTTGCCTATCGGAAGCATATATATAGTAAAGAGAATTGGTCCAAGGACTGAACCCTGTGGTACTCCACAGGTGACCCTAGAGTTTGGGGAAGATTTATTATTAACATGAACAAATTGGAATCTGTTAGACAGATAAAACTTAAACCAGCCTAATGCTTTCCCCTTAATCCCTACAGTATGCTCAAGTCTTTGTAGGAGAATATTGTGATCAACTGTATCAAACGCAGCACTGAGATCTAACAGGACAAGTATAGACACAAGTCCATTATCTGAGGCCATGAGAATATCATTAGTGACCTTCACCAGAGCTGTTTCAGTGCTATGATGAGCTCTGAAGCCTGACTGAAACTCCTCAAGTAGGTCATTACTTTGTAAATGTTCACAAAGTTGATTAGCAACTACTTTCTCAAGAATTTTAGATAAGAAAAGAAGATTAGATATAGGTCTGTAATTTACTAACTCATCTTGATCAAGAGAAGGTTTCTTAAGTAAAGGTTTAATAACAGCTACTTTCAAAACCTGTGGTACATATCCATTTACTAAGGATAGATTAATCATGTCTAAAATAGTGCCACTGATCAAAGGGAATATGTCCTTAAACAACTTGGTTGGGATTGGGTCTAACATACAGGTAGAAGGTTTAGATGAAGCTAAAATTTTAGATAGCTCAGAAAGCTCTACTGCTTCTAAACAGTTCAAACACTGCGCAGATTCTAAAGATTCCTCCAATGCTGCCTCACTTACTGAGGACGAGGTAATCATGTTTGGGAGGATGCCAATTATTTTATTTTTAATGGCATCAATTTTATTTATGAAGAATCCCATAAAATCATTACTACTGAGAGCTAAGGGAATGGATGGATCAACAGAGCTGTGGCTCTGGGTAAGTTTGGCAACTGTACTAAAGAGAAATCTAGGATTATTTTTATTCTCTTCAATTAATGATGAAAAATATGCTGCTTTAACTCTGCGGAGGGTCTTGTTATACAACAATAGACTGTCCCTCCAGATTAAGTAGGATTCCTCTTGGTGTGTAGAGCGCCATTTTCTCTCCAATTTCCTAACATTGTGCTTCAAGGAACGCAGCTCTGAATTAAACCAAGGAGCCAGCTTCCTGTGAATAATCACCTTCTTTTTCAAGGGAGCTACATTGTCTAATGCAGAACGCAATGAGGAAGTCACATTGTTAGCAAAGGTATCGATTTGTGAATGGGAAGAAACAGCAATGCTGCCATCTACAGGGCATTTCTGCAATACTGAGGATATTAAGAAGGGGACAGACTCTTTAAGTTTTGATACAGCATTATCCGATAAAAATCTACTATAATGGAACCCTCTTTTGGGGGTGGAGAATTCAGTTAGATTAAACTCAAATGTTATTAAAAAATGATCAGACAGGACAGGGTTGTGAGGAAATACTGTTAATTCTTCACAATCAATGCCATATGTCAGCACAAGGTCTAAAGTATGGAGCCGAGAGTGCGTCGGTTCATGCACATTTTGAACAAAACCAATTGAATCTAGGATAGTTTTAAAGGCTACACTAAGGTTATCACATTCAGTGTCAACATGGATGTTAAAATCACCCACATTCTGTGTCAACATGGATGTTAAAATCACCCACTATAATAACCTTATCAGTATTTAACACCAAATCAGACAAGAAATCTGACAACTCATCCAAAAACTGAGTGTAAGGGCCTGGTGGACGATACAAAACAACAAACAGAAGAGGTTTTATTGCTTTGCAGTTTGGATGAGGGAAACTGAGGGTTAAATGTTCAAAAGAACTGTAGTTATTAATTGGCCTGGGACTAATTAATAAATCAGACTGAAAGATGGTTGCCACTCCTCCTCCTCTTCCCACAGATCTGGGAATATGGAAATTTGAATAATTGGAGGGAGTTGACTCATTTATACTAACGTAGTCCTCTTGTAGCCAGGTTTCTGTGAGACAAAACAAATCAATCTGTTTATCAGAAATCAATTCATTAACTAACAAAGTCTTTGGAGGGAGAGACCTTATATTTAATAGACCACATTTAATTGTTTTATTTTTAGGTTCAAGGTGAACCGTATTGATTTTTATTAGGTTTTTATGATTTGTTCCTTTTAGATCAGTTTTTGATCTGTTAAGTTTTGGCCGTGGGAAAGACACCGTCTCAATAGGATAATGGGTGGGTAACAGTACAGAAGCTGCAGAGAGGTGTGTTAAACTACGGCTCTGCTTCCTGGTCTGGACCCTGGGTTGTCAGCATTTAGGAGGACTAATAAATCCGGCCAGATTTCTAGAAAGAAGAGCTGCACCCTCCAAAGTAGGATGGATGCCGTCTCTCCGGATCAGACCAGGTTTTCCCCAGAAAGTTCTCCAGTTATCAATGTAGCCCACGTCGTTTTCTGGACACCACCTAGACAACCAGCGGTTGAATGATGACATGCGGCTAAACATGTCATCACTGGTCAGATCAGGCAGGGGACCAGAGAAAATTACAGAGTCCGACATAGTTTTAGCAAACTCACAAACCGAAGCAACACCAACTTTGGTGACCTCTGATCGGCGTGACCGGGTGTCATTACCGCCAGCGTACACCAAATCAGATAAGAAATCTGACAACTCATCCAAAAACTGAGTGTAAGGGCCTGGTGGACGATACAAAACAACAAACAGAAGAGGTTTTATTGCTTTGCAGTCTGGATGAGGGAAACTGAGGGTTAAATGTTCAAAAGAACTGTAATTATTAGTTGGCCTGGGACTAACTAATAAATCAGACTGAAAGATAGTTGCCACTCCTCCTGCTCTTCCCACAGATCTGGGAATGTGGAAATTTGAATAACTGGAGGGAGTTGACTCATTTATACTAACGTAGTCCTCTTGTAGCCAGGTTTCTGTGAGACAAAACAAATCAATCTGATTATCAGAAATTAATTCATTAACTAACAAAGTCTTTGGGGGTAGAGACCTTATATTTAATAGACCACATTTAATTATTTTATTTTTAGGTTCAAGGTGAACCGTATTGATTTTTATTTGATTTTTATGATTTATTCCATTTAGATTAGTTTAATTAATTTAAGTTTTGGCCGTGGGAAAGACACCGTCTCAATAGGATAATGGATGGGTAACAGTACAGAAGCTGCAGAGAGGTGTGTTAAACTACGGCTTCCTGCAGCTTTGCTCCAGTTTCCAAACTGATCAACTCTTGTGTTTGCACCGCTGGGCTGTCGTCCCTCTGGGTCAGCATTCAGTAATCCCTGTGGTTGGTTCTGAACATGGACTCGGTTCTTGGTCAGGCTGCCGTGCACGCTCAGCGCTAACTGGGAGCGCTCAGGTTCTGATTGGTTCTGTGTCTCTGCTGTGGAAACACTCCAACAAACTGGAAACGAGTCCTCTCCCAGAACGCTTTATTTATTGCACTTGGTTCTGGATCAGCTGGTTCTGGATCAGCTGGTCTCTAGAACAACTGGTTCTGGGTCAGCTGGTCTCTAGAACAACTGGTTCTGGGTCTGCTGGGTTCCATAATGGATCTTGTAAATCAGTACTACTATCAGTAATTTGTTTTCCTCTGCTTTGTGTTGTGGGTTCTGTGGGTTCTGTTGGCCCTGCTCAGTCGTCTGCAGGCGTCAGTGACGGCGCCGACAGCAGAGGACAGAAGAGGAAAGCCGAGGACAGCGACAGCGAGCCGGAGCCTGAGGACAACGTCAGGTCAGACCTTTACTCCCGGCACCGGCCTTCCTGAAAACCTAACCAGAGCAGAACCTCTGGTACCGCTCTGATCTTGCTTTGAAGCACAGCCTTCATCTCTGAGTCTGTTTTCCTGACCAGCTTCTGTCAGTGAATTAGATCCATACATGCGATAATTATGGTTCTAGCATAAGAATTAATTAATCATCACGGCAACAAGGCAGAGAAATGAGATGCACATCCATAATTTAGATAAAATCACTATATCCAAGACAAGTGACAGTAAATAACGTAATGAAACATGTAGATGAGTGGGCTGCATTTATTAATGCATGCAGCCATAAACGGACGCATTCATGGCTGCATGCATTTAATGCATGCATTAATGGACTAATGAATGCAGAATGCATTCATTAGTCCATAAACAGATGCATGCGTAAATGGCTGCATGCATTAATGAATTTAGATAAAATCACTATATCTAAGGCAAGTGACAGTAAATAATATAGAGCAGAGATGTAGATGAGTGGGCTGCATTGATTAATGCATGCAGCCATAAATGCATTTATTAATGCATTAATGGCTGCATGCATTAATGGACTAATGAATGCAGAATGCATTCATTAGTCCATTAATGCATGCGTCCGTTTATGGCTGCATGCATTAATGAATTTAGATAAAATCACTGTATCTAAGGCAAGTGACAGTAAATAATATAGAGCAGAGATGAAGATGAGTGAGATGCATTGATTAATGCATGCAGCCATAAACGGACGCGTTCATTAATGGCTGCATGCATTAATGAATTTAGATAAAATCACTATATCTAAGACATGTGACAGTAAATAACGTACAGCAGAGATGTAGATGAGTGGGATGCATTGATTAATGCATGCAGCCATAAACGGACGCGTTCATTAATGGCGTCATGCTTCAGCTCCAGCTGTTGAACTCTCCTCCACCTCTCCGGCAGTCCCACTCCTCTGCCGATCGGCTCCCGCTGCCCTCTGAGCCTGATTAATATGGAAAGCAGGAGCACTGGAGTAAATTCCTCAGCCACGCTCTCCTCAAAGCTCCTAAATCCAGCGAGCTAAATTGGTATTCATGCCGGCTTTCCCGTCAGGAGGCGGCGCTCCCCGCGGGCTCCTCCGAGGACCGCGGCACAGATGCAGGACGGCCCTGGTTACGTATGCGGAGCAGCATGAATATACCTGAATATACCTGAATATACCTGAATATACCGTGGAGCGGAGGCCTTTAAAGTAGCTCTGCAGTTTCTCAGCCTGTAGATCCCAAAGCTGGTGCTGAAGCTAAAAGTTGAGGAGCATCGTGTGGTGAAGATCAGTGGTGGACTGGAGGTGTGTTTGTCTGCAGGCTGTGGGAGGAGGGCTGGAAGCAGAGGTACTACAAGACCAAGTTTGACGTGGACGTGTCTGACGAGGCCTTCAGGAAGAAGGTGGTGCGCTCCTACGTGGAGGGGCTGTGCTGGGTGCTGCGCTACTACTACCAGGTGAGTGCCTCACCTGCACACCTGCAGCACCTTCACACCTGCAGCACCTTCACACCTGCAGGACCGTCACACCTGCAGCACCTTCACACCTGCAGCACCTTCACACCTTTAGCACCTTCACACCTGCAGCACCGTCACACCTGCAGCACCTTCACACCTGCAGCACCTTCACACCTGCAGCACCTTCACACCTGCAGCACCTTCACACCTGCAGCACCTTCACACCTGCAGCACCTTCACACCTGCAGCACCTTCACACCTGCAGCACCTTCACACCTGCAGCACCTTCACACCTGCAGCACCTTCACACCTGCAGCACCGTCACACCTGCAGCACCTTCTCACCTTCACACCTTTAGCACCTTCACACCTGCAGCACCGTCACACCTGCAGCACCGTCACACCTGCAGCACCGTCACACCTGCAGCACCGTCACACCTGCAGCACCTGCAGCTGGTTCTGAAGCCTGACCCGAGCCCCCAGCTCATGAGAAGGGATTAGCAGGTGTGTCTGTGGTTCTCTGGAGAACCGTCCAGCAGCCTGGTTCTGATGGGTCGGGTCTGTTCTGGAAGCTGTAGCAAACTGCTCCAGGTTCTCTGCACATAAAAACCCAACTGGACCCTGAGAGTCGGGTACTGGAACCAGAAACAACCTCGTCTGCAGGCGGTTCTGGAGCTTAAAGCTGATCTGGACCTTCCAGAAATTCTTCCAGACGGTTGTTGATGTTCCTCCTGGAAAGGAACAGGTTCAGGTGATCCACTACAGGTGGACTCGACACCATGAGAAACCGGACCTTTGGTCCTGGAGGAGACCGGGCCCTCCGACAGATCCAGAGGTCCCGTGAACTCTGAGCTGGATGTAAACTGGGCCCGGTTGGGTTCTGCTGGGCAGTCGGGTTCCTGTGAGCGAGCAGAACTTCTTGTAGCAGCAGGAATGCAGTCCGCCCTCCCTGCGCTCTTTGTCTTCAGATGAATTAATCAGCGCTCTCCAGCAGAGCCGGGGGATTTGTTCGGCCCAATCGTCTCTCTGCTGCTGCCACCGATCCAAACCCGGTCCCAGGGGCCCGTTCTGAAGGGCCCGGTCCGCGTGTCTGTCCTCTGCTGCAGCACATTCACGGTTCTGCAGAATTATGAGCGCGCACGCCTCAGAGCTGCTTCAGCCAAAGCCCGGAGGAACGGGCCGGGTTCTGCTGGGACCGGGTCGCCCCGACAACAGCGGCTGGTTCTGTGTGGCTGCAAAGGTCCAACACTCGACTAGAACACTGAAACGGATCAGTACCAGACCCGTAACCTGTGCTCTGGGTCACCAGCACCCACTTTAAAGTTGCTCTGAACTGTCAGTGGACCAGAACCGGTGTTTAAAGTGGTTCTGGTTTCAGTTCTGAGGGTTCTGGTTGACTGAAGGAGGAACTAGAACTCCTCAGAACCTTTGAAGATGGAAACGGGTCTGTGGCTTTTACCTGGCCAGGTCCAGAACACCGGCCTGATTTATCTTCCTGAATCGGGTCGGTTCTGGGTTTTTATAACGCTTTTTTCATCCCAGAAATGTTTTAAATTTTTTAATCTATGCTGAAAAGATTCAGATTTATTTTATCTGATTTATTTTAATGAAATATTTTTCTAGCTGATTTATTTTTAGCTGTTTTTTTTCTTTCTTTTTTGGCTTTTAAATTATTTTTAGTAACAGTTTAAAGCATTTATCAGTATTAAATGCCAGTGTTTTATTTTTTAACTTCAAAGTGTTTGAAAACTTAATTTTAAAAATTTTGTTTAATTTATTATTTTTTTTATTCATCAGGTTTTTACTTTAAAATATAATTTGTCATTGAAAAATGTTTTATGGTTGAGTTAATTGAGGTTTTCACACCTTTTTTTGTGCTATTTTTTCTATATTTTCCTTTGTTTAAAATATTGTTTTTATTTGTGCCCTAATTTAGTTTTCATTTAAGTGGAAAAACAATAGAATATAAATATATACTAGTGCTATATTTAAGGTTATTATTAGTTTGTTTTTGAGCTTATTTATTGCACTAAATAACTAATATTCACATAAAAGAATATATGAGTATTATAAATAATGCAGCAGTCTAATTTTACATGAAGAGTGAAACATTTGAATTGTATAAATAAATTAGTAATAATGTGATTAAATAGGGTTTTAACTGAAGTTCCAGCTGGAGCTCAGATCCTGTAGTGTCCACAGCGGTAAGCTCTGGTTCTGGTTCTGGTCCCGGTGCTGCTCTCTGACCCGGCGGTCTGGTGGCTTTCAGCGACGGTGGAGATTGGCTCCTTTATTATGTTAAGGCGTATTATCATGTGAATGAGGCTTTAAAGGCTGAGGAGCCTGTGGGGCGAGGAGGCTCTCCTCACACGGAGAGGAGGAGGAGGAGGAGGAGGAGAGAGGAGGAGGAGGAGAGAGGAGGAGGGAGGAGGAGGAGGAGGAGGAGGAAGAGCAGAGAGGAGGAGGAAGAGCAGAGAGGAGGAGGAGAGAGGAGGAGCAGGAGCAGGGAGGAGGAGGAGCAGGAGCAGAGAGGAGGAGGAGGAGGAGGAGGAGCAGAGAGGAGGAGGAGGAGGAAGAGGAGCAGAGAGGAGGAGGAGGAGGAGGGAGGAAGAGGAGCAGAGAGAGGAGGAAGGAGGGAGGGAGGAGAGAGGAAGAGGAGCAGCAGAGGAGGAGAGGAGGAGGAAGAAGCGAGAGAGGAGGAGGCTGAAGAGGAGAGAGAGTCGAGAGGAGGAGGAGGAGGAGGAGGAGGAGAAGCAGAGAGGAGGAGGAGAGAGGAAGAAGAGCAGAGAGGAGGAGGAGGAGGAGCAGCAGGATGAACGCATCCGTTCAGTCCGACTCATCAGGGTTTTTAAATGTCGTCACAGCGCTGCTGAAATCTGACAAACAGAAATCGTTTCTTCTAAGACCGGACCAGATGAACCGGGCCCAGACCGGCAGAACCGGGCCCACCGGCGTCTCTTGGCCACTGAATTTGTCTTTATTCCTGAATCCTGCAGCGGCCATAAAATCTTCAGCTGGTCTGCTGATTATTCTTTAAGTTCACCTTAGAATAATCGTCGTCTTCACCTTTTTTAGTTCCTTTTGTTTGGGTTTTTATTCATAACCCTGGTAATAATAATAATTAATATATTAAGGTTATGTTACTATTATCCCAATGAAAAGTTTTTATTTTTTTTACAGCAGATGGGAATATTAAAAAGGTTTCCTGTTAGCATTTTAATTTAGCATTTTCCTGCATTTATGCTAAGTTACTAAGTTTACTGTTTTAATAATTAAAATTTTAATGAAAAATTGTGTTTCTACACCTGCGGGTGTTTGAGATATTATTCCATCAACTGTTGACCAGATTTATTTATTCCTAAAATTATAAATATTGGTAATATTTATTGATCATGTTTCAAAAAGAAAGAAAGAAAGCTTTTATTTCCAGAACAAACGCCTCTGCAGGTGAAGCTGATTGGAGTCGTTAACGAGCTGCTGCAGCTGATTGGCTGCTAACTTGTCAATTAATGGAGCTGATTGTGATTGGTTCTGCACTGATGCCAGAGCCATCAGAACCTCTCGGGTTGGGTCTTTGGTTGTTTCTGGTGACCGGTACCTCTGGGTGCCGGTACCACTCTGTGTCGGTACCGCTGGGTTCTAACCGCTGGCTCTTGTCGCCCTCAGGGCTGCGCCTCCTGGAAGTGGTATTTCCCGTTCCACTACGCGCCGTTTGCCTCCGACTTCAAAGAAATCAAAGAGATGTTCTCGGAGTTCGAGAAGGACACCAAGCCGGTGAGCTTAGCGGGTTATCGGGTCGGCAGGCGGGTTCTGCAGAGCGGTTCTGACCCGGTCTGTCTGATGTTCAGTTTAAGCCCCTGGAGCAGCTGATGGGAGTGTTTCCTGCCGCCAGCGGTAACTTCCTGCCGGCAACATGGAGGAACCTGATGATGAGCGCGGTGAGTTGAGGAGGAGGGGGGGGGTTCTGGTCCGGCCCGGCGGGTCGGTTCTGTTCTGTTAACCGTTGTTCTGATGCAGGATTCCTCCATCATTGACTTCTACCCTGACGACTTCGCCATCGACCTGAACGGGAAGAAGTACGCCTGGCAGGGTGAGTCTGGCTTTATCTCACCTGGTTCCTCAGAACCGGAGGAGAACCTGGTACCAGACGGTACCGGACCGTACCAAATGGTACCCGACGGTACCGTTTGATCGGACTTTCAGAATCAGAACCTCTAGTTTGAACACTTGTTTCTCAGTTAGCTTCACACTCTGAAGGTAGAACGTTTAAACTGAGTCTGTGATTTAAACGTGAAGAACCCATTTACTGAACCCGGCCTCTCTCTCCGGTTCTGGTTCTGGTTCTGGTTGAAGGCGTGGCTTTGCTGCCGTTTGTGGACGAACGTCGTCTGAGGGCGGCTCTGGCGGACGTCTACCCGGACCTGACCCCCGAAGAAGGTGAGAACCTCTCATCGGATCTCAGCAGAACCATCTGACACAGAACCAGTGGTACCGGTGGTACCGGACCGACGCCACGGTTCTGGTCTAGTGACCCGTCCAGACGCTGAAACGGGTTTTCTTTCTGTTGCAGTGAGAAGAAACAGTTTGGGAAGCGACATCTTGTTCCTCGGCAGGTCGCACCCGCTGTTCGACTTCATCCACGAGCTGTACCGGTCCGAGACCCGCGAGGTACCAGAACCCAACAGAACCCGCCGCTAGGTTCTAAATCTGACCCATCAGAACAAGCTGCTAGATTCTGAATCAGAACCGGCCACTAGGTTCTGATTCTGACCCAACAGAACCAGCTGCTAAGTTCTGAATCAGTCCAGCCAAGTCTGAGAGCAGAAGCCATGAGAGCTTTGACTGGGTGGTAAATGGGCCCGGTTCAGGCTCCAGCAGAACCAGCAGAACCTTGTCCATAGTGTGTGGTGGTCCATCTTGTGTCTTCCAGGCGGCGCCGGTTCCGGCAGAACTCTGCCACGGGATCCAAGGAACCTTGAACCTGGATGAGGATCCGATCCTGCCGGATGAGTAAGAACCGCTGCTTTATCCGGGCTTTTCCTGTGTCTGTGCTGGTTCTGACCCAGAACCGTTCTGCTTCAGGACCGTCAAGTCCCCCATCCCGCTGCTCCGGGACATCTCACACAACAGCTCCATCAAGTGAGTCCAGAACCAGCGCCGCAGGTTCTACAGAACCAAATCCCTGAGAACTGAAGTGGTTCTGAGCGGACCTTAACGGACCCGGACCAGGTGGTTCTGGATTATGTCCTTGTGACCCGTGTTTGTTTGTCGTGGCAGCGTGAAGTTCCTGGACCCGCAGTTCGCCGACGGCTTCGTGTTCAAAGCGGTTCTGCTGCCTGGAGCCAAGTAAGGTTCTGCAGAACTTCTGTCCCGCTTCCTCCTGCAGGTTCCAAAAGGTTCTGATGCTGCGGGTCAGAGACTCGGGTCCAGCGGGTTCTGCGGGTCAGAGGGTTGAGAAGCAGCCGGTTTCTGTTTAATCAGGAACATTTTTTCTTTTTTATTCCCATCTGGTCCAGTTTGTTCTGACCCAACTGGACCAGAACCTTGCTGTGTTCTTGGTGTCGGTTCTGTTTAACGTGTTCTGCTTTCTCTCTGGTTGTTCCCAGGATGCCTGCCGCGGTTCTGAAGCCGGAGGACTACGAGCGGGGGAACCGGGCCCCATGGAGGCCCCAGCTGGGCTTCAACCAGAACCGCCAGCAGGCCCATCTGGACCAGTCGGGCTTCAGAGCTCTGGGGTGATTGTTCTCATCATGGTTCCCTCCTTTAGCTGCAGAACCTCTCCCTGTGGACCCAGGAGCGTCCAGAGGTCCGATTGACCGGCGCCGCTCGGCTTAAAGCTCCAGCAGCCGCTCTCGCTGCGTTTACCATGAGCCGCTGTGAACGAGGTGCTGAAGACCAGCGGTGCTGTGATGGTCCAGATGAGCTGATGGATCAGCAAGAACCCATTAATGACGTTGGAGAACATGGAGAACATGGAGGAGAACACGGAGAACACGGAGAACATGGAGGAGAACACGGAGGAGAACATGGAGGAGAACACGGAGAACACGGAGAACATGGAGGAGAACACGGAGGAGAACATGGAGGAGAACACGGAGGAGAACACGGAGGAGAACATGGAGGAGAACATGGAGGAGAACATGGAGGAGAACACGGAGGAGAACATGGATGAAGGCTCATTAATTAATATTTAGTCAGTGACGCTGCGTGTTTCATCCACGCATCACTTCAGCGTCTGCAGCAGGATGCTCTTCCTGCTCTTCCTCCTGCTCCTCCTCCTCCTCCTCCTCCTCCTCCTGCTGCTCTTCCTCCTGCTCCTCCTGCTGACCCCAGGAGGCGCCTCCTCCAGTCCAGCTGTGGCTCGGCTCCTTACAGCCTCCTGCAGGAGGCGCCGGGTGGCGTTCCCTGAAATCAGCGTCCAGCTGGAGCTCCGCCCTCGCCGCCATCAGCCAGCTGTGGCTGCGACCCTGGCTGGCGTTCTCGTTAAGGAGACGGCGCTAATTGAACATCTGGATCAGCCTGTCTGGCAGCTAATTAGGCTCAGATTGGCCAGTGGCTGATTCTGCTGATGGACCGACCCGGCAGCTGCTCAGAGGAGCTGGGCGCGGGTTTGGTGTGGTGTAGCGATGTTCTGGATGTTCTAGATGTTCTAGATGTTCTGGATGTTCTGGATGTTCTAGATGTTCTGAACTGTGTCTCCTCCCGCAGACACAGCCTGAGCAGGAACCAGCAGCAGCGAGGGCAGTACAGCGCCGCGCCGCCTCCCAGCAGCTACCAGCGGGGGAGCTACAGCCGGCCCGCTCACAGCAGCAGCCACCAGCAGTTCCAGCGTAAGCCTCCCGCACTGCGTCACTACTATTACTATTATTATTATTATTATTATTATTATTATTATTATTATTATTATTATTATTATTACTATTATTACTATTACTATTATTACTATTACTATTATTACTATTACTATTATTATTATTATTATTATTATTATTATTATTATTACTATTATTACTATTACTAGTATTCCTAGTATTACTATTACTAGTATTACTATTACTACTATTACTAGTATTACTATTACTACTATTACTAGTATTACTATTACTACTATTACTAGTATTACTATTACTACTATTACTGTTATTACTAGTGTTACTATTACTGGTATTACTATTACTGGTATTACTGTTATTACTGTTATTACTATTACTTCTATTACTATTACTATTGCTGTTATTACTATTACTACTACTATTACTGTTATACGTTCAGAAAGACTAAAAAACGTTTGATCGTGACAAAATAAGGTTCTAAACACCGAGCCTCTATCCTGGTGATGTTTAACGGTCCTTTATGTGGATAAATAGTCCAGCATCAGGCGTGGCGCCATCTAGTGGCAGCAGGGCCGCTGGAAGTCATTTTCAACATGGGGTGCTGTGAAATTTATTTTGTTTAACCTATAGGCCTATTTGAGATTCAATAAATAAAAATAAATGAATAGATTGAGATTCACTACTTTATTGTCATATACACAGACGTCATCAGTTCTCAGGTCATCATATTCACAATAATTAAACTTCACAATAACCCGGCTGCTCTCCGTTGTCATGGTTACTGTACTAGTGTTCTTCTTCGCTGGTGGTGGTTTTCCAAAAAAATCCGAAATGCGTTTCTGTGCCATATTTCCTCCTCGTTTCTGTCATTAGACTGTAAACTTATTAGTCTGCTGCCGTGAGCCGGATACCTCTTTGCCATGACAACGTGACTTCTGTGAACTCAAAATAATTAAATTAAGATCCAAATACATGTAATAGTAAAATAAAAAAAGTCAAAATCATTTCCCAAAATATTCATAAGAAATGTATAAATTGTGCAAAGTATTTTTATTTTTTTTTAAACAATCTCCCTCTTGCCATTAAGGGGTGCTGTAGCACCCCCCACTCCACGCAGCCATTAGTGGCAGTATCACAGAACTACCATAACGCTGGTTTGCTTAATTAATAAATGTCAGCCTGACTCTCTGCAACGCCTCACAGTAAAGCAGCAGCTCAGCGTGATGAAGACCAACGTTATTAATTAAATAGAACGATCTACAGCAACTTTAAGAGCCTCATATCAGAACATTTAGTCAACTCTGCGTCACATCTGAGCCTCGGCAGGTTTAGCTTCAGTGAACACCAACGTTCAGACTGGATTCCCAGAGACATTCCAGGAAACAGATAATTTAGCTTTTTTTAACTGGTTCTTGGACCTTTCGTCATTGTTTCGCTGGGAGATGCTAATAGCCGTTAGCCGCTTCCTTGTTTTAACCCCTGCTGCACATGCTCAGTACGTACTGCCTCTGTTATAAATAAACACTAAAGGCTTTATTTACTGACAAACTGAGCAGAATAAACATCAAACAGCAAATTAATAACTAATGCGCTGCAGGACGTGATAATCTTAAATAAAAACTGACGTATAAATATAAAGTTGAATAATGCGGCTCTGCACCTTTAAGAGTCAGGATCCATTTAACAGGTGAACTGGTCCGGTTTTGGCTCGGTTCTCCTGAATAGCATCTTTATAGAAGAGGCTCGGTTCTGTGAGAACACCTGAAGCTGTTAAACGGACCTTTGTTAGAGTTCTGGAACCCTGAATCCAACAAAGCAGCAGCGTTAAGGATCGTTGCTCTGCTGCCAGAACCAGAGCAGAACCGGACCTCAGCGGCCCGTGGTACCGCCTCAGAGCGGTGAGTCCCCTAAAACCAGGACTAAGGTTCTGTTCTGGGAAACGCTTTCAGCACCAGAACTGGACCCAACCTGGTGCTGCCTCCCTGTCAGAAGTCTGTGATCCAGTTCTCCTTGAACCTGGAAGACCAGAACCAGAACCGCAGACAGCGCCCCCTGCAGGTCTGGTGCTGTGAGCTTCTTCCATTGACTGGACCATGAGCTGCAAGCTGCAGCGGCCTAGTCAAAGTCCAGACCTCAGTCTGACTCTCACAGAACCGGTGCAGCTGAAAGTGGTTCTGGAAGGTTCTGGAGCTGCAGAACCGGAGCTGGTCAGGATGGTCCATGATGGACATTCGGTTCTGATGGGCCGATGAACCAGGAGCATCATCTGGTCCTGCTGGTTGAAGGTTCCCCGCCCTGCAGGTTCTGGTGGTGGACCCGGTCAGCAGGTTCTGTTACCCTAACCTCCAGCGCCTGTGCAGCAGAACCAGGGTGAGGTCCAGTTTAAATGCAGAACCTGTTCAGAACCAGGGTGAAGTCCAGTTTAAATGCAGAACCTGTTCAGAACCGGGGTGAGGTCCAGTTTAAATACAGAACCTGTTCAGAACCGGGGTGAGGTCCAGTTTAAATCCCTCCTGCCCCTGGGTGGATGCGGGTCAGAGTTCTCCTGCTGCCTCGGCACAGAACTGGATCTGGTTCTGCTGCAGAACTGGATCTGGTTCTGCTGCAGAACTGCGGGCTGACCTAAGGCTGGTTCTGCAGAGGCGTGGGGTTGCTGGCCCGGTGGACCCGGCGTGGTTCTGGGTTTTAATCCCCGGTTCAGACGCTAATTAAGGAGACTGACAGGCTGGAGTGTTGTGCAGTAATTGGACTCTCTGGGTGGTCCACTTCAGCAGAATGGAGCAGCAGCCCGCCTGCTGGCCGCTAATTGACTGCTTCCCCCTACTGGATCAGAACCAGCGCCGCCCGCTACACCGACCCAGTTCTGCTCGCTAGAAGAAGTTCTGTTTGACCCAGAACTGTGAGGAGGAAGGGTTCTGCTTCTGCCCGGGCTAACATGGAGCGTTTAGCGGCGCCGACGGTTCTTTTGGACCTTCTGGACCTCCAGCCCAAAAGCTTCCCGCTCCTCTGGGCCGCAGCGGCCCATCAGAACCAGGCCAACTGGACTCAGAGCAGAAGTGGGAGTGAAAGCGAGTCTCTGGTCTCATGTGGAGATTTAATGTTTTGAGTTCTGGTTCTGGGGGGGGGCGGGTCTGGACCTCCTTTAATAATGTTGGCTGTTTGCTCTCAGCAGCTGCGGTTCTCCCTGTGACCCGGTTCAGCCACTTCAGGTTCTGCTGCTGCAGCTGGTCATCGCCTGGCAACAGTGTCTTTGTGAGCGGCGCCGCTACTTGAGGCGTCCACAATGGCGCCGGCTCAAAGCTCCTCAGACCCCCAACAAAAACATGCTAATGCCCCCCCCCCCCCCCCCCCCCCCCCCCCCCCCCCCCCCCCCGGCCCGGCCCGGCAGCTGACGGTTCTGCAGAGACCCGCTTTCCTTCTGCCTGTTTTATCTGCTTCACCTCAGAAAGTTCTCCTAGAAAACCCAAAAGTTCCCAGAACCGCTCCTCATCCTCTTCTTTGTTCCTGCAGATTCCAGGCAGAACCCGGTTCCGCCGGCGCCGCAGGCCTTCAGGGGCGGCCCGCCCCAGTTCCCCAGGTGAGTCCCCCCCCCTACAGGACTTGGTTCTGATCCGGCGCTGATTATTAAACATGGATTCTTTTCCCGGCCCGGTTCCTCTGGAGGAGGTTTGTGCAGCTTAATGAGGCGTCACTAAGCGGCGCCGCCGATCCGGACCTAATCAGCCTCCCTGATGGAGGTTCCAGGTCCATTGTGGCGCCGTCACCCCGGGTCGGGCCTGATTACCCGGCTCAGAACTCTGAGTGGGGATTATGGAGTCGGGTCGGCGGCGTGTGACTTGGTTCTGTAATGAGGGATCGGACCGCCCCGCTTTATTATCCCCGTCTCAGAGTCCGAAGCCGCTCCGGTGGATCGGACCCACGGCGCCGAGCCCGCGGTCCAGAACTCCAGGGCTCCATCTGATGATCCAGAAGGTCGGGTCGCCGGTTCCTCCAGAACTTTCTTCTGTTCTGGAACCAAACCGATAAAAACTCTGGACTCAGACAGGAAGTAGAACCTCTGATTGCTTCAGAACCAAAGCGGACCTGGTACCGGGCGAGCTAAATGCTCGGCCCGGTACCAGGTCACTGAAACAGAACCCAGCCCGTCAGACCGTTTTAAACACCAGAACTTCTGGAACCTCTGGCAGGAAACGGGTCAGTACCGGGCCTTTCAGCAGGAGACTGGACCAGAACATCTGATCAGATCAACAGCTGCTTCCAGAACCACCTCACACATAAATCCTGTAGAACCAGAACTCCGGACCATTAGAGAACAGAACCCGCTCTCTGTGCGGTCCGGCCAGGTTCTGACCCGTTGGACTAAGTTCTGACGGTGGACGGGAAAATGTTTTATTAGATGTAGAACTTTTGTTTTTTCTCCAGGGGCCCGTAAGAGGCTCCATGTCTGCGTTGAGCGGCGCCGGACCGGACCGGTACCGTTTGGACCTGACGTTCTGCTTCCAGGTGTTAACGGGTCAAACGTTGGTGTCTGCAGGCAGCAGCAGTACCGAGGCGGGGGCCACTCCGGGGGCCACGGCTGGGACCGGAACCTCCAGGCTCAGCAGTCTGCGTACCAGCAGAACCTCAACCGGGCCGGAACCGGACCCGCCGGCTACCAGCAGCGCTACGATTGGACCGATCGCCGCGACAGCCGGGCCCCGCGGCAGCAGCCTCAGGTAAACGCCGGTTCCCAGCCCGGTTCTGAACCTCCTCCTGGTTCTGCTCAACCCGTCCTATTGGACCAGAACCAGTTTGAGTTTTCTGGGTTTTATTCTAAAGAATGCAGAGAAAAGAAAATTAAAGTTTAACCAAATTTATCCAATTTCAGTTTAATTTTCAAATTTCCAGAACCGGTTCTCCAGAACCGGTCCGAGCTCACAGCATGTTTTAAACAGTTTAAGCCTCAGATCTGACAGAAACCCGTGTGACTAATGAACGGGTTCTTCAGCGCCGACCCGGTTCCCCGTTAAGTTCCATCAGATGAAAAATGTTCTGTCGGGTTTTCCCTCCAGAAATTGACGGAACCTCCTAAAATAGAACCGGAGCTGAGACGGTTTATTTTCTTCTTTGATGGTTTTTAATCTGCGGCTCACGGCTTTGTCTCGTCTCCAGGGCCGAGGCTACCCTCCTCCGCCGCCGTCCCAGCGCTACCACTGGAACTGAACCAGAACCAGAACCGGAACCGGACCGCCCGGCGCCGCTTTCAGGACGGAACATTTTTAAAGCGTCTTTGTTGACTGTAGAAAGTTTTACCTTTTTTAAAAGCAACTTGTGTAATGTGCTGTTTTTATTTTCTTTATTTCGTAAAGTGGGTTTCATTTGTTTTCCAGGTGAATAAAAGATGTTTGAGAGACAAACGTCTCCAATAAAAGAAAAAGAAATTAAACATGTTGCTGCAACTAATTTTGTCTCAGAATTATTTTTTACAAATTAGATCAAATTTAATTTACATTTAAGGAAATTATTTTAAATAGATTCAGTGTTTTACTGAACAAATTCAGCTTTTCTGTCAATTTAAAAAGGGGGGAAAATTGCTGCTTGAAAGAAAAACGTGAAATGGAAACTCCTTAAATTCCCAAAATGAAAACCAGCTCAGAGGTACCGGAACCAATTGGACCCGGTGGTTTCCGGGGAAAAGAACTGTCCAGAACCGCGTCTGAAGCTTCGCTGCTGGCCCGGGATCAGTTCTGGGTCAGAAGGAAGCGCCGTGCTGCTCCTGATTAACCGAACCTAAAATCCAGGAGAAAATTCGGGTTTCGGTCCGGATTAATTTATCTTCCAACCCGCCGAAAGTCCGAGTCTGTGCGTAAAGAAAGAGTTTTTACGCGCGGAGAAAAAGGCGCTGGATCATTTCCCTCCCGCAGTCCTCGGAATGTTCTCCAGTTTGTCTGGTTCTGCTCCACTTGTTCCGGTTCTGCCAGGTTCTACCAAGTTCTCCCGTACAGAAGGTTGGAGCCCAGCATGCTGTTGGTGTACTCGATGAGCGCCGCGTCCGTCTGCGTCATGTTGAAGTGCGCCTGCAGGCCGAGCGGCGGGCTCGGAGACAGGTCCTCCAGCTCCTCGGTGGAGGACAGCTGGTTCTGGTTCTGGTGCTGGTTCCGCTCGCTCACCGGCACCAGCTCAGCCGAACCGCTCTGTTGGCTCCCGGCCTGGTTGGGTTCGTCCCGGCAGCTTTTGTCGGTCTTGGGGAAGAGCGGGGAGCCGGCGGAGGAGCGGCGGGAGGCCTGGCACGGCGCGCCGGCCTCCTGCTGCTGCTGCTGGGTGGCTTTGTCCTTCGCCTGCCGCTTCAGCTTGTAGCGGTGGTTCTGGAACCAGATCTTGACCTGGTTCGGGGTGAGGTGGATGAGGCCGGCCAGGTGCTCCCTCTCCGGGGCGGACAGGTACTTCTGCTGCTTGAAGCGTCGCTCCAGCTCGAACACCTGCGCCTGGGAGAAGAGGACCCGGCGCTTCCTGCGCGGCGCGGCGTGGAGCGCCACCACGGCCTTGGCGCTGGGCTCCATCCCGGCCAGACCCCCCACCATGCCGGGGATGTTGACGGCGCCGGGAGCGCCCATCAGCCTGGAGACTGGGAGAGAGTCAGAAATGAGCCGGAACGCTGCTTCGTTTAGTCACAAATTATCACGTTAAATTATTATTATTATTATTAATTTACTTCAAGAATTACTCTCTGAAAAAAAGATTCTATATTTATATCTATTTAGTCTGCTCCATCAACACCAGGTCAAATTCCCTGTAGTGCAAACCTACTTGCCAATAAAATTGATCTAATTCTAAAAAAGCGAAATAATTTTAAACATTAAAATAAAATATTTTTATTGGGAAAAAAATATTCCGATGAATTAGACTTATTATTATTATTAAAATAAGAAGTTAAAATGAGAAAAGCTGTCAGTTTACAGTTTTAGTAAAAACGTAAATAATCAGATGGAGATCAGCGGCTGCACTCACTGCTCTGGTACCGGGGCTCCGGGCTGCTGTACCAGGCTGCGGGGCCTCCGCTGCGCACCGGCTCCTGGTAGGACTGCAGCTCCCCGCCGCCGCAGAAGCCTCCCACGGCCCCCGGGAACTGCGGCACTCCGTGGGGGACATGGTAGGGCCCTCCGGGGCCCAGGGCTGCTGAGGAAGAGGAGGGTGAGGCCAGGTGGTGGTGGTGGTGATGGTGCAGGTGAGGCTGCTGCTGCTGGTTCTGGTTCCGGTAGGCTCCCAGCTGGGCTCCCAGGCTGCCCGCTGCGGGCTCCATGCCTCCGAACCGGCGGTAAGTGTCCTCCATCGGGCTCAGGATGTCTGTGACTGAGAAGGGGGTGGAGTGCTTTGGGCTCAAGGACATGGTGCGTCCTCCCTGCGCCCTCCAGGTCGGTCCGGTCCGGTTCTCCGCGGGTTTGGTTCTGCGTGCGTCCTCCTCCCTCTCTGCCGGTGTGGCGGTGGGAAGGAGTCCAGCTGGGGGCCGGTGGGCCTTATCGCGGCGGAGCCACCGGGAGGAGAGGGGCGGAGCGAGGTGGAGTGACGGAGAAGGTTCGGCTGAACTCATCAGAACTTTCTCTGGATGCTGCAGGTCCGATCTGGACCGCGGGATGCAGAATTTAACCAAAGCCCGAATGTCAGGAGCTTCTCTCTTAAAGTCCAACATCACCTGCCTGCAGTTCAGCCGCTGCTGTTCGGAACCATCGGGTTCGGAAGTGTCGTGGGCCGCTTAAAAGTTCTGCTGCCTGCAGGATGAGCTGGACCTTTCTCCCCGGAGGCGCGGATCAATGTTCTGGTTCTTTCAGAACCCAGAATTTCCAGCACGAAGCGGATTTTGGTTCCTTTTTAATCTGTTTGGATTTTCATGGATCGGAACCCGTCCAGATATTTGTACTAATCTGTTTATTATTTTCATTAATTTAATATGTATCTGGAAATTAATAAACTACGGTGGCCCTGAGGTGCAAAGCACTAAACGGCTAATTAACGGATTGATAAACTCAACACATTGATCCAATAATCTGATCTTTAATATTTAATCTGAAATGGGAAACGCTGAGAGACTTCCTTAAGTTTCAGACATTTATTTTCATGAAGAGAAAATAAAATATATTTCTATTGTAATTAGTTATTATTATTTTTTTTAGTTTTGATTCTTTTTTTTTTTATTTTTACTTTTTTCAATTTACTTTTAAATCTAAAGTTACAAATTTTCCTTTTTAAATCCGACCATCCAATAATCTGCTGACCTGCAGCCATCACGTCACCTCACGCTCTTTGCAGTGGAGCGGCATGACGGTCGGAACCGGGACCGGGACCGGGACCGGGACTGCGTTCAGAGGAAGAAAACGTTCATATAAAGGTTTGATCTCCTTTTTAAATGGTCCCAATGTAAAAATAAATAAACAATCATTAAAACTACTGCTTTTATTCAGATCACTTAAATATATATATATATATATATATATATATATATATATATATATATATATATATATATATATATATATATATATATATAGACAAACACAAATGGCGCTGATGACACAAAGTGAGGAGCCTCCCATGGAGGGCCCTCAGGGCCCATCAGGATGGGAATGTTCGGCGGATCACTGACGGGTTTATGACGTCACTCACGGTTGAACCAATCAGCTTTGCCGGGGCCAGACCACAGCCTCATGTGATTGGCTCTGATGCTGGGGTCAGAATTCCTCCACATGGACCTGAAACAAGGGGAACATTTGTTTTTTCAGTTGTTTGACTTTTATCTTCCTGTTGAAATGAAAAAATAATTATATTTGACCAGAGTTTTTGTTGTGTTCTGTTCCTTTATTGGCATAAAAAAAAACATGAGAACCGAACCAGTAAAGTTCATGTAACAGTCTGAGGTTCAACGTTGTATTTGATTTAAAATAAACTCTGAAGTAAATTTATTTAATATATCTATTCAAGCTTTAATAGAATATTATAATATGTAGCAAATTGCTCCACAGAACAAATTAAAATAAAGCAAATAAACCGGATAAAAAGGCACAAAGCAGAACCCGATATTTTGCGTGGTTCTGGGACCTGAACGCATCATTTCATCCAAGTGTTGAATGGTTTTAATAATGTTGGTGAAGACATGTACCAACATGCTTCCTCCACACCTTCCTGCGTTATTTACCAAAACGGTTCTGGTTCTGGTTCTGGTCACTTTGTCCTCCCAGGGGACGATTTAAAGGGACCGTCACGCCTGCAGAGATCTGGACTCCCTCGGTGGGGACATTCACGCATTTAAAACATAAAATACACAAAACTGAGAACATCAAAACTAACAATGGGAGACAAATTTACAACACAAGAAAAAAAAACACTGTGCAGTTGTTAGTTAATAAAAATAGCACAATAAAAAATAAGCGTACAGATATAAAGCAGTAAATGATGTTTGTGTGGGCGGGGCCCAAAACCAGTGAAGACCGGCCCCCATCACAATAAATACATTTACATTAAAACTGTATTAATTAAATCAGATGGAAGCTGGCGCCACTAATACTGAACTTCTTGTCCGGGGTGCAAGTAAGGCAAGAACCGCCTCCAGAACCCGCTTAGAACCACATCAGCACCAGGAAAGGAACTCATCCTTTTGTGTTAAACTGGAAGCTGCAGGTCTCAGTCGGACACAGAAAGTTTTCACACCTCTCTACACTCAGGGGTTGATGCTGCCCTTGTGCTTTAAAATCGTCTGGATTCATTTAAAAATCTGCTCTTTAAGTGTCTCAAAACACAAATGTTCCCTGAAGCTCAGATTAAGCAGTTTAGGTAATTAGTTTGGATTTTGGGCTGGAGGATGTTGCAGGATATTAACCCCGGGTCATGCCACCCTGGGTGGAGAGCCTCACAGAGAAGCTTCAGATAAACGAGCCTCAGTGTTCTCTGCTGGACGCCACATGATGAAGGAGGCGGCATGAACAGCTTTAATCTGTTAGTCACTCTGACTGGTTACAGAGAACAAAAATAGGAACTCATGTTGCGGTTCTCAAACTTTACATTCAGAGAGCATCAAAGAGCCGGCCGGTAAAACCCAGAACGACGGGAACACGGTTCCCCTCATCCTGGTTCCTCCTGACCAAACGACTCCTGAAGCTGAAGGTTTGTCCGCTCCGGCTCTCGGTTCCTGCCTCAGCGGCTCCTTTCACTCTGCGGCGTACTTCAGCCTGGGCTCCTCTGGAGGCTTTGGGGCCGAGCAGCTGGGCCCCTGAACGGCTCTTAACAGGCAGCCCACTCCACTGGGGGGAGGAGGAGTTCTGGCTCTATTCACCGATTCATTTCCACTCAGCTTTGTCTTTGGAAACTGGGTCAGAGGAAAGACCTGCTGGTTGCAGGAGGTTTAAAATGTTCTGCTTCCTGTTGGGGGGATCCAATCAGGGAGCAGGATCTGTGCCGCACGGTTAAATCCTCAGACTGAGCTCTGAAACAGGCAGAAACAACTTCACCGTCTGAATCTTTCACTGCTGCTGGAGAACCTGAATGTCCGGATCCGACCTCCACGTGGATTTTATCTGGCAGACAAACACCAATTAGTGTAACGCTGAGAAAGAGAGTACAACTGAAATGTAAATTTAAACATTTTTTTAACAAATAAAGATCTAAAACATCTGTCATTAATCTGTGTTCAGCTACCAGTACAATCAATAAGCAACGTGTCGCCACTGTTCCACCTGATCTGTGGCTATTGTTAGAGAACATTAACGAGACCCGGTGGTGGCAGCATCATGCTGAGGGAAGCAGGTCAGAGCGGATAGAAGATGGATGAATCAGGAGAATCCTGGAGGAGAACCTGTTAGAGGCTGCAGGAGACCTGGGGTTCTCCTTCCAGCAGGAGAACCACCCTGAACCTGCAGAGATATTTTAGGATGGTTTAGACCAGAGCAAATTCAGGGGTTAGAACGGCCTAGTCAAAGTCCAGACCTTAATCCAACTGAGAATCTGTGGAATACATTTTCAGTCTCAAACTGATGAATTCCTTACGTCCAGCTTCACGGTTGAATTAAATTTTATTTATATATCCAAAGTCAGACTCCATCGGAGTACTTTCTATGTTAGATGGTAATAGAGGATGATCTGCCTCCCCTGATGATGTCACAGCTAACAGAACACCAGACCAGGTGTACCTTCTATGAAGAGAAAAATGACAGACAACAAAAAGTTAAAAGCTGAAATAACAACAAACAATGCTGATTGGAGAGCAGTAGGAGAACTCAGCAGAGAGAGAGAAATAGACCCTGATGTCCTCCAGCAGCCTAAGCCTATAGCAGCATAACTATAGAGGTAGCTCAGGGTAACATGAGCCACTCTGACTAGAAGCTTTGTCACAAAGGAAAGTTTTAAGATTAGTCTTAAAAGTAGACGGGGTGTCTGCCTCACGGACCAAAACTGGGAGTTGGTTCCACAGGAGAGGAGCCTGATAGCTAAAGGATCTGCCTCCCATTCTACTTTTAGAGACTCTAGGAACCACCAGCAGACCTGCAGTCTGAGAGCGAAGTGCTCTGTTAGGAACATACGGGGTAATCAGAGCTCTGATATATGATGGAGCTTGATTATTAAGGGCTTTATACGTTAGAAGAAGAATTTTAAATTCTATTCTTGATTTAACAGGAAGCCAATGAAGGGAAGCTAAAATTGGAGAAATATGATCCCTCTTGTTGATTTTCATCAGAACTCTTGCTGCAGCATTTTGGATCAGCTGAAGGCTTTGAACTGCATTTTGTGGACTTCCTGATAGTAAAGAATTACAATAGTCCAGCCTTGAAGTAACAAATGCATGGACCAGTTTTTCAGCATCACTCCTGGACAGAATGTTTCTAATTTTGGCGATATTCCTGAGGTGAAAAAAGGAAACTCTGGAAATCTGTTTAATATGGGATTTAAATGACATGTCTTGGTCAAAAATAACACCAAGATTTTTTACTTTATTACCAGAGGCCAAGTTAATGCCATCCAGATTAAGTGATTGATTAAGAACTTTATTTTTTGAGGACTCTGGTCCAAAGATTACAACTTCTGTCTTGTCAGAATTTAAGTGCAGGAAATTTAAAGTCACCAGCTTTTGATGTCATCAAGACATGACTGCAGTGGAAGTAACTGATTGGATTCATCAGGATTTATGGATAAATATAGCTGAGTGTCATCAGCATAACAGTGGAAATTAATCCCATGCTGTCTGATAATTTTGCCAATGGGAAGCATATATATAGTAAATAGAATTGGTCCAAGGACTGAACCCTGTGGTACTCCACAAGTGACCCTAGAGTTTGAGGAAGATTTATTATTAACATGAACAAACTGGAATCTGTCCGACAGATAAGATTTAAACCAGCCTAATGCTTTCCCCTTAATCCCTACAGTATGTTCAAGTCTTTGTAGGAGAATATTGTGATCAACTGTATCAAATGCAGCACTGAGATCTAACAGGACAAGTATAGACACAAGTCCATTATCTGAGGCCATGAGAATATCATTAGTGACCTTCACCAGAGCTGTTTCAGTGCTATGATGAGCTCTGAAGCCACTGATCAGAGGGAATATGTCCTTAAACAACTTGGTTGGGATTGGGTCTAACATGCAGGTAGAAGGTTTAGATGAAGCTAAAATTTTAGATAGCTCAGAAAGCTCTACTGCTTTTAAACAGTTCTGTCCTGCTTTGCTCCCTCCGAGGACGTAGATCTGTTCTTTAAAGATGCTGAGGAGTGTTTCTGACAGAACACAGATCCAGAACGTTACACACTTGGATGTTCTGTGTGTTGGAACTATTTTCTGCTGCGGATGAATCTGTTTGGTGACGTGGTGATGACCCCAGTACCTCCTGGACCTGGGATGGTTTCTGCTCTGCAACAGCTCAATGTGGCTATTCTTCAGGTTACACCTGCAGAGCAACAAAGGGGCTTCATGTCGGCATGGCAACGTGGGGTCAAAGGTCACCAGTCCAGGAGTGGTCTTCAGAAATCCTGCAGCGGGTCAGCTTGTAGGTCAAGGAGGCGACTCTTTAGTGTTTGGAGAGCGCCTGGAAAGCTCTGATGAACCCACGGTGGAGGGGGGGGGGGTTCCAGGAGTGATGCTGAAAAACTGGTCCATGCATTTGTTACTTCAAGGCTGGACTATTGTAATTCTTTACTATCAGGAAGTCCACAAAATGCAGTTCAAAGCCTTCAGCTGATCCAGAATGCTGCAGCAAGAGTTCTGATGAAAATCAACAAGAGGGATCATATTTCTCCAATTTTAGCTTCCCTTCATTGGCTTCCTGTTAAATCAAGAATAGAATTTAAAATTCTCCTTCTAACGTATAAAGCCCTTAATAATCAAGCTCCATCATATATCAGAGCTCTGATTACCCCGTATGTTCCTAACAGAGCACTTCGCTCTCAGACTGCAGGTCTGCTGGTGGTTCCTAGAGTCTCTAAAAGTAGAATGGGAGGCAGATCCTTTAGCTATCAGGCTCCTCTCCTGTGGAACCAACTCCCAGTTTTGGTCCGTGAGGCAGACACCCCGTCTACTTTTAAGACTAATCTTAAAACTTTCCTTTGTGACAAAGCTTCTAGTCAGAGTGGCTCATGTTACCCTGAGCTACCTCTATAGTTATGCTGCTATAGGCTTAGGCTGCTGGAGGACAGGAGGAGTCTACCTGGAGAACAGGTGTGGAAATACTGCCGTGTTAGGCGTTCTGATATGCTGCAGGTCCACAGAGGAAGAGGAGAGGGCTCTGGGAGTCCATCAGAAGAGACGGCCAGGTAGGAGTGAAGAGGATGGATGAACTGTAGAAGAATCCAGGCTGAAGCACGTATGTCTGAAGTTCAGTGAGAAACCAAGTTACGACTAGAAGTAACAATTCAGGAGGAACCTCTGAGCACCGTCTCTGCCAAAGAAGGTTTCTCTGCATGAACAGTGAGATGATGGGACACAGCTGAGCTCGCTCAGCCCTTAGGACAGCAGCGCCACCAGCTGGGGGAAATGGGTAAAGCAACATACTTGCGACTCCACCTGAAAAAAGAGGAGCAGTTGAGGTCCAGGACCTCCAGGGGTGACACCTTCTCTGGTGACCCGTGTTCCTCTCCTGGATGAAACCCCCGCTGCAGATCTCGCTGCCATCAACTCTGAGGACGTTCATTTTAAGACACAAGAACCGCGGTTCAGTTCTTTTGGGTTTATATCGTGTCTGGTTGGACCTTTCAGCCCTCAGTCAGTCTGCAGCGGATCCAAGCCCGGTTCTGGGTTCTGTTGGAGATTCCTCACCGTTGCCACATACCTGCTCAAGAGCAGAGATTGCAGCAACCAGCTGGGTCTGATGTAGGCGGTACCAAGATCTGGTCCTCTGGACCTGCAGCAGCGATCCAATATCAGCAGCCCACACATGTGGAGCCCGACTGGGCAGAACCAGAACCCGCTGAGTTTGTCCTCAGTTCCCATGATGGCCCAAACCCGCCACCTCAGATAGATCAGTGTTCCCTTTGGTTCTGATCTCTGCTTAAAGTTTAACTCTGACCCCTTTCTTTACGTCACAGTTAACGAGCTTAACGAGTTAATTAAGCGGACCTACGTGTTCTCCAGCGCCGCGGACCTGAACAGCCTGGAGCTCTGAGAGCTGCGAGGATCAGGAGAACGACTTTATGTTCAGGTCTGAATTTCACAGGAAGTCAGAGACGCTGAGACAAAAGAACCACGGTTCTGACACGGATCCTGTCACAACTCTGTGCAGCTGGAGGACTTAATGCGTTCTTAACATATTCATCTCGTTCTTCATAGTTTTTATTGATTACAGTTTTGTTTAAATTGTTGCATCTGAATAAGAAATAATTTAATGGGTCGTGGCCCGTTGGCCTCAGGAAACATTGATGTTCTGCAGCTTTGAGGCTCCAAGGGAACCAAGCTGTAGTAAAATAAAACCTGTGGTTCTTCTGGTTCTTCTCTGCTCCAGATGAATCTGGATCAGGAGAACTGTTCCCAGGAGGCGTTCCTGATGGGAAACATCTGCAGCTGGATGTTCTGACACGGTTTGGTTTTCTATCAGCTGAACAGGAACGGGCCAGCAGAACTTTCCTGGTGGGGATCCTCTGGTTCTGGTGGGTTTTGGGTCTGGAGAACTTTGGGTCATGATGGATCTACTGTGGCCTGGTTCCTCTGTCTGCTGCTGCCACCTGCTGGCTGCGCTTAAAATGACAACAACTAAAACCTTTAAATCAGATTCAGGACAGAAACGCCAAATGTTATTTAGTCTGAATAAATGTTCTCTGGATTTTATAAACAACTAATTCAGATAAAATGATTTCCTGAAATGGAGAAAATAAAAAAAATAAATGTATTAGAGAGCATGAAACCCCGGTTTGTTCTGAACCGGGAGAAAAAAGGAAAAATGATTTTAAATCTGGAATAAAGGAGCTTTCCTGGATTCATTTATATTAATATCATTTATAAAACTGATTTTTCTTTCTTATCTTCTCAGGTGATGCTAGAAATGCTCCTTCCCTCCTTTAAACCTGCTGAGCCTCGGCGACCAGCCCAGAGTCCATCTGTGGTTCTGCTGGTTCTGGTGGACCAGTCAGGATGTTCTGCTCAGATGTTCTCACAGACCTGCTGAGGAACATGCATTTACCAGCTTGATATAAAAGCACAGAAAACTAAATGTTTTAATGCCTTTATTCATCACAACAACGTTTTAATTACCGACACCTTTCAGAAAACCTCCGCTCTGCTTTTCTTCTGCTGTTGGTTCAGATAAAATGTTGAATCGCTTCTCAGAACCAGAACCAGAACCACCAGAACCAGAACCGGGTCCGGGTCCGGGTCCATCTCCTCGGTTCTGCGGCAGCAGCTGAAGGACAGTCTAAGCATCTCGCTGCTTCCTGCAGGCGACCTCTTCTTCCTCCAACCTTCTCACTTGGAGGCAAAGATTCTGCTGGACCCACGAAAGGTTCTGGAACCAGAGAAAGTTCTGATCCCGACTGCTGCAGCTTTCCTCAAACATCCCAGCCGGTACTTTAACATCCTGGACCTGCAGCTTGGAACCGTTTCTTCAGGTGTGGAGTTGATGTTTGTCTTGAATGGACCGGTTCTGGTTCCAGATTAGAACCCAGCTGGAAACGAACCAGGCAGAAAGGTTCTGTTCAGGTGGACAGGAGTTCTGGGTGTTTGAGTGAGAGGTTCCGGTTTCCTGCTGGCTGAGGGGAAGACATGACCCAAATGTTCCAGGTTCCAGAACCCAAAGCTCCAGAGTTCTGGAGGCTCAGCTGTGTGCCGGGCTCGGTCCGGAGAATCAGATGATCCGCTCTAATATTGGACCCAAGCCCAAAAGGATTCAGAACCGAACATCTGGAAACAGCTGCAGACAAATTCACCAACATTCAAACAGAAACGAGGATTTTTGGATCATTTCATTTGTTAAAATAAAATTTAGACATTTTTTCTGCTTTTTTCCGTTTTTTTTTTTTTTGTTTTTTTTTTTTTTACAGTTTGATTTCAGAAGAACCAGAACCGAGCCAGAATGTTTGGCACTGCGCTGCTTCCTCTGCGTTAAACTCAAACATTTATTCATAAATATTCACCAACAGAATAAATAAATTAAGCTCACAGAACCGCAACAAAACCAAACACGGGATCCTGGATCCGTTCCTGCCGCTCCTCAGTGTTCCATGCGGAGAACATGTGGATCCAACGGAAAAGTTCTGTCGGGTTCGGTCACAGTCCAGTCCGAACCTCACCAGCCCCAGGGGTAGATGTGCGCCAGCGGCTGCGCTCCGGGGAGCTGCGGCGGCGGTCCGGTCCGCTCCGGGCCGCCGGCGGCGCGCAGCAGCGGGGGGTAGGCGCACAGCAGCGGGGGGATCCCGGGCCGAACCTCCAGCGCCTCGCCGGGCTTCGCGTCCCGAACCAGGAACGGGATGGCGAGCCCGCAGGCCGGCAGCAGCTGCAGCGCGTCGCGGCCGCGCTCTGCGCGTGCGCGCTTCATCTTGTAGCGGTGGTTCTGGAACCAGATCTTGACCTGGTTCGGGGTGAGGTGGATCAGGCCCGCCAGGTGCTCCCTCTCCGGAACCGAAAGGTACCGCTGTTGCCGGAAGCGGCGCTCCAGTTCAAAGGTCTGCGCCTTGGAGAAGAGGACCCGTCGCTTCCTTCCGCGGTTCTTCTGGACCGAACCGAGCCGGGCGGCAGCTGTGGACTGCTCAGCGGGTTGGTTGGTTCCGGAGTCTGAGGTAGAAATGAAAAGTAATTATTACTGTCAGAAAACCTGAAGGTCCAAACGGAGAATGAACTGAGTTGGAAAGTGGGGCCCGGTTCGGTTCGGCTCGGATGATGATGGTCTGTCTGGTCCTGGTTCTGATGGTTCTGATGAGACTGATGAAGGAGGAATTCCTGATTTTTCCAGAACCGGGAATAAGGAGGAACACTGACCTGCTGCGCGGTTCCACCGGGTCCAACTGAACCCGAGTTTCTGCGCGCCGTCTGGTTCCGGATCCTCCACAGAGGCTTCTCTGGAGTTCTCCTCCTCGGTACCGGACTCACATGCGCCTGAGGGGCTCGGGAGGTCCAGAAGGTCCCGCACTGAGAACCCGGTTCTTCCTCTGGAACCGGACGGCATGGCGCAGGCGCGGAATGAGAGAGAAAGTTCCAGGTTCGGTTCGTTTAAAGCGGAGCCTGCAGCGCGGTTCGGTCCATGAATGCTGGGAGTTTGGGTCGGACTGAGTCCTGCTGCTGCTCACAGGTTCTTTAAGAAGGACGGAGGCGGTGCCGGAGAGAGGAGAGAGGAAGGCTGCTTCATCTCTGAGGAGCTTCTTTCATCCATCTGTCGGTCCAGCGGACCGAACCGGGCCCGCAGGTTCTACAGGCTGGTTCGGAGCTGCAGAGAGGAAGCAGCAGAAGATCCGTCAGAACTTCTAACACCTGAAACTTTTACAGATTTGAATATTTTTGATCAAAGACCAACAGCTTCAGTCCTTCTGGGCTGCTCGCTCAGAACCTGAGGATCAAACGGAACCGTTTACGGATCTTCTGGGCCAGAGCAACACGACCCGTCGCAGAACCGTTCCAGTTCAGCCCAGAAACCGATTATCAACACGTGACGATGAGTCGAGTCGTTGCTGAAGTTTCAGCTAACAGCGACGCACGGTGGTGGCAGCATCATGCTGCGGGAAGCGGGTCAGAACCATCCTGCTATAAAACCCGTTACACCCTGAGACTGCTGGAGGTTCTCCTCCCAGCAGAACCGCCCTGAACGTGCAGCCAGAGCTATTATGGGATGGTTCAGTCATCGGTTAGAATGGCCTAGTCAAAGTCCAGGCCTCCTGCATGTTCTAGATCCGGCCCGCTTCCACACATCTGACCCAAATGAGCGATTCTCAGTCTGTGGCCCAGGTCTGCAGAGTTCTGCAGAGTTCTGCAGAGTTCTGCTGATTCAGCGCTTACTGGGTTCGGCTGTGTGGAACCAGGACATCTGGAACGTGCAGGAACCCGGACCTTGAGGACTAGCTCTGTTCTTCTGGTTCTGACTCAGCGGGCCTGCAGATAAATGCACGCCACACTTTTCAGATGTTTGTGTAAAAATCTTGAAAATTTTGAGCTCCTCTCCTCGGTTCTGATCTACTGGTTCTGTCACAGAAGATGTTCTGTTGGAACGAGACGTCCACTGAATGCTGCTGATTCAGGGCCCGGTCCGTTTAGTTCTGATGGTTTGATTGTTCATGCACTGGACTTCGGACCAGCCGGTTCTGGTTGATCGTTCTGTTGCAGCAGCTGTCGATCAGTTCAGTTGTTCCTGCAGGTTGGTCCACCAGAACATGTTTGCTGTTTCCAGAGGTTCTGTTGGACCGGAACAACCTGGCTGGACTAGAATCGGTACTGGGCTGGACTGGGCGTACTGGATCTGACGTGAAGTAAATGTGAACCAGGCCGGATTCTGAATGAGTGGACATTACCTGCAAGCTGAACAGAACCGGGTCGGTAGGCGGACAGGTTCTGACCCAGTTTCAGATGGTTCAGATGGAACCAACCAGCACAGAGAGATGGGTCAGCAACTCTGACCCAGTCTATGTTCTGCTGATCTGCCTGATGTTCCATCTGAACCATCTGAAACTGGGTCAGAACCTGTCCACGTACCAACCCGGTTCTGTTCAGCTTGTTTCTGCAGGATCTTCAGGACTGCCGGGTCTTCGCTGCTGAGGTGGTCTCAGGTTCGGAGAGAACCCGAACTGCTTGTTTCCAGAAGAACGCTGGCTGACCCCAGAGGAACTGGGTCTTCCACACTGGAAGCACCTGTCAGTGTGGAGGTGCATCATGGGAAATGTAGGCAGGTACAGTGTTTCTGTTGTCAGATGAAACCTGGAACTGATTGACGGTTCAGTTTCTGATCAGTTTGGAAATAAAGATCAGAGTGAAGCAGCTTCTGTCACTAACTGATCTTTGCTCTCCAGCCTTGTCTCCGGATTTGAACCGAGACCCACAGAACTAAAGGAGGAACGTTCTGCTGCTGGTTCTGGTTCTGGTTCTGCTGCGAAACGCTTCAGTCCAGAACCTGAAGGTCCAGATCCGGGACCGACAGTTCAGGATATTCCTGGTTCTGCTGGGCAGCGCCGCGCGTGCAGGATCCTGCTGGGTGGTCGGCCTCTGCGCAGGCGCAGACACGCGCTGCCGGTGTTGAATGGAGCGGCTCCATTGTCCTTCGGCCCCCCATGATGTCTGTGTTCTAGGTTATTGTGTTGGACTCTATTAATCTGCGTCTCTATATTCTATTTAAAATAATAAGATCATCTGGTGCTTTCCAACATGAATAATAACAATAAATGTCATTATTATTCAGGGTCTCAGCTTGTGATGCTGCAGCAGCAAATCAACAGAAAGGGAACACATTTAAATTAAATTAAATGTTCAGGAACGAAAGACCAGGAAATAAAACACGTGCAAGTGTAAAATAAATAAAACCTGTTAAAATATACCGAATATTTCCATAAAACCACAGACACACCCAAGCAATCAGCAACAAAGTGACTAAAGTAAATAAAATAATAACGAGAAATTAAGAATGGAAATAAAAATGCAACCAACTCTGGGACAATAAGAGAGCAGAAAGTGAAAAGGCAATAGTAATAATAATAATAATAATAATAATAATAATAATAATAATAATAATAATAATAATAATAATAATAATAATAATAATAATAATAATAATAATAATAATAATCTTTATGTAATATATTTTACATTTTAAATGATGTCCAGTTTTATCCACAGTTTCACCACATGCAACATTTTGATATGAAAAATTACTTTATCAAAAATGTAATATATTATACGTTAACTTTATTGTTCATCAGATTTCCTGAGATTTGTGTTTGACATCTGGCAACTAACATAAAAACATATAATTCAAAGGAAATATCTTATAGAACACCGTTACTAAAAACAACATTTAACCCAATTAAAACAGATTAAAATAAATGGATGAATAAATGATGTCAGCAGTGATTAAATTAGCTTTAATCCTCTTTTCTCCTGCCAGGCGGCAACAAACGATGAGCAGAATCTTTCTACGTCTGAATTTATGGATGAATTTATTTTCCTGGCCTGTTCAGCTCGTTCTTGACTTTGACTCAGAGGTTTCCACATGTTGAAAGACACGACTATAAGTGTCCTTTACAGCAGCTGTAAGGTGTGCCTGCTAACATCAAACCTCCTTAATGAAAAAAATCTAAATCAAATAAATAAATGAATGTATATAAATAAAAAAATATAAATAAATAAATAAACCTTCTTAAAACAGAGAGGCTGACCTGTCAGCCTTTAACTGTTATTTTCTATAACTCTTCATATCACTGTTCTGGGTTAAAGTCCTCTGAATGAGTCTAAATTGCCTTAATGAGTGGAAACGTTTCTGCTGCTGCCCTCCATCCACATCGCTTAGCGCAGACCGCCCCCTGCTGGCTGAAGGAGGAACTGTCCAAGCGTCAAAGTTGACTCAGAAGATAAAGTTTTATTACTTAACGTCAGAAAAAGCTTCAGTTTACTGTTGATGTCGAGCCTCTCAGTCTTCAGGTCCTCCAGGAGAACGTTCTGCTCTGGAGAAAGTCAAAAATGTACCGCCCAAAATAACGATAGAATAAAGGATTGATGCTGATCGTTTCATTAACGTTTCATTATGACCATGAAAGCTCCTGACTGGTGACTTCACCAGAAAAACTGGAGCCATGAGGCAGAAAGGCTGAGTCAGCGTCTGGGAGATCAACCTTTAGTCTTTTCATACTTTGTTAATTCATTATTGGTTGTTTTCAAGTTACATTTTTTGTTAATTAGTTTTATTGAAAATCACATCTGTGAATTTTATTTAGCCAATGATTTATAGAACACATAGCCAGGATCAGGGGGATTGGGTGTTTTTACGTTAAATGTCAATATTTTTTATTATACTCAGGAAGAGGAAGAAGAACAGAAAACAGGAAAGTTTTCTACTCAGATGTTTTACATTTTCCGGTTTTCTCTGGTGTTTGATGTGTAAAACTGTTTTTATGACTTATGACAGCTTTTATGAACGGATGGTGAGTTTTTTTTTTTTTTACTGCAAACAAATCTTTTGTGTTTCTTTGGACTCTGAACCAAGTTCTGGTCTCTGACGTCTCCTCTGGGTTAAAGTCTGTTTTTCCATCGGTGAGGATCTGAAAGGCCCAATAAAACTGAATCAGCAGCAGTAAAATGTACTTCCTGTAGAAATAATTCCCAGTGATGCAACAGTTTTCATGGGAGGAATAAATATTAAGCATCGTTGCACCTTGCAGGCATTAAAACGGCTGCAGGGGCAGAAATCCGTTTTCTGCAGCCGGTTTATTTTTCCCCCTTTAACACATGAAACGGACATTTAGTTGAAATCATTATTACTCTGCAGATTAATAGTTCAATAGAGAGATATGGCCTGATGGGGCACATAGGCACCAGGCCTGAATTAATGTGGCGGCAGAGAAAAACCCAGTTTGGAGTATTTTCTGAGCTGAGGAGCTCCTTTTGTTGTCTGCCAGCAGCTTCTCAGCAGCTCCATGGATGAACTGGAACCATTAAAAGGCTGAACAAGCGTCCAGATTCGATGTTCTGACGTTTAAAAGTTGTTAGATTAAAGTTTTGTGCTTTAAAAAAGAGAAACTGAGATGATGAATATTTATTGGACACAAATTTCTCTGTACCATTTCTGATTTGTTTCTTCCAGAAATGTTCAGATGATTTAAAATTTTATTTTAACTAATAGTTTTTTTACTTTTCTGTTTAGTTTGGTTTTTCTTTGACTTTTATGGTTACAATGGAACCTGGTTCCATTCAGACCAGTAGTTGTTTTCAACCTTTCCGCTTAAAGACAGGAGAAACATAATTTATATACCGCTACTAGGAGTGATTTATTTTTTCTTCCAATTATTATTATTATTATTATTATCAAAAGCTTCGTTTTAAAAGTCTCTGTAAGGGAGTCGAAGATTAAACTAAACTAGCCTGGAGTAAAAGTCTGAAAATATTTCCATCATAAATAGATTCTTTTTTTAACCGAACCCAGTCGGTTCTGGCAGCATTTTCCGGTTTAAATTCTCCATCCTCCTCCCCGGACCCTCCGCTGTCCTCCGCCCGCAGCGTGGCCTCTATCCCCGGTCTCGCTGCTCCAGTCCCGGTCCACTGCGGTCCAGATGTGATCCATCCGAACCGACTCGCATGAAGTGATCGGAACCGGGCCACAAACCTCAGGCCTCTGCTGTCTGAGGTTAAAAATAACTTAATTGTGTTGAAATCATTTGCATGAAGCAGAAACATTCATAGTTTAATGATGCGGAAAACATTTAAGGATCAAACAGCTGCTAAATTTCTCCAGATTTCAAATTCTTGATTTTAAGTTGTTTGCACAAAAATTTATTTTACACTTCTTTGTCCTGCTGGGTGTGTCTGACTTCCCAGCATCTGCTGTCCAACCCGGAATCATTCACACCCTGGAAATCTGGCCAACGTGGCTCTCTAATATGCAAATATATGGAAAAATGAAATATAATCTGTTATCCTGGGCTTGGCCAGCAGGTGGCAGTATTGCGCGGTAACGCTAGATTTGGCCCTCCTCGGCCCCCGTTAACCGGATGTAGGCTGTCCCGGTATTCTGGACTTGTTTCGGTCGGACGGTTGTGTCACCTGCCGGGCTGAAGGTGAGTTAAAACCGCGGTTAACGGGTTTAATTTGGGTTTAAATGTATTTATTTCCGAACCATTCAGAATCAGTTTTTATTCGTTACCTGGTTCTGTTCGGGTCATCGTTGGCAGAGTCAGGTGTGCCCTGGTTCCGGTGCACACCTGGAGTCAGCAAAACTATATTTAAAGAAGTTGGTTGGATAAAAAAAAAAAAGTGATCTTTGTTACAGATCTGATGGATGAACATGGACATTTCTTACATTTTAGCACCTTTAAAGAAAAATCCTGCTGCATTTAATACTTTAACACTGTCAATCAGAAATAAAAGCGGTCCTGCTAGAATTAAAAATTAATCAATTGCCTATTAGAGATAAAAAATGTAACAACCATTTTATCGGGAAAGCCTTTAAATGTAAAACCTTTCATGATTATACCACCAAAAGTAACAGAAGTACAAAATAAAATTATGAATAGTTAATAGCTAACAGCAGACACTCTTAAAGATTTGGATTCTGCATATTTTTTACCTTAAAGAACCTGAAACTATTGAACATCTTCTAGAGTCACAGGTCATTTTTGGCAGAACCTGCATATTTGGTTGAGCATTAAAATAGAAAATATAACGCCTTCTGATATAAATCAAATATTAACATAAGGATGTCATTGCTAAGGATATTTCTGACATGGTCAATGTTATGATTATGGGAAGATATCATATACATGCATGTAAATAGAAAAATCAAAAACCTTCACTAATATGTTTTAAAAACGAACTCAGAATCTTCTATTGCTCTTTATCTTTTTTTAGCTGACAAATATGGACCTATACAAAAATTTTCTAGTGAAATGTCACAATTTCTTTTGCTTTGACTCTACAAAATGCTAAAAAGTTAAAATGATGAATCATTGCTGGAGTGGGTCTCTGTTAATTGTTGATTTTAAATCCTTAAATACATGTTTATGTGTTTGTAAGAATGCAAAGTGGAGATTCTTATTTTTATGTGTAATTAGTGTTGTGATTAATAAAGCTGTTATTTAAATAAACATTTGGATTTAAGTGATGAGCGTCATCTTCACTGGTGGGTCTGTGGTTCTGGGCTCGACCCGATTTCACCTGCTAGAACCTTGTGAGCTTTGTGGAAGCTGCTATGTGAGAGATGGGGAGATGTTTGGGTCAGGAGGAGGAGGAGAACCATCCAGGCCTCCTCAGAATCAGAAATACTTTAATAATTTTAATGTTTCAGTACAATCGCCATAACAAACATTTCAGGTGGAGACGATTTACTGAGGCCCTGCTGCCAAGGAACCGCCTACACGGTGCCCACAGGGCGCTGCCATTACTCTGTGGAAAGATAGAGGCCACAACAAGGAAGGTGGGAGGGGAAAAACATAACTCATACTTTATCCTATTACAGGATACAGTTTGAGATATCAAGAACCTCTTGCACAGAAAGCACAAATAAGACGAGACACACATAGCAGAAGGTAAACATTGGAGACTAGTCGCGTGTTCATCAGTTTATATGAGCATCAGTTATGTGTGTCTGTTTGGGTGAAAGTGTTTATATCTCCATGAACGCTCTCCAGACGCCGTTGTCCTCGATGTTATCAGCCGACCCGGTTCCTGACCTCCATGTTCTGCTGAGGCCGACCCGGTTCCTGACCTCCATGTTCTGCTGAGGCCGACCAACAGTTCCTGACCTCCATGTTCTGCTGATGTCTCCTCAGATGCCTCCTAAACCCATGGAGCCTCTGGCCAGGAAGCTGATGAAGGGAGTGATAGCGGTGGAGGTTCTGGGCGTCCTGGGAGCGTACGCTCTCTTCCACAGGATGAACAACAGTTCAGGTAGGAACAGAACCTAACAGAACCTATGCGTGGTCAGAGGAACCATCCACAGCAACGTCTGTCTCTTCCTCCTGCAGAGTTCAGGAACACCATGAGCAACAGGTTCCCCTCAGTCCTGGAAGGTAAGCATCCTCCTGATGATGGCGGCGTTTAATGAGCTAAAAGCAACTTTAAAGCTGCTGTAGCGGAGCGACCAGAACCACAGAGTGGAGCGGCGCTGTGGTTCTGGTTCCACACAGACGGGTTATATTCTGCATCGGGTGTCGCTGGGGTCAGGCAGCCATGGTGAGCGGCTGCTGGTCCCTCACCACCTGACAGGTGGAGTCTCAGCAGGAAGTGATGCGCTGCAGAGCTGCACTGACTTCCTGTTGCTCCCTTTATCCTTACCGGGGCGGTTCTGATGAGACCGGCCGTGCTGCTGGGGGTCGACCCAGATTCTGGGTCAGAACCGAGTCTCCTGCAGCAGCTGCAGTGTTATCAGAACGTCGGTGAGAGAACGATGATGGAGGCTGTGGAACGCGTGACAGAATCTAACCCACGGCGTTAAAAGCTGCAGAAACACTGATTGGCCAAAAAATAACATTTAAATATTCAATGCTGTCTCCACGGAAACTGCTCATTTATTTTTAATAGAAAATATCAAACATTTACTGGATAAAGGTGGTTTTATAGAAACCTGTTTCTCAATCTAAAAAAGCCTTTGACACTAAACCATAAAATATTAACCAAACGAAGCAAATTTAACTTCATCAGATCTGGGATCAGTAATTATCTCCTCATGGCCACAGAGGAACCTCCAGGTTCTATCATCGGGTCTCTGCTGTTTTCTCTTTATATAAATGACTGTTAGTTCAGACGTCTGTATCCAGATGTATGCAGACGATACTGTTATTTATAACCATGATTAAAACACAAGTAGCTGAATGGCTGAATCAATCCTGCTTAAAACTTAAAATAAAAGTTTGTGTAGTTTTCTAAACCCAGCACTGCACATCATGTGGAAGATATTTATGTGACAGGAGGGAAAAATAAATGTTCCTAGGCATCCTAATAGACTCTAAACTAACTTTTAAATCCCAGATTAAAAAAAAAGGTGTGCAATAGAATCAAATTTTATTTCTGTTTCATGTCACTCCAGGCAGCTAAAATGTTCATTTACAGTATGCTTCTGTCCCACATCACCTACAACCTGCTCACAGGCAAATAAAACCTTTAGAATCTCTTTACAGACAAACATTTGGATAAAAAACCAAAATATCACCATTGTGCCATTTTACTGAAACATGTTTTTAAGCTGGGAAAATGTCATCAAGTATTGAAACTTCTGTTTTACTAAATCCTCCCTGGTCTCAGGAACCCACTGAGGAACACGAGGGTGAGAGGAGAACGTGTTCCTCTGCAGTTCCAGCAGCTCAGGAGTGGAACTCTGAGCCTTAGAACATCAGAGAACTCACAACATAAAATGTTTTTATAAAGCATCTAAAAAAAAATGGCTCATAACGTCAGACAAGTCAGCACTAAGAGAATGTCTTCCATTACATATATGTCTATAATAGTAAAATAAAATGTTTTATTCTATTTTATTAACCTAAAATCTTTAGTCTAGCCAACATTAATTCTGTATTTTTAAACAAGTTTTGAAGAGTTCTAGCAGCTTTATTTCTTTTTATATTTATATCTGTTGTTTTTAGGTTAATAATTTTAACTTCTGTCCAGACGACAGATGAAAAATAACCTTCTGGCTGATTCTGGTGCTTATTAATGTAAACTGTCCCTGTCAAAGAAAGAAAGAAATAAAATGGCATTCAGAACCAGACGGCCCTGTTAGTTCTCCAGGTTTATAGGAACCAAGCAGAACCCAGCAGAACCGGGTTCAGGGAAACATTTGAGTCTTTATTGTAAAACTTTGTACATGAATCTCTGCAGCGTCTGTCCTCCTGTCTTCAGTTTATTATCGCTCCAACGAATGGGCCGGCGTCTACGGAACCAGAGAGCGGGACCAGGAGGCCTGGGCCGCCAAGCGCCACTGAGCCGCTACTTCCTCCTCCTGAACGGACCGGCGCCGACCCGGGCCCGGCCCGCCGGCCTCCTCTGACCCGACTTCTTCCTGCGCAGCGTCTTGGAGTCACGGCCGTGGATCCAGTCGTCCCTCTGGGCCTCCCACCTCAGCTGCTTCAGGCCTGCAGGACGGAGCACAGCTCAGAGACCCGCGGGTCGCTCACCAGAACCCGAGCAGAACCCGGGTCCTGCTGGAGGTGCAGAACCCGGGTCCCGCTGGAGCAGCAGAACCCGGGCAGCAAACGGACTTCACTTCTTAAAGGGACGGTTCTGGTGCGGCAGCCAGAGATGCCGGCTCAGAATCTGGCAGAACATCCAGAGCCCATCAGAACCTCCAAGCTGGGATCTCTGGCTGCTGCAGGAACCGAGACTCCAGAACCAAAGCGGCGTGGGGTTCTGCTCTGAATGGACCGGTCTGGTAGAACCCATCCATCCAATGTCTGCAAGAACTCCCCAGAGACCGGGTCGCCCAGAACACCTGATACCTTCTGTGACGGGTCCACTTTAACTGTTCTCCTGGTTCTGATTGTTCTGTTCTCCTGGTTCTGATTGTTCTGTTCTCCTGGTTCTGATTGTTCTGTTCTCATGGTTCTGATAGTTCTGTTCTCATGGTTCTGTTCTCATGGTTCTGTTCTCATGGTTCTGTTCTCATGGTTCTGTTCTCATGGTTCTGATAGTTCTGTTCTCATGATTCTGTTCTGATAGTTCTGTTCTCCTGGTTCTGTTCTCATGGTTCTGTTCTCATGGTTCTGATAGTTCTGTGTCTAAACGCTGCAGTGAAATAAAACCCGTCTTTAACTCCATCCTGACCCGGTTTCATCCTGACCCGGTTTCGTCCTTTAAGGAACCGGCTGCTGAGCCTCTAAACCTTCAGCTGCTGAATTGGATCTCAGGTTCTGGTTTAACACACGACCCGGTTGCAGCGGTTCTCCTCCAGCGGGCCGGGCCGATCGGACCTTACCTGCTTTGTCCGTGTTGGACATGGCGTTCAGGCCGATGTTGTCAAACTTGGAGTCCGAGTTTTCATCCAGCAGGGAACCAAACTGCAGGAGAACACGGATCATCAGAACATCTGGTACCAGATCCAGAACTTAAAGAACCGCAGCCCAGAAGGTCCAAAGCAGCGGTTCTGGTTGTGTCTCACCTCCTCAGCAGAAGCAAACATGGCTCCGTCCCTCTTCTTCTTCTTCTTCTTCTCCTTCTTACGCTCTGCACGGATCAGGAAAACAGAACTAGGAAAAGGTTCTAGAAGCAGCAGAACTAGGAAAAGGTTCTAGAAGCAGCAACAGAACTAGGAAAAGGTTCTAGAAGCAGCAACAGAACTAGGAAAAGGTTCTAGAAGCAGCAACAGAACTAGGACAAGGTTCTAGAAGCAGCAACAGAACTAGGAAAAGGTTCTAGAAGCAGCAACAGAACTAGGAAAAGGTTCTAGAAGCAGCAGAACTTCCTCAGAGTTCTGGAGACGAACCCAGAGACCCGGAGAAGTCCAGCTCCTCTGGTTTCCTCTTCCGGCTCTTGGTCCGGGGAGCGACGTCCAGAACCGCCGTCTCCTCGTCTGGACCTGCAGACAGAAAGCAGGTTCCTGTTGGACGACCCAGACCAGCTTTAACCGGGATGAAGAACCGACTGGATCAGAACCGACCTTCCTCCTCCTCTTCCTCCAGCTCAGGAACTGAAAGAGGAAGAAACTGGAATCAGACCCGGATGAACAGAACGTGACCCAAAGCAGCGTCTCTGCATCACCCCCTACCATCATCATCATCATCATCATCAGGGTGGATGAAGGCCCCGCCTTCCTCCTCCAGCTCGTCTCCAAAGTCTTCCTCGTCCATGCTGCCCAGGGACACCTCCTCATCGTCCAGGTCGTCCACATCAGAACCCTCTGAGTCCTCCCGGGCCTTCTTCCCTTTGCTGCTCCTGACGCTCCTGAGGAACACGCAGACGTCAGAACCCAGAACCGCTGGGAGGCAGACGGGTCGACCTCAGCTGGACCCGGAGGGTCAGAACCGGTTCTGTTTAACATTCCTGTCAATGCTTTAATGAATATATGATTGAAACGGTGAAAAACCCTGAATTGGACCTGTGAGGGATTTACCCCCTCACTAACAGATAAGGTAAACAGGCATTTGTTGTTTTTTAAAGTAATTGAGTATTTGGGGAAAGGTTTAAGTTTATATTTAATGTTTGTATTTAATGTAACTTTATGAACTTGTTTTGTTCTCACCACTCTTTTTTTCTTTGAGGTCACCTGGTCAGGTGTTGCCATGGAAGCGCGCCCATGAGCAGTACTAATAAGGACCTGGTGTTGTCAATCAGCCTCATGAGGGAAAATCCATTTTGATTGAGATGGAGGGGAGATGTTTTGGTTTTTGTCTAGGATTTGGAGTATTGTTTTGATTTGTTGAAGTTTGAATGTAAATTGTTTTTTTGTTTTTCCTCTAGAGGTTTTAATGTAGTTTGTTCCCTAAATAGAAATTGTAAATGTTGTAAAGGTTTTCACCCCTATTTCTTGTTAGTTGGTACAGGCTGGTGCTTTAAGAGCTGGGTTGTTCCAATATGGGAGAGTCTGTTTTTTTGTTTGTCCTGCACTGTTGGAGAAAGTGGAATCCCTGCTCCTCTGCTGTTTAATGTAAGGTCTGCTTTTTCACATTTTTTTTTTGCAAATATCTATAAAAAAGAAACGGAGCTCTGCAATTTTTGGACTCAGTCTGATTTTTTTCCCTTTTTGTGTGTTTTCTGCACTATACTGGTCATTTTGAAGTCCCTAAGGTTTTTGCTTTGGCATGCAAATCCTTACAGTACCCAAACCTGGTCTCAGAACCTCAGAAACAGAACCCATGGTGTCTGACAGAAACAGAAGGTTCTGGTTCTGCTACAAGAACCATAATCATCCGGTCCAGACTACGGTGTTCTGTTGAGGTTCTAAAGCTACCAGGAGTCAGGAAACAATGTGAAACGTTTGTTTACAACAGAACCCGAGCTCAGACCTGATCTGGACCACAACAGCAGGTTTACCAGGAGCCAATAAAAAATCTTCATTCATGAATTTAATTAATCTGCCACTGATTTATTACACAATTAAATGTAAACTAAGAATTTCCTCATTACTGTCAGATTTGGTTCCTGTGCTGCCGTGCAACAAACACACCCTCACATCTGATTGGTTAACCCGCGGAGCTCAACACCAATCATCTCTAACTAGACTCGCGTTAGCCCCGCCCACCGACCAATGGCAGCAATTTCACTTTAAAGCCGTAGATCATGGCCGTCCAAACTTTTCAGACATCGGCCAAAATTGTCAAATCAAACGAACTTTAAGGGCTAAAAAAGTAACAATTGTTTTCTTTTAAATCAAAAATTTTATATTTTTTTACCTGCTCAACAAAATATAATTTTAAATAAACAAATAAGTCAGATTTTTGTAAGAAATTAATGTGTAAATCGCCATAGATCCAAAATTAATAAAAAAAAAAGGTTTTGCCATTTAATGCAGTAAAACATGCTTATCCAGTTATCCACTTCCAGAAAAATCGCCGACCCTAGCTATAAGCTGCAGCAAAGGACTTGGAAATAATTAAATGGAAATAAACTTTGATTACATAATTAACAATACATGGAATTTGAAAATATTTCCTTTTTTTAATCTTTATATAGATTTAATAAGTGGGCTGGGCTTAAACTGCTGTCATAAAAGTTGAATGGCCAGAAGTTGACCAATCAGATGAGAGAGTTTTCTTATTACATAACATAATTTTATGTAATCCACAAATTTTACAAAACGGATTTCAAATTTAAAAAAAAATTCTATAAACAGATGCAGAAATGTGATCGCCGTCATCAGGCTCCGGACCAGATGGCTGCAGCTCAGGATATTTTCTAGAGATCCATTTAAATTGGCACATTTTCTGGTCCCCCGTTAGCGAAACTGGAACGTTTAAATACAGGAGATCATCTGGGTTCTCTAACTGGGTTCTCTAAAGAGGTCGCCATGGTTCTGTACGCAGGGTTTCTGCAGGCATCACTAACTCTAATGTACAACTTTAAGACCATTAAGAATGAAGTTTAGGACCATTAAGAAGTTTAAGACCTATATCCTGACATCCAGAAACATCCAGAAATGCATTCGTAAAATTACTCATAAAATGTTTTTTTATTTAAATAAATAAGTAGTTTCACTGCTAAATAATCTTTCCTTTTACTAGAATGACATCAGGATGTGTGGCTACTCTGGCCCCGAGTTAAAAAGGGACTAATTTAAGCGGTGAGACTTCCTGGTTAGAGTGAGACCTCCTGGTTTCACACAAGCTTTGTTGTTTTAAAGTTATTTTACTTCCATTGATCCTTCGGCGCCGTTTGGATCATAAATTTACTGCAAACAGATATTATTCATTAAAGTCCTCATTACTGTAGTTACCTGCTGTAGGTGGAAACTGGATTTGGAAAAGTTTCTTCAGCATGACTTTTAGGAATTATGTTGTTTTTGTGTAGCTTTAATTTTAGCCTTTAGACTTTTACATTAAATATAATAAACGTGTCTAATTCTATTTGCTAAAACATTTACGGAAGCTGATTGGCTTAAAAGACCTGAACATGGTAATTCTATGATTTAAGACTTTTTAAGGCCTTAAATTCAGGCTTTGTGGGCCGTGCAGAACCGGCGCCTGCGGTTCTGGTAGCGTTCTGGGCCCGGTCCGATCGGCTGCTCCGGGTTCTGAACCACCGACTGGAATGGAGACAAACTCACCCGGCGAAGTCCAGGTCCTCATCCGCCACGTCGGTGAAGTACGCGTCTTGCTCAAAGGAATCTGTTCGGATCAGACAGAATCCTGCTCAGGTTCTGGTTTACGGGACGGGTTCTGACCCGGAGAACCTCGTTAGCGCGTTGCTAACGAGGTTCTCCTGGAGGCCATCTTACCGAGAATCTCCTCAAACTCCTCGTCGTCCACGTCCTCCACGCTGTCCTCGTCTCCGTCGGCCCGCTGGCGCCGGTTCTGTTTCTCCCGCTGCCGCTTCTTGAAGAACCTGCGGAGCAGCGGAACCAGAACCTGAGCCACCTGCAGGTGACCGGGTCCAGACAGCGGGGCTCCCACACTCACCGGTAGAAGAAGACGTCCTCCACGGGGATCTGGCTCTCCTCTTTGGACAGGAACTCGGCACCGTTCACTGATGGACAGAACCAGAACCAGAACCCAGAGTGAGAAACGGACCGCGGTCAGAAACGGTACCGCTGGGAGGAGAACTCACCAGGTAAGGAGGAGGCGGGGAACCTCTGTTTGGGCCTCAGAGCTGCAGAATCCGTGTTTTCTGGCAAACAGAAACAAGAAAGCGGGTCAGTACCAGAAACCGGCCCGGTTTCTGGTACTGATCCAGTACAGACGGCCAGAATCTGGGTCCGGAAAGGACGGGTTCTAACGTTTTCCTTTGAGCTGTTTGGGGTTCCTGAAGACGAAGCGATCCAGGAACCGGATCAGCGTGAAGTCTTGGAGCGGGTCACCGGAGTACTGGATGGATTCTCCCTGAGGAGACAGAACCGGTGAAGCAGCTGCAGAACCGCCTCTGGCAGAACCAGAACCAGAACCAGAACCGGAGCGAGGCATTTACCTGCAGGATGGTCTTAGCGAACAGAGACACAGACGGATGGAAGTGGAGAGCCAGCTGCAGACAGGATGGGAAACAAAGCGGGTCAGAACATCAGGCTGAAGCCCACAAAGTGGGTCAGAACGTGGGACCGGACCGGGACCGGACCGGGACCGGCGCCTCACCCGGTGCAGCTCCCACAGCGTGGAGCGGTCGGCGCCGCAGAACAGCGGGTTTCTGTGCAGCGGGTCGTAGTTCTGACAGCTCCTCCCTCCTGAAGGGAAAAGTTCTGCAGTTAGAACCGGGTCGGTCCAGATCCAGACCCGTCTACACTACAGACCTCCACCAGAACCAAACGGGTCATTAAATAATAACCCAGGCTGTAAGAAGCCTTCAGAACCTACCTTCCAGGTTCTGGTGGTGGACCCATGATGCTGCGGGCCGGGTCTCCGGTTCTGCCACACCGACGCCCTGACCCAGTTTGTCTGCGTCCACAAACCGCTCCTCCTCTTCCTCCTCTTCATCCTGGTTCTCCTCTGAGACGTCTTTGAACTCCTCCTCCCCGTCCTGACAGAACCGAGCAGAATCAGAACCAAACCCACAGAGTAACTAATAGGGCTGTGCATAAAAATCGATATAAAGATTAATATCGATATTTTTAAAAACGATTTAATATCGATATTCTGGCTTTCAATATCGATATACCTCCCAACCTCTAGGGGGCGTTATTACAGCGCAACCATTACAGTTCACAGCGAAGGAGAGCAAGTGAGATGAATTTGTGGAACGGCCGACAGGATTTTAGAAGCTCCTTTGTCCCTAAAATCAGATGTTTGGGCACATTTTTGGTTTCTGTGACACGTTAAATGCATTGAAGCAAATGCACTTTATTTTCCTGTTAATATGTCTGTGATCAATAAATAGAACATAAACATAATATTTGGCTGATTTTGGTTATTGAATCACTGAGCATTAATTCAAAGTAATAAATATCGATATTGGAATCAAATCAAGCTGAGCTATGTATCGAGAATCGTATCGAATCGGCTCATCCTAGATGATACCCAGCCCTAGTAACTAACATACAAGCGGTCTAAAAATGACCCAGTTCTGACTTGGTTCAGATTAAATTGAACCAGCCGGGTCAGGCCCGGTTCTGGCCCTTTGCTCTCCCCCTCTGGCCGACCCGGATCAGCGGGCAGAACCCAGCAGAACCGCGGTGTCCTCACCTCTCCTTGCTGCAGCAGGACCCGGAGGCCCGGTTTGGCCTTCATCACCTCGGACACGAGGAAGAGCGCCCCGCAGGCGAAGCCGCCGCCCAGCTCGGCGCCGACCTGCAGCAGCCGCTTGATGAAGGCTTTGACCCGCCGCAGCGCCACGTCCGCCTTCAGCGCCTTGTAGAGCAGGTTCAGGAAGAGGTTCTGACGGGACGAGGCCGCCAGCCCCGGGTCCAGCAGCTTCCTGCGACAGAGAGCGAGTGAGCGAGGAGCGGCGGTTCTGGGGGAACCGGGCCGGCGCCCCGGTCGGGCCGTACCTGTAGAGCGCCACGTAGAAGCGGTCGGACACGCTCTGCTGCGAGTCCAGAACCTGGAAGAGCAGCAGCAGCGCCTGCACGGCCGTGTTGAAGCGGGCCAGGTGGACGACCCGGAACAGCGTGTCCAGCTGCTCCTTCACCTTCTGGTCGCCGGCGCCGGCGTACGGGTAGGCCCGGTTGACGCCGGTCAGCAGCGCGCTCAGCATCTTGGACTCCACGTCCTTCTTCTGCACGCAGGCGCGGAAGAAGGAGAAGTAGAGGGAGATGAGCTTGGCGGCGAGCGGCGCCTCCTGGTGGCTGAGCATCACCTGGCTGAGGAAGCAGACGGCGTAGTACTGCGCCTTGGCGCCCACGTTGGGCCGGAACATCAGCCGCTCCACCTCGCAGCACACCACCGCCTTCATGTTGGGGTGGCGGTGCAGCAGCGTCTCCAGCAGGTGCGCCGCCCGCGCCGCCGTGCCGTACGCCGGGTCGCCCAGCTTGTTGACCACCTGGACCAGCAGCGCCGCCTCCTGCTCCGGCCGGCAGCTCAGCAGCTCGTGGGCGGCGGCCAGCGCCTTGGCCTTGGTGGCGGCCACCGTGTCGCGGCCCACCTCCTCCAGCGCCGCCACGAACTCGGCCACCTGCAGCTTCAGCCGGTGCTCGAAGAACCAGAGCAGCAGGCGGCGGTCGCGGGCGTCCCGGTTGCCGCTCGCCCGCTCCTCCAGCAGGTGGAAGGGGCGCTGGGCGAAGGGGCGGAGCTTGCGGGCCTCGGGCAGCAGGTTGGACAGCAGCAGCTCCCGCAGCGTGTCCAGCGCCATCAGGCCCATCCGCCGGCTGCCCTTCCTCCTCACCATGGAAACCAGCGCCTCCACGTGCTCCAGCATGTGGACCGGAGCGTCCTGGATCAGCAGCGTCATGGCCGCCATCCTGTCCGCCAGCACGCCCGACGACACCACCGTCTTCATCCAGGCCGAGTTGGCGCCCTTCTGCAGGTTCTTCTTGGTTCTGAAGAGGTCCACCTCGGCCTCGTAGAGCCGCTGGGCCAGCGCCTTGTAGCGCGACACCAGCGCCGGGTCCTGCGGCGCCTCCGTGACCTCCGAGGCGTACTCCAGGTCGAACCACTTCCCGCCGGGCTTGATGAGCAGAACCTGCCGCGGCTGGAACTCAAACACGTTCAGGTTCTGCTTGGACTTCTTCCCCGCAGGAACAACCTGAACGTCTTCCTTCTTCTTCTTCTGCTGCTTGTTAACCGGAGCGCTGGACGCCTGATCCGCCGCTGTGGCCGCCGCCTTCCCGCCTTTCTGCTGGTCCGTGGCGGCGGCGGCGCCCTGCGGCTCGTCTGGGAGGTTCTGGAACCCGGCATGGTTCCGGATCCCCAGCTTGGTGATGAACTTCTCCAGCTCTCCTTCCTCCAGGTCGTCGATGGCGTTCTTCATCCCTCCGTCGACGAGCTCGGCCGAGTCATCGATGCCGGCCAGGAGGATGAAATCCGCCTGCAGACGGAGAGAAGGGCTCAGAGACCCCGCCTTCATTCACCTTCAGCTGTTCTCATTGGCTCACAGCAGCAGGAGGCCTCGCCATGGCAACAAGACGGCTGGTTGCCATGGCGAACCCTCCTGTCCATCTAACAGGAACTGTGGAAACTGGACCAGCACCAGAACCAGCTGGGATCAGAGAAACAGAAATCACTTCAAAACATTGTCATTAACGCCGCCTACTGGCAGACTGGCGGTATTACAGCGTTTGGACCGGAACCGCAGAAACGGACCAGAACCGCACAGACAGACCGGAACCGCAGAGACGGACCGGACCCAGATTTAGGTGGAATTGTTCCTAAGTTCTGTCTCAGAGATGCTGACGGTGGAACCTGGACCGCCTCAACCAGCCTGGTTTGGACCTGCGGTGCTGAAGCCCGGCTGGTTCTGATGACAAAGTTCTGTTAATCAGAACCGGGCCACAGAACACCAAACATAGGTTCTGTAAGCGGTTAGTGGTCCGTTAAAGACCCGGGTCCAGTTTGGTTTCATTCATCAGTGGGTTCTATCAGAACCATAAATGAGTTGGACCCACATCTAGAACCCGGGACGGTCCAGAAATCTGTCCGGACGCATATGTGACTGAAGAGTAACCGGGTCAGAAGTTCTGCTGGGTCCAACTCATGAGACAGCACCAAGCTGAACTGGACCTCTGGAGTTTTCTATTATTTTTATCATCTGGACTAAAACTCATCGGGTCCACTTCCATCTCCCACCGGTTCTGCCCAGGAGATGGAAGTGGACCGGGCCCAGCACCTGGAGGTTCTCCACAGACCCGGTCCACTCTCTTGGACCTGGAACCAGCAGTTTAGTCCCTTTAAACGGGTCCAGGTCCAGTTCCACCCGGTTTAAAGTTCATGGACCCAAACGTTCTCCGGTTCTGGTTCCAGCAGAGAACCCATCAGCTGAGAGCATGAACTGGTACCAGCTGGTACCAGCTGATCCCGGCCGTCAGAACCCGTGATAAGATGCGCTGTGACGTCATCGCGCCCACCCTGACCCACTGGTTCTACTGGTGTACCGGTACACGTGAACCCGGTTCTGTGCTGCAACACAATCTAGTCGGAACTCCATCCGGATCCAGATTAGGAACCGATGAAGAACTGATGTTGTGCCGCCGAACCCGTCCTGCTGCAGCTCCTCTACAGAACAGAACCAGAGATCCAGTAACGAATCAGAACTTGTTGACATCTGGTGATAAACTTCTTTTGTCACTTTGGACCCGTTTCTGGTTCTGTAGAACCCGAACTTCACCGCCGAGTGTGAACAGCCCAGCCGGTTCGGAAACATTCTGGACCGACATTCCTTCAGAATTCCCGGAACATAACTCGGTCCGCCCAGCATGTCGGTCCAGATGGGCAGGTTCTGATCAGGTTCTGATCAGGGCCTCCCCCCCAACTATGGGCATCAGAACCTCTGACAGGGTTCTGTTCTAACGGAACCGGGTCGGTGGGGATTGTTTTGTTCCAGCTGCCAGCCATGAAGCGAGGAAACAGATCAAGCATCGTGAGACGCCCACAAACCGAACCGGGCCCGAACCCAACCGAACCTCAGACTGACCTGGGTTCCTCCGAGCCGCAGCACCTCCTCCAGGCTGAGCTCCTCTTCTCCTGCCGCCTCCTCCGCATCGCTGTTCCCCTCCTGCCGGGACTCCGCGGAGCTCCTGTCGTCCGCCATGCTGCCTCCCTGCTGCACAGCGTGGTGCGCACTGCGTGGCGCGCAGCACCGGAAGTAGACCAGGGGGACGTTTCCGGGGCAGCGCCCCCACAGGCCAGGGGAAGAAGTGCATCTCAGACACCATGTAGTTAGCTAACCTTCAGTTACCCGCTCTTCAACTTTTTAACCTTTTGGACCAAAGTAACTCTAACAAACGGATGCGTTAACATCTAACTAATTCTATATGTCCTACCAGACCAAATAAAAACTCTATTTTAAATTTGTTTTCTGATTCAGTGGTTAATAAGTGGAGAACCACTTACCTTAAATGCCCTCTATGTCCTAAAGCTAAAGAAGTTCATTTCCAAATTCCCAGTAACATTTTTCCATCTATAGAACTATTAAGGCAAAGATTCAACTTTGATACCAACACCTGTACCTTTTGTGACAACGACACTGAAACTACAGGTCATCTCTTCTTCTATTGTGTGTACACTGGTACATTTTAGAGAAACTTTCAGAACTGGATCTCAACAAAACTTTTCCTACATCATCCCTTTAAAAGAGAAGATATAATATTTGGAACCGCCCACAGAGACAGAAGAACCGACCTCATTCTTACCAACCTGCTGATATTACCAAATGGAGTAATAGAAAACCTGTGTTTTCAGCCTTTAAAAACCTTCTAATGGACATCCACTTCAGAACCTTAAAACTGATAAAAACCAAGCATGGAAAACAGCTCCTGAACGCCTATATGTATCTTAATTTTTTTTTTTTTTGAGAACTAATGCCCTATTGTTGTTTTTGTTTATTTGTCTCCTCTGTTTGCTTTTATTGTGTCTGATTTATTGTTATCTTCTAATATGTGTGCCTTAAGATTGTAAGACCTCATTTCTTTATATATGTACATGCCACGTGATATTTTACATTTGTTCAAATCTTTAATAAAAATTAAAAAAAAAGGTACCAGATCCGCTACCTACACCTGCTGAGCGGAACCAGAACCACAGGCAGTGTTCTTAAGGAGAGAGAGAGAAAAGAACTGAGAACAGTTTCACTAGAGACAGGGCCAGTGACGTCAGCTCCGGGTTCTGTGGAGGAGTATGAAATTTACTCACTAGTAGGAGAAGAAATCTTAATGTTTTCTCCCATTTCAGAATAAAGTCAAAATTAGATTTCAAGAGTAAAGTGAAAATGTTGACCAAAGTGCAGAAATTATCTCGAGCAAAAGACAGAAGGCTGAATCTGTTATTCTGAAATTTCCACCCACATTGAAATAAACTTAATCTAAATCAGTTTTTTACTCATTTCTCGCTCATATACAGGCAACTAATTTCTCTAAGTGAGAAATTAATCACATTTTATAGATTAGCAGAAACCGGTGATGTTTTAAAGCCAGTATTTCTGCTAATTATTATTTTTTTCCCATCTCCACCTAACAAGAACACTTAAGATTAAAATGTTGTATCAGACCAATAAAAAAGCAACATCTTTCATGAAGAAATGGGGGTTTAATGCAAAGTATGTTTAACAGCAGCTGAAATGTGTTTTTTTTTTTTCAAAATATGCTTTTAATTTGACAAACAAGCCTCTTAGAAGTGCATATTTAATTTACTAAATATGTGTACATTGTACCGTTTTTAGGGAAAAAGGTGTGCATGCACTTTAATTTTTACATTTATCATCATTTCTCTTTAATTTTACAAACAGACAAGCAGTAAAAATGCTCCCTCCTCATTTTTCTTTTTTCCAGGTGACCTCAGAGTCAGGTTGAGCGTTTAAGGGTTTTTATTGGGAAGATGTGGAGATTTCTGGGTTTAGGATAGAATAAAATAGAGTAACACTTCATTTATACTGGCATAGGCTGGTGTTATTAAAGATGAGCTAGTTGGACCTTCTGGGGTTGAAGGACCCTAGATTATGTTCAGACTTTGGTTCAGGAAGAAGCTGCATGTTTGACAAAGACCTGATGTTTCTGCAGGACTTTGCAGTGACGTTGTCTTCTAGGTGGTGAACCAGAAATGCCTGAAGGATCAAAAATAATGACAGAATAATTAATAATAATTAACCCTGTTGAGAACCCATCTGGCTTCAGTTTGGGTCTGCATGAGAAGACAGACCTTCAGCACTTTCCATCAGATGTAGTTCTCGTAGTCAACCCACAGGGGGCGCTGTTTACTCAGCAACGTCAGAGCTAGACTGTAATAAAAGCCGCATTTTGCAATAAAACTCCACAATAACAGCTTCAATATAGAGAACAAACGCAGCTTTTCTGTTGAGGTGAATAAAATGCAGGTAGACATTTAAATTCAGGAAATCAGTCAAACCTGTCAGTGACGTAGCATCAGAAAATAAGAGCAAAGCTGGAAATTATTTAAAAATAAATTCAGCTTTATTCAGTAGATGTTTTTACAACCAGACGTTAAAGAAGCCGCTCCACCCATCAGACGCCCTGAAGCATAAACCAGGTTTCAGGTTCACGGAAATGAAATAAAACCAAGTTTACATTCATAAACTAAGGATTTTACAGGTGGTCATGTGACCTCTGCAGAGCAGCAGCTTCCTTAAAACTGGAGCAACTTTCAGATTCCTGAGTCTGGATGAAGGTTCAGCAGGACACAGATTTTTAGCTTTAACACCACCGCTCAGTTTAATAGTTAATAACTCTACACTATCTCTGTGGTAGAAGTTTGTCTCTCATTCTTTTTTCTGTTTTTATATTTTTAAAGCTTTGGTAGACCTTCATGTCTTCTCCATTCATCTCTCACTTTGAATTTCCCTACTGAGAGACAATAAAGGAGATTTCTATTCTCTTCTATTCTTACTCTGCGCTGTAAAAGCAAAGTTCTTCTCAAAAGAACCAAAACCCAGTGGAAAAAGTTCAGGAGGTCTAAACCATGAGAGTTCCCTGAGGAACACCACCCAGACCTTTCCTCAGGACGCTACCTCCACGTTCCACCTAACTGGAGGAGATGTAACGCTGACGGGCTGAATTAGCAGGTTCTGTTCTCCTCCAGAACATCATGATGTTTGTCCTGTGGAACATGTTCCACAGGACAAACATCATGATGTTTGTCCTGTGGAACGTGTTCTCAGGTCCTGTAGGATCTGGGCAGGAAGACCTTCAGAGCAATGGATGGTGCAGATATTTAAGCTAAATCCAGGGTTCAGATCCGACTCGTATGAAAGAACACGAGCATCATCTCTTCCAGCCAGTAAAACTTTGGTTATGGTTCTCTTTGGGTTCTCTTGTTGGTCCTCTCTACGCAGCAAAGACTCTGAGAGGTCCAGGAACCACAAGGAGCTCCAAGTCATGGAGAAGGAAAGGCAGAGTTAGCGCTGCAGCAGATCAAGCCTCAGACATTAGGAGCAGGGAGGTCAGAGGTCAGGTTAAAGCCGTCCAGGTCTCCTCAGACCTGCCTCAGGTCTCAGGTCCTCAGGTCTCTGGTCCTCAGGTCTCTGGTCCTCCTCAGCAGAACAATGCAGATGTTTCCATGCAGAGTCCCCGCAGCTCCATCCGAGAAATCACAGAAAGACGACTAACTCTAGCAGCAGGTCCGGGTTCTGATGGTTCTGATGGTTCTGATGATGACATGCGCTGGCACAGAAACGGTATCTAATTGGTCCATTGGACCAATTTCAGTTCTCACCTTTACAATTTAACAATCGTTTAAAACTGGAGGTTTTGCACGTTTAGCTTTAGGCACATTTAGATCGGGTTCTGCAGCCTGCAGTTCCAGAACCGCAGGCGGATCTTTGGCTCAATTAATAAATGAAATGATTAAATATTGCCCTGCTGGTTGTTTGGTTTTGTGTCCCTGTGGAAAAAAAACCTGGAAGATTTGGACCAGAACCGCCATGGCTCCTCACAGCTTCAGAATTGGACCATTTCAACCTCCCGCTTCTCAGAAGGTTCTTGAGGGTTCCAGCCTCTGTGTGAGGACTCCCTTCATTTGGTCCGTGAGGAGCCAGGGAAGGAAGGCCGTGCCGGGCCCAGTACCGGACCGTGCCGGGCCCAGTACCGGGCCGGGCCCAGTACCGGGCGGCTTTGTTCCTGCTCAGTGGCTGATGAGCCTCAGACGGGCCAACCAGCCTCCCAGGACAGAGGTGGAGGTTTTGGATCGGGCCGGAGGAGCAGCAGCTGCAGGACTCGTCTTGGCGGCGGCTTCCTGGCAGGAGAAGGCGGGGCCGTTGTGCAGCTCGGCGCTGACGAAGCACTGGCTGCCTCTGATGTGGTCGACGCCGCGGGCCGACGGGTGTCCTCGGTACGGCAGGGGGAAGCAGGGCTCCTCCTCGGCGATGGCGCCGATCCGCTCGTTGCTCAGGTACCTGTGCAGGTCGTCTCTACCTGTTCAGGAGAGGAGAGGCGATCAGGAAACAGCTCCAACCGGTAAAAGGATCCTAAGATGTTCCATAAAAGAGTCAAATAGAACATTTAACTAAGACAGAACCAGAACTTTAACAGTTCTGTTTAAATAAAACCATCTAAAGAGAAGAACGAGTGACGTGGTGCTGGACTGGACCAGCGGGTCACATGATCGCCTCATTATGGTTCTGATTTATGGCTGAAAATGTTCCACTAAAAATAACAACAACGGTAAAAACTGAGCGTTAAACTTTTTAAACTTTTAATAAAAATTTATTTTTAGAATCAAACGGATTTTATTTCAGTGACTGTTGGGTTCAGTTTGACGTCTTTAGCCTCCTGGTGTTGATCAGGTGAAGAAACAGAGAGTCCCTGAGTCTGGGCTGGCAGCTGCAGCTGGTTCTGGTTCTGCCGCAGCAGAACCAGAACCACCAGAACCAGACCCAGCAGAACCAGACCCAGCAGAACCAGACCCAGCCTCAGCGTCCGTCAGGGACTGAGGGAAAGGTTTCAGTGGCAGCAGCTCCTGCCGGACAGGTGAACTCACCTTTCCTCCCCTGAGTTCTGCGTCTGGACGAGGAGCCGGACACGCCCAGGATGGAGTCCACCGGCAAGGAGACGGGTCGGGCTTTACCTGGAACAGAACCATTTGAGAGTGAAGTGGACCTCTGTCCCAGAACTCAGAACGGTTCTGGACGAGTCAGGCTTCCTGTTCTGGTTCTACTCACAGCGGGAAGTGGAGCGCTGCCTAAGGCGGATCGGAACCGGCTGCTTGACTTCAGGAGGAGGATCCTCAGCCATGTGTTGGCCGGCGTCTGCATCCAGAGACGAGCTGGGAGGCGTCCTCCCAACAGAGGAGACATTTGTTTCCCTGCAGGAGGGAGGAAGAGGAGGAGGAGGAGGAGGAGGAGGAGGAGGAGGAGGAGGATCAGTGTCAGACGCTGGAGGAGGAAGAAATGAATGAAGGGGAACTCACAGAGGGACGTATGGAGCTGCTGGAGGAGGAGGAGGGATGTACAGGTCCAGGATGCTGGTCTTCCCTCTTCCTTCTGTGGATTGTGGAGCTCTGCAGAGACCCGGCGGGCCCTGAGACGTCTGCAAGGAGAGGGAAGCGGGTCAGACAGAACCTGCTGACTTTCAGAGGACCAGCTGCTGGGTCCCGCCTTCAGAACCTCCAGCAGCTGCCGTTTGTGTTCTGCAGGTTAATCCTGCTCTTTAAAGGTTGAATTCCCTGTTTCTGCTTTTCCTGCTCATTTGTGACTTCCTGTTTGCCCCTCGATCCATTTTGTGGTCCAAATGAGCCGGAACCACATAAGAATGAAGAAAGAGAAGTTGGGCAACAGGAACCCAAGCCGGTTCTGGGGCGAGGTGGTGACAGAGCGATAACCTGAGGCAGAACCTCACCCTGACCTTCAGGGAGTCATTGAAGAAGTTTATCTCCTGCAAACACTCACATCCTGGACCGGCCCGGCCCGGCGCACTGCGAGCCAAACTCTGAGTCACGCTCCACAGACCGCAGCGCTTCCTGCGCCGATTCTTTCAGGGAAAAGGAGGAAAAAGCTCCTCATTGTTCTGCAGATGCAAAAACAGACTGAAGGAAGTGAACCTGAAGCAGCTTCTGCTCCTGGAGGAGCTCTGAAGACTCCAGGAATCTGGCTCAAAGAGCTGCAGAGCTCCCCTCCTCCCTCAGATCAAAGCTGTGAACGCTGCATCTGCAGCTGATTTCAGGTCTGCTGCAAAACATGCATTTATTGATCTATAAAAGGCCTCAGCTTGTCCTGTGGTGCGTTCAGGGACTACACGGAGGCTCTGGACATCAGAAACTTCCCCCTGAGCTCACCTGTACGAGCGGCGGCCTCCAGCGCAGGTTCTTGAGGGGAGCAGCTGCGATTCCTGACGTTCCTGGTGGCCTCTTCTTCAGCACCAAGGTGATGCTTCCAGACTCCGCCCTCATCTTCTCCACCAGGTGTTTGAGCTGCCAGCCCACCTGGACCAATCACAGAGCAGAAGTCCCCGATAACAGAGCAGTCCGGACGTTTTCAGGGAACCCTTCCTGGTTAGCTTAGCTTAGCATAAAGACTGCAGGTGAAGGGGAGCTGCTAGCCTAGCTCCACCCTGGACCACCTCCACCCTGCAAAGCCAAAGTTTCTGTCCCAGAAGGAAAACTATTAATCAGACTTCATGTTTTGCTCCCACACATTGTTCTTCCTCGGTTCCTCAGCGAGTTCCTCAGGGATTTCTACTCAGACATGTTTCATTCACTTCACACGTGTTAATAATGGATCCAGATCCAGAACTTGAACTATTTCTCCTAAAGCAGTCCAAAATGTCTAAATGTAAGGTTTTCATAATGAAAGATTTTATGCAGCAGTGCAGTGAGGAATGTATCAATGATCCTAAAGTAGAGTAACAGGGTTTGATGTAAAGAAAAGGTTTAACTGATGAGCTGCAGCAGGTTCTTATTCCACCATTCTGCTTTCTGAAGCTCCGCGTTCACAGGGGACAGTTTGGATCAATGAAAAGGAACTTTGGACTCACCACAGTCTGTTTGTTGACCTGAATAACTTCATCTCCAGCGTGAATCTGTTGAGTTTTATCTGCAGGGGACTGAGCAGAGGCAGGTCCAACACATCAGCGTTTACAAACTCGGTTCTGGTTCTAACAGCAGCTGATTGTCCGGCAACAGACTCACGTTCTCGATTGTTCCTGTGATGACATGAAGTCCATCGTAGGTGGATTTGATGTACATTCCCTGGAAGTTCAAACAGAAGTGAATGTCTGAGGAGCTCACAGATTGACAGCTGCTTTCTGAATTACATCTGCTGTGGTTTTCCTCTCTAAACGGTCTAAACGGTTCCTGCTATAACATCTGGTTCCTCAGAGGAACCGCCGATGAAGATGAGGCCCGTCTCTGATCTCAACTCACCAGTCCCTCTCCAGGCCTGAGGTTGGTGATGTGGACCTCCTCCAGGCAGGAGGTCCCTGTCTTTGAGGTGTCTGAGGTGGCCTGGACGGTCTTCTCACAGACGGCGTTCAGAGCCTGAGACTGAAACATGGCAGAGAACTCAAACATTACATCTGCAACGTCAGATCTTAAGGTTTTAAACAATTTCATCTGAAAACCCTCTGAGGAACACCTACTACCAACAGAACCTGGAGTTCTGTAGGAAGGATTTACACACAGGCTCTAAAAGTTCTAATTTTGGCATCACTCTCAGATATTTATAGTCTCCATCAATTAGGAAGATCTTCACTAAATTGATTAGATCAGGTTCTGGATGTGACTTTGTACTATTTAGGAGAAGTTCTGGTTTCACTCCTTGTCACGCATCTTGCAACCAGACCTGAACTTCCAACTCTTAGACATGGCTGCTGGATTGTTTATGTTTTATAACCATTTATGGTTATAATTAGGGCTGGGCAACGATTAAAATATTTAATCGCGATTAATCGCCCTGATTAATCGCGATTAATCGCGATTAATCGCATTGTATTTACAAACTCCAAGAATGAATTCAAAAGTAGTGTAAAGAGCACTTTTATTTTAATGTTCTGCTGCCATATGAACAAAAGTGTTGTAACATTTGTAGCACTTATTTTATACTGGATATTTTCAACCCATCTATTGAATTTAGTGCACTAGTTGATCTTTTCTTCATAAGAGAACAGCAAGCACTGCAGCCAAAATATGGCCTTTTTTGACCTGCTGTATATTAGCCAGTCCCTAAGCTTGATGTATCATGAAACTGTTGACCTTTTGGGTTTTGTGGTTTTTATTTTATTATTACAATTAAATAATAATAATAATAATAATAATAATAATAATAATATAATAATAATGTTATGTTCAGTGTTTTTTCGCTAATCCACCTCTTATATATTTCAATCCTTATGTAATTTTGTCTGTGTTGTGTGCACCTGCCTGTTGCTTTAATGCTATAAATTTCCCCGTCGTGGGATAAAAAAAGGATTAGCTAATGTTATCTTATCTTAAATAACACTTTTTAATATATGTACTGGGTTCTTTCAAGGTCTTAATTACATGTTATGTGTGGGCTCCAGTAACATCCATCCATCCACTGATCTACCTGGATGTTCCCTGGAGAACTGAAACGCCTCAGTCAGAGACGTCTGTCGGGGCAATGAGAGAAGTTTCGTCTCCTCTCTCCGTTTCTGTGGCTCGACGTTTTCATGTTTTTTCACGTGCTTAGATAAATTTGTTGTGTTTCCACTGAAATGAACCGGCTTTTTACAAAACATACAGCTTGATTTCATTTACAGTATTAAAATAAAGCCAAACGGTGCTACTTCCCCGTTCATGTTTTTTCGCTGCTGCGGTCTCTCTCAGCTGTTTGTGTATTAAGTTTGTGTGAGAGCTGAGTGGGCGGGCCAGGCTGAGCCTGCGTGCTGATTGGCTGGCGCCGCTGAGCCATGTACGAGAGGGGAGGGGGAGCGCGTGCTGACTGACACTGACTGAAAGCATGTGAGCAACATGCGTTAATGCGCGATAAAATAAATATCGCCGTTAATAGTCTAATGAATTAACGCGAAATTAACGCGTTAACTTGCCCAGCCCTAGTTATAATACAATCTAATCTAATCTAATCTAATCTTATGACACAAGGTTTTATTTTTCTTCTGTCCCATGTGTCTTCAGTCCCATCATCCAGGCTGCAAATGGGACTGGAGACAGAAACCAGCCACCTGGTAATGGTCTGCATGCTAACTCTACTAAACATGCTAACCACGCTAAGTGTACTAACCATGCTTAACGTGCTAATCATGTAAACCTGCTAAACATGCGAACCATACTAAATGTGCTAACCGTGCTACCATGCTAACCAAGCTAAGCGTGCTAATCATGTTAATCTGCTAAACGTGCTAATCATGCTAAATTTGCAAGTCGTCCTAACTGTGCTAACATGCTAATCATGCTAATAGTACTAACCATGCTAAATGGGCTAATCGTGCTAACCTGCTAAACGTGCTAGCCATGCTAACTGTGCTAATAATGCTAGGCAAAGAAACAGAGCAACAGAACAACAAACCACCTGAAGTCCAGAACCAGAAATTTGTTCTGAGGACTTTAGGGTTCTGAGTCAGGGTGCAAACAAAGAAACGTCCTCACAGACTAAATTAAATAATCACTGAAATTCAACAGATCAGAACCAGACATTGCTTCTAAACTGAGAATCCTTCGATAAACAAACTAATAAACTGCTAAATTATGCTTCTCTTAATAATTAGAGGGACACGTTGAGCTAATATGTGTCCAGTAGGACGTCGGCTGGCCCGATTGTGCTGTTAGGTATTGTTTAGGTGACAAAAATGGGACAAGAGGATGATTATGAGGGACAATGTGGGACACATAACCAACACTATGTTGACGTCATACATTTTAATTTAACGCATATTGCACATTACAAAATCAGTCTCTGCTTTGCATGTTATTACACAACAATGAATAATCACAACTCTATGAAAACCATTATTTAACTTTTTTGAAATGGTAAAAAGATAAATGGCTTGTACTTGTATTTCTTGCTTTAACTAGTCCAATGACTCCAAACTACAGTCACCCATTCACACCCTGACAGTGGAGAGCTATGCTAGCAGCCACAGCTGCCCTGGGGCAGACTGACAGACATCGGCGCCACCGGGCCCTCTGACCACCCTGTTGCCCAAGGACACAACGACTGAGACGGTCCAGAGTGGGGGATCGAACTGGCAACCCGGCAGTTACAGGATGAACTCCCTAACTCCTGCAACACCGTCACAAGAAGGTATTTTTCTTCTTCCTGCTTCTCACTGAAGGCAGACGCTTTTCTTTTCTCTCCTCTCCTTCTCCCTCTCCCAGTCAAACTTTTTGGTGCCTCTTTTTACATATCTTCCAAACTATAAATTATAAATATCTTCCAAACAATTCAACTCAATTGATAACATTTTCTCAACGAGAAGGCTGGGTAAAGGAGAGCTCCTGTGCTCGACTGGACATGTGCAGCTAGAGGAGGATTGTGTGTCTGTCCATTTTGTCAGTCGAGGATGTTAAAAATCTGTTCAGTATTGGATTTACGATAACAGGATTTCTGCTTTTTGGAGCTGGTGGTCACCTGGAGTATCGAGAAATTGTGAAAACGTCAGCAGCTGTTTCAGCCCATGTCAAGGCTGCCTGATCTATGTGAGGGATATGTCCACTACCAGCACTCAGACTGAAATGCTGTGTCAGCAGAACTGCAGGCCAGCTGCAGATCCTGAACTTGCTGGCAGGATGGGAACAATCTGGGAGACTTTCAGGCAAACAGAAAAACAAGAGTCTGCCTGCCCAAAACAAATGCTGCTCCCCCGCAATCTTAATTTGTCCTGGATGTGATGTAAACAAGACGCTCTGTGACATGTGTGACCTGGACAGACCTACTGAACTGGACTCCCTGATAACGATCCATCTCTATCAAAGACTAATGGCTGCCACTGCTGCCAGCCGCAGTTCACAGACAAACACACACATGATTACACTAAAACACACAGACACACATGGCCTCTGCTGTGCTTTCTTCCCTCACTCTGCTGCTGTAGTGTCAGAAAGGTCAGATCAGAGACCTCAGCTGGAGCTTTATGAATAGAAACAATTAAGCTTTAAACTTTTAGTGCTAATTGTAGCTTTGGAAAGGTTGGACAAAATGACTTTAGATCAAAAATCTCCAATATACTTAGTTTATTTTTTCTTATTAACAGAAACAATGAAGTCTTTCTGTGTGTTCGTTAATGTATACAAAAAGTCAAGGGTTTATTTAGCTTATTCCTTTGTTTTTCCGATGTCTGTAATGTTTTTTCTGTTCATGCACAGCACTCTGAATCGTTTTGTTACTGAAAAGTGCTTCATAAATAAACTGACCCTACCTAATGAAACTGTTACATTTTAGCCCTGCAGGTAGAAAAATCAATGGATGTTTATCATAAAGTTTATCAGAAAAAAACTTAATTAGCTTTTAAAGATTAAAGCTCATTAAGAAAACAATATTAACTTTTTGCATAAAGTTAAATATTGCTGAAGTTAATCTGCTGCACCTGGTGTGTCTGGCAGGTGTTTTGGGTCGGAGTAAAAATGAGTCCATAGATCAGCAGGAGGCTTTCAGCTGTTTCTTCTGCTTCGCTCCTACAGATGTTTCACATCGTGCTCTCCTCCGTGTAAAATAAAATAAATTTGGCAACTTCACAAAGATCTCTCTGAGAATCCTCCTTCTCTGTTCTCACCCAGTTAGAAACCGTTCTCCAGTCTTTGTTGTAGCTGCAGTTGACGTAGTTTCCTTAATAATCTGTACGCATCACAGCCGTTTTGTTCTACGGGCGTCCATGAGGCGGACGCTGCGGCATTTTGACTGACAGCCGACGCAGCATCCGCTGACCATGACTGCAGCGCTGCCTTCTGTTTCAGAATAATTGTACATTATTCTGAAACAGAGTCCATCTGCCAATAAAAACCCTGGATCTGAAGCTGCCTGATGATCCCTGGTCTGAATCCATCTGAACAAGAAGCTGCAACATGTCATCTGGAGACGCCAACGCGAGGCTGCCGGAGGAGTCACACCTGCCGACAGGTGCAGGAGTCTCATGACACCAGCAGACATCGACTGATGCCAACAAAGTAGGAAGTTAAAGCCGAGTTTCTGCTGTGGATTATATCTCATCTTCCTCAGTTCTAACCATTTCAGAGACATTTTAATGGAACATCTTCATCCACTTCCACATTTTTTACGTGGACCTTCTGCTGCTGACAGACAGGAGGCAGACTGAGCCGACCTCCTTTAATCCAACCTGCTTCTCAGGTAAACAGGGACAGCAGCAGGACCACGGAGCTTCTGCTGCTGCAAGAAAAGCTTTGAGTCATTTCCGCAGACGAAGGTTTCTGTTCTCAGGGAAAGTCCAGCAGGAAGCGTTATCTAAGACAGGAAGCGGACATTCCAGATCTGAACAAACAATCGTGCAGCTCAGCATCAGGAAAGGGAGGAGAGCGTGCTTCTGGTCAGGAGAACACAGAAGATGGAGAAGGAGTACTCACCACCTCCAGGATCTTCTCCTCCATCTGGAACACGGTGCAGTCCTGCAGAGAGGACAGAGCAACATCATCAGAGAAGACGATCTGGAACCGAGGTCCCATGAATCAGACACACTTCTGTTTGCAGAACAGTTCTAACAGAACCAGAGGAGTCCCCCCCGCCCCTGCAGGAGTCATGTCTATAAAGAGTTTATCTCCTCAAACTACACCAAAGTCCACTGGCTACCAGCAGAGCTTTTATCTGGAGCTAACGGCTCCGAGGTGCAGAGGAGCTGGTGAGAACATGCAGCTGTCAGCAGCCACAAAACGGCAGGAGAAGAGGAGCAAACTGTCAGAGGGAAGACAAATATTTGAGAAACGACAGGCAGCAGGAGAGTGAAAGCAGAGGGCGGAGAGCCCGGAGGCCTCCTGGAGACACGGAGGATGGTTCCCGCGCTCAGAGGAGGAACAGCTGGCTGTAGACAGGCTGACAGGATGATTGCATGACAGCGCAGGCTGGAGACGCCTCAGATGTCTGCAGAGACATGCAGGAGGGCGCCGCGCCACGCCGCAGCAATATCTAAAGCCACGGCTGTGCTGGGAGGGAGCAGGACGGCTTCTTCTGCCCGACTTCCTATAACCTGAAACCTTCTGCTGTCCGTCTGGACGACAGAACGTCTCACTCCAACGAGGCGTCTGGTGCTGCAGCCTCAGGAAACCAGGAGATCTGAACTCTGGACCTGACAGCAGTCCCAGCCTCAGGACCAGGCCAGCTGACAGCTTTGCTAGGGCCCGGGACAACGCAGTCTTTTTGTCTTAACTGTGTACTTCATGCCCTGGAAATCTCTGTATTTTATATTGGATATTTTAAACCCATCTATTGAATTTAGTGCACTAGTTAATCTTTTCTTCATCAGAAAACAGCAGCACTGCAGCCAAAATATGGCCTTTTTTGACCTGCTGTATATTAGCCAGTCCCTAAGCTTGATGTATCATGAAACTGTTGACCTTCTGGGTTTTGTGATTTTTATTTAACTATTACAATTAAATAATAATAATAATAATAATAATAATAATAATAATAATAATAATAATAATAATAATAATAATAATCTTATGTTCATAGTGTTTTTTTCCAAATCAACCTCTTATATCTTTCAATCCTTATGTAATTTTGTCTGTGTTGTGTGCACCTGCCTGTTGCTTTAATCCTATAAATTTCCCTGTCGTGGGAAAAATAAAGGATTAGTAAATGTTATTTTATCTTAAATAACACTTTTTAATAGGATATATGTACTGGGTTCTTTCGAGGTCTTCATTACATTTTATGTATGGGCTCCAGTAACATATGATAGATAATATCTACTTTGAAAGTTAACATGAAGTGCTGCTGAAGATGAACACTCAGATCTACCTGGATGTTCTCTGGAGGACTGAATCGCCTCAGTCAGTGACGTCAGTCTGTGGGTCTGTCGGGGCAATGAGAGAAGATTCGTCTCCTTTTCTGTTTCTCGGCGTTTTCTTGCTCATAGTTTTTCCCGTGCTTATATAAATTTGTTATGTTAACACTGAATTTAATCGGCTTTTTACAAACCATACAGCCTGATTTCATTTACGGTATTAAATTTTAGCCAAATGGCGCTTTGAGAGCAGAGTGGGCGGGCCGGGCTGAGCCTGCGTGCCGATTGGCTGGTGCCGCTGAGCCATGTAGGAGAGGGGAGGGGGAGCAGCAGAGTGCCGTGAGGGAGACTTTGGTGCAGCTTCTGCAAGCAGCGCGCGCTTGGTCAGAGTCAGTTTTGCCCCCCCCCCCCTGTCCTGGGCCCGGGACAACAGACCCGTTTGTGCCCCCCTGTCGGCGGGCGTGCTCAGGACCAACCAGAGGGAGTCAACCAGGACAGGAAGGTTTTATCACCAAACATCATCTGACACTTTCTGCAGCATCCTAACGTCAGAGGTCCACAGCAGCGTCACTGACCTTCTGCACGGTGGAGGTGAGCTCCAGGCACAGCTGGATGATCCTGCTTCTGGTGGCCGTGAAGTCGCTGAGGCTGGTCAGAGGAGACCTGATGGAAGAGAAGACCTTCATCATCATCATCATCATCATCATCATCATCACCATCACCATCACCATCACTATCATCATCATCATCATGACCATCATCATCATCATCATCATCATCATCACCATCATCATTATCATCATTACCATCATCATCATCATCACCATCATCATTATCACCACCACCATCATCACCATCATCATGACCATCATCATCATCATCATCATCACTATCATCACCATCATCATCATCATCTTCATCACCATCATCATCATCATGACCATCATCATCATCATCATCATGACCATCATCATCATCATCATCATCATCATCACCATCATCATCACCATCATCACCATCATCATCATGACCATCATCATCATCATCATCATCATCATCATCATCACCATCATCATCATCATCACCATCATCACCATCATCATCATCATCATCATGACCATCATCATCATCATCATCATCATCATCATCATCATCATCATCACCATCATCATCATCATCATCATGACCATCATCATCATCATCATCACTATCATCACCATCATCATCATCATCATCATCATCATGACCATCATCATCATCATGACCATCATCATCATCATCATCACTATCATCACCATCATCATCATCATCATCATCATGACCATCATCATCATCATGACCATCATCATCATCATCATCATCATCATCATCATCACCATCATCACCATCATCATCATCATCATGACCATCATCATCATCATCATCACTATCATCACCATCATCATCATCATACGCAGAAATGTGACGTCAGACACCTTCATTTCCCACCAAATGACACATTTATGTAGAACATGTCTGACGCCTGGGAGTGGAACCCTGTGCAGAAACGTGATTATTGATCAGGTCAGGAATTAAAGATGAAGCAACGAAGCTTTGTTCAGTCTGAGGTGCCTTCATTCCCTCATGTTCTACCTCATGTTCTACCTCATGTTCTACCTCAGGGGAACCAGTTCAGGCAGTCAGGGAGCAGAAAACATCTGCAGACATCCAGGCGCATGAAAACTCCATCATCTCATTCATGAGGAACATCAAAGGAACCCGTATTTCTCTGCTGCCTGCATGAGAAACTCTGGTTCTGAGGTTCTGTTCATGTGAAGATAAAGAACCTGTTCATTGATTTAGAAAAAGATCTGTTCCTGCATCTAGTTAAAGAATCTTTTCCTGTAATTTCTTTGTTCTTTAAAGCTTTTTTCTTTGGTTCCTGTTCCGTTGTGCTTTATAGATGAACGTGCCTTTTATTTACGTAGAATAATCCAACACGCTGCAGAACCGCCCCTCAGTTAATCTGCAGCTCTGCAGAGATGCAGGAACGTTCTGAGTCACGCTGCGTTCCTCAGCCTCACCTGGCCAGAGCAAACTCACCTGGGCCTGCAGTAAAGGTGAGAACGGAGGAACAAACCAGAACCTGGACGGCAGAACCCGCCTCACATTCTGACCATACCACGCAACGCTTTGGTTCCCTGCCATCGGAGAACCTTCTGCCAACAGACGCGCCTCTTTGTTTCCTGCTACAGGAACCGAACCGACAGGTTTTCCCCTGAAGGAGCTGATTGGAGCAAACAGATCTCAGGTGGATCACCTGACGGTGGATCACCTGACGGTGGATCATGACATTCATCTGTCAGCGGTCATAAGGTTCTGATCCGCTCTGATCTCCAACCGCTGCCAACCAGCCCAGGAGAACCAGAACCCTCAAAACGGTTCTGGACAGAACACGTTTTGGCTCCAGGCTGATGGTCTCCTGAACCTTCAGCTTTCATTCTCTGCCTAACGTTCTGTCTTCAGAACTTTAAAGAACGTGTGGAACCCGGAGGAGAACCGTCCCATCTCCACTGCTGGAGAGGTTCTCCTGTTCCTCTCCCTCTAGTTTAAAGAACGTGGTTATATTCTGGGCTGTGACGCCTCACGTCTCAACGAGACTTCATCTGATTGGCTGATCCAGTTGGTGACGGCTCCTCCCCTCCATTTAATAATAAATATAATCCTTCATTTAATAATAAATATAATCCTTCATTTTCGGTAATTAATCCAATAAATCGCTACATACCCAGAACCTGCTTCTTCTTTAAATGTGCGGTGGAACCGTTCTCTGGCCTAGATCCAGTGACAGATAATCCAGTTTAATCTAGATTATTAATCTGCTTCCCAGAAATTTTAATTCAGGAGAAGTTCCTCAAAGCTGAACTGATCTTCACGTTCATGGAGAACCGACCGGACCACCAGGACTGGAGAACTTGTCCTGCTGAAGTCCGGTTCTAAAGGAAGGTTCCCTCACCTGTCCAGCCAGCCCAGCAGACTCTTGGCGGCGGCGATCAGCTCCACCACGGCGCTCAGGAACTCGTTGGAGGGCTGATGGGAGTTCTTGTTCTGGTAGGCGGGGTTCCTCCTGCGCTGGGTCACCACGGCGCTCAGGTTCTGATGCGCCGCCCTCATCTTCCCCACCAGAACCTTCAGGTTCTCCGACTCCACGCCGTAGTTCTGGTCAGAAACGAGCACAGCTGAGCGGGTCTGTGACAGCTAGTAAAGACTACATTTCCCATGAGCACCAGCAGCAGCTCCACCTGCCCCGACCAGCACGTTTGGTTCCTGTCCTGATTAAAGGAACGCGGAACGTCTCTGTGTTCTGCTCAATGAGGTCTTCTGGATCCTCAGTGAGGTCCAGCAGGTTCTGAACGTGAAGCTCAGAACCTGAGCAGAGGGAACATCTGGGTCAGACAGCAGCTGCTCGGTTCTCTGAAGAACCCTGAAAGTTCTCATGGTTCCCGGATCTGGAGGAACGTGGGAACCATGGGAACCAGCAGAGACCCCATGATCTCTGATCTGCATCGTCTCCAAATAAAAACCGGACCGGACCAGCAGCCGTTCGGGTCGGTTCTCCAGCAGCGCCGGCTGATTCCTGGGATCCGGACAGGTCCAGGACAAACGTTCCAGAACCGGCGGGCCCGGCTGGGAGGGCCCGCCGGTTTCCTGCAGTAAAAGCTGCAGAACGTGTGCTGCAGAACCGGGTCGCTGCAGAACCGGGTCGCTGGAGGTCCGGACTTTAGCTGCGGGAAGTGAAACCGGGTTTTACAGACGATCAGAACCGCAGCTTTCCCTGAGTTAACCCAGATTAACGGGTTTGGTTCCAGTGTTTGGACCAGAACTCTGCTGAGGCTGAAGCGGGTCACGGTACCAAACCCTGAGCCAGAACCTTCAGTCTGACCACAATGACACGACAGAACTGTTCTGATCCGGCCGGATCCAGTTACACTAAAACCCCCCAGACGGTACCAACCAGGGAGCAGAGCATCTCCACCGCCTCCAGAACCAGCTCCTGGTGTCCGACCCGCACCACGCCCAGAACCAGCAGGTCCTGGTGGGTCATCCGCAGCAGCTTCTCCCCGTCGACCCGGTTCTGCTGGAAGGATGGGATGTACTGCTGCAGAACGTCGTCCAGACCTGAGACACAGGAGACACCCAGAAGTCAGAACCTGCTGCAGAACCTGCTGTAGAACCTGCTGTAGAACCTACAGAACCTACTAAAGAACCTACTAAAGAACCTGCTGCAGAACCTGCTACAGAACCTGCTGCAGAACCTGCTGTAAAACCTGCTGTAGAACCTACAGAACCTACTAAAGAACCTGCTGCAGAACCTGCTACAGAACCTGCTGCAGAACCTGCTGTAAAACCTGCTGTAGAACCTACTGCAGAACCTTCTCGCTTTAAGACCCGGAGCGGGCGGCCGAGCCGCTGATGGAGCAGATGTTCTGGTTCTGCTCCCTGACCCAGATTGTGATGCCGACCCGTTCGGGTCTGAGTCAATACTAACTCTGCCTGCGGCGCCGGCAGAACAAGTTCTGATCAACGCGCTCCACCATAACCAGAGAGAGGAACCCAACAGAACCGGGCTTTGCTCTGAAGCAGAACCTGAGGTTCTGACCTATCATTAGCTCACTGAGGTTAGAGGGAACCGGGCCTGAACCAGCACCAGCCTGGGTTCTACACAGGAACACGCAGCTGGTTCCCCCTGGGCTGAATGGTCCGGTTCCCCCAGACGAGACCGACACCGGGAGGCTAACCGGGCCTCTGGGCTCAAACATCAGAACATTTACAGGAAATCAACCTTTGGTTCTTTATAATCAACTTTGTTTCAGAAACGGATCCAGAACCATCTGCTGATGTCGGATCTTCGCCTCCCAGCAGAACTTCTGGCTAGAATTAGTCAGAACTGTCCTTTCTGGACCTGGTTTCCATTCCTTCTATCAGAACTTTGGTTCCGGGTCGCTTCAAAAAGGACCAAATTAAATAAAACGTGTTTGTAGAGACGGTTCTGTCACAGTCGGTTCTGTTAATCGGACCGATCGGACTGACAGAACAACAGGAGGCGGTCCAGTATCTGCCTACAGTACCGCCCACCAGACCCGGTTCTTTCAGCACCACGACGGATCAGTTTTCTAAGGAGAGAACACTGAGAAGGTTCTGTTCTGATCCCGCCAGAACCTGCTTATTCTGCTGGTTCCATCCAGAACCCGACGGTCCTACATCGGGTCCCGGGACCTCCTGTGAACTCTGAGCCCGGCCCGACCCGACCCGACCCGACCCGACCCGGCAACTGGATCAACAAGCAGGCCGACCCAGAAAGAGTTCACCGCTCCTGTTCTGACACTTTCATCTGGAAAAGTCTGAAAGCAACCACAGACCCGGATCCACCCAGAACTACCAGAACCGGCTACCAGAACCGGCTACCAGAACCGGCCTCTAAGGTCCGGCTCAGCACCGAGTCAGCATCCCGACCCGATCAGCAGCTCAGCTGGAAACTCAGCAGCCACCAAATGGTCCGCTCGTTAAAGCGGGTCAACAGATGGCCGCCGGCCGCCTCGGCACCGGGGGGGGGGGACCTTCCTGACCCGGTTCAAAACAGAACCAACCGGGCTACATTCATCAGAATCAGATCCCAGTCCTCCATCGGTCCCAAACCAGGAGGGTTTAATAGACGGAGGCTCCAGAACCCTCCTGGTTCTGAAGAGCAGCTTCCAGGTCCAGTCTAAAGGAACCGGACCTTCAGAAACATCTCCGCTCAACTTTCTGTGTTGGACCTGCCGTTCGGCGCCGATCGGACCCAGTAGTCCACGTCTACACCCCCAGCTCCAGAACCGAGCTCCTGTGGGTTCTGTTTGTCTGTGGAGGCCGGGTCCGTTTGGTTCTGTGTCCGCATTGTGGTTCCAGACGTTCTGGACCTTTGGCCTCCCTCTGAGAAGTTCTGGCGGTTCTGAAGCGGGTCGGGACAGAAACACATCAGCCGAGCGGCACCATTTAAAAACAGAACCGTCCCACTGGGTCAGGGAGATTCTGCTATGACAGTCCGGGTCGAGCCCAGCACGGCAGGAGTTATTCATAGACCCAACAGAACTTCTGGGAGGGTCCGGTTCCAGCAGGAAGCAGGATTTCCTCCAGAGGGCAAAGAACTGAACAAACAGGAACCGACCCAGTTCCCGGTCCAAATGAGTCCAGCCGGGCCGCAACTTCCAGAATAAAACTAAACAAACGGATAAATGATCAGAACCATCAGAACCTCTCCTGTGTCATACAGAACCACAGGTTTGTGTTGCTCTGAGTCAGAACCAGAATAAATGGAAGGTTCTGCTCGCTGTCTGTGAACTCGGTTTGGACCGTTGGGGATGATCAGAACCTCCATCTCACCGCTGACCCAGACCCAAAACCCTCCAGAACTTCTCAAACCGCTGGAGGACAGAACCTCTGCAGATGCTGCTGGTCGCCTCCACCCAGAACCGACCCGGATCCTCCACCCAGAACCGACCCGGCAGCCTCCATCCAGAACCGACCCGGCAGCCTCCACCAGAACCGACCCGGATCCTCCACCAGAACCGACCCGGCAGCCAGAGCAGCTGCGGCGCCATGCAGATGTGGGCAGGTTGCAGCCGGTTCTGGACTCCGGGTCGGTATCGAGGCTGTTGTGCCTTCAGGTGTTAAACCTGTCGGGGCGCCAGCTGAGGTGTTCCTGCACCTGTCAGGGAACCAGCAGAACCAGAAGAATGTGGACCTGCCTGAACGTGTCTGACTCCAACCTGTTACTGACAGAGAACCCGACCCGGATCCCCGGAGCTGCAGGAACCCTCCAGCTGTCCGAGTTCTACGGTACCAGCCGGGTAGGTCCAAGCTGAGGTTCCACAGGCCGGTTCTGTGGGGGAAACAAAGCTAAAGGGTTTCTCTTGGGTCCAGTTGCTGCCCCTCAGAACCTTATTTCCTTTGTTTAAACACCAGTGGTTCTGGTGGAGTTCTGATGTCCCTCAGATGGACCCAAACCCAACATTCAGAACTTCCTGCAGGTTGAACCAGACTGGGTCGGACTTGGTGGGGAACCCAAGCCGTTCAGAACTTCTGGTTGCATTTGGACTTTTCTGCAGGTGTGCTGTTTAATATGAAACGCCTGCCGTGCACACAGAACCGGCTGCAGCTGGGTGGGCCAGACCCGGTTTTGGTGAACGTCCAGAACCAGCCGGACCACTGGGAGAACTTCCTCCACTGGTTTTTTACAGCTTTTCTTAAAGGAGGAATCAGAACCTGGAGTGAAGGTCCGATCTGAAATGATTGGACCGAGACGATTTCTGAGCAAACCAGAACCGCTGGGAAAGAAGCACGCCGTGGGAACGGAGGATTGGACCGAAGGTGGCACCACAACATCAGGAACCGAACCGAAACCAGAACACCGAGAGTCTCTGGACCTGAAAAACATCAGCAGGTCCGACCGCAGGCAGAACCCTCGTCACCTGACGGCCGCCATTGTTCCTCCTCCCTCTGAGCAACACGCTGTTTACCGCCTGGAGCGTCAGATTCTGCCTTCAAACTGAAACCATCAGAACACGACGGTTAGGAACCGAAACCTGCTGAACAACCAGGGGGAACCTGCAGGTAGAACACCTGGAGATAAACACCTGGGAATAAACACCTGGAGATAAACACCTGGACATAAACACCTGGAAATAAACACCTGGGAATAAACACCTGGAGATAAACACCTGGGAATAAACACCTGGGAATAAACACCTGGAAAAAATACCTGGAAATAAACAAACACCTGGAGATAAACACCTGGGAATAAACACCTGGAGATAAACACCTGGAGATAAACATCTGGAAAAAATACCTGGAAATAAACATCTGGGGGAAAAATACCTGGAAATAACACCTGGAAATAAACACCTGGGAATAAACTTCTGGGAATAAACACCTGGAAATAAACATCTGGGGGGGAAATACCTGGAAATAAATAAACACCTGGAGATAAACACCTGGAAATAAACACCTGGGAATAAACTTCTGGGAATAAACACCTGGAAATAAACACCTGGACCCCGTCCTGTTCCCGTAGTTCAGGTTGATTGGTTGATTAGTTTGTTATTTTATAAACCAGCACATCGTGAGCATTCTACAACCCAGAGTCTAATTCCTGGAACCTGGCAGATAATTCTGGTTCTGGTTCTGGTTCTGGTTCTGCCTCACCTCTCATCCAGTCCTCCACCTGCTGCGGACTCCACCCGCTGACAGCCTCCATGATTGCCGGCACAGCAGACGGTGTTCTGACCCGCTACTCGGACATCTCCTGCACTCACTGGATCAGCCGGAACCTTCCACCCAGAGTCCAAAAGTACTTTTCAGTTCCGTAGAACTCCATCAAAATCTCCCCGCTGACCTTCTGAAAGTCTCAGGTTCGGGTAGAAGTTCGGCGGAACGCCGGCAGAACCGCTGCTGCCACCTAAAGAGCTCCGGGTTGGAGTTGGTCCAGAGTTCGGCAGAACCGTCTCCACTGCGGCGCGTCTGCCTGCAACTGCTGCCCGGACTGGGAGCTGCGCGCTGATTGGGCGTTACCCACCTGAGTTAGACACGCCCCCTGCGCACTCCTCCAATCAGGTGAGAGTAATCAGTTCGCCCCTCTGTTCGAAGCTGGAAAGCGTTTAAAGCCGGTTCTGGTGGTTCTGCAGCATTTTTATAAACCGTGTAAAAAACCAGGAAGCTAGGGAGACATCATGTGGGGTTCTGGACGGGCCAGAACAGAGTCCAAAGTGGAGAAATAGGTACCGGACATAAAGACTGGACCGTCCCATAGGACAGAACCACATCTGGACCCAATGATGACACAGAATGGATGGACATGCAGGATCATCTGGAGAACCCAGAGCAGAACCGGAACCAGACCTGATTTTTAAAACGAAATTGACCCAGACTGCACAAACACCATCTGGTGTTATTATATAAATGAGCGAAATAATCACAATTTCACATGAGGATGAAATTAAAACGATCCGTTTGAACCTCAGAAACATGTCTGTCAACTTTAACGACATTTACAGATGTTCTCACAAAAGTCCAACTTTATTACAGCATCTGAAACCCGAGAACAGAACCAGGAACTGGTTCACTGGATGCGTTTGAGCTGCTGTTGAACTATTTATGTAAGAGTAAATATCACAAGGCAAAGGCAAGTTTATCTGTAAAGCCCATTTCAGTACAAAGACAACGCAAAGTGCTTTACATGACTGAAATATAGGAAAATAAAAAGAGAATAAAAGCAAGTTGGAATAGAATGTAGAAAAATGTAAATAAAATAAAATATGGGAAAATGGAAACTAAAAGCAATAACAGATATATGAATATTCATACAAAAAACAAGTTGTCATCTGCTTGCTTGGCTATTTTCTCCTTTGTTCACAAACCTTATGCTAAACTTTATTTCTCTTGTTCACCTCCTCCTTGCTGGATCCAGTTTTCTCCACATCTTGCCAGTCTGGGTCCAGATCTGTCAGGATCTCCAGATCAAGCTCATCTTCACCAAACCTTCATCTTCCTGTTTATATTCCAGCTGGACGGAGCAGATTTGGACAGAAACGCTGCCCTCTGCTGGCTGAAACAGCAGCTACACTTTAACAGATAAGTGTTGAGCTTTTCCATCTGGCTGAGCATCATTCTGCTTTTTGCTCCAGACTCCAGATGTTTTCACCTCTCCCAGAAGTTCTTCTCTCAGCTGCTCCTGCAGGGTTGGGATGTTTTAATTTACCTTCAGGCTTTAGCTTCAGCCACTAGGGTTAGATTTGGAGTTGATTTGTTCAAGGGGGAAACAACTAAAATACTGAAAGCATGTTTTTACACTTTTCTCCTGTTGAGCAAGTCAATAAAAAGTGAGTTTTGTTTATGTTCATCCATTTTCAGGATTCGGTTTATTTATACAGAATTCCCAACACACAATCATATCAACCAGACAGATCGGTTAAAATATTTTCTGTCTAAGGAAACCCAGCAGATTGCATCGAGTCATTGATGCTTTATGTTGCAGTTTATAAATGTTCAAAGTGTTAGTTTTTATTGTCCTTTATGGTCCTTCTGGGACGTCTGCTGCAAATTAACCACAGCAGTAAGAAGTGATCATTAGTTAGTTTTGAACTAATGATCTGTTTGTTCTTTATTGTTACTAAACAATAAAATAAATTATTCTTAGTTTTGAATTAAAACAAATAATCACTGTTTATAAATTACTGACTAATGTTTTCTTACTATTATTATGGCATTTCTGTTTTATCGTCTGAAATTCAATTTGCTGTAATGCTGTATCTTTACCAAAAGATGGCGACAAATGTTTGTCAAATGTGGGGGTAAGCCAGTTTTAGTTTTTACATTTTTATATCAAGTAAAATAGCAAATATGTTAAAAGATAATAAAAAATTTGAAAATATCAAACCACAAAAATTCATGTTAACAAAGTATTATGGAAATACAAAAAAATAACAACGAAGAAACAACCAAATATAATAAAAACAACAAAATGCAAATAAGGAAAAGAACAAAAATTCTTAATAATGAAAACTACCAATCCTAACCTTATAGTTTGAATCATTTCAGAGTGAGACCTCCTCTCTCTGGGTCTGTCCCCAGTTTTCTGCTCAGAGTGAGACCTCCTCTCTCTGGGACTGTCCCCAGTTTTCTGCTCAGAGTGAGACCTCCTCTCTCTGGGTCTGTCCCCAGTTTTCTGCTCAGAGTGAGACCTCCTCTCTCTGGGTCTGTCCCCAGTTTTCTGCTCAGAGTGAGACCTCCTCTCTCTGGGTCTGTCCCCGGTTTTCTGCTCAGAGTGAGACCTCCTCTCCCTGTAGACGCCGCGGATGGCATTTTCTCTCAGATCCGCTCGGAGCCGCTGCAGTTCGGACGGGTCTCCGTAGTTTGGAGGAGAAACGCGACTTTATCCTCGGACTCCAGCCGCGGGGTCCAGTTCGGAGGACCGAGAGCTTTGGACTTAGCGGCAGCGCTGCAGAATCCTGCTGGTTCGGAGTAAAAAGTCCCTGTTGGGCTCGGTTCTGGGTGGAAGCTGAACAATCACAGGAGGTAGTGTCTAACTTTTCTTCTTTAAAACTTTAAAAGCTGCTTTTCAGGATGGAACTGCTCTCTGATCGCTGTTGTTGCTGATCTCCTCCTCATTAGAACTGTTTTTATTCAGATCCCAAGGTCAGATCCAGATGTTTGCAGATGTTCTTTGGACCGTGTTCTGCTGGTTCTGATGGAGTTAAAGCTCTGTCGGTTCATTGGGAACATTTTTATATTTTCAACATGTGACATGCATCAGGTGGAACAGGTTGTATAGAACAGAAAGGCCTAGTTTATATTTATACCAATTAATTAGAATAGTTGAAATGGGGGGGGGGGGGTAGGCTGCAGATTCTCAGACAGAACCTTCTGGGTCCGGTCTACAGGCGGGTCCATCAGTGTGGTATAAACGGCTGGAAGCTGCTCTAACCACCAGGTTCTCCATCACCATCATCCTGGACCACCAGCAGCTGCGGTTCCTCCTCTGAATGAGGCGGAACCGCAGCTGGACCGCAGCCGGACCGCAGCCGGACCGCAGCTGGACCGCAGCTGGACCGCAGCTGGACCGCAGTCCGCTCCCATCCTCAGGTTTCACAGCTGACCGGACCAGAATTTCCCCTCCTGTCATAACTGTCTAACAGCAGAAAAATAACAGAATATTAAAGCCACGGGTCCTAAAATACAATATGGCTCTATGCAGATGATATTATCATATTGACACCACGTTTGTTGTGAATCAGCACTTTTTAAATCAACTAAACCTACAGGAGGCCCATTTTCCAACTTCTAACATTTTCTCCCAAATCTTTGACAGAAACGGACTAAAAGCCACTAAACGAGCATTTCCTGAGGAGCAGCGCCTCCTTCACATGAATAATCTGGCAATAAACATTTTGTTTTAATCTCAGTTAACAATCCCAAATTCTGCCTCAGATTATCAACCACAGCTGATTTAATCAAACATTTTTCGCTTTTATCCGTGTTTTAGTAGAAAGAAAAGAAACCTAAAATATTCCTGAGCTCTACAGAGGAAAAGATCAGATCCCGTTTTTAGAGACACGACATTCTGAAATTCACACCAACTTCAGGCCAATTTCAGTCTGACAGAACGGTTACAGAAAGAAACAGCAGAATCAGAAGGTCCAAAGAGTCCGACCCAATCCGATACCTGGGCTAAGCGTATCGGCCGATACCCGACACCCGAAACCTGACACCGACCCGATACCCTACATCCGATACCGGTCCAATACCCGACACCCAATACCCGATACCGGTCCGATACTGTTGAATGAATAAACCGTGTACCTCGCCATGTGAGTGAAGTTATCAGGTTTGAAATAAACATTGTTAAAAAAGTTCTGAATGTTCTCTAGCATGGTGCTTATTTAAGCGTGTAGTGTTTTACCAACATTACCCCCCCCCCCCCCCCCATCAGATGTATGGCAGATGCTGCGTGTTGCAGTCGGACTTGTTGTCGAATCGACTTTGAAATGTTTCCAGACGGCAGACGTGCCTCGCTACTTGCTGCTAGCTGCTGTTAGCTGACTGTTAGCTCACTGTTAGCTGACTGCTAGCTCGCTGCTAGCTGCTGTTAGCTCGCTGCTAGCTGCAGTTAGCTCACTGCTAGCTGACTGCTAGCTCGCTGCTAGCTCGCTGCTAGCTCGCTGCTAGCTGCTGTTAGCTCACTGCTAGCTGCTGTTAGCTCACTGCTAGCTGCTGTTAGCTCACTGCTAGCTGACTGTTAGCTCGCTGCTAGCTGCTGTGCGTAACAAACATAGAAGTGACGAGATTGCGTGACTATGCTGCGTATGAAATCAATAAAAAAATAAATGACTGGACTGGAATAATGGATCGCCATCATCCAGCCGATATACGATCCAGGTATCGGATGGGTGCATCTCTAGAACAAGTTCTAGGACCCAGATGTATCCAATTAAAGAACACGTCTTACTTTAGGAAGAACGTTCTGTAGCTGCAGCTCTTAAAAGTGATCCTGAGATAAATGTGCAGCCGGTGCAGAGAGGCGGGACATGGCTAATTCCTGGTATAAAACAGTCACAATAATCCAGCCGGAGGTTCTGAAAGCTTGGAGTCCAGGCTGGGCCTAGATTCCTTCGTCTGGGATGAAGGAATTATGATTTTACCAGAGTTAATGAGATCATCACACCTAAGAGCTGCGTCTGTTTAACATCCTGGGCCGGGGGGGGGGGGGTTCAGAGGAAACGGGTCGGTTTTATGTCCGTTATGTTCGTTAAACTCAAATGATTTAATGTCACCAATACCGCCAGGAAGCGGCTGAAGGCTGCGGATCTCCAGCTGTTACTTTTATTTTGTAGAACCTGTTCCTGGTTAGTTTGGATTTGGACCAGAACCGGTTCCTGTTTAGATTTGGACCAGAACCGGTTCCTGTTCAGTTTGGATTTGGACCAGAACCGGTTCCCTACCCTGTGTGATGATGGCGTCTCTGTTTCTCCTGCTGTTTCCAGCTGCAGGCCCTCTGACTGCAGACCCGTCTGGTTCTGACCCACACCTGAGGCTCCGCTGACTACATCCTGAGCGTCTGCCCGTCCTGCCGGTTCCTTTCCCGGGGATCAGGTCCGAGATGCTCCGCGGTGACAGGAAGCAGGATTCCAGCAGTCAGGAGGGGGGCCAGCGGTCGGGACGCATCACCATCGGCTGACGGCGCTTCTCTCCGTTTCTGCTCCACTTAAAGATCTTTCTCTGTGAAACAGCAACATGTCAGCCGATAACAGCCCCCCCCCCTCTCTGCCCTCACCGCGCTCATGCCCCGCCCTCCCCCAGCACCAAGCCCCGCCCACTCCTTCGCCGTCGCCCAGCCCGCCCACCGCCGTCTGCAGCCGGCTGTCCGGGGGCAGCCAGACGGCCCCCAGCCCCACCAACTCCAGAGGTTCTCTGCAGGGCGTCTCCTTCCTGCTGCAGATCGGACTCACCAGGGAGACCGTGACCCTTGACCCCGGAGACATGTCGCTGCTGGCGGTCCGAGAGCTCGTCTGCTCCATGGTGGATCAGAAGGTATGGCGGGTTTCTGCACTGACCTGCAGGTCAGAGGGGGGTGGGAGGGAAGGTCTGATGGTGGAACCACCTGAGAGAACAATCTGGACTGAGATGTTCCGGTAGGAACGGCAGAACCTGGTTCCTCAGGGGACCTCCGTATTCTAGCAGACGCACCAGCCTGCAGCGCCGAGTTTACCAGCAGCAGCAGAGACCAGAGCCGGGTCAGAGCAGAACCTCTGCAGCAGAACCTCTGCAGCAGAACAACAGCAGGTCTGGCTGCTGGTGCAGAAGATGCTGAGCAGACCTGGATCAGGAGTCTACAGCTCAGCCTGCACACTTCCGCTCTGAGCCGTTTATCTCAGCATCTTCTGGTTTCTGCGCTGAAGGCAGCACCTGCTCACCGCCGCACACATCCATGTTCTACATGCTTAGTGAGGACCGGGCCTTCTGCAGCTCACCTGATCCTAAAGCCAAGCGAGGCCTAGAACCCTCACTTTGGTGGTAAAATGGGAAACTTGGTTCTCCTTCAGCTGCAGACAGAGCAGCCGTCAGGTCTGCAGAGCGGCGCTTAAACTCTGTAAACTCTGCACGGTTCTGTTGAATGTTTGCACGGTTCTGTTGAATGTTTGCACGGTTCTGTTGAATGTTTGCACGGTTCTGTTGTTGAATGTTTGCACGGTTCTGTGGATCAGCTGTAAGCCGACTGCGTCTCTGCGGGCCTCCAGTCAGACGCTGGTGTCGTTTTTACAGCTTCAACAAAGGGAGCGTCGTCTTCTGTGAGGGAATGTCACTTCCTGTTCGCTGCAGCGTCAGCGCTCTCCACTTCCTGTGTCACAGCTGCTCGTTGTTTTTAAGGAGCTGACGGTCGACGGGTTCTAAAACCCGTTATCACACTAGTTCCTTATTCCTAACAAAGTATGATTATTACAAGCAGTTTCAAATATTAAATATCAATACATAAATATTTATCCTAATAATAATAGTCATTTTATTTATTTATTCTCATTTTCTTAACTTTGAAAACAAAGAAAAACAAGACAATTGTTTTTGCTAATGAGGAATAAAAACATAATAAATAAAAAGTTAAATATTAAATTGAAACCCATATACAGATAAAGAAGTACTGATTCAATGTGTGTAAATTTGTAAAAGACGCAATTTTTAGAATATTTATACATTTTCAAATTTTATTTTAAATTATACAGTATAATTTTTCGTTAAGTGTGATTTATTGACTATTTGTCAGATTTTATTCTTCATTTTTCTTGCTTCACTACAAATTATTTACTTAAAATGCTATTTAATAATAAATATAAATTAAGAGCAGGTGAAAGACGTCTTATAGGATAGAAATCTCCTTTTTTGTCTCTTAGTAAACTCCAGATGTCCAAAGATAGATGAAGATACCAAATACTGTAGTTATTAATTATTAAAACTAACATAGTCAAACAGAAAGGAGCAAATGAGCAAAAATATGTTTATATATTTATGCATAAAAAGCCCCACAGACTGTTTCCTGGAGTAAAAAGCTGCCACAGCAGCCGGGAGGAGAGACGTGTGAGTTTGCAGGGAGCAGCGATGGTTCTGTGGGAGGAAGGATCTGTGATGACGTTCCTTCATGCGTCCCTGAAGTTCCGACCCGGTTAGACTCTCTGGATCCATTCTGCCTGGAAGTGGACCAGCACCGGGAAAAATGAGCACCTCTGGAACCGGCCTGCATGGATCCTGTTGGATGGAGCTGACCGGGTCAGAGCTCAGTGCTGATTGGCCAGAGCTCCGCTGCAGACTCCACCTGCTGGCAGTTGTAGGTAACGCAGCTCATTCCTGTCCAACTCGCCGTGTTTCAGGATGAGGCTGCTGTACCTGACGGAGCAGCGGGAGCTTTGGTCTAACTCAGGTGTTCTGGTGGGAACAGCTGATCCGGAATAAAACCTTTCCTCTTTTATTGGTAACAACGGCATGAAGCTGCGACGTTCCTCTGGGCTCGGATCAGATTGTGGGAAGACTTCCTGCAGAGTTCCTGCAGAGGTTTTGTGCTTGAAAGAGCCCTGGACTCCTGGAGCAGGCGCTAACTTCCCAAACTCGGTCAGCGGTGCTTAACTCCAGGAAGTCTGATGGTTCTGGGACTTCCTCCTGGCTTGTTCCCCAGCAGGACCCTTCTACATGATTCACGGGTCGGCCCATAAAATGACATCATGACTGGAATCCGCTCTTTCCTCCTTTTGTGTCGGGTTCTGCCGTGTGTCTGCGGCGGTGTGTTCAGGGGCAGTGGGAAGTTCCCCTCCTCTGAAGGTCACCGCCACATTCCCAACAATCCATCCTGGACCGAGTCGCTCCAACCCGAGTCCAGGATGGAAGATCTTCATTCTAACTGGATGACAAATGCATGGGTCCATTTCCATCCGGGTCAGAACCATTTGGGCGGGTCTGCATGTCCAAACATCTGGAACTTTGTCCCAGGAGGACCTGGAACCTCCGTGTTTGGAGGAAGATCCAGAAGAAACCAGAACTTTTAGGACAAATGGTTCTGGAAAAGGTGGGTCTGCTTTAGGTGGTTCTTGATCCTGTGCTACTGGATCAGGTGATTCTGTTTCTGGGTCAGGCGGTTCTGGATCAAATGTCCCTGGAACATACGGTTCTGGATTGGATCATTGTGGAACGGTTCTGGATCAAACGGTTTTGGGTTGTACTCAGGTTAGCCTGGAGAAATGAAACAGAACTTTTATTGCCGTTTATAGAGACAGACCAGAACCTCCAGTACAGTCGGTTCTGTAAGAACGGGTCCGGGTGCCGTACTCAAGTAGTTTGGAGAACAGAACCAGAACATTTTTGGATCAGATGAGGTGAGTTTGGGTGTCAGAGCAGGAATAGACCAGATGGTTCTGAATCAGGTTCTGGAAGATGACCGGGTTTGCTGGGGACCAGAACCAGAACATTTCCTGAACTCAGATCTGAATCAGAGGGTTCTGGATCCGGTTATTCTGGATCAGGGTCATTGTAGCTCGGGGACCAGAACCTCCAGGTTCTGTCTCCTCACGAGCATCGCTGCAGCATCCGTCCGCGTCGCCATGGCGACGTGACAGACGCTCCTCTCCTCTCTGCTGGTTGCCGTGGTAACCAAGGACAGGTGGTGCTGCAGGTGAAGAGAGAGAGAGAGAGAGCACTGCTGAATGGTCTCTCGACCCGCCTACAGAGCGTGCAGTTAGAGTGGTTCTGATGTTCTGTGCGGGTTCTGATCCAGGGGTGCAGTGGTTCTGATGTTCTGTGCAGGTTCTGATCCAGGGGTGCAGTGGTTCTGATGTTCTGTGCAGGTTCTGATCCAGGGGTGCAGTGGTTCTGATGTTCTGTGCAGGTTCTGATCCAGGGGTGCAGTGGTTCTGATGTTCTGTGCAGGTTCTGATCCAGGGGTGCAGTGGTTCTGATGTTCTGTGCAGGTTCTGATCCAGGGGTGCAGTGGTTCTGATGTTCTGTGCAGGTTCTGATCCAGAGTTGCAGTGGTTCTGATGTTCTGTGCGGGTTCTGATCCAGGGGTGCAGTGGTTCTGATGTTCTGTGCGGGTTCTGATCCAGGGGTGACTCTGAAGGTTCTGGTGTGATGTTCCCTAACGAGGAGAAACGTCCCTCTCCGTCTCCGTGACCCGACAAAGGTTCTGCTGAACCGGGTTTACACGAACGAGTTAACGCTCAGCTGCTGATGAGCAGAACATCAGAGGTTCTGTTTAATCCGTTAATCAAGTCCTCTGATGGAGCGCGCTGCCTAACAGCCGTTAAAAGCAGGTTTTACCGCCTGGATTATCCAAACTGCACTTTTGTCTCCATAAAACCCTGGAAGTCAGCAGCTGTCTGCGTTATGAAACCTCCGGTACCGTCTGGTACCGTCTGGTACCGTCTGGTACCGCCGGTACCGGACCCGATCTGAACTTAAAAACGTCCTCTAGAAATCCCCAGATTCTTTGATTCATGTTGAAGTTTGAGAAAAACGGTGAATCCCAGAGAAACATCAGAGGTGATCCGTTAAATTAGAGGGATTTACAGAAGAGCTCGTCCAGACTGGGTTCTGATCCAGTTCCAATTTAATGAGACAGAACCAACAGAACGTAGAGCAGAACCAGGGGAAAAGGATTCATGGTTTGAGACATTTTTACAAACTAAGAAATAAAAGACGTGGCCTGCTGCTGTAATCCAGCGCAGATTAATCCAGGGCCTCCAACCAGAGTCCAGTGTTCCTGAAGCCGGGTCCAAATGCAGATGTTCTGGTTCTGGCCTCAGAGGTTCTTCAGAGAACAACCAGTAGAAGGTTCTGGTCCAGTTTACAGCAGGTCAGGTTCAATAGAACCTCCCAGAGTTCTGATCATCATGTCCACCTGGACTGACAGGCTGGACCAGGAGAGAAGCAGGAGGACCATGGTGGCTCTGGAGGAGCTGCAGAGACCAGCAGCTCAGGTGGGAGAACCTGTCCACAGGTCATTTATGGTTGAAACAGCAGAAGTCCTGCTTGCAGTCCGCCAGCTGTGCAGGAAAACAGCAAATATGTGGAGGAGGAGCTCTGAGGAGATCAACGCTGATCCTTCTGGTCTCAAAACACAGAACACACTGAACATCGCCCTGAACACTCCCACTGTGAAGCACGGCGGTGGCAGCATCATGCTGCGGGAAGCAGGCCAGAGCTGGAGGGGGGGTGGATGGAGCTGAATCCAGAAGAATCCTGGAAGAAACCTTGTTAGAGGCAGCAGGAGACCTGAGATGTGGATTATGCTTCTTTTATTAACAGTGAAGTTGCTTTTTGCTGCTGGTCCATCTGGACCACCATCCAGGTCCAGATGATGTCTTTGTCCCCCGTGGGACTAAATCCTGTTATCCTGCTCTTTAGTCTGTGGACGTTCAAAGCTGCAGGAGAAAACCTCCAAAAGACCTGCAGCCAGAGGAGGTTCTACCAACTTCTGACTCCAGGGCTGGTTTCAGATGCACGCCACACTTTTCAGATTTTTAAGACAATTGAAAACCATGAATATTTTCCTTCAACTTACAGAAATTCCTTATAAAACAAAAAATAACCCAACAAAGCTGCTGTGATCCTATAGAACTCTGGTTCTGGCCTCCGGTTCTCCATCTCCAGCAGGAAGTCCGTATCACTGTCAGGATTTATTCTAATTTATTCTAATCGGTCGGTTCTGTTCCTGCTGGACGGGCCCGGCGCCGCTCGGCAGCCGGAGTTCTGGGCACAAAGCCGTACTCACCTGTCCGATAAGAACCAGGAAGCAGATTTGGTTCTAGCAGATAAGGTGATTGTTCCGGACCTTCAGACGGGTCGGATCAAACCCGCAGATCTGACCCGATTTGCATCTTCATCATCAGGTGAGGAGGAGGAGGCGTTGCATCAGAACCACTGAGGTGTCGGAGCCGGACTCTTCCTGCTGAGAAGTTCTGGAAGGGAAACCTGTTCTGGTTCTGGTCCTTTTTAATTCCAGGTTCCCTTCGGGTTTATGGTTCCGATTGTCAGGATGATTATTCTGTTTTATTTTCCTTGGTGGTTCTGGTGGACCCAGACTGATCGTGTGTTGGTGCCTTGCAGCAAAGTATGTGTTTGGTTCTGGTTGGTTCTGATGGTCCGGGTCGTTTCTCTGCAGTCTACAGCTTTAATTCAGTTCAACCTGTTTGTAAATCTGCCGCTCAGATGATTTTTCCTGTTGGTTCTGTTGGACCCAGACTGATCTGAGGGTCTGTGATGAACCCGTTAGTCGGGTTAAGAAGTTCTGGACGTCTGGATGCTGCTGGGGTCCGTGACTTCTGAACCAGAACCGTTAACAGTCCTGCTGGGTTCTGCTCTCCCTCAGCCTGACGGATGAAACTCCCCCGGTCCCAGACCTGCCGGGCCCGCCGGACCCGCTGGACCCGCCGGACCCGGCTTCCTGTTGTTTCCTGAGTGAGGTCAGAACCGGCGGATGCAGCGGCCCCCAGCTGCTGGCTCCATTACTGGACCGGCCCGGCCCGGCCCGGCCCGGCCCGGAGCAGGAAGAGTTTTATGGCACCTGGAAGCAGCAGAGGATTTAGGAGCTCTGCAGGCGGTTCCTTAACCTGACCCGGAAACACCTGACTGGTACCGGAACCGCTGCTCTGGGTCGGTACTGTCCAGCTCACTTTGGAGGACGATGGTGATGAAGGTCCGGACGTTTATCTGAACCGTCTGGGTCAGGACCAGAACTCCTGGCAGACTGGACCCTGCAGTGTCCCATCCAGAACCAGAAGGTCACGGTTCTGTTGTTCCAGAACGTCTCCTGAGGACGTCCTGGGACGGCTGAGCTGGACCAGAACCGTCTCCGCCTCACAGAGGTCCGTTCAGAACCGGAGGGAGAAGCAGCAGCTCCTACGGCGACGTGGTGTCTGGTTCTGCAGAACCTTCAGAGTTCTCTGGGTTTATTTATGAAAACGTGATGAGATCTTCACAGAATCGTAAATGTCTGAGTTTATTTCACGTTTCAGCACAAAAACAACAGAAAGTTAAAATATAGGAACATAAAACAGAATAAAAGAACGTTGGAGTAAAATGTAGAAACAATTATTCCTTCAGTTTTTATTCAGTTAAAGAACATTTAGTCTCCTCCTGCATTGATTTCTTCTATTTCCTCAGAGGCTGAACTGGTTCATAGTCACCTGGTGACATGGTGATGTAGAGCTGTGTGTCGTCTGCATAGTGATGGTAGCTGATGATGTTTATGATCTGAGCTAGAGGAGCATGTAGATCTAGAACAGGAGGAACCCAGGATGGAACCTTGGAGAACCCCACATGTGATTTATGTCCTCTCTGATGTAAAGTTACCTGCTGACACTATGAACCAGAGCTCTGGCAGCCAGCAGGTGCTACACCTGAGAGTGGCCAGGTGTAGCACCTGCTGGTTCCATCCAGCCAAACATCTGCTGCCTTCCAAACATCTGCTGCCCTCCAAACATCTGCTGCCCTCCAAACATCTGCTGCCTTCCAAACATCTGCTGCCCTCCAAACATCTGCTGCCCTCCAAACATCTGCTGCCCTCCAAACATCTGCTGCCCTCCAAACATCTGCTCATGTGACCCGTTTCCTCCTCAGTTCCCAGAATGCGGATTCTTCGGGATGTACGACAAGATCCTGCTCTTCCGCCACGACCTGAGCTCGGACAACGTCCTGCAGCGCCTGACGTCGGCCGAGGAGATCCAGGAGGGCGACCTGGTGGAGGTGGTGCTCTCAGGTACTGAGATGTTCCCTGCAGCTGGTTGGTTTGTTCTTATGAGTGCTGTCTGGGTTCTCTGGGCCCGTTTGGATCGCGGTTCCGTCTGCAGGCTGTGAGGTGTTACCTTCTCAGCTTATCTTCACCTCCGCTTCCTCTCGTCTGTGAAGGTGAGCTCAGCGCAGACCTGGTTTCCTTTTGCTGCGGCGCCGGGTCACCGCAGCGTTCTGTGTGATGATGTCACTTCCTGCTCCGTGGCAGGAAGTGACATGAGAACACGCTGCAGAGCGCTCTGCAGGATGAACAGGCTGCAGCACTTCCTCCAGGAAGCTGCAGCTCTGCAGGTTCCTCCACCGGTTCCTCCACCGGTTCCTCAGCACTTCCTGTTTGCTGCCTGCAGCTGCAGAGACCTTAGACCTCCTCCATCCATCCTTCATCCATCCTTAATCTATCATTCATCCATCCATCATCCATCCATCCTTCCATCCATCCTTCATCCATCCATCCATCCATCATCCTTCATCCATCCTCCATCCATCATCCTTCATCCATCCTTCATCCATCATCCATCCATTCTTCATCCATCCATCCATCCATCCATCCATAATCCATCCATCCATCCATCATCCATCCATCATCCATCCTTAATCTATCATTCATCCATCCATCATCCATCCATCATCCATCCATCCATCCATCCATCCTTAATCCATCCATCATCCATCCATCCTTCATCCATCCATCCATCCATCCATCCATCCATCATCCTTCATCCATCCTCCATCCATCATCCTTCATCCATCCTTCATCCATCATCCATCCATCCTTCATCCATCCATCCATCCATCCATCCTTAATCCATCCATTCATCCATCCATCCATCATCCATCCATCCACCCCCCCCATCTCTAAGGCCCGGTTACCCTCCAGAACCGGCTCATTTGGGCCGCTCAGATTTCTCATCCTCCTGGGTGATAATGTGATTTTAGAAGAACGATGATAAGCCCAGTTCTGTTTGGACCTCCAAAGCTCGGTCCGCCTTTCCATCAGAACCACCGTTCAAAGTTAAAATGGGTCCAAGAAGGTTGGACTGTACCTGACCTCTAGTGGATTCCTTCAGATCTGAGAGAGTGATGGCGGTTCTGACCCGGTGAACGATTCAGAACCTTTTTTATTTAGGGTGCCTCCCACAGCTACCAGACTTCCTGTTTTCTGTCCAATCAGAGCCCAGCGTGCAGGGAGACACGCCCACTCTCTCATCCACTGCCAGGAGATTTCACCTCTGAATGGTTCTGTAGAAAATGGACCTGAAGGTTCTGTTTAACCCGTTAGAACTGCTGCAGAAAACAAGGCAGACGCAGCAGGAGGTTCTGTTGTGAGGATTGTTCTGACCCAGTTTGTAGAGACTGAGCTCTGGTCGGATGGGAGGAGTGATGCTGCAGGCTCCTGATGGATGATGTACCGGTTCTGGAGGGAACCCGAAGACCGGGTCTGGGTTCTAAGTCTAATTTCTGGAAACAAATCACGTTCCTTTAAAATCCTGCTGGTAGAACCTCGGTTCCTGGGTCCGGTTCAGCTTTTCCAGAGGATTCCCTGCAGCTCTGATGACCCAGTTCAGTCTGACCCATCTGGAGGTTCTGATGTTCTCCAGGCTCTCTGACTGGGCTGCTGACCCAGTTTACTCTGACCCATCTGGAGGTTCTGATGTTCTCCAGGCCCTCTGACTGGGCTGCTGACCCAGTTTACTCTGACCCACCTGGAGGTTCTGATGTTCTCCAGGCTCTCTGACTGGGCTGATGACCCGGTTTACTCTGACCCATCTGGAGGTTCTGATGTTCTCCAGGCCCTCTGACTGGGCTGATGACCCAGTTTACTCTGACCCACCTGGAGGTTCTGATGTTCTCCAGAACCTCTGACTGGGCTGATGACCCGGTTTACTCTGACCCATCTGGAGGTTCTGATGTTCTCCAGGCTCTCTGACTGCTCCTGTGTTTCAGCTCTGGCCACGCAGGAGGACTTCCAGATCCGGCCTCACACCCTCTACGTTCACTCGTACAAAGCGCCGGCGTTCTGCGACGACTGCGGCGAGATGCTGTGGGGGCTCGTCAGGCAGGGCCTGAAGTGTGAAGGTGAGCAGATGTTCCTGCAGGTGGTTCTGCTAGCAGCCAGGTGAGGATCCAGATCTGAGGAGATCCAGATAAACCCAAACAGCTAATCTATCTTTTATCACCACATAGTGAACTTTGTGTTATCTCCAGAGGAAAAGTCGATGTTCTTGGATCCTGTAGATCAGAACTCATGAATCTGACCCTCAGACAGAACCTCAGACAGAACCTCAGACCCGATCACCTGTTCTCCTCTGCAGGATGCGGGCTGAACTACCACAAGCGCTGCGCCTTCAAGATCCCCAACAACTGCAGCGGCGTCAGGAAGAGGCGGCTGTCCAACGTGTCTCTGCCGGGCGCCGCCATGTCCGCCGTGGCCCGCCCCCCGTCTGCCGAGCTGCCGCCGGTGCCGCCGGAGGAGGTAGGTGGCTGGCGCCGGGCCGGAACCAGGACAGGGGGAGGGTTCTGATCCCCCCCCCCCCCCCCCCCCCCGATGGCATCAGACTCTCTGATGGCTGCAGGCCAAACTCTGGATTTTCCATCTGAGCCGGCGCTGCAGACCGGTCCAATCAGAACCAGACGCTGTGCTGCTTTAGCCTCACAGGAGTCTGATTGATACAGTTTGGTTACGGAGCGGATCAGAACACAGACGTGCAGAGTTACCCGCTCAGAACCAGAACCAGAACCGAGCCTGTTCCCTGTAGGCAGAACAGGAGCGGCGTTCTTCCTGCAGATCGGTTCCCCTCAGCTCAGGAGATCAAAACCAACCCGAGGTTCCTGCGGTTCCGTCCATTAACGGACCACGGAGCCTCCGGTGGAGATGAATCTGAGGGAGAACATCGGATCAGAGAACCTGAAGCTGGTTCTGCCGCCGCAGGGTGACATGATCTAGTTTTGGTTATTTGTCCAAACTAACGTTCCCTAAACGTTCCACAAACAGATTTATAAAACTAAGTCTCCGCTGCATCTCTGCAGAACTTCCTGGACCTTTGTTCCATTTAGTTCCCGTGTTGGTTCTGATGGGACCGGTTCTGCTGCACAAACCAGCATCAGGCCGTTTGGTACCGGTTCTGTTTGCGCTACAATGAAACCCAGTGGACTGGGTGAGGGGGGGACACTGATGAACAGTTCTTCCTCCTGTGGCCCGGTTCTTGTTTGGTTCCCTGATCTTCTGGTGGAGAACGTTTTCTGCAGGAACGAGAGATAAAGCTCACCTCCTGCCTCCACAGCGCCCCCTCCTGGGGGCCGGGAAGCGTAACTCCCTGCTGAGCGGCCGTCCCATCTGGATGGAGAAGATGGTGCTGGGCCGGGTCAAAGTTCCCCACACCTTCTCCGTCCACACCTACACCCGGCCCACCATCTGCCAGTACTGCAAGCGGCTGCTGAAGGGGCTCTTCAGGCAGGGCCTGCAGTGCAAAGGTGAGCGGACGGCCCGGTCAGGCTGCAGAACCGGCGCCGGTGGCGGGGGGGTGTGATGTCACAAACTAACATGGAGGACGGTCTGCTCATGTTCTCTGCTGCAGACTGCAAGTTTAACTGCCATAAGAGATGTGCTGCCAAGGTGCCTCGGGACTGCCTGGGCGAGGTGGACTTTAACGGAGGTGAGTCCTGGTTGGTTTCACTCCTTCAGTTTTTAAAGGGTCCAAGTTGGTTCTGAGAACAGCTGAGGACTGAAGACGTCTGGAACCTGCAGACATTTCAATCTCCACTGAGTTAATTTATCTGCAGCCGCTCCTCAGCATCAGTTATTGATGGTGATGAAACCTAAACAAGGTGGATGAAGAACGCAGGAGTACGGCTAAATGAAACGCTGCTGGGTGAAGAGAAGAAGAAATTCATCAGTGGTCAGATTTAGTGTTGTGGGCGGAGTCAGAGAAGAATTTCTGAATCGTAATAATGATTCAGAAATTAGCTAAACTAATGTAGCTAGTCCTGGAGTGACAGGTGGGCGGAGTTACTGCTAATTAAGTAATGGTGGGCGGAGTTACTGTTAATTAAGTAATGGTGGGCGGGGTTACTGCTAATTAAGTAATGGTGGGCGGGGTTAGTGCTGATTAAGTAATGGGCATAATAACTAGTTAAATTGTTACAAGTTAAACTGTTTAGTGGGCAACATTAACTAGGAATAATGAATAAATGCAATGTGGACGGGTTTAGTAATTAACTGATGGGCAACGGTTATTAAAGTTATTGATGGATGGACAGATGGATGGATGATGGTTGGATGAATGGATGGATGATGGATGACGGATGGATGGATGATGGATGACGGATGGATGGATGGATGGATGATGGATGACGGATGGATGGATGGATGGATGAACAGATGGATGGATGGAGATGCAGGTGATGCAGGTGATGCAGGTGATGCTAGGTGATAGCCACTGAGGGTCCAGGTAATAACAGCAGCTGTTTGTGGTGCAGAGCCGCTGAGTCCCAGTCTGGACTCTGAGGCCACCATGGAGGTGGATACCTGCGACATGAACAGTGACGGAGGTCAGAGTATGGACGAGCAGGACGAGTTGTCCACGCCGGAGGACAAACTCTTCTTCATGGAGGGTCCATGTGCAGACGGAGAGAAAGACGATGAGACCATCAGAGCCATCAGGTGAGAGAACACGCTCTGATTGGTCCGTTTGCCTTCCATCAGCATCAGGACCCATTTTAGGCATTTATCTCCAGTCACAGACCAGAAACTGACGGCTGGTTTTTCCTGACCTTCTTGCAGCCCGTGCACCAGCAGCAACATCCCTCTGATGAGGGTGGTCCAGTCCATCAAGCACACCAAGAGGAAAAGCTCCACGGTGGTCAAAGAGGGCTGGATGGTCCACTACACCAGCCGGGACAACCTGGTGAGACCAAAACACTCCACAGACCCACCAGTGTAACCCTCTGTTACCTCCAGGGTGGCAGAAGGTCCAGACCTGATGGAGACCAGGAGAAGGTCCAGACCTGATGGAGACCAGTAGAAGGTCCAGACCTGATGGAAACCAGGAGAAGGTCCAGACCTGATGGAGACCAGGAGAAGGTCCAGACCTGATGGAAACCAGGAGAAGGTCCAGACCTGATGGAAACCAGGAGAAGGTCCAGACCTGATGGAAACCAGGAGAAGGTCCAGACCTGATGGAAACCAGAAGGTCCAGACCTGATGGAAACCAGGAGAAGGTCCAGACCTGATGGAAACCAGGAGAAGGTCCAGGTTAAAACCTTCTGATGAACGGACCCAGAGTTACTTCTGACGTGCAGCGATGCTCGGTCTGCTTCTACAGGAACAACTGTAGAAGTTTATCTCTGGTCCAGTTTCTGGGTTCTTGGCTTTATTAGTCTGAGGTCTGCACACCAGAAGCTTTTATTTCTCTGAGTTCATGATTGAAAGAAGTCCTTCCAGGTGCAGGAGGAAGCAGAAGGTTCTCCCTCAGGAACAGGTCCAGATGGAGTCTCTAACCTGCTCTGCCTTTATCTCCCTCACAGAGATCCTCTGGTTCCTTTGACTTTATTAGTTTGGATCAGTTCCCAGACAGGAAAGTTCTTCTGCTGTTGTGGTGTTAGCGGTGATGAAGACGAGCTTTCTGTGTCTCTGCAGAGGAAGAGGCATTACTGGAGGCTGGACACCAAGACGCTGACTCTGTTCCAGAACGAAAGTGCAGCCAAGTTTTACAAGGTAGGAGACCGGATCCGCTTTCAGAGAGTCGGTTCATCCGGTCCGCTGTGATGGATGGATCTACAGACACATCCACACATCCTGTCCTCCTTCAAGCTTCTGTTTATTTTACTGGGATTCTCTGCCGGAGCAAACAGGATTCATGGTTTTCAATATTTAGACTAATAAATCTTATAAGTTCAGAACTTTCACCGCCTCTGGCTCCAGGATGGACTCACCAGGAATCCTCAGACAGCAGCAGCTCTTCGTCTGATTGGCTGTCGTGACATTTCATGTCGCTGGTTTTGCCAAAGTTTATTTCTAAAGTGTTTTTCAGAGACGATTTAAAGAGAATCTGAGCTGTTTATACGAGGCGATGCAGTAAAATGCTGAGAGGAGAGAGAATATTAACATCAGGCAGAGGAAAAGTCTATAGATCTAAATGATGAGGATGTAAACGAGGAGCGTTCTGACGTGTTGATGCTGTGAGACAATCAGCTTCATTCATCCTGTCACAGCTTCTGAAGCTCATCCGTTCATTTCTCTCCTCTGATACCAGGAGAAACGTGTGTTTTCTTCATGTGGTCAGGAGGTCCATCCTCTCTGCAGGTCCACATGATGATCAGAACTCTGGGAGGTTCTGTAGAACCTGACCTGCTGTAAACTGGACCAGAACCTCCTCCCTGACCCGTCTGCTGGGTTCCTGGCTCTCCATTGTTCTCTGATGTTCTCTGAAGAACCTCTGAGGCCAGAAAGAGAACCGCTGCTGTTAGACTCTGGTTGCTGATGAGCAGCGACTTTATTTAGGAGGATCACAGTAAAGGATTACATGAAGTCAAAATGTGAAAAAGGTTAAAAACACAGAAAATCCCAGTAAAGCAGACTGAGGGTCGGACAGAAGAAGCTGAGTGGAGCCGTTTCTTCATGTCAACCAGGTTCTCCTGTTTCTGCTAACAGCTTCAGCCTCCTGTCGGTTCTTCAGCGTTTATTCAGGAAGAACCTGCGTTGGCCAGGGACTATTTTCAGCGGCGGATGAATCCAGTCAGGATGAAGCGCTGCAGATAAACAGGATTTAGCAGCTCTGGGTTTTCATGGCGTTGGTGAATCAGACGAGTTTCCCCTGATTTAAAGTTTCCTTCATGACGGCTGACCTCCGTCCCGGCAGCTTCCTCCTCCTCCTCCTCCTCCTTTCATCTGACGGCCGGCTGACCTTCAGCTCAAACGGGCCTTTGAAGCGGCGCAGACTGGTGGGGGGGCTGGGTCCTCCCTGCTGGTCGCCCCGCTGCCCTCTACCTTTTCATCAGAGGATGAGGAGGTGAAGCTGGCAGCAGAAGAAAGGTGTGGAGGTGCAGAGCCCCGCCAGGGCAGAACGTTGCTCTGTGAATGTTTCATCAGAGAGGAAAGAGTCGAGGAGGCCGGGACCGATCCCAGCTCCTCCTCTAGCATGTTCTCAGAACTTTTGGGATTCTGGCTCACGTGATCTCCTCGTCTCCCCGGCAGGAGGTCCCGCTGTCTGAGATCCTGCAGGTGGAGGCGGCGCAGGACTTCAGCAGCCTTCCTCAGGGCAGCAACCCCCACTGCTTCGAGGTCATCACTGCCACCATGGTCTACTACGTCGGCGAGGATACGGGCGGTCCGCACCACAACCCGGTCCTGGCTGCGTCGGGCGTGGGCCGGGTCGTGGGCCGGAGCTGGGAGAAGGCCATCAGACAGGCCCTGATGCCCGTCACCCCCAAGGCCAGCGTCGGGGCGGGGCCCAGCAAGGACCACAGTGAGTTCATCACAACCACACGTCTGGCTTCTTTGTTAAAAATGGTCCAGACCACACTCTGGTTTCAGTCTGTTAAACCGGATCAACTGGGTAGAAACGGATCAGTTCAAGAACTCCTGGACTGGAACTGTTTCATATTTACAGAAGGAAACCGTCAAAATGAAGCTCAGCAAAACCTCCAGACATCAAGACTGGATTTAAAGCAGTCTGAACTGGATTTAGACCGGTTTAGACTGGGCCTAGACAACTTTAAACTGGATTTAGACCGGTTTAGACTGGGCCTAGATCAGGTTAAACTGGATTTAGACCGGTTTAAACTGGATTAAGACCAGTTTAGACATGGCCTAGACTACTTTAAACTGGATTTAGACCGGTTTAGACCTAGCTCAGGTTAAACTGGATTTAGATAAAGTGAAACTGGATTTAGACCGGTTTAGACTGGGCCTACATCAGGTTAAACTGGATTTAGACCAGTTTAGACTGGATTAAGACCAGTTTAGACATGGCCTAAACTACTTTAAACTGGATTTAGACCAGTTTAGACTGAGCCTAGATCAGGTTAAACTGGATTTAGACCAATTTTAAACTGGGCCTAGACTACTTTAAACTGGATTTAGATAAAGTGAAACTGGATTACGACCAGTTTAGACATGACCTAGACTACTTTAAAATGGATTAAGACCAGTTTAGACATGACCTAGACTACTTTAAACCGGGTTTAGATCAAGTGAAACTGGATTTGGACCAGTTGAGACAGGTTCTAGCTCATCTTAGACTGGATTTAGACCAGTTTAGACTGGGCCTAGATCAGGTTAAACTAGATTTAGATAAAATGAAACTGGATTTAGACCAGGTTAAACATGGCCTAGACTACTTTAAACTGGATTTAGACCGGTTTAGACTGGGCCTAGATCAGGTTAAACTGGATTTAGATAAAGTGAAACTGGATTTGGACCAGTTGAGACAGGTTCTAGCTCATCTTAAACTGGATGTAGACCAGTTTAGACGTGTCCAGGCAAGGTTAAACTGGATTTAGGGCAAATTAAACAGAATATTGGCAATATCAAACTAATTCAGGTCTGTTTATCCTGGATTTAAAATATGTTAGACTGGGTCCTGCACAAAACAGCATCAGAAATGTCTGGTAAAATTATTACATGATCTGAAGCAGTGCTTTTAGTGTATTAATGTATGTTTTTTTACATTATAAACCCTTAATGAAACGTATCCTATATGTGTCCAAATATCTGAAATCTCAGCATTTAGAGCGTAAAGTGTTTAAGAGAAGTAAAAACTTTTATAATTAGATTCCCAGTGAGTAGTTTAAAATCTCCCATGGTGAAACCTCTTGTTCCTGATGAGGTTCTGGAAAAGGTCCTGATGGTTTCATCTTTTCTGGACCGGACCGCTGCTCCGTTCACGGTGTGATTGACGGGTCTCTGCTGTTAAATAAAGTTTTGATTGGTTTTTATGGAGGGTTGTGGTTTCCTGCTGGAGGCGGATGTTCCTCGCAGCGTTCTGTTTTCTCCTGGTTGTTGGTCTGGAAACATCTGATGAATATTGTTTCAGTCAGTTTAACCTGATCAGAGGGATTTCAGGGGATTTTCCGCTCCATCTCTGTGTTTCTGTCGGAGCTCATCCAATAAAAGCCTCCCTCCACCTGGTGGCTTTAAGTGTTGCTGTAAAAGCATCGGAGCTGTCATTAGTGATGCTATAAACAGCTTCACACAGCAATAAGTTAATGCACTGATGATGTAACAGCAGGCCCCCTCCCTACATACTCTACACTGCTTCATAAATCCCCCTCAAACGATTCAGCCTCTGCAAACACACAGTTTCAATTATTATAGAGACAGATTGTCATAAGAAATGATTTATGGTCTTTAAACTCTGAAGCTTGAGCTGCTTCTACCTGAGAAAGCAGACAGGACGGTTCACACGCTGCTTGTTTCACCTGAAACATCGTCCCTGAGTCCTCACTGACCCACAAGCTGATATCAGCGGGATCACAGAAACCAACGTCATCTCTGACTTTAGCCTGGATGCAGGTTAGCCTGGATGCAAGTTAACCTGGATGTAGGTTAGCCTGGATGCAGGTTAGCCTGGATGCAGATTAGCCTGGTCTAAGTCCAGCCTGGATGCAGGTTAGCCTGGATGCAGATTAGCCTGGTCTAAGTCCAGCCTGGATGCAGGCCATCTCAGGCTGGACTTAGACCAGGTTAGACTGGATGTGGGTCAAGGCTAAACACAGTTTCTGCTCCTTTTGGCTCAGCAGAGACTGCATGATGAGGAACATCCAGGTTTGGTAGTGGATGAATGCCTGGTGGACGTGTTTTCAGGTGTTGGAGGATAAACTCGTGGTTGAGGCTGGGTTTGGTTCCTGATTTCATCAGCATTTTACTGACCATGCCCTCCATGTCTCCTGTCTTCTCAGTAAGGGATTCTGTAGGTTTCCGGTACTAAAGCTGCGAGTAGAGCTACAATATCCTCGTCTATTTCAAACCTTCAAAACCAGCTGCCTTCAGCTTTACTGGCTTTCAGCCTGAAGCCTTTCCAGCATGGTGACGGTTCTGGTTAATATTTGTCGGGTTACATCATATATGGACGGCAGATGTTTCCAGCCTGATGAATGGCAGTAGGGAGAGGGTACATCTAAACTCCTCATCTCTGCTGAGGTGAAGCACATATGCAGGTCACGAGGTTTAGGATGCTCTGTTGGATCTGGAACAGTTGAAGGACCCTCAAAGGAAACGATGAAGGTCAGAACCAAACGTGTTTGAAAGATCCAAGAAAACAACTCTGAGATCCAGTCTTCCTTTGCAGTTTGGACTTGGTGCCAGGTCCTGCTGCTGGGACTGAAACGTCCTGGTCTGCTTTTCAGACCGTTGTGTTTCTGTCCATCTGAGCACCGACAGAAAACGTCTTCCCCCTACATGCAGTAGACTGATGAGGACAAACCGGCTGAAATCCTCGTCTTCTTCTCTCCGCTTTGGATCGTTAAAGTCCAGCAGACGCTCCAGGAGGACCTCCTGCGAAGAGGTCGCTGCTTCTTACCTGCACAGGTTCTGCTCAGGTGTTCCTCCAGTTCCTGCCGTGATGTCCAGGAGTGACAGCAAGACTTTACTTCATTGTGGACATCGTTAAGAATCATCATCATCATCATCTGACCCACGTCTCCTTTTCCTTCATTTCAGCAGATTTGCTGTTGGATGGGTTCTCATGTTTCTCAGTAGAACATCAGCTGCTGCAGATTCTAAAGGTTCTGACTCCTGGATGGACCGGGTCTGGGTCCATTTGGACCACTTTGAGCCTGAGCTGACTGGTTTTACACTGGATTTAAAACAGATGTGTTAATGACTTTAGACCAGGCTAGCTGAGGCTGGATATAAACTGGGTCAGGCTATATACAGAGCAGTCCTGAACTTAGATTTAGACTATATTAATCCAGGTTTAAAGCGTTCACATATTATAGGATATCAGAACAACCCGTTTTAAAATGCTGCCAGGTTGGGAGTGGCCGAGATGGAGGTGGATTTAGAACCGATCAGAATGGCTTTTGGACCATATTTGTCCATAATAACAAGGAGAACATGTTTGACTGAAGAACTGATGTTGAAGCTGTAACCGGATCAGTCGGGTCGGTCTGTGGCGGTTCACATTAAATATAGTTCTGTTATTCAGCTTCATGCTATCAGAACATTGACACTAGACTTTATTCTGCATCACTAAGGTTCTGACCCGGTTATCGGTGTTACATAAAGCCAGCAGGATGATATAAGTGCCGGCCTGGATGGGAGCACGTGCACGGCTCCATGAGAGTGCACGTATTGATCACACCGCAGCAGCAGATTGAAATCGATACCGGCTCATCGGTTCCTCTCCACGGAGCAGCCCGGGGCGCTCTGGTGTCAGCCTGAATTAACGTTCATCTGAACACTCACAGGAAGTGGCAGGAAGTCCCAGGAAGTGGCAGGAAGTCCCAGGAAGTGGCAGGAAGTCACAGGAAGTGGCAGGAAGTCACAGGAAGTGGCAGGAAGTCCCAGGAAGTAACAGGAAGTGGCAGGAAGTCCCAGGAAGTGGCAGGAAGTCACAGGAGTGGCAGGAATCTATAGGAAGTGGCAGGAATATGCGGTTGAAGATTCTCAGGCATCCAGGTCATGATCAATCCAAAAAAAAAAGGTTAAAAAAAACCGAACAGATGGACTTCTGTTCTGAAGCTGAAGACATTTTGCTTCCCATCCAGGAAGCTGTCTCAGCTTCAAACTGTCTGGAGTAGTGAGTTCCAGGTTAATTAAGCTCTAACAAGGCCTCACCTGCAGGTCTATAAAGCTGGGAACGCCTCATTACTTCAGACAGTTTGGATTGAGAAATCTTCCTGGATGGGAAGAGAAACATCATCAGCTTCAGAACAGAAGTCCAACTGTTTGTTTTTTTAACCTTTTTTTGGATTGAAGTGGCAGGAAGTCACAGGAAGTTACAGAAAGTGGCAGGAAGTAGCAGGAAGTGACAGAAAGTGGCAGGAAGTTACAGAAAGTGGCAGAAAGTAGCAGGAAGTGGCAGGAAGTAGCAGGAAGTGGCAGGAAGTTACAGAAAGTGTCAGGAAGTAGCAGGAAGTGACAGGAAGTGACAGGAAGTAACAGGAAGTGGCAGGAAGTAACAGGAAGAGCAGAATTTATTGGTGTGAGGTGAGGAAACTAATTGCAGCTTGAAACGTTCCCCAGCTGGAAAAACTTGTAGCACCTCTTCCACCAACAAACACAGGAAATTATGTCAGGGATATCAAAATAAAAGCCCATAGCTTGGTTCTGACCCGAGGGACCCAGAAGATGATCACAGGTTCTATTGAGTCGGACTCTTAACGTTCTCTGTTGTGTTTTCTCAGAGGAGCTCGCCATCAGCATATCCGTGTCCAACTCCCAGATCCAGGAGAACGTGGTGAGTTGTCCTTCAGTCATTGGTTTCTAAGGTTCTGATGACGGGGAGCGGGTTCTGACCCAGTTCACTCTGTGCAGGACATCAGCTCAGTGTATCAGATCTTTGCTGATGAGGTTCTTGGATCGGGACAGTTTGGGATCGTTTATGGCGGTGAGACATTCCTGAAGTTTCCAGCCGGTTGCAACTGCTGCTAAACGTGCCGGAGACTGATCCGGTTCTTCCGTGTTCTGCAGGGAAACACCGTAAGACCGGCCGAGACGTGGCGATCAAAATCATCGATAAGATGAGGTTTCCCACCAAGCAGGAGAGCCAGCTGAGGAACGAGGTGGCCATCCTGCAGGTACGACTTCTCCAACATTACGGGTGTTTCTTTATCAGCTGTCACTGGTGAAGGTCCGGTTCTTGTCCTGTTTCCTGCAGAACCTTCACCACCCTGGGATCGTTAACCTGGACTGCATGTTTGAGACACCTGAGCAGGTGTTTGTGGTCATGGAGAAGCTTCACGGCGACATGCTGGAGATGATTTTATCCAGCGAGAAGAGCCGACTACCTGAACGCCTCACCAAGTTCCTTGTGACGCAGGTCAGTAGAACCTGAAGGAACGTAGACAGAGAACGAATGAAGGCCTGAGGAACATCTGACGGGCCTCCCATCAGCTCATCTAGAACCGTTCTAGATGTTTCTGCTGCTGGTTGAGAACATCTGTTAGATGGATGCTGGATGCTTTCTGGGGTTTCTGAAGAGGTCCGACTGGGAGGACAGCCGGGTCGATCCAGAATCTGCTAGACAGGAACGTCTGGGGTTCCCTCCTGAACCCGTAACGTCTGTAGATTAAAGACCCGGGACAAACCAGTCCTGAGATTCTGAGAACCAGATTGGTTCCAGCTACAGAACTCCAAACATCTGGAAAAGGTTTATAGCCAGATTTCAGAAGAGACCAGAACCAGACATGTATTATTCTTGGTTCTGAAATGGCTGATCTAGTTTAGCTGGTTCTGGAAAAGCTTGTTCTGAATCTGGTGTTCTGGATCGTCTGTTCCAGAGGCCAGGATGAACTGGTCCTAGATCTAGAACTCAGGGAAGACTGGTTCTAGAACAGCCAGTTCTGGACCAGATGGTTTTAGAACATTAGAGGTTCAGCCAGGGGAACCAATCTGGGCCCAACTGGACGTAGTTCCTCAGCAGAACACAGACAAACTGAAACCCGATGTCGGGTTCTGTTGACGTCTCGGCAGAACACTGAGTCCAATGTTCTCTGCGTTCTCCACAGATCCTGGTGGCTCTCAGGCATCTCCACTTCAAGAACATCGTCCACTGTGACCTGAAGCCTGAGAACGTTCTGCTGGCCTCGGCGGAGCCTTTTCCTCAGGTCAGAACCGATCCGCTGCTCTGATGCCTCAGAACTCAGCAGAACCCGCTGTAACTACGTCTTCCGTCCAGGTGAAGCTCTGCGACTTCGGCTTCGCTCGCATCATCGGGGAGAAGTCGTTCCGGCGCTCGGTGGTCGGAACGCCGGCCTACCTGGCGCCGGAGGTTCTGCGCAGCAAAGGCTACAACCGGTCTCTGGACATGTGGTCCGTGGGCGTGATCGTCTACGTGAGTCTGAGCGGAACGTTCCCCTTCAACGAGGACGAGGACATCAACGACCAGATCCAGAACGCCGCCTTCATGTACCCGCCCAACCCCTGGAAGGAGATCTCAGACGACGGTAGGAGACGACTCGCTCTCTTCTCAGTCACGTCCGGTCAGAAGGTTGATGGTTTGACGCCCTGCCTTGCCCTGCCTTGCCCTGCAGCGTTTATCGCTGTCAGTCCAGAACTTTGCTCCACTTAGGAAGAAGATTAAAGAATGTAGAAAATGTCTGACATTTAGGGATGGAGCTACTCCCAAAACCATTCGTCTGGCTGCTGCTGCTGGGAATCCGGGTCAGATTCTGATGAGGCAGAAGATTCTGAGTCATTTCAGAACCAGACCCAGAAATTACTCCACAGACAAGAATCTAAACCCGATTCTGTAAAATCTAAAGTTCTTTCAAACCGATCCCTGCACTGAGAATCAGAACCTTCTGGTGAATCTGAGAGTTTTTGTAGAAAACCCAACAGCTTAAACAGAACCTTCAGGTCCAGTTTCTACAGAATCCTTCAGAGGTGAAATGAACGAGGGCTCTGATTGGACAGAAAACAGGAAGTCCTCCAGCAGTGGGAGACATCCTGGATGGAAGGAGAGACAAACTCCTACGACTGGATGGAGAAACTTTATCCAAAGGTTCTGGGTCATGGATACTGAGTCGAGTATAGTCCATGACCCGTTTAACCCTGGAATGGCGGTTCTGATAGAAAGGTTGGGTGAGCTATAGCGGTCCAAACAGAACTGGGTTCATCTCTGCTTTCAGCCCAATTATGTCCAGAACATCTAATCCATTTTCTATAATTATGTGGGTAGTTACTTCATTTTGTTTTTCAAAGAGCTGAAGCTAGAAATGTGTCGCTGTCACATGTCAGTTCTGACCCGGTCCGACCCGGTTCCTGACTGATTTCCTGGGTTGTCTCCAACAGCCAAAGACCTGATCAACAACCTGCTGCAGGTGAAGATGAGGAAGCGCTTCAGCGTGGACAAGTCGCTCAGTCACCCCTGGCTGCAGGTAATCAGCACCAGACGGTTCCCTTCTGTCCTGATCGGACCTGCAGCTCATTTATCTGGATCAGAACCTCTGCAGCTCATTTAACTGGATCAGAACCTCTGCAGCTCCCACTAACTTTCCTGCTTCTTTGTATTCAGCAGGTTTAAAGTTACGTTACATTTAAGGTGGTTCTTTAAAGCGTGATGGAAACTTTCAGCCAGGTTAAACTCTCATCATTAAAGGAGAAATCAGCGACGTTTCACCACTAGGTGGCGCTAGAGCTCCGTCTGTAGACCAGAACAAGATGGAGCCTCCAGGCCCTCCTCTCCTTCTTTACACTGTAGAGGATAAATTCACGGCCTCACCTCAGAGAACCCGTAACTTTATGAAGCTGTTAGCAGAACATCTTGATCTGCTGCTGCTCTGATGGTGGTATTTTAGGGCAGGGAGGGGCTGAGCCCTTAGTGGGAGCTCTTCACGTGCACGTGCATGTACACGTGCACGTGGCCGGCCCGCTATGTAAACAAGAAACTGGAGAAGAACGCAGAGCTGTGGCGAGACGTCCAGTCCATCTGAAACGTCACCTTTAGTTCTTCATGTCATTATTTTATAGTTCTCTCTAGAATATTCACTTATTGCGCCTTTAAATTCAATCACTTTTCAGATTTTCAACATAATTAGACTCCGTTTCAATGATGAGACTTTGCTATGTGGCACTGTGAGGCAGTACTTGAAATGAAATGGTTTGGAAAGTCATTATAAAATTAAATTACAATAAATTACTCCAAGAAAAGTTAAAAAACAAAACAAAACTGGACTTTTCCCCGACGTTTTGAAGACGTTTCACCTCCCATCCAGAAAACTCGCTCAATTCAAATGTCTGGAGTAGTGTGGAGCATCAAGCTTTATATTATTGCTCAAAAAGGCCTTTTAAAGGCTTAGATAACACGCAGATTAACCTGATCCACCCCTAATTAACGAGGAGTCATTAAGGTCTGGATATACAGTGTGGACACTTTATTTACCTTTATGCACCTTTTCCTCCTTTTGATCACTAAGCCGAATTAATTTCTCCACTGTGAGATCAATAAAGCCTATCTTATTATCTTATTTTATCTTATCTTATTTTATCTTATGGTCGTTACTGGCCTGGCTTACAGGGGAGATGTTGTGATCACCTGCATGGAGGTGAAGGTTTAGGTGAAAATTGGAAAGAATTGTTTGTTTTTTAACTTTTTCTGGAATGATTATTACTGGATGACTGAGAATCTTTAACAATAAATTACAAAAATATAAGAGAAGGGGTTAAAATAAAAGTTGTTTGGGGTTCTTTATGTTAATTTGTGACTAAATGTCCTCAGCAGGAAGAAAGGAAATCATTTCTAAGACAAAGATTGTTTTATTTTAGAGCTGCAGAACCCAGCTGTCTGGAGAAGGTTCCTCTGGGCTGGTTCTGTAGAATCTGTTAGCGACTCCAGGTGCGGCGTTGCTGCTAACCTGTAAACCTGGAGGCCTGGTTCTGGTTCTGGTGGGACCCGCCTCACCTTCCTCAGTCAGAGCAGTGTTTTCGGTCCACGGCTGACCTGGTGTCCCTGTGGTCCTGCAGGACTACCACACCTGGCTGGACCTCAGAGAGTTCGAGACGCGGCGAGGCGAGCGCTACATCACCCACGAGAGCGACGACGCGCGCTGGGAGGAGTACGCCGACGAGCGCGGCCTGCAGCACCCCGACCACTTCATCATGTCGCCCAACCTGGACGACATGGACGAGGACCCCTAGACCCACAGACCTGCAGGCTGCGGAGTTCTGGAGAGACCCGACCCGGCCCGGCCCGACCCGACCCGGCCCGACCCGACCCGGCCCGACCCGACCCGGCCCGGCCCGACCCGACCCAGACTTTAGGAGCTTTCCCAGCAGCTCGTTAACACCAGAACCAGCAATCCTGGTTTTGTTTGACCAAACAGAGTCCAATGATAGTCACAGTGGGTTTATTACAGAGCAGAGGAATCACATTAGTGAGGGGCTCCACAGCGCCCCCTTCAGGCCTCAGCATGGAAACAAGGTGAAAATGTCTGCTTTATTCTCAGAACCATTAATGAAACACGTTAATAATCTAGAATCAGAACCCACAGGCGCCACTCTGCTGATTATTTTCCTCAGGTTCAGATTAATCAGGCCATATTTTCCTAATCCCCGGCATTCGGTTCCTCTTTCAGGAGCAGAGACTCGTTTTAAATCGGATCCAGTTTGAAGAAAAGCTGCTGAGGCTGAAGTAGAAACTGTTTTTATGGTTTTAAAACTGATTATTAAAAAGCAGGCCTGCACCTTTAAATAGAAATAAATCAGGTTGTCTAACTGACCTGGACCAGAACCTGAGAGGAGAACGCTCAGGTGCCTCCCCCCCCCCCCGCTTTAATGCCGGCGCTGCTTCAGCTTCATTATTTATTAGTGTTGAACGCAGCTGATGTTTCTGTAGAAAGCTGCCAGACGTCTGCTGATGAAGACGAGCTGAGATGCAGCTTCCTCTTTCTGACTCTAATCTGACTTCAACCTGAGAATTTTTATATTTTTGTAGCAGAACTTTTCCTCCGGTTCTGGGCGGGGAAATAAAGCAGAACTGGCAACCCTGGTGTGTGGATTCAGTCTTTTGTCCGCTTCCTGCTCCATCACAGCTGACGCAGCGCACTGAACCGGGTTGGGGGTTCTGCAGGGGTCCGGTGACGACCCGGCAGCAGAACCAGTAGAACCCGCAGAACCCAGGTGTGACGGAGCAGGAAATCATCCCGTGTGTGCAGGACGAGCCCTGAGGAGCAGGTCAGTCATGCTCCAGATGGACCGGGCCCGACCCGCTGATACCGACCCAGACTGGTTCTGACAGGAAGGTTTTCACTCAACACGACCCGTTACTTTTATTAGAACAGGTTCTGGTGTAAGGTCTCCAACATTCACGGTGTCTCTGACCCGAAGCGTCCTCCAGAACCTCATCCACCTCAGTCAAAGTCAGTTCTGACCCAAAACCCGCTTGGACTCCAGTTCTGACCCGGCTCAGAAGCGGAGCTCGGTGAAGCCGGCCACCGGCAGCTGGACCGGGTTCTTCTTCTCCAGCTTCAGGCCGTGTGGGGGGCGGGGCGCGGCGAGGCGGCTGTGGTGCAGCAGGCAGAAGAAGAAGAAACGCTCGCCCATCCTGGAGGCGCTGGTCAGCAGATCGTAGCTGGACAGCAGCTGCTGCCGGCTGGACGGGTCGCTGCAGCTCCTCAGCAGAACCTGAACAGAACCACAGCCAGAACACGTCATCTGCTGCAGAGCGGACCTCCTCCACCCAGCTCTGCTCAAGGGTTCAGGCAGCGGGCGGCACACCGACACCCTGCTGCTGGAGCAGGAGCAGAACCGCTCTCTGTTGGTTCTGGTTCTGGTTCTGAAGCTTCTGGGAACCGTTCAAATCTTCCCCCTTCATTAAGCATCTGGTTTGAGCTTTTCTCCAGAACCCGGCCGCCTGCAGAACCTCACCAGAACCACCAGGAGCACCGACCCACAGAACTGACCCACAGAACCGACCCACAGAACCGACCCACAGAACTGACCCACAGAACCGACCCACAGAACTGACCCACAGAACCGACCCACAGAACCGACCCACAGAACCGACCCACCTGCATGCGCGCGTCGATGCCCATGTTCTGCAGGAACGTTCTCTGGCTCACGGGTCCCAGACAGGCCACGCCTCCTCCCGCCATCCGCCGCAGGAAGCTGAAGTCCACGTCGGCGGTGAGGTCCGCAGAACCAGGCGCCTCCAGAACATCATGGAGCCGGTGACCCTTGAACCCCTGAGGGAGAAACCCAGTCAGAACCGGACCCACTTCACGGGTCTGGGTTCTCCCCCCAGCAGAACCAGAACCAAGTCCAGTCTGTGGGTTCTGACCCGGGCCCTAAGAAGCAGAACCGTACCCGGAACGTGTCGGTCTTGGTTCCGTCGTGGCCGTAGTCGGCGATCAGCGCCGCCCCCCCCTCCTCCTGGATCCGCCGGGCCAGCTGCTGCACCACGACTCCGCCCTCCGCACACACCTCCACGTGGCTCCGCCTCTCGCCCGCCTGAACACACTCACAGGTGTTAGTGCAGGGTTCTGACCCGGTGAGCCCACTGGGCCCGGCCTGGGCCAGGTGAGTCATGTGACGAGCTGCTCAGGTACACACCTGGACCAGCGTGGACGAGGCGAGCGTCGGCGTCGGAGCGATGACAAACCGCAGCCTGTCTGGATCTGCAGGGTGGATGTCCACCAGAACCTCCCTCCATCCTTTCTCTGTGCGCTGGGAGAGACAGGTGGGACAGGTGAGACAGGTGGGACAGGTGAGACAGGTGGGACAGGTGGGACGGTCCAGAACCGCACAGGTGAGGTGTGGGCAGAGAGGAGACAAGCAGCAGGAAGTCTCACCTGGAACTTGTGGATGGGCAGAGCGTCAAAGAACTCGTGAGCAACGAAGATGCTGAAAGCTGGAAACAGAGACGCACGTCTGGGTTCTTGGTTCTGAGGTTCTGACCCGGCTCGGCTTCCCGCGGTTCCCTACCTGCAGGCACGTCCTCCAGGCGGCGGTACCACGACACCGGGAACCCGGCAGCGGTTTCTCCGCGCCTGTAGACCGGGTCGTCCTCGCTGCTCGCCGTCTGGCTGCGGTTCCCCGTCAGCGTCTGGGCCTGGACCCGACTCAGAGTCGGACTCACCTCCACCAGGTGGACCGACACCGAGGCTCCGCCCACAACGGACCGCAGCTGGGTGAACACCTGGAGAGAGCCAGAGGGAGGAGCCACAGGTGTGTGGGACGTCAGTACCGTCACTGAGCCCATTTAGAACCAAACCGGGTCAGGGAACCGGCAGGAAGCCAAGAAGAAGAAGGTCCAGAACAAAGATGGCGGCCCACAGAACCGGTCTTACTCTGAGGATGTCAGCGACCAGCGAACCTTTCCCCGGTCCCAGCTCCACCAGCTGCAGCCGTTTGGGCCGAGCCGCTCCCATCCACTCACTGACCACCCAGACGCCCAACAGCTGAAGGAGCAGAAACGGATCAGAACCAAGAAGCTTCTGTTCAGTCCGGGGGAAAGGAGAACATTTCACTGATAATGAAGGTTCTGGCTGTGCAGCTTGGGGTTCTGGACCCATGGTTCTGACCCAAACACAGAGCACTGACCTCTCCAAAGACCTGGCTGATCTCCGGGGACGTGATGAAGTCTCCATCGGCTCCCAGCATGTTCCTCCTCACGTAGTAGCCCTGCAGCAGAACACCATCTGGGTCATGAAGGGTCCAGAACACAGAAACACTGCAGAGTAGGGCTGAACGATTTTGGAAAATAATCTAATTGCGATTTTTTTTCTTAATATTGCGATTTAATGCGATTTTTTTTCTCCCCAGTTTAATTTATCATGTCTTTTTAAACATATACAAAAAACAAATCAATTTGTTTTCTCGCCGTGCGGATTAGTTGCTAAAAGACCCGCAGCATCTAAACTCAGAGCAGAAATTATTGCGTTCTGACTACAATATATTTCAACCAAAATTGCAATTTTGACTTTTCTCTGCATTAACCACAAGCAACAAAAATGGCCTCTAAATAAAGATGTTTGTAAACAAGGACTATTTAAAACAAGAACTTTTAATGTTTCTATTAATCAGAATAATATTCAAGAGAACAGCTTTTAGTTGATTTGGACATCAATCCTTGTTGAACATAAAGTGCAACCAACAAGCAAGTCTATGTATTAAACTGATTGACCTGTACTTAATGCTATGTATGATTATATAAACTCTAAAACAAGTAATAAAATTAGATTATCTCACTGCTGCAACTGTCTTCCCTTCCATGTGGAGGCAAACCCACTTTAAACATTTTACCGACACCTAATGGACGCGTCTATTTCACTAATTGTTACATAGACAAAAATTGCAGACTCTGCGATTTGGAAATTGCGTTTTTTTTAAATCGCGATTATATCTAAAATGCAATTAATTGTTCAGCCCTACTGCAGAGGCCCAAACAGAACCGGACTCATCCATGAACCCGTCTCTGACCGACACCGGCTGCTACCTGGACCAGCAGCCCAGAACTGTGACAGATCTGGACCCAGATTCACCAAAACCATCAGAGTCCTTCAGAGTCTCACATCTCAGCCTATCAGCTCGTCCCCAGCAGCGTCCGGTGGTTCAGACGCTGCGACTCAGGGAGATGACAAGTTGTAGAGAGATTGTAGAATGCGGCCTTATTTGGTAAATGACTGAACTTTGGTAAATAAAATAGAGAAATAAAGATAAACAGCATGAGCTCAGAGCGTTGGACGGTAACTGAACGCCAGGATGACGGAGCAAACAGGACCGTGGAGGTCAGGAGATGTTTTCACACAACAAACCTGGATCACCATTTAGGCTGCTGACATTATTATGTGATACACAAAATACTTTCTAACCTTTTATATATTCTTTAGACATTTCTCCACTTTTTATTCATGATTATCCAATATCTTTCCTTTTATCTATTTATCCTCATTACGGTAGAGCAGCCTTTAACCCGCCGGGTCGCTGCTGATTCGTTTCCTCCTGAGGAGATGTTAAAGTTCATCTTATCTAAATATAATAATTCTCTGATTGTTAAAGAGTTTTATACGCTAATGTCCTCTGCTCAGGTGGATCAGCCAATCAGCTCTCTCCGTTTCCTGCTCCAGACTCCCTGATGTTCTCCACTTCAGGATCTCTGGAGGCCTGAGATGCTTTATGAATAACTTTCATCTCTGAGGTGAAAATCTAAGATTTTGGCTGAAATGACTCAGAGCTGCTGTCAGTCTGAGGATTCCTGGTGAAAACGGACCCAGCAGGTCTGGACCAGGACCCAGCAGGTCTGGATCAAAATGCCCTCAGGTATAGAGCAGCACTGACTGTAGATCAGCGGATCAGTTCTGGAACAGCTGGATTCATAGCATCAGAACCAACAAGGCGCTAGCCAAGCATCAGCAGCGGTTAGCGAGGCTCTCCTGGGAGCCGGGCGGCGGCAGACAGACAGACAGACAGACAGACAGACAGACAGACAGGCAGACAGACAGACAGACAGACAGACAGACAGACAGGCAGACAGACAGACAGACAGACAGACAGACAGACGTACGGTCACCGGGTTGGTCAGGACCTCCCTCATGTACTCGGACACAGAAATGGGTCCGGTGGCTCTGATCTTGGAGCTCAGGTGTTTGAGCATGGAGGGCTGGGGCTTGCCGTCCTCTGAGGAGCTGCAGAAGGAGCCGCGCTGAGCCGGGCTCCATCCTCCTGTCAAACAGATTTCTGAAGGCAAGGCAAGGCAAATTTATTTATATAGCACAATTCAGTACAAAGACAATGCAAAGTGCTTTACATGATTAAAACATAGCAAAATAAAACAAAATAAGAGCAAGTAGGAATAAAATATAGATAGAAAATAGAACAAAAAAGTGGTGATTCAGTTAACTAGGACAGTTGAAGGCAATTTTAAACAAATGTGTTTTTAATCTTGATTTAAAAGAACTCAGGCTTTCCGCACTTTTACAGTTTTCTGGAAGTTTGTTCCAGATAAGTGGAGCATAGGAACTAAAAGCTGCTTCTCCATGTTTGGTTCTGGTTCTAGGTATGCAGAGTAGGCTGGAGCCAGAAGACCTGAGTGGTCTGGATGGTTTATACGCTGATAACAAGTCTGTGATGTATTTAGGAGCTAAGCCATTTAAGGATTTATAGACTAACAGAAGTATTTTAAAGTCTATTCTCTGAGATACAGGGAGCCAGTGTAAGGACTTTAGAACTGGGGTGATGTGCTCTACTTTCTTAGTCTTAGTGAGGACACGGGCAGCAGCGTTCTGGATCAGCTGCAGCTGTCTGATCCACTTTTTAGGCAGACCTGTGAAAACACCGTTGCAGTAATCTATTCGACTAAAAATAAACGCATGGATTAGTTTTTCTAGATCCTGCTGAGACATCAGTCCTTTAATCCTAGAAATGTTCCTCAGGTGATAGAAAGCTGACCTTGTAATTGTCTTTAGATGCTTTTGAAGGTTCAGGTCTGAGTCCATCACTACACCCAGGTTTCGGGCCTGATTTGTGGTTTTTAGCTGAAGCGACTGAAGCTGTGTGCTAACTTTTGATCTTTCCTCTATTGGTCCAAATATTATTACTTCAGTTTTGTTTTTATTCAATTGGAGAAAATTTTGGCACATCCACGTATTGATTTCTTCTAGGCATTTACTCAGTGCCTGAACTGGTCCATAGTCACCTGGTGACATGGTGATGTAGAGCTGTGTGTCGTCTGCATAGTTATGGTAGCTGATGTTGTTATTTTTTATTATCTGGGCTAGAGGGAGCATGTAGATATTGAATAGGAGGGGACCCAGAATGGACCCTTGGGGAACCCCAAATGGGATTTTTGTCATCTCTGATGTAAAGTTACCTACTGATACAAAAAATTCCCTGTCCTTTAAGTAGGATTTAAACCAGTTGAGTGCTGTACCAGAGAGGCCGACCCAGTTCTCCAGGCGTTCTAACAGAATGGAGTGATCGACAGTATCAAATGCTGCACTGAGGTCCAATAGTACCAGCATGGTGGTTCTTCCACAGTCTGTATTTATATGGATGTCATTAAACACCTTGATAAGGGCGGTCTCTGTACTGTGGTGAGCGCGGAAACCTGACTGGAATACGTCAAAGCGGCTGGTCGTTGTTAAAAAGGTGTTTAATTGTTGAAACTCAGCTTTTTCTATAATCTACTGATAAAGGAGGTTTGAGATGGGCCTGTAGTTCTGGAGTAGAAGTTTGTCTAAATTGTTCTTTTTCAGCAGTGGTTTGATAATTGCTGTTTTTAGGGACTGGGGGAAAACACCTGACAGGAGGGACGTGTTTATTATCTGAGTCAAATCAGACGCTATGACAGGTAAAACTTTTTTAAAGAAAGCTGTGGGTAGAACATCAAGACAGCATGAAGAGGAACTTAGCTGCTAAATGATCTGCTCTAATCTTTTGTAGTTTATTTGGCTGAATTGGGACATTTTGTCAGGATAAGTTCCAGCTGAGTACGGCTTTGGTTCTGGAGCTGGTGTGGAAGTACAAACTGATCCTCTAATTTTTAGGATTTTCTCAGTAAAGAAGTTAGCAAATTCATTGCAGGCCCTGGTGGAGTGGAGTTCTGAAGCCACGGACACAGGAGGATTTGTTAATCTGTCGACTGTGGCAAATAAGACACGAGCATTATTAATGTTTTTCTTAATGATCTCAGAGAAGAAAGATTCTCTTGCATTTTTCAATTGTAAGTTATATCTGTTAAGTCTCTCTTTATAGATGTCATAGTGAACCAGGAGTCTGTTCTTTCTCCACCTGCGTTCAGCTTTTCGACATTCCCTCTTTTCACTTCTAACTGATGGAGCATTTCTCCAAGGAGATTTTTTCTTCCCGGAAACAACTTTCACTTTAACTGGAGCAATGCAGTCAATGATGTCTGAGACTTTAGACTGAAAGTTATCTACTAGCTCATCTACTGAGTTGCAGCCCAAGGTTGAAGTATCAGAGTAAGCTTGAATAAAAGTTTCAGCGGCATTGTCCTTAAAGGTGCGTTTTCTTACGATGTCCCTTTGGCTAAATGAGTCACTGGTAATGATACATTCAAAGGTAACGGAGAAGTGATCGGATAAGGCAACATCAGTTACATTGACCTGTGAAATGTTTAGACCTTTAGTGATGATTAAGTCTAAAATATGCCCCTGTTTGTGTGTTGGCTGTTTAACATTCTGAGTTAAACCAAAGTTTCTAAGTGTGTCACACAGTTCTTTTGCACTTCTGTCTTCAGGGTTGTCAACGTGAAAGTTGAAGTCTCCCACAATAATTAAACAGTCATAATCAACACATATCACAGACAAGAGGTCACTAAAATCCTTAAAAAAGTTTGATGTGGACTTAGGAGGCCTGTAAACATTCAGAAACATGGTTCGTACCGGGCCCTTTACCTTGAGAGCCAAATGTTCAAAAGAGTCAAATTTTCCTAAAAACATCTTTTTACACTTTAGTGAATCATTAAACAATGTTGCTACTCCTCCACCTTTCCTTTGCTGTCTGCTCTCACAAAGGAAATTGTAGTTTGGAGGTGTTGACTCCAGCAGTATTACTTCTTCATTAGATTCATGCAGCCATGTTTCTGTTAAAAACATAACATCAAGATTGTTGTCAATAATAAAGTCATTAATTAAAAGGGATTTTCCTGACAGAGATCTAATGTTTAATAAACCTAGTTTATATGATTTGGTGGTTGATGATGTCTCTGTGGCAGGTTGCATCTGACAGTTAATGACTTTCAAGTATTTGTTCCTGTTTATCCTTTTGTTTTTCTTTTTTCTGCCACGAATCATCACAGATATTCCGTAATTCCCGGGAAAAGACCCAAGCTGATTCTTGAAACTGTCTTGTCTGATAAACGTGCAGCGAGGGCCCGCTGTGTATCACAGCGAAGTAATCTGAAGGTCTTGAGGACAGGCATGTCCTCAGGCATGTCCTCAGAACCAGCGCCTCACTGAAGTCAGTGAGGCGCTGGTTCTGATCCGATGTCCACCTGAAACCGGCTTTGTGCTCGCTCAGCGGTTCTGATTTAAATCGTCCACCTGGATGTCCAGCAGGAGAAACCCGACCAGAACACCTGCAGCATCAGGAGCAGAATTTAGGTCCTTATGGACTCTTCCTGCTGTGGACCCACCCAGAACCACAGCTTTGAATTTATTCCTCTAAACCAGGGATGTCAAACCCATTTCTCTATTGGGTCACTTTGGTCACCTATCATGAAGTCATTAAAAGGGCCCTGTATAGATGACACTTTTGATTTGGTAATTTCATTCCAGTTCACATAAAAATGTTTAAAAAAAATCACAATACCATAAAATTAGCACATTTGACATGTTTGTCTGCAAAAACAGTTAATATTGGGGTGAGTTCCACTTTAAACTCATCATTCTGCATCACTTCTTCTCTTTTTGGACATTTCTGGGTTGTTTTAATGTGTTGTGGGAAATCTGACATCTAGTGGCAGGACGCTAATAATAATAATAATAATAATAATAATAATAATAATAATAATACATTTTATTTAAAAGGCGCCTTTCTGTCACCGTACAGAAGGGCAAAAAACAGGATGCTGTTACTACACAGTTAGAAAATCAACATTTGCTACAGGAGGCTCAGTTTTAGTCACTTTATAAACTTTAAAAGGATTTATGCCTCTACTGTATGACATGATACGTTTGTTTATTTTGGCTCTGGAGGGATAAATTGCCTTGACAGGCCAGATTCGGCCCGCGGACCTTGAGTTTGACAGGTGTGCTCTAAACCAAACAGAATTACAGCCTTTAACCCCCCCTCTCCAGGTGTGTTCAGTCCCTGCCTGCAGCAGGTGAGCTATGACACCTGGAGATCTGAGCCGTTTTAGCTCCTCCAGACGGCTCTGGGTTCCTACCTGCTGCAGGTGAGGGTGGAGGTGTCTGTGGTTCTGGTTCCTACCTGCGGCAGGTTTACCTGTAACAGGTAGACATGGAGTCACGCGGTGGCTGAAGGTCCTGCAAAGCAGCTCCCGACAGATCCTCATCCTCGTCCCGATCCCGCCTGTGTGCGTCACTTCCTGCTAACCTCTGAGCTAACAGTTAGCATTAGCGGTGTTAACCTGTGTAGCGGCGGATTGTGGTCCGGATTAAAGTCGGACTGCGGCTCAGATTAAATCTGCAGCTCTCAGTCAGCGGAGGAAACCTGCCTGTGGGGCTAAAGCTGGTTAGAAAGCTCACACAGCTAAAGCTAACGGGCCGCTAAGGTTACCAGCGGCTGGTAGTGGTGCGACAGCGCCCCCTGCTGCTGGGGAGGAGCTCCGCCTACAGGCTGCAGAAATAGACATCTGCTGAAATCAGCGTTGTCTTGTGATTAAAAGCTGCCTGCCAAAAAAAATCTGCATCCATCATGCCTTTGCATCAAAGATGCACCAAGCTGCTCCTGCTGCTGCTGCTGCTGAGAACGTTGCAGCATGATGAAAAAAAAGAACAAAAAGCTGCAGAGAAGAAGCTTCAGGAAGTCCAAGATGGTCCAACAATCCCATAACCATCTCTGCAGGCTGCTGCTTCCACCAGTGCAGAGCTTACTCAGTGGCTGGCTCCTCCTTCCTCCCGGTTCTGCCCAACAACGTTTCGTGAATAAACAATTGGATCAGAACATTCTCCAGGAGGAACTTCTTTCAACGTCCAGGACCAGCTCAGCGATGATCTGTAGATTTCCCAGCATGATGGAGCACCAAGTTACAAGGAAAAAGTGATAACAAAGCTGCTCAGAGACCAGAACAAGGTGGGATCTGCCGTCAGGAACCTCCTCGGATCAGAACCTCACTCCAACCGACCCACAGCATGATGCAGCCACCGCCGGCCGGTTCTCAAAGAGCAGGAGGAGAAACAGAAGCAGACAAACTGGGATCAAACCGCAGCATCAAGAAGACAAGAACGGGTCGCCATCAGTCAGGATCTGGTCCAAAATCTGGAATCAAGCAGGTCAGAGAGGATTCCAGGAGAAACGCTTGAAATAAATACGCTGAGCAAAAATAAAACGGATTCACTGACAAAAATCTTTGAAACCACTCGAACCGAAACGTCAACAGCAGAAACGTTTGTTCTCATGTGCAGATCTGCTAGAGCTCATTTTAATAAAGAGGATGTTACTGCAGCAGGTCCCAGAAAACATGAGAAACAGGAAGAACGGCGAGGCGGCAGAGCGCCGTGCTGTCACAGCGTAATTCTGACTCTGTGGTCAGCGGCTTGCTGAGTTGGAGCTTCTGTGCAGCAGCTGTCAGAAACGTTAGTTCCTCCTCGGGCCGTCTGGCTGCAGGAAGCCCGTCGAGCTGCGGGGCGTCCAGGCTGCAGGTCAGGTGCTGAGGACCAGCTGAGGCCGCACGTCAGACTGAGCTGCTTCGCTCTCAGAGGACCAAACATGATGGAAGGCTTCAGGTCAGAGGCTGAATCCTGATTGGTGGAAGACATCTGAGTCAGCAGGCTTTCTGAAGGTATGTTTCTCCTCACTTTGGCTGCTTTTAACCTCAGATTCACTCCTTCATCTGGAGTCCTCAGACCTCCAGTGTTGGTGCTGGTTCCCATCAGAGAAGATTTACCTTCTGCTGAGCTTTGAACCCTTCGGTCCTGGTTCAGGTCTGGACCTCCAGCCTCCTAAATGAGCTGGTCTTCTGTTAGCATTTAAAGCTGGTTCTGGAGGAGTTTCTGGACATCTGAGGTCCGGTTAAAGCCGACCAGCTCAGGAGAAGCTGGTGGTTCTGTTCCAGGAGGAGGATGTAGGTTCCTTCTCCAACATGACTCATCTGGGTTTTATATCCTCTAACGATGAGAAGCTGTTATCTCGGAGCTCCTTAGAGAAAACGAGACGCTGCTTCAACAGGAACCGATCTGGACTTCAGAGCTAAAGCCGTAATGTGAGAGTTGATGAGAAAATTCTAAGAACAGTTCTGGTCTGATTCACATGTTCCACACAGGAGCAGAAGTAATGAACGTACAGAGGAAACCAGAGATTCAGGTTATCCGTTAGATTAAATCTTTATTTTCACCTCAGCATGAACTAATGCATCGGGGGGGCATGAACCGCATTATCAACCAATCAGATCCCAGAAGAAGATGAGCGGACCAGAACCGGTTTACCAGATGAGAAATTGAAACTGTTTTAACATAAATATCAGAGCAAAACATTCAACAGTTTCTCTTTTTGGAACTACAGCTCCCATGATGCTTTGGGCTGCGATTAGATAATTGATACCTCAGCGGATTGTGTTTTAACCTTTAAAAGAACCAGCAGCAGCTGAGTTTCTGAAAAGCTGCATGTTGGACTCCTGAGAAGATGTTGGGACTAAAAGAAACGAGATGTTCCAGTTCTGAACCTGCAGTCTGCTCCTCGTCCAGCAGCCATGAGCCAGCGGCACGTTACCGTCAAAGACCTGGGGGACACCGACTGCCAGGGCTGGCTGCAGCGCAGGAAGGACGGACGCAGCTTCCTGGGAAGCAAATGGAAAAGGTACTGGTTTGTCCTGAAGAAGAGCTGCCTGTACTGGTACTGCGACAAGACGGTGAGTCCAGACTGGGTCAGGTGGGAGGCCTTGATGCTCCGCAGCTTTAACTCAGAGCTTTGCATCAACATTTCCTAATGCATCAGAACGCTGTTCTGCCTCTCTGCTCATTTTCTCTGCTTTTATTCAAGCAGAACGAGCTGCAGAAACATCTGTTTTATGATGTGACTGTTTAACAGCAGCTGCTTAGCTTGGTGAATGTGACTGAATGTGACTGAACGAGGTAAACGGGTCGACCTGCAGTTCTGCTACCAACATAGTCAGAAAGTTGGTCAGAGCTGAAACCTCACATCTTAATCACAGAAGTCTACACAAAACACAAATCTGAAACGGTTCTGTTTCCATACAGAACCTCAAATGGTTCAGTTTCTGTACAGATCCAGGAACTAAAACGATTCATTTTCTCTGCAGATCCAGAATCTGAAACACTTCAGTTTCTCTACAGATGCAGAAACTGAAACGGTTCAGTTTCTCTACAGATCCAGAAACTGAAACAGTTCAATTTCAGAAACTGAACCGGTTCAGTTTCTCTGCAGATCCGGAAACTGAAACAGTTCAATTTCAGAAACTGAACCGGTTCAGTTTCTCTGCAGATCCGGAAACTGAAACAGCACAATTTCAGAAACTGAACCGGTTCAGTTTCTCTGCAGATCCGGAAACTGAAACAGTACAATTTCAGAAACTGAACCGGTTCAGTTTCTCTGCAGATCCGGAAACTGAAACAGTTCAGTTTCTCTACAGATCCGGAAACTGAAACGGTTCAATTTCAGAAATGAACCGGTTCAGTTTCTCCACAGATCCGGAAACTGAAATGGTTCAATTTCAGAAACTGAACCGGTTCAGTTTTTCCACAGATCCGGAAACTAAAACGGTTCAATTTCAGAAACTGAACCGGTTCTGTTTCTCTGCAGATCCAGCAACCGAAACGGTTCAATTTCTTTGCAGATCTGGCAACTGAAACGGTTCTGTTTCCATACAGAACCTCAAATGGTTCAGTTTCTGTACAGATCCAGGAACTAAAACGATTAATTTTCTCTGCAGATCCAGAATCTGAAACACTTCAGTTTCTCTACAGATCCAGAAACTGAAACTGTTCAGTTTCTCTACAGATCCGGAAACTGAAACAGTTCAATTTCAGAAACTGAACCGGTTCAGTTTCTCTGCAGATCCGGAAACTGAAACAGTTCAGTTTCTCTACAGATCCGGAAACTGAAACGCTTCAATTTTAGAAACTGAACCGGTTCAGTTTCTCCACAGATCCGAAAACTGAAATGTTTCAATATCAGTAACTGAAACGGTTCAATTTCAGAAACTAAAACGGTTCTGTTTCTCCGCAGATCCGGAAACTGAAACGGTTCAGTTTCAGAAATTGAAACGGTTCAGTTTCTCTGCAGATCCGGCAACTGAAACGGTTCCGTTTTTGTGCAGAACCAGAAACTTGAAACAGTTATTTTTCTGTACAGATATAGAACCTGAAACGGTTCGGTTTCTGTGCAGAAGCAGAACCTGAAACGGTTCTCTTTCTGTGCATATCTGTATCCTTAAACCATTGGATCTTTTGCAGCTCTTGAGGTAGAAGTGATTCAGGTTTCCAGCAGACTGGGTCTAGTTGTGTCTCACAGCGTCTGTGTGTCCTGCAGGCGCAGAAGGCCGAAGGCTTCATCAACCTCTCTGGTTTCAGCATCGAGCAGACCAAAGCCTGCAGGAAGAAACAGTATGACTCTCAACTTTCTGTGGTTAACGCTTTGATCTGAGCAGCCGGTTGTTCATGAAGTGATCCGCTGACCAAAAGCGGATCTCTGTGTTTCAGTGTGATAACGGCTAGTCATCCTCACGTGGTCACCATCTTCATCGCTGCAGACAGCTTCATGGACATGAATAAGTATGTAGTCTGTTTTCTGCTACTTTTATATGTAGCATTATATATAACTGGGTAACATCTACGTACCGAGCGAGACCCGGATCACCCGCCTACAAACCTGCAGCTCCACATTCATCGGTCTGGTTCTGAACCGAGTCAACCAATCAGGGTGGGCTCATAAGTCACTGACATGTTGGACCCGGGTCGGAGCAATGACCCAGAACCAGACTCCTCTGGTGGAGCACGGCGAGATGATTGGCCTGTTGGGTCAGGAACACGTGAAGAACGTAGAACACGTTCTAACCTTCTGCTCTGACGTCTCCTCGCCTTCAGGTGGATCAGCAAACTGTGTGAGGCGGCTGAACCCAACGAGCCCGTCAACGCCGAAGGTCTCAGACCCGTCCGCCCTTCAGAACCGCTCTCCTCTTCCTCAGTCCGCTCACAGAATGCTTCTCTCTGCAGAGCGTTACAGCGAAGACAGCGACCAGGACACTGACGAATCTGGGTCCACCTCTTGTGCCATGGACTCTGAAGTGGACCCAACAGAACCAGAAGCCGTCAGTAAACCCGTTCTCCGTCCTGCTGCAGAGACAAAGCAGCGTTTGTCCTCTGAAGGGAACTCTTCCTCTCTGTCTTCCAGGCAGAGGATGTCGGGTCTCTGTCCTGTTCCTCTATCCCAGCCGACACCCTGACCCCGGACAGCAGAACCAACCTCTCCTGCTTGGACCTCCCGACACCAGGTGGTTCCAGTGAAGCAGCCGGGTCCCCCCCGCTCTGTGTCACGGAGGAAAGAGAAGGTACGCACCTGCATTCACACCTGGCTACCATGACAACGGCTTCCTCTGACCGTGCTCGGCCGTTTCCAGAGAGGCCGACAGATGAGATGGAGTCTCTGTACAGACGGCTGAAGGCAGCCAGGCTGTCTCCCATGGGACAGAAGGACTTCCGGGCCTCGTTTATCCGCCGCAGCCCCAACGAGCAGGTCAACGAGAAGCTGCACCTGCTGCGCATCCTCAGCAGCACCTTAAAGGTGAGTCCGCCGGGTCACCTGGTCTCAGGTAGAGCCGCTGCAGGCTTTCTGCCGTCAGAGCCGACCGATCCCGGAACATCGGACAGAACTGATCCAGAACGCTTCAGAAACGCTGAATTCAGTTTCATTTCTGTTAACTTTTTAAACACAATTACAGAAAATTTTTACATTTTAGTGAAATCTGTTTAATTTTTGTCTCGTTAACTAAATATCCCAATTACAAAATCTATTGAATTCATGCTTAGCTTTTGTGAACTTTGCTTCTTTTTTTCATTTGGCTAATTTTATTAAATTAATACAATTTTGTTTTTAATTTGTGAAATTTAGCTAAAACTTTATAGCTTTTTATAAAAGCAATGTTCCTGTTAAAAGGACGCTGAATTATTCCATTTAATTATTTCATGACTACATGTTGGGCTAAATTATGCTGCCAGTGTAATTCATTAATACCTGATGAATTTAACTTCCTGCTCTGAGGTAAGTTTTCTTCTGATGTTCTGGAGTTTACACCTGCTGGGGGCGTGTCTTGTAACGAGGGGCGGGGCCTCACACTTGGACCGACCAATCAGAGCATCCCGGGTCTCAGCACGATTTCGCCACTGATCTCAATTTACTCACTGGATTACTGATTGGCCGTATATAATACACGTCGCTGTGAAGCCACCAGCCGCCATCTTGGTACTCCCTATTTTCCTCCAGTAACTAGGGAATATGTTACCTGACTCCGCCAGATAGATTTGCTCCGCATATCCATCTGGAAACCTTCCGTTGAAGTAACTTTGGGAAGGGGCGAAAATACTGGTTAGCTGATTGGCCTACGTTGGTGATAGACGGGCCAAATGAACCAATCAGATTCAAAACACAACCACAAGCCAAGCTACTCTTGCTGCTGCAGGTAAAGGCTCGTTAGCTCAGCAAATAAATACTCTGTAATTCCGATAAAACTTGCTCGATAGCCGCGCTAACGCTAGTTTCATCGGCTGAAGCCGCCATGTTCTTTAGACTGAACTGACGCGCTTCCCGTTGCGTCACACCTCAACCCGCCTCAAAGCCAACGCTGATTGGACGTTCGTTTGGTGAACGGCTCCAAATTTTCTTTAACGGAGAGTAGCCAGACTGATCTGCGAGTGAAACCTTGAAAGCTCGCGAGATCAGGATGGTCTCACGAGGCTAGGGAATATGTGCGCTACAGCATCGAATAACGAGGATTTTCTCATGTTCAGGGGGGGCTTAAGACTTTTAAAATGTCAAATGCCATATACTTTTATGTTATGTACTAAAACTATTAAGTAGGCCTACTGAGAAAGCTGAAATATTTTGCATGTTATTATATATATATATATATATATATATATATATATATATATATATATATATATATATATATATAAAAAAAATGCAAAATATCTCAGCACCTAATTTCCTAGAAGTTGATAGTGTTAGTACATCCACTGACTGTAGAATTACCTGTGAAATATTTTCACACAGCCAGAAAACTGCTTGTTGTTGCAACCAAATCCTGTGGGATTCTGGGAGAGTAGGGAGTAGCAAGATGGCGGCCAGTGACTTCAGTTTTTCTGGCCAATTAGCACTCCAGTGTATAAATAGAGATCAGTGGATTTCACAGGTTGGTTGTGGATGAAACGATATTTGTTTGACTGACACTGCTGATGTTCTCCAGGCCAAAGAGTTGGAGCTGCAGGTGGTGGAGCAGATCCTGGACCATCCGGACCTGCCGGCCGCCGCCTACCGGCAGTGGAAACAGTCCAACTCCATCCTGATGGAGGAGATCCTGCGGCGCGGCCGGCCGCCAGGGGGCGCCACGGGGCTCAGTGCAGAGGAATCAGGTTAACGAGTCACAGCTGATCGGATCCAGATCCATCAGTGGCGACAGGACTGAACGGTTCCTGAACTGATTCAGCAACACCAACCCAGTTCACCTAAATGACCCAGAATCGGTTCCCCAGACCCATTCAGCCCCCCGGACCGGTTCTGTGTTCATCCTGGTACCTAGAACCTGTGCAGCACCGCTTCATTCAGACCGGTTCTTTTTGTAAACTTTTCGTTTTAGAAAAATGCAACTCAGTTTTACAGAAATCTAATTTTAGATATTTCAGCTCAGAACAAAAACCCAAAATGGTCTCAGACAACGAGTCTGACACTAGACCAGTGAAACCTATTTAATCCATTTCATATCATGGCCGACCGGACCGGACCGGTGCTGGAGGAGGTCACTGCTGAAGCAGCTGGTTCCCAGAACTGGATCCAGGTTCGTGGAAAGTTGAGTGGAAGGAAAAGCTGCCCCAGCATGGCCAAGGTGGTTCTGTCAGCTAACTGGACTGACCAGAACCCTTCAGAATCTATGGGGTGTTGTCCAGAGGAAGATGAGCGACACCAGAACCTACAAAGCAGATGTTCTGCAGGCCGCTAACCCGGGCTTTCTGAACATCTCAGCAGAACCACAGATTGATCTGAAATGTATAAAATGTGTTTTTATTGTTGAGACGCTTAAATTTGGGTTTTTACTCTGTGAGCCAGAATCATCAGAACTGCAAGAAATAAAGGTTTTAAACTTTTGACTTGTTTCTCTGTACTTTAGAAAATGTTCAAACCGGGTCAAACCCAAGTTCTACACCTGGTACCACCTCCGTCCTGGATGACTGGACTTTCATGGTGATATTTTAGAGCATTCAGAACCAGCTGTCCTACATTAGTCTGGTGGTTCTGTCCAAGCCACAGGAGTGTGTAGAACCCGACAGATCCTCGGTTCCAGCTTCCAGAGCCTCCTGAATCAGTTTGGGTCTGAACAGAACCAGAGCAGGAACACTTTCCAGCTGTTTTCTGGTCTGAGATCGGCCCAGTTCACCGCCAGTAATAACAGCTTTTATAGTAATTTGCAATGGTTCTGGTCCAGATCCAACTGAACATCTCAGAACCCAGACTGTTGTCCAGCCTTAGAACCGAGAAGTTACTGACCCAACATCTGGGCTGAAGGTTCTGCTGCAAAGAAATGAACCTGGATTCTGACGAGCTGCTTGAACATGTGGATTTCACCTCGGAACCAGAACAATTGAAAGCAGAACCCACCCTAAAGCTGGACCCATTAACCAGCTGAATCCTTTGGACCGGGTCAGAACATTGCTGTAGATCAGGGATTCCTAAAATGTGGAGCTGCCGCTAGGGGGCGCCAGGTGGAAAATGTGATAGCGGCCTATTTTTCACACCATGAAGACAGTAAATACACATTTCTTTTCTAAAAATTAAAACCAAAATCTGTAAATTTATTTTTAATAAAAATATATTCACAGAAAATATATTTATTAAAAACCTTCAACGCTTCATTTTAAGATGAAATATAGAGGTTTTCTTCTTCTACGCTTTGTGCTGTAAATGCGCAGCCTGTGGCCTCGGCTTCATTCTGTCAATAGGGGGTTTTCAGCTGACGTCACGCTCACGTGACTACTCAGCGCGTCCGCCATATTGGGTGGCAGTCGTTTCGCACCGTTGACCTGCATTGTATGACGCCTTAGGCAGTATTGGAAGTGAACAATGGGGAAAACGTGTTTAATGGTTGGTTGCACGGCCCGTGGAGGTGGAGATCAACGCTCTTTCTATCGCCTACCAGCCGTAATAGTGAATCAGTGTGAAAAAAAAAACAGCTGTCTGAACAACGCTGTCACCTATGGCTGACACGGATATCCAGGTCCGATTTGGACGGTGTTAAGCTGGAATACGCCAGAGTCTGCGGTGCTCACTTTGTCACAGGTAATTAACTGTTAAGTATTTAAAACATATAAGAAGAATATATTAATAATAGGGCTTGGGCGTTATGACTTATTACTTTCCGCGGCTGTCGTGTTGACTGCCTCCGCCGCCTCTACTGCCTATTACTACCGCGTACTGTACTCCCTCTCTCAGCCGTGTTTTAATTTGATTAATTTCACCTTAACTTGATTTCAACCATGGTAAACCGTTGCTGTGTTGTGGGCTGTAACAGCGCAACACATGATCGCCATGGGAAAAACATAGAAACAGATTAATTTTCCACCGCTTTCCTGCCTGGAGGCGCAACCACGGAGAACAACTGTTAGCGATAAAAAGAGTCGGCTCGCTTGGATCGCGGCTGTAAGACCGAACATAACTTTCCACAGTATCCCGATGTCAATGAGAGTGTGTTCTAAACGTTTGAAACACATAGCAGCTAGTTAAAAGTACATTACATGCGCGAGTGGTTGTTAGCGCTAACGGTTAGCATGAGCCAGAGCCCGGCTGAGCACAGCTTACCTTTGAACGAGTTACAGAGATAAAGAGATCGTCGGCTCGCTTGGATCGCGGCTGTAAGTCGACCGAACATAACTTTCCACAGTATCCCGATGTCAATGAGAGTGTGTTCTAAACGTTTGAAACACATAGCAGCAAGTTAAAAGTACATTACATGCGCGAGTGGTTGTTAGCGCTAACGGTTAGCAGCTACTAAACTAGCATGTGCCAGAGCCCGTCTGAACGCAGCTTACCTTTGAACGAGTTGCTGTGTTCCCACTGTTTGCTGGCTTTATGATCTGCAGCTCCTACCGGCGCCAATACGGTAAATACAACTTAATTTTTCACTGGTCATTGTTCTGCTTAAATAATTAAAGCCGCGAGCGGCGTCGATCGGCCCTGCAGCCAAGCGCCTTCGCGCTTGGCTGCAAGGTGCAACACATTTGCGACGCAAATGTGCAACACATTTGCGTCGGATTGTTTACATTTTTACCATCTTATTAAAACTCACCCGTCCACGTATGATGGCGATTTCCTTGATGTACATAACCAGATGTGAACTGGTTGTGAGCCTCTAGATCCTTGTAAGCTCTCATTTCCTCAAGAGTGTGCAGAGGGTTTTCACCGAACACCAGGTAATGCATCTGGATTACGGCTAAACAAGGCACCGTGGAGGGCATAGGGGTCCATATGGTCGATCACGGAACATTTCCTCAGATATACGTCCTTATCTGGTCGCTCTAGCGTGCTGGCGTACTTATCCATTCGCGATACGATAATACGTGTAAGACAACTAGAGATAAGGAAGTGTGCCACCCAATATGGCGGACCGGAAGTTGGCCAGTGACGTCAGTGAAAACACCCTATTACGCTCAATTGGCTGAAATCAGGGAAACTGGCAGGTGTGAGACATCTGAGGTCCAAGTTAGTGATGGAGAACCCAGAGAACCAGAACCAGAGGAAAACCAGCGAGAATCTGTGAACCAATCAGGAAAGAACTTTATTTCTCTCATCAGGCCGGCGCTGTTACTGTGACCCACACGGTTCTGGTCAGAATCATCAAACATGGCGCCTTTAATACGGCCCTCTGCCTGCAGGTGGCGCTGCAGCGGCAGAACCTGGACTCACGGGTCCATTAAACCATCATGATCAGGAACCACAACCAGCCCAGAGTGACAGGAACCACGTTTATTAGACCCGGCAGGTTTACAGCTGGAATTCTGGGAATTCAAAGATGACGTCCTTCCCTGTGAGCTTCTTGTAGACGCCGGAGAAGGTCTCCACCTGCAACAGAGCAGAACATCAGAACACGACCCAGAACATCACAGCAGAACATCAGAACACGACACCAGAACATCAGAACACGACCCAGACAGCACCAACTGGACTCAGCAGGTTCTAATCGGGTTCTGTATCCTGCATGGTTTAGCTCCCCAGTAACGGCCCAAAGGACTCTGGGAAGTTGTAGGAATATGCAGGACGCCCGTCCTCGCCGGCCGGAACCGGGGACGCAGCTTTCTGTCCGACACCGTGGAACGGGAATGTACGTCCCGGCCCAAAGCTACGCTCCCATACGCCACCAGAACAGAACCAGGAGAACTTCTCTCTGGACGTCCATGTCGGAAACCGTCTCAGTTGCTTTACACATCGTTACAGCATCACGTTGAAATCAGTCACAACCTTTGGTTCTGTTTGGAAACCCGGTTTAAAGTCCAGGATCTTCCAGGTCTGGATACATTTTGGGAAAGTTTAATCTGAATCGTGTGACAGCCGGAGAACTGGAACAGAGACCGGATCAGAGCAGGATTCTGACCGCCGGACCCAGTTCTGGGTTCCTGGCCCGGCTTTCCTCCAGAACCCGGACCTTTACGGATAGTTCCTGGAGTGAAAACTGCTTTAATCAATCAGCCTCATCTCTAAAGTTCTACATCTCTAAAGTTCTTAAATTACCATTCCGGATAGTCAAAATATAGTTTTGTCTAGTCAAAATGCATTTTAAGATTTCTGGAATATAATTAAGGATAGTGAGACGAAACCGAATTTATGTTAAATGGCTTGCCATAGAGCTGGTAAACCTCCACATGATGACATCACAGTGGCCCCGCCCACCTGCCACATCAAATCAGCCTAAAAACGCCTTCATGAAATTCTGGTTCTGGCTCCAGGAAACCGGGCTTTAGACCCAGTTCTCAGGACTCCTCAAACAGTCCAGACCTGGAAAACCACGGAACCCGATTCCCTGGTAGAGGAACCGAGAAGTTCCTCTACCAGGAGTTCCCAACATGTGGGGCGCGGCCCCTTGGGGACCGTGAAGGAACGACGGGGGGTCCAGGTACAGCTGAGCCTTTTGGGTCGGAACCGGCAGTCAGTAGAACCGTCTGTAGGGTTCTCTCCTTCCACGCCACAAGGGGGCGATACACTTGAATAAATCTAAGTAAAGCCATCAGATTACGTCTGGTGTTTGCACACGGCGCGTTAATCTGAACAGCTGCAAACATTCTGTGCTCTCATGGTTATTATTAGCTGCTAGTTAGCGCCACGCTACTTAGCGCCACGCTACTTAGCGCCACGCTAGCGCCACGCTACTTAGCGCCACGCTACTTAGCGCCACGCTACTTAGCGCCACGCTACTTAGCGCCACGCTACCTAGCGCCACGCTACCTAGCGCCACGCTACCTAGCGCCACGCTACCTAGCGCCACGCTACCTAGCGCCACGCTACCTAGCGCCACGCTACTTTAAGTGCACTAACAGCCTGGTTCCAAACCATTAATGTAGAAAGTAGTAAACTAGAAGTTGGTTTTATTACGTAAACTTAAGTGCACTTAATAAAATTAAGCGTTAGTATTAATGTATTTAGTCTTAGACTAGTTTTAACTCTCCACTATAAGTCGAGCATATTCCACTTTAAGTACATAAAACAGTTTATAGAAAGTAAAGTTGAAGTACTGTGTTACAGTTTATAAATGATCAAATACTAAAGATTAATGTGTGACATCATTGGATAAACAATCAGAACCAGAACCGGTTCATCTCACTGCATTAATGTAGCCGTAAACTTTTGATGCTGACTGATTTTAATAAAACTAATTTCTCTTTAATATTAAAGGCTTCATATAATTTTACTGTTAATATAGTTTCTAAAACGTGGCGACGCTGAAAGGTTCTGGTTGCTATGGAACCGTTTTAACTGTTATTAACGTAAAAATGCATTCTGGGTAACCTTCAGACCGGGTTTCATTAACAGAATAAAAGGTTCTGACCAGAAACATGTGGGCCGAACGGACCCGGGGTCAGCACCGGCGCTTCAGAACCACTCACTTTGTGTTCTACGTTGTTCTGCTGAGCCTTGTCCAAATGGACCTTGATGAGGCGGCTGCTGTCCAGCTTCACGCGGATCCGCTTTCCCACGATCTCGCTGGGGAACACCAGGTCCTCCAAGATGGCGTCGTGGACCGAGGTCAGCGTGCGGCTGTGAGGGACCAACACGGTTAGAGGTTCTGGACGGGTTCTGGACGCCGGTTCTGGGAGTCCGATCTAAACGGGCCCAGAACCAGCAGCTGCAGCTAAAGCAGAGGAATCCTAAACATTTCATCCCCAGTTTCTATAGAACCGGGCCGATCCGATTGGGGCTCGGTGGGAAAGGTTCTGACCCAAATGTGTATCCTGCATGGTTTAGCTCCCCAGTAACGGCCCAAAGGACTCTGGGAAGTTGTAGGAATATGCAGGACGCCCGTCCTCGCCGGCCGGAACCGGGGACGCAGCTTTCTGTCCGACACCGTGGAACGGGAATGTACGTCCCGGCCCAAAGCTACGCTCCCATACGCCACCAGAACAGAACCAGGAGAACTTCTCTCTGGACGTCCATGTCGGGGGAAACGGATCAGAACCTTTAAAATCCATTAAACAGAACCAAGAAATGCACAAATGTTTGATTTCCCCCAGAAAAGCAGAAACGTTCTTAAAAAGTTCTGTACTGTAAGTTTTAAGCCACCAAATATGGAACAGAACCTCCAGAACCAACAGAACTGATTTACTGAGAGAAAGCCCTGGTTCTGCCCGACCCAACAGGACGAGTTTCCGTCACACTGTCGGACCACCTGAGGTCGGGAAGAACCAGAACAGCAGAACCTGCAACAGGACACAGAGACTCGGACCCGCTCAGGATTCTGTTTCCTTGTTTGGTTCTGAAGTTCTGAAGAACCGCCTGGACTTTGACAGGGAAATGGGTTCAATGTTTGGACCACTCACTGGTGAACGGTTCTGGTTTAACAGCAGAACCTCTGACCCAATTATGATTCTGAAACAGGTTCTGGTGGAAGGTTCACACTGAGGTCCAGAAATCCCAGAACCACAAAACCATGAACAGAACAATGAGGCGCACCGGTTCTGATCTCTGGAGCCCGGTCCGTTCGCTCTGGACCAGCACCATGTGTGACCCACAAGAACCTCCCCTCAGAACCAATAACGTTTCTGGGTTTTATTTAAAACGGACCCGTTTGAGACGGCGCCACCATGGTGCGATCTGGGTCAAGATTCTGCAGAACCAGAACCGGATCGTGGATCAGGAACACCAGAACCATCAAGAACCTCAGAACCAGCCACTGTTCAGGGCTAAAATCATGTCTTCTGTTTAGGAGCAGTTTTATGGATCTGTAACCTCCACCATGGAGTCAGAACCACCAGAACCTGGAAGACAGCCAACGTGTTGCTGGTTCTACCATCAGAACCACCAGAACCTCCACCCAGCCGGTCCAACAGGGTCCGATCTCACTCACCTCCTGGGACGCTTCTGCTTATTCTTCGTACGACTTTTCCTGGTGGGTTTGGGCAGAATCCGCCTCTGAAACAGGAAACCACCAGAACTTTAGAACACGACAGCAGAACATCAGAACACGACATCAGAACTTCAGAACACGACAGCAGAACTTCAGAACACGACAGCAGAACACGACAGCAGAACATCAGAACATCACATCAGAACACGACAGAACATCAGAACACGACAGCAGAACATCAGAACTTCACAGCAGAACATCAGAACACGACATCAGAACATCACAGCAGAACTTCAGGTTGTGTATCCTGCATGGTTTAGCTCCCCAGTAACGGCCCAAAGGACTCTGGGAAGTTGTAGGAATATGCAGGACGCCCGTCCTCGCCGGCCGGAACCGGGGACGCAGCTTTCTGTCCGACACCGTGGAACGGGAATGTACGTCCCAGCCCAAAGCTACGCTCCCATACGCCACCAGAACAGAACCAGGAGAACTTCTCTCTGGACGTCCATGTCGGATGAAACAGAGGAATAATCAGGTAAACACGGCTGCAGACCCGGTCCGGTCCACTTATTACTGCTGATATTCGGGGTTTCACGGGTCACACAGAACCGCCTCTTCATCTCATCTGGACCAAGAGAACCGCTCAGTGAGATCAGCAGCAGAACACGAAAAGTTTAATTTCTACATTTAAGCTTTTCATATACCGTATTTTCCTAAGGAGCACCTAAAATCCTTAAATCTCATAAACTGACGCTGCTCCTTATTTATGATCACCGTTATGTTTACTGACTGATTTTATGTGGTAATGTGCTCATAAATCTGTTAAAATGTGTAAATACGACTGATTAGCAAAGAAGCTGCTCCTCTCAGTGGATATTAGGAGCATTACGGTACTCTGTGTCACTACCTGAGGACCCCTGAGCTGTCTACAGACTGCCTGACTGTAATGTCTAAACTAGAAGTGCATTAATGTCAGGCAGCCTGGAGTACGAGCTAGCAGCAATAAACCAGTTAATAAATAATAATAAATAAGTTAATTAAAAATAAAAGTTTATTTAATGTTAGAAACAGTGTATTCCTGCTACTCTGTCCTCCCACAGAGACGATAGAGAGCTGTGGACGTGGAGGAGAGATATTACACACTGAAGAATAGTGTGCCTATATTTAAAAAATACAGTAAACTTTAATTATTTCTGGATAAAGTTTGATATTTAGTAGTTTTCAGTTTTGGAATCAGACGGAGTTCATTCTGCAGAGCAACGCTGAATTCACATTTAGGGTGAAAATATCGCAGAGGAAACTTTAAGACGAGACACTTTCACTTATTAATTTACTTTTTAGTCTAAGTTAGCAAAGTGACGGCCGTTCTCAGCTCATGGTGTAAAACCAGCAGCAAACATTTAGAAACTTCTGTTTACAGCAGCAGGGCGGCCATCTTGTTTCACAGCGACTCTCTGACGACACACTGGACATCAACACAAGTTTGTTTTTTAGATTTTTTTTTTTAGAGATTGGATAGAATTAGCAAAATAAAACCTGGTTTTATTTTTAGGCCGTCTCGCCCCGTCCCAGTCGGCTCTGAGAGTTTCAGGCCAAATGTTGCAGAATTAAACTAGTTTCACACAATATTGTGGAAATCAGCCGGTCCTGCTGAGCAGAACCAGAACCTCAGATACAACGCTGCTGGTTCCACAGGTCCGTTTCACACCAGCAGGTTCTGCAGAAACTGGTGAGTGACACATACATCTAGGCCAGGTTCCACATAGGGAACCATCTAACAGAACCACCGGACCCCCAGCAGGAAGCAGCAGACCGGTTCTTCTGAGACCCAGAAACAAAGGTTCTGCTCTGCTGCTACAGACTGCCGGGCAGACGGGCCTCCAGCAGAACCACCAGAACCGGGTCGGCGCTCTCACCTGTGCAATGAAGACCACATGCTTCCCGCTGAACTTCTTCTCCAGCTCCCTCACCAGGCGCACCTGGATCTTCTGGAAGGACTTGAGCTGAGGAACAGGAACGAAGATGATGATGGCTTTCCTGCTGCCACCAACCTCGATTTCCTGGGACAGAGGAGGGGAAACAGAACATTTCTGCAGGCGCCAACAGAACCCGCCATCAGAACATCACAGCAGAACTTCAGGTTCTGTATCCTGCATGGTTTAGCTCCCCAGTAACGGCCCAAAGGACTCTGGGAAGTTGTAGGAATATGCAGGACGCCCGTCCTCGCCGGCCGGAACCGGGGACGCAGCTTTCTGTCCGACACCGTGGAACGGGAATGTACGTCCCGGCCCAAAGCTACGCTCCCATACGCCACCAGAACAGAACCAGGAGAACTTCTCTCTGGACGTCCATGTCGGGGGAAATGGATCAGACGGACAGATTCGGGTCACTCACCTTTGCTGCTGTGATGTGCAGCTCTCTGAGCTGAGCCTTCAGGTCAGAGTTCATCTCCAGCTCGAGCAGAGCCTGAGGAGAAAGACGGGTTAACGGAACCAGAACCAGAGGACAGAACCAGAGGACAGGGTTATGCAGCTCTGGGGTTACATTGTAGACACCAGAGCTCCAGGCGGTTCTGGTTCTGGTCTTACCTGGGAGATGCCAGACTCGAACTCATCGGGCTTCTCGCCGTTAGGCTTCACTATCTTGGCGCTGGTACTGAACATGGCCTTCGTCTCTGCAGACACATCAACACATCAGGGTCAGACGACTCCAGAACCAAAAGCTTCGTGGGAACAGAACCAGGTTTGGACTCTCAGAACCACATGGCAGGATCCAAAACCCAATTTCCTCCACTTTAAGTTAAACCGCAGCCTCACAGCGCTGATGCCGTTAGAACGGACTCGAACCTGGACCCGGTTCCTAACTTCATTCCCGTCGAACTGCTCTCCTTTCCCCCTGGATAAGAGCTACAAGGTTCGGCTTCCCCTCCATCCCCTCCCGCCCCGCCAGATAAACCATGCCGGGCCTCGCTTCTCTCTGAACGGCCGGTACACCGGTCCCGGTGAGCCCGGTAGTCGGTAAAAATGTGGGTTCAGTTCCCCGGTTCCCTCGGTCCGTTCTCCAGCAGCTAGCTGGCTCAACACACGCTCGGCCTAGCTTCTCCCGCTAACACAGCCCCTCCGCTACTACGCTCTAAATACGGCTCCAAATGAGCCATCCGCCGCCGCGAACATCTTCATCTGAGGTATCAGAGTCCAAACATGGAGTTCTGGTAGAAAGCGCGACAACAAATCGGCTTTAAAGGACATTTTAGATCAGAAAACCGCTCCCCAGTAAAAGTAGCACGACTAACCTGTGTCAGTGACGGCCAAGGAAGAGACCGGAACATCGCGAGAGTTGCATTAAACCAATCGCACCGGTGCTCTTAGCATCGCGAGAATTACAGATACACGCCGTTAACAAGATATCGCGAGAGTGGAATCAGTAGTTAAAACCCTGCTGGGAAAAAGAAATAAAAGAGTAATGCTACTTTAAGTTTGTTGCCAACCGCCATAATACTCCACAAGAAGAAGAAGAAGAAGAAATAAAAGACACTAGAAGTTTTGGTTGGACAGTGAAGAATAAAATAATAGAACTAAATCAGATTAGTATAAACCAAACAGTTCCATTATCATATACAGTCTTCGATTATTCCAGATGTCAGTGTAGATTTTACTTTGTTGAAAAGGAAAAAGGATAAGGAATTCACTCTAAATTCATACATAGTACAGGATTATATTAATAAATATTATAGTTATGTAAAAATGTATACAGATGTAAACATATATTACATCAGATCTAAACATATATTACAACAAATAGGAGTAGCTTTTCTAGTACCAGAGTTCAATGTTAAAATTAGGAAAAGAATAAGTGATGGACTTTCAGTTTATAGAGGAGAGATTGAGTTTATACATAGTTTATACAATGGATTGCAGAAGTTAAGCCATTAAGATCAGTGATATGTTCAGATTCTAGTTCATCCTTAATTAGTTTGCAGTATAACCACACATATATATATATATATATATATATATATATATATATATATATATATATATATATATATATATGCAATATACCAGCACATTATGGAGTTAAAGGAAATGAACAGGTAGATAGGGCAGTAAAGGAAGCCGTTAGAAATTTAACAGTGGATTTAATTATTAATTTTAGTAATTCAGAAGTTAAAATGTTAATTAAACAGACAAAAGAAGGATAAATGGCAAAAGGAATGGGAGAAAGGAAAAAGAGGACGTTGGTTTTATAAAATTCAAAAGAAAACTGGAGAAATGAGAAGAACAGGAAGAACAAGAAGAGAAGAAACAATTATTTCTAGTTTGACATTTGGACATACTGGATTAAATAGGAATGGTAAATGTGAATACTGTGGAGTAGATGAAACATTTGAAGACGTCATGTTGTACTGTAATAAATATGAGGAGGAGAGACAGCAATTAATTGTACATTTAAGTAAAGTAAATGTTAAATTAGATTTATTTGAATTATTTAGAAGTGATTCAGAAAGTAACATTTAATATTTCGCTATCTAAAAATAACACAATTTTATAATTTTAATTTCTGAGTCAGGATGGTGCACAGATTCAAAAGCAGCAATAGAAAGCATTCATTAAGAAGGAAACTATAAAGACCTTGCCTTAGAAATAGAGAGGGTGAGGGGAGTAATTAGGGAAAAGGGAGAGAATGGAGTATTAAAGGAATATTTAAGACAGATGGAGATAGAGAGGAAATTAGGCTCATTAATAAAGCATTGTTTTTATTTTTACATAACAAAAATATTAAAATAAATTGGGTGGAACCTTTAATGCTGCATGCTCTTGTACAGTAGGTGGCGGTATGCTCCTGTGAGCTGTTTGCAATCCGCCAATCAAAGGAACGAAGAAGAAGAATCAGTAGTTTTGTTGCTGTTAGTTATCTGGTGTGTGTCGGGTTTATATCTGCTAGAGAGACACACCATGGCCGGCTGCTGGTTCCGGTGATGCTCCGGTTCTGGACGCCTGTCCGGACGGTCCTCAGAAGGTTCTGCAGCTCTTCAGACATGCCTAACACCAAGGGAAGGTTCTTCTACGCTGTTAGGAAGGGAGTGAAACCCGGAGTCTACGGGTCATGGTGAGGATCCACGCACCAGAACCTCAAGCAGAACCTGCGGTTCTGATAACGTTAATTACTCACGACCAGAACCAGAGCTGTAGTAATTCTAACAGAACCAGAGCTGATGTAATTCTAAAAGAACCCAGAACCAGAGCTGTAGTAATTCTAACAGAACCAGAGCTGTAGTAATTCTAAAAGAACCAGAGCTGTAGTAATTCTAACAGAACCCAGAACCAGAGCTGTAGTAATTCTAACAGAACCCAGAACCAGGGGGCTGCTCTCTTCGGTACCGGACCAGCCTCTCAGTTTTATCAGACTGCAGCAGGCGCCACTTAACCAATTACAGCACCAATACATACATTTATTCCAATAATTCAAATCAACATGTGGAACTCGGATATATAAAGCTATTCCGCTCAGAAATATATATTCCAAGAGTTTATTTCGGTTAGTTTTCACGATTCTGCCTAACAGATAATGGGAACCCAGGATTTGGTTCCTCAGACTATTGAAATAGTACATCAGACCAATGTTTTAAAAAGGCATTGTAATAGAGAAATGTTGTTTTATAGCATTTTTATTTTATGGTTTTACACAATCATGGGGAAACTGATGGCTGACAGCTGTCCAGCAGAAAGTCCACATGGATGGTAAGAAACAACAGGTTGTTACTAGAGAAGCTGGTTGTCCAGGTATATAAATGGAAAGTCTAGTGGAAGGAAAAACTGTTGTGGAAAAAGGTGCAGCCCTGAAAGGACGATGAGGCAAAGCCCATTCAACAGTTTGGTGAAGATAACGGGGGAGGGGGGACCACAGCTGCAGTCAGAGCTTCAAGATCCACCACACAGATTCAGAACATAGAATAGAAATACCTTTATTGTCCCACAATAGAGAAATTCAGGCGTGCAAGTGGCAATAATACATACATGGGATACACCAGATTTACACACTATATTGCGTAATATGAGTAGAAAAAAACTAATTTCAACTTAAGTTCTAAAGCGGAACAGAACTTATCAGAAAGGAGAAAAATGCTACACAATTATTAATGGATAACACAGCATATTAAAAAAAAAAAGACTCTTAGATGCTAATATCCATTTGTGGGCATGTCTCTGCACTCTGGGCTCTGATTGGACAGAAAACAGGAAGTCCTCCAGCAGTGGGAGACAGAAATACCTACAAACAGTTTAAATCCAAAAGGGTTCTTTAACAGATCACCGGATCAGAACCATTATCACAAACAGAACTGAGGGAAAACCTGAAAAAAGTCCTCAAGCAGGAAGAGGTCAAAATGATAACTGGGTCAGGTACCGTCCAACTTTCTGTGAGCTGGTTATCCGGAACCAAAAGCTGACGGTTTCATTCTGACTTATAGCTATAGATGGTAATTCTGTTCAGAAACACTTTTTGTTATACTGGGTAAAATCATCCTTCCATCCTAAAAGTAGTCAATATATTATGTATTCAGAAAAAGGAGGTTCTCTGTGGAGCTGCAGGTATGTAAAACCTCTGATCCTGCTGGGCGGTCCTGGTGGCAGGGCTTAGTCAGAGTTCTGGTTCTGCTCTCCCCCCCTCTGTTCCTCAGGTTCTGGAGGAATCTCCTCATCTCCTGGTGGTTCCACATGCCGTCATTCTGACGCACTCACCTAACGCCAGTCTGCGTGCTCTTCCTTTGTTAGGTTCTGCTTGCTGGCTGCGCACGTCTAGTGTTTATGCTAGCACCTAGCTTAGCCGTTAGCTTAGCGGCTATCTTAGCCGTTAGCTTAGCCGTTAGCCATTCATTGTAGCTCTGCTGTTCTTACCGTAGAGTTTGAACATGGTGGAGAGTCGCAAGAAGCAAACAACGTTAATGTTTGAGAAGAAGAGGAAGTTCTTGGCAGAAAGAAAGAAGACCAGAGTGGATTTGGGAGATTTTTTAAATGTTAGCGGTCTGGAGCATGCGCAGTCATTCAAAAAGGGACTTCTGCGAAAATCACAGACTCTACCTTTAATGTAGCAAATAACCCAACATCAGGAAGGTGTTCAGGGGAGATGCTGACATACATGAGGCTCTAAACGTGTTGATGCCTTTCCTGGTTCTGGTTGTTTTTTCAGGGATGAGTGTAAGATCCAGGTGGAGAAATTTCCAGCTGCATCTTTTAAGAAGTTTGGATCAGAACGAGACGCCTGGGCATTCGTCCGAGGACAAGAGCCTCCTGCTGTTCCAGACCACAGCACAGGTGAGATGGTCCAGACATCTGCAAACTGGGAGTTGGATCCACAGGAGAGGAGCCTGATAGCTAAAGGATCTGCCTCCCATTCTACTTTTAGAGACTCTAGGAACCACCAGCAGACCTGCAGTCTGAGAGCGAAGTGCTCTGTTAGGAACATACGGGGTAATCAGAGCTCTGATATATGATGGAGCTTGATTATTAAGGGCTTTATACGTTAGAAGGAGAATTTTAAATTCTATTTAACAGGAAGACAATGAAGTTAAAATAGGAGAAACATGATCCCTCTGGTTGAGCCTCCTGTATCCAGTCCCTGTTCTCTGGACCAGTTCTGTTCCTGAACCAAAGTGTTTCTGCTTCTCCTCAGCGGCCCCGGCTGGAGAGACAAACATCTCTCTGCTTCCCAAACGAGGTCCAGAGCCTCTAGAGTACATCCCGCTTGGAAAGAAGAGGCCCCGCCCAGAGGAGGGGGCGGAGCTTCAGCCTAAACGAGCCAAGCCGTCAGAGAGCTCGTTATCAGGAAGCGTAGATGGCTTCACCTACATGGGTACGATGGTAGCTCCTCATCCTGAGGCGGATTCTCCATCCTGACTCAGACCTGCTGCTGTCCTTCCAGGTGACGCTGTGGTGGTCTACACCGACGGCTGCTGCTCAGGAAACGGCCGGGACCGGGCCCGAGCCGGCATCGGGGTGTACTGGGGCCGGAACCACCCACTGTGAGTGCTGACTCAGCATCACGCTCCCGCTCAGCGCCGGCTGTTGTTTACACCTGTTAGAAATTAACAAGCTGCTGCCTGTTGCTCAGAAATGTTGCAGAGCGGCTCCACGGGCGACCGACCAATCAGAGAGCAGAGATCCAGGTAAGACCCGCCCATCGTAAATCTCTGATCCATAAGAGCTCAGGGTCCAGTTCTGATGGTGAGACTGAGGAGGAACCGGCTCATCTGAGCTATAGGCCCGACCCGGTTCTGGTTCTAACGGTTATTAATCAGAACCGGTGCTGATCTGAAGCCTGTTATTATCCAACATCACACTCGGTTCCTCTCTGGTTCCCCTTAATGCAGTTTAAACAGTTTGTCTGGTTCTGCTGAGCTCATCTAGAGCAGAAAGGAACGTCATGTGGTTCCAGTCAGTTCAGCAGAACTATCGGACCTCAGGATGTTCTGAGATGTCCTCCTGCAGCCGCTCAGTGACCCAGAGGGATGAAACCTTCTCTCTGCTTTGGTTCTGACTTGTTTACGGGTTATCAGCTTTATTTATGAAGCACTTTTAATCAAAGCCTCTACAAGCAGCTTAAACAGTTTAATAAATCTCACAGCAGGAAGAAGAAGTTGGTCTTTAGCTTTGCTTTGAAAACATCTCCAGATCTTTGCTGTCTGACATCCAGAGGAACAGAGCATCGCTCACCGGCCGCCTTTTTCCTGCCCTGAGGCCCAATCAGAGGGCAGAGACGCTACACACATGTTGATAGGATCATTTAAACAGGAAGCAGTCCATGAAGAAAGTTTGAGGTTAACAAGAACCGTGAAGAGGCCATATTTCTCCGCTTTGGTCCAAAAAGGAGCAGCAGCATTTAGTCTTTTTGAGGCCGTCCAGATAGAAGGGCTTTACAGGAGAACAGGGTTGATGTTAACAGATGGATGGAGACTTCAGCATCATAAGGCAGGACAGACTTGGTCTTAGTAATGAAATGAGATGAAATAAGAACACCTCCTCAATGTTCTGGTCCAACCCAAGTGTGATCAGATGTAACAGCGAGGGTTTCCAGTTTGTCAGCACCGTGTAAAACAACAGCTGTCTACAGACAAAGAAACATCATCAGAGATCATCATCTCAGCCTTTTCTGATGTAAGGAGCAGGAAAGTCTATGAAAGCTAATCCCTGAAAGGTGAAAGATAAACCTCTAGTTTGGACTGAGCTGACTCGTTAACCCATCAACTAACAACCTCGTTACGAGTCTTTATCTGAACTCGTTAACCCATCCACTAACGACCTCGTTACGAGTCTTTATCTGAACTCGTTAACCCATCAACTAACGACCTCGTTACGAGTCTTTATCTGAACTCGTTAACCCATCCACTAACAACCTCGTTACGAGTCTTTATCTGAACTCGTTAACTCATCCACTAACGACCTCGTTACGAGTCTTTAACTCGTTAACTGTGGGTTCTCTGTGAGCCAGGCGGCGTGCAGAGCTCTGGAACAGGCCAAGCAGAACAACATCCAGAAGCTGGTTCTGTACACAGACAGCAAGTTCACCATCAACGGTGAGTCACTCTGTCACGTTGGAGCCTTTTGGACCCGAGGAAGCGTCTGAACGACGGCCGTCTGGTTTGCTCCTGCAGGTGTGACCAGCTGGGTGAAGAACTGGAAGCTGAACGGGTGGAGGCTGAAGTCTGGAGGTCCGGTCATCAACAAAGAAGACTTCATGAAGCTGGAGCGACTGAACTCGGAGCTGGAGGTGGTCTGGGTAAATATCAGGACCGGTAACCGCTGGGTCAGCCTGGGGGCCCAGAGGCTCTCAGGTATTTATGCTTCTCTGCTGCCCCCTGCTGGTGGAGAAAGCTCAGCGAGCTGAGACCCAGACTCAGAGCCTCTGAGCTGATGATAGTGATGTGTCCTGTCTGTGTGGTTAAAGCAGAAGCCCTGCACATGTTGGACCTGCTGTTAGCTCAGAACCTTCAGGTAGAACCCATGTTGGTGCTGAACATCTGCATAAAGGTCCACGTGTCCAACGTCTAATCTAATCTGGGAATATTCTGACTGGTTTGGAGTTATTTAGTGATGAACCAGGAGCTGTTAGCTGTCACAGGAGATGATCTATCCTGGGTTCCTGCTCCTAACATTGCCTCCTCCTCCTCCTCCTCTTCCTCCTCCTCCTCTTCCTCCTTTAGATGCACATCCCCGGCCACTCGGGGTACAGCGGGAACGAGCAGGCGGACCGGCTGTCCAGGGAAGGAGCGGCCAAACCTCTGCAGGAGCACGAGGAAGAGGAGGAGGAGGAGGGATGAAGCAGATTCCTGCTCACCATGTTCTTCATCAGCTGCTGCTGTTTGACTCTGAATGTTTTCAGTCTGTTTTCTGTTGACGTGAAACTGAATAAAGTTGTTTTGTTTTCTTCTGATCGACCATGAAGACGAGGAAAGTTTATTTTCTTGCAAGGATCCTGATTTATGAAGAAGAGCAGGAGAAAGAAAGAAGACTGAGAAGGAGAGGAAGAGGAGAGATCACTGAGGAAGGATGGATAGAAGAGCTGGTTTTTGTTTTCCTGCTATGGTCCTTGTCATCCAGGAGGAGGCGCTGTAGGATCCAAAGACTGCAGAAACCAGTTAATTAAACTGGGAGTTAACTAGCAGTTTGGCTAATTGTTCTTTAGCCGTGATTCACAAATGAAACTGAACGAAACCAGGAAGTGAATAATTCACCGTTAAGCTGCTTATCACCTACAGACGCTTCAGTCAGCTGTGATTTCTGAATGTTTTCTGTTCATGTGAGCAGATGATCTCTCCTACTTTAACTGCTTTAACCTTCAACACGTCCTTCATGGACCTCCAGAAAAAGCCACAACAACCTTCCCCTCAGAAGACTCCATGTTTTTATGACCTCAGATGGTGTCTGGCGAAGTGTTTATATGAAAGATGATAAACTTTACTTTGCTTATTAAAAAGATTCCAAATAATAGTTCAGTAAACCTATTTTTCAGTGCTGGTGTTAAAGTGAGCCGCGGTCTGTTCCACTTAATGATTCGATGGTAACCCTGGATGTGAAGCAGCTCCAGGCTGGACCTGGTTCTGCTCAGTTCTTGGCTTCATGAGGACAAAAGAAGCGTAATTCCTTCTGATTGGTGGTCTGAAACGTGACGGCACTTTTTTATTTCCTCCTTCCTGGATGTCCTCAGTGTTTCATGTGGTTCTGAGCCCAGAACCAGGGACCTGCAGTGTCTCCAGCAGACAGAACCACCTGCTGGTTCTGGTGTAGGAACGGACGGCTTGGTGGTTCTGAGATGTTCTCCAACCTCTCAGATTAAGCCTGTGAGTCCCTTTCATTAAAGGCCAGAGAGCATTAAACTACTGATAATCAGTTTAGTGTCCGGTTTGGTGGGTGTGGAGCCAGACCAAAACGCAGACAGGAACCGGAGACAAGCTCAATGAAGAGTATGATGAAGAACAGGGAGCGTACAAGAAGAGGAGGGAACCAGCAAAGAACAAGGATAATCAGTGATCTTCAGTGTTATTACTTAAAAAACAAGTTATAGTTACTAGTTACTTCTCCCAAAAAGTAACTGACTATTGCACTACCAAAGTAACCAGTTACTAGACAAAGTAACTAGGCACACTCTGAAATGGAAATAAACCTGGATGACTTTCCTGTTATTGGAACTTATAAGTTTAATTATTGAAAACACATCAGTTGCAATATATATTTATGTAGATATGGCTATTATTATTTTGTTCAATATTTATGATAAAAGAACAATAGAAAGGATGTTTTAGATCTTTATAATTATTGCACATTAACAGGCTACAACTAGCTATAAAATGGGTATAGTGATAAAACAGTTTGCTCTTAAAAAAAGGCGCTCTAATTGATTGAGTTGTAGTAACATGGCAAATTATCTCGTAACATAACGGCATTCTGGAAATTAGAAAAATAATTAGTTTGATTACTCTGTAACTGAAAACATAACAGCATTACTCCCAGAATTGGTGATCCTGAGGGAAGGGCAGAGAATGACAGAGAATGCATTAATCAGGGGAAAATGAGCAGGGAGGCAGAAGGTTAGCAGGGAGGCTGCGGGAGGGAGACTAACACAAATGGGGCTCATCTAAGATGGAAACACCTTAGCAACAAAAATAAACACAGAGAAATTAACAGGATATGGCAAGACCTAACATAAAAACAAAAACTCAGACAACTCTGGATTACTACACTTAGAAAATATTCTGAATATTCAGTTTTCCTTAATGAATTCACTTACTTTACCTAAATGATTTATTAGAAACTTTAGTGTGATGGAAAATTAAAAATAATCCTTGATCACATTAATAACCAGTTCCTGGGGTATTTCTTATCATTAATTCAACTGTAATTATTTTTAATAGTTGACAAATCTTATTCTTAGAAATAAGTAGAACTCCTATGATTAAACTTATTCAGGTTACATAGATTATGAGACTAATTTATTTACTTTCCATTAATCTAGTTTAAAGGTATAGTGGGCAATTTTTCCAGAAATGTACGTGAGTCCCTTTTTGAATAAAACATAAGTTCATCTTACCTGCTGTTCTACTCTTTAGGGGAACTGCGTGAAAAAATCTCCCAAATCCACTCTGGTCTTATTTCTTTCGTTTCAGGTTCTTCCTCTTCTTTTCATCTTCCTCTCTTCTTCCTCTCAGACAGTTCCTCTCAGACAGTTTGCTTCTTGACTCTCAGCCATGTTCAAAGTGTACGGTGAGAGCAGTGGAGCTACAGTGAACCGCTAACTGCTAAGCTAACCGCTAAGCTAACCGCTAAGCTAACAGGATACTAAACACTAGAAGTGCGCAGCAGGAGAATCGAGCACGCACAATGGCATTAGGTGAGCATACCTAATTGGTACATAGGACATTTATTAGAGAAGATGATCCCCCAGAACACGAAGCTGAAAAAAGATCATCCACTCTACCTTTAATGTGCAGTTAAGACCAAAATTATTCACCCCCCCCCCCCCCCCTCGCAAGGTTTTCTGTAAAATTATTTTAATTCAAGCAAGAAGTTGGTTTCTGACAGGGAGTGAGACTAGCATCTCTCAAAAAAAGGAAAATGCAAAAAACAAATATTTTTATTTAAAAGATGGCATTTGAAAATTAACTCCCTTCTCAATAATCAATGGAAAAATCTTTGTTGGCATTATAGAAATCTACCTTTTCTTCGATGTGCTGAGCAGCTTTTTTCATCATTCCTGGTCTTTAGATTATTTATCTTTGGTGATAGCACCACGTTTCTATGGCTGGAAGGCCTCCTTGCCATCACCCTAATCTTTAGCTCCCTCCACAGATTGCCTGGCTCCATAACTCCATAACTTTAATATTACTTCCAGTCAGAAGGAACTTGCTGGTAAATTAAAAGATGCCTTTAAAGCTGAATAAATCTACAGTTGTGATGAGTTGTTGTCTGTCTCCTCTGACTGACCTCTGCACCTCGCTCCATATAATCCATCCTGCAGCAGAAGTTTGAGTCTGAACTCTGAAAACTTCCTGACTCTGTGAGAGGAGCAGCAGACTGACACAGAACCTCCTCCTCTGTGTGGATTCTGGAAACAGCTCCTCGCTCTGACCCTGACCTCCGCCTCGGGCGCCGTGGCCCCCCCGAGGCGGCGCAGGCTGACGGGTTAAAGGTGATCGTGCAGCGGCTCGTTAGCTGTGCAGCTGGAGGGGAGGAAGGCGGAGGAAACTAACGAGGCCGACGTCGGGAGCATCCTGCTCGCTCTGGAGCTGCAGCACGATGTTCCAGCAGAAACTAAAACTCTGACTCCCCTTCTGCACATTCACAGCAGCAAAACTTCTCAAAACTGGAAGGAACCGAGTCACTGAAGTTCTGCAGAACTTTACAGTCGCATCCACTGAGGCGTCTCTGTGAAACCTTACAGCTGAGTGACTGAGATGGAGGTTCTGTTTGGTTCTCTGAGGAGAGAAGTTTCTACAGCTGGGCTGCTGAGGGGACCCGACTCTATGAGCAGGTCCAGCTTTGACCTTCTGGCTCAATAGACCAGATTCTGATCTGAGACCGTGACAACGACAGGTTTCCATGACAACAGGGATGAAGCTGAAGCTGAGAATGCGAATATTATGCTTTTAATATAAGGTCAGTGAATGCACCACAAACTAATTTAATGCCAGTGAATGCACCACAGCTTTGTCCGATGCAGCTGGATCCTCAGAGCTTGATAAAAAAAAATCCAGAATATTTACTCCTCTGCGTCAGGTCAGTGAATGCACCACAGCATTTAATATAAGGTCAGTGAATGCACCACAGCATTTAATATAAGGTCAGTGAATGCACCACAGCATTTAATATAAGGTCAGTGAATGCACCACAGTATTTAATATAAGGTCAGTGAATGCACCACAGCATTTAATATAAGGTCAGTGAATGCACCACAGCATTTAATATAAGGTCAGTGAATGCACCACAGCATTTAATATAAGGTCAGTGAATGCACCACAGCATTTAATATAAGGTCAGTGAATGCACCACAACCTTTAATTTAATGCCCGTGAATGTACCACAGCCATCGATGTCATGTCAGTGAACGTACCTCTACTTTTAATGTCAGGTCAGTGAATGCACCACAGCCTTTAAAGACCTGACATTAAAGGCTGTGGTGCATTCACTGACCTGTGCTGCATTCACTGACCTGACCTGCTGCGACCCAGAGTCTCTGGTTAAAATCCCGGGACCCTGCCTGGCCCATCAGAGGGAAACCATCCTGCAGGAGTTGCTTTTCATTGTAGCCTCCAGTGTCAGGGCGTCGGCCGCCGCCTGACCTCATCATAGGGAAGGAGAGGGGCATTCTGGGTAAAATCTGAGGGAGTGAATACTGAGGCCAAAGACGTGGAGGAGGAAGACGTAAGAAAGGACAGCCAGGATGGAGAGGGGAGAGTTGGAAGGGACGACAGGAGGAAACCTGGCGGGAGAACCAATCAGAACCGAGCTGCCCCAGTATCTCACGCTCGTCTTCATTCATCCAGGTGAGTGCGGCTCTGCCGTCGCCATGGAAACAGGCAGCCAATCAGGATCCCCACAGGGACGCCGCGGGTGGAGACGCAGCGTTCATGCTCACATCTACAGCGGTTGACGTGGGTCACGGTTCTGTGTAGAACCTGGTTCTGTTCCAGGTTCCTGGTCTTCACACCTGTGGCCTGCTGATGAGCTTCTGATCCTTGGAGCTCGTTCTCCTGCAGGGTTCTGCAGCTGATTCAGAGGCAGAGCTCTGGTCCTCCTGCTGATGGTCCACTGAGCTGGACCTGCTGGTTCTGGCAGGGAAACCGCTGCAGCCTGCAGAACCGCTGCTCTGATAAGGAAGAACCACCTCCTCAGCAGGAGGTGGAAGTCTTTCAGTAATCTGGAGGTGTTCTCCTGCCGGCCTTCATGACTGCGTCCAGTTTTATCCTGAATGACAGGACAGGGAGATGAGAGGGGAGGAGATGTGCAGCACAGGTCCGCGGGCCGGGACCAGAACCCAGAACAGAAGCCTGCTAACACGGTTCATCTGCTCTACTGCTGCCTGAATCTGGACATTTTTCTCTTTATTATCAAGAATCTGGAATCTTTCACCAGGTTTTCAACAGTCTGAACATTTTCTCTTGATTTGTTTTCAAGAATCTGGAAGTTCTGTCCTGATTTTCTACATCCCTGATGTTCTCTCCTGGTTTTCTCATGCTTGGCCTTGAAGAATCTAGGATCTTCCATGCGTTGTTTGCAGCTCCCAGACATTCATCCCAGCCTGAAGGAGCTCTTTGATTGGTTCTTTGCTCTGAGGAACCTGCTGCAGAGTCTGCCTCTCCCCTCCAGAGGCGTGTGCAGAGAGCAGCATTCATTAACCTCAGGAACTTTAATCACTCATCAGGCTCCACACACAGAACTTTACCCAGAAACACAGACATTTGGTAATTCAGTTCATTTCATTTCTCCAAGATTCCTTAGAGGAAGAATCTGTTTCCATGTGAGGTTTTATTCCAGGGAGCAAACAGGGACATCAGTATTTCTCTTCTATCTCTCTTATGACATGCAGGATGTTTTCCACGTGTCTTTGGGATCCCATGAGAACAACCCTGTGGACTAATGGTTCCCCTCCTGCAGTGTGAAGCACACGGAGGGCAGACCGGGTTTGGCAGGACGGCTAGAATCTGTAGGACTCCTGCAGAATGGAGGAGCTCCTTTGTGCAGGAATGTCCTGCAGCAGACTTCCTTCTCTGCAGTCAGACCTGCGCTGCCACTGGGATGCTGGGCTGTGCTGGAATCAGGAGCGCTTTGCTCAGCCTCCTTGGCTCCGACAGGCAGGATGTGTGCTTGTGATTCAGTATGGCGCTCTGGATCTCAGCCTGCTGCAGACCTGAGCTGCATATTAACAGGCAGCAGGCGGCTGCAACAGAGCGCTCACCGCTTTTCAGCAGCTCAGAGAGCCGAGCTGCAGATAAACGGGTCCAACATGGAGCTCAGAGAGCAGCTCCTCACCACTTCTTTTTCATTTACTCAGTTCTAACATGATTTTATTATGGTTTATTGTTTTAATTGTTCTGGTTTTATTGTGTTCTGTTAGAAATATGTAGTTTTGTATTAATGTGTAAAGGAAAAATGGATCCCCGGAATCTGAGCATATTTAATTTATTATAAAAAGAAAAGTCATATTCTGGAGTTCATTTCCAGAACTCTGAAGGAGTGAATCCCACAAATGAATTTATTAATTAATCAACAGCCGCGGCGTTGTTGTCTTCCGGGTCCCCCTCTGGTGGTCAGCAGTAGTACCGCAGCTTGTTGTTGAACAGAAACCTTTAGATCAGCGGTGTTTACCTGAGGGACAGGTGATTTCAGGAGGAACAGGAGGAAGCAGCCAAAGAGCACCCAGTGAATCAGCTTCATCAGCTTCATCAGCTCCTCTTCCTCACAACGCGCCTCTGGAACAGGAAGTGACCTACATAACGTGGCGGCTCCTTCCACTCTTTTGCATCTCAGCAACTGATGAATAAATTATAAACTAGGTGAATCTTCCTCATCTGAACACCGAGCTGTAGCAGAATCTGCAGCAGAACCAGCAGGCTGACTGGGTCCAACTGGCCCACTGGACCAGAACCGACGGCTTCACTGAGCTCCAGGAAAGTCCTGTGGTCTACGCCTCCAGGAGGAAATATGAAACACAGTTATGATGAGAGAAGTTTACCAGGCTGAACAGTGTGGCTCAGAACAAATTAAATAATCTTGTATAAAAAGTTAAAAAGTGACAGAATCAGCCTTTAATTTGTATTTGTGGTGTAGAAGAAGAAACCAGACCCAGATCCACTGCTGACAGAATGTGAAGCTTTTCAGCACCAAGTTCAAGTCGTCTGTTAATAAAAAAATGCCAGAGTATGTGAAATATTGTCCTCTTATTTTGAAAAAAAAATAATTAAGAGAAATCAAACCAATTAATCCACGATAAGCAAACTTTAAATACTGATTAACGTGTTAAATCCTGGAGGTCAGCAGTCTGTTTATTCATCAGATCAACGAAGATGCTGAACAGGAGAAAGTTTTATCTGCAGGGTCAGATTATTAAGAAAAACAACAACATCTTATTAACTAAATGTCTCCCGGCTTCTGATTGGCTGAAGGCTGCGTTGGGAAATTTGAGACCAAAAAGCTGAAGTAAATTTGGACCCTGAAACACGACAATGACTCGTGACTTCTCAAATTTAAAGTCCTGGAATGGCCTAGTCAAAGCACAGACCTGGATCTGACTGAGAGACTGCAGGGTGAGTTGAAACTGACTGAACATGCAAGAAACTCCTCATAGCTGGCAGAGAGGAGCAGGAAAACATTCCTCCATGTCAGAGACGGTCGATGCTACAGGAAGCTTCACTCGACTTATTCTGGATGCTAAAACCTCCAGAGGCGAGCAGAGCCACTGGAAGTTAAAAACTATAAAACCACTTTCCTTTTCCTAAAGGGACTCAGTTACTCAGTTACTACCCACCTCTGAGAACTCACTAGGGGTAGATGGTCCTAGATCTTAATAAATAATAATAATAAATAATAATAAATAAAGTTACTGATGAACTTTTCTTCTGAAAGAACTGAAAAATTAACGCGATGAAACCGTTTCTGTTCACATGAGGAGTTTCTGTAACACTGATGGGACCCATTCAGTGTAAGGAAATGTGTTGGACCCGTCTGGAACAGAACCACCAGCAGACGTCGTGGGTGGGAGCAGCAGAACCGGGCCGGAGACGGGCCTCTGGGTCAGAACCTGCCGGTTCTCCTGCTGTAGAAACAAACTCTGAATCGATAGAAGCTGCTGCTGGAAGCGTCGTCACGTCTCCTGCTGCAGCTCTTAGTGTCTGCAGACTCAGAGGTCAAAGTGCACCGCTCTCCACCCCTACATGCAGCTGGTGGGGGGGGGGGGGGACTTATCTCCCTCCATGCACCCCCCCCCCCCCCAGGCCAGGATCAGCACCGCTGTAATTGACTTTCTCCCACTGAGCCGACGGAGGCCTCAGGCTGCAGGAGCCTGTGCCGCTCTGCTGCACACCTACACACCGGCAGAGACGAGTCGTCTGCTGGTTCAGGTCCAAACGGGTCGGAACAAACGGGATCAGGGCAGCCGCAGGAGCAGGAGGAAATCATCTTAAACTTTACTTTTGTTCCGTTCCTTAACCCTTCAGCAGCCTGTAGAACCCAGAAAGGCTCTGATCCAGCCAGTCCTAACCATCTTATCATCAGCGCTCCTAAAGTTTACAAGATCTCCTGGTTCAGAACCAGAACCAGAACCTCCAGGTTCCCTAGCAGAATCTGAAATATGGACTCCTGACCATAAAATCTGTTACATATTTCAACTGTTGAGTGTTTTTTATTCTATCTGCATTCAGATTTCAGAATCTGTGGTTGATTTTTCTTTGAAAGTTGCTCCATGAATAAAGCAGAGCTGAAGGTGACGGAAAGCTGCAGTTCCCACCATGACCACCAGATGTCTCTGATTTTGACACAGTGCCCCTTTAATTAAACTCATCAGTGGATGCGACTTTAACAGGACTTTTCTGCTACGTGATGAGGGCCGCTGCTCCTGCTGGATCATGAAGCAAACTCATATCTATGACCATTAATCCTGGCAGACAGAAAGCTGGACAGATTTTTAACAAACATTTCTGATGCATCATGAAGGAAAAAGCTGTAAAAATAAGTTTGCATCAGTCTCAGTTTGCAGTAAAGGCATCATTTTGGAGTTTAAAGGCCCATCCTTCTGGGAGGAGACCAGGGAGGCGGGTCGGGGGGTTAGACACCCTTCAGGTATTTAAAAATCTGAATTTGTGTAATTTCAACAAGAAGCTTTTTAAACTGGACTTTTCTGGGAGGAGCTTAAGCAGCAACCATTTTATTAAAGGTCATCTCAATAACTTTTTGTTTGGGAGTTTATACTGGAAAACATCATTTTACCAAGACTGAACAAATCAGTGAGGTTCTCCTGGAAGTCAGAACCGCTCTGCGTTGACAAAGACCAGCAGGTCCAGACTGAATTTGGGGTGAAACAGTTTTTTCCTCTAGAAACGGTTTCATGTGTTGGGAACGACAATCTGGCAACGCAGGAAAAGGTCCGCGGCCGTTCTGTCTGCTCCTCATCCATCTCCGTGTGGTTCTGCTCCTCTACAGAACCTGACGGGTCCAAACTGCAGCGACCAGGCTCATCAGAACCTTCCATCCATCATGACCCGTGCAGGTCCAGGACCAGTGAGGCCCGCTAATGTCCACTCATCCTGGTCTCAGGTTATTACAGACGTCTACCTTCAGGGCGGCGCTACAGAGCGCAGAACCAGAACCAGGTTCTGCCTGCAGGCCTGGTTCTGATGAGCAGCTGCTCTGCAGGAAACAATCTCTGCTGCGCATCCTGCGGGTTCTTCTTCTTCTGACGTCTTTTCTGTTACACATGGAGCTGCAGTGCTTGGTGAATAAAGTTAATTCTGATTGTAAAGAAATTTACCCAGCAGGTGTCAGTTAAGAAGATAATTGGTGAAACGATGCAACAATGAATTCATTTTTCATTTGAGACCCTGATTGTCTTTTTGAAACAAGCGTGTAAATGAAGAAGTGCGATGAGAGGTTTGTAGTTGGATGTTTTCCTCATTCCTGCGTCTCTCTGGGCCTCAGAGAAGGTTCTGATGTCAGCTGTTAAAATGAATAAATGTTCTAAAAAAAGCGAAGACTCAGAGGAAGATCAGAGAACCTGACACTCGGATTGGGTTTGGACGGTTTGGACCCTGATAATCCTGCTCAGAACCACACGGTCCTGGTCCTGGTCCTCTGGATCCGGACCGTCCGGTTCTGGTCAGGATCAGAACCAACGCTGAGGACGCTGCAGCAGCTCCGAGTGTTTCTGCTCAGAGCCGAACAAAGAGAGGAGGCGACACGACGCACAGGCCGTGCACACGCGCAGAGAGCGTGCACACGCACACCGAGAGCGTGCACACGCACACCGAGAGCGTGCACACTCACACCGGCCGTGCACGCTCCTATGAATGCAGGAGCAGGGAGGGAGGCGGGGGAGGGCTCCTGGATGCGCCTCCTGCTGCGTCGCTCAGTCTGCGTGCACGTCCTCGACAAATAAAGAAAGGAGGAAAAGAAGGAGCCGGAGACAGAGAGGTAAGCGCACCCTCCTCTTCTTCCTCATCTGCTGCATCTTCATCACCACATCCCCCCTCCTCCTCCTCCTCCTCCTCCTCCTCCTCTCAGTGAAGGCATGGCCAGTCATCACAGCCACAAAGGAGACGGAGCGATGAGGAGACCTTGACAGAAGGAGGCTGCAGACTTCCAGAGAGGAAGAGGAGCGGAGGAGGAAGAGCTCGGCTGCTCCCACATCTCAGTAGGTTTCCTGACGGCGTCACGACGCGTTTCCCACGGACTCCTGCGTCCTCCTGCGTCCTCCTCCATCAGTCTGTGTCCAGGTGTCTCCAGGTGGTGCCAGCTGCCGCGGACCCGCTTCCATCAGTAAATCTGCGGCTGACTCTTCATCACTTTGTTGCTCCTGTCTTTGTTTTATTCTGCGGGGTTCTGGCAATGTGCCGGAGCGGTTCCGTGTTTAATCCTGGGCCGGTCCGGCACCTGCTGCCGGTGGACCGGTGGTTTTCCTCCGGGAGTCTTCTGGGCTAGACTCTGGCTGTCATGGCGCAGGGTCTCTGCTTGTTTGGCTGAAGTTTGACGTTTTCCATGAGATCCTGGAGGATTTGGTCCTGCTCTGGCTTCTTCTGGGTTCTTCTGGGTTCTTCTGGGGTCACTCCTGGTCACTGCTGGCCCCCAGTCCTTCTCTGCCTCCACAGCAGCGTCCTGCAGCCTGGTTTCCCTCCAGGCGGAGCGTGCTGGCTCCTCTCCTCTGGTGGCTGGAGGTCTGCTGGAGACACGGAGCTGCTGTCTCTGTCCTGCAGTGAAGCTTCCAGATGAAGCCTCCAGATGAAGCTTCCAGATGAAGCCTCCAGATGAAGCCCAGGCTGTTAACCTGTGCAGCAGCGGCAGGATCCGTCTTAGGATCAACCTTCATCAGAACATCTGAGCGTTCTGCTGATGTTCTGCTGATGTTCTGCTGCAGCACATTCAGCCACAGTCTCCCACAAACTGCTGCTGCGTTGTTCTTCTGTCTCATGAACGAGCCTCCATGTGGCGTCGGAACCAGAAACTTCAGCAGAATCTGTGGAAAACCTTCAGGTTCTGGGCTGTTGTCCCAGGATCTGGACCAGAACTGGGTCAGACGGCGCCTGATTGGGTCTTCAGGAATCTGGTTCCCTCAAACATCTGGAGCTCCTTCCCACGAACACTGGGAGACGTTCCAGCTGATTGGAGGAGAACCAGGAAGTTCCCATCTGGGTCAACGGTTCTGTACCAGGTGGTTTTGATCCAGATGTTTCTGGATACATGTGTTGGAACACGCAGTTCTTGAACCTTATGATCCAGAACCTGCTGGAAAAGGTGGTTTTGAAGATGATGTTGGATCAGATGGTTCTGATCAGATGTTCTGGTTAAATGAGAAAGTTCTTCTGGTGCATGAGGTCCAGTTTGTGAGCTAGCTGGTCTGTGAGGAGAAGAACCCGTTTCCAGGTGGAACCGGTCCGATATGTTCTGTTCTTGTGTTCTAAATGTTCTGCCGGTGATCAGGCTTTGAGTCCCGAGGAACCAGAACCGAGAGACGGGTCCGATCTGTGAAGGTTGTTCTGTAAAACCCGCCTCAGCCTGGGTCGTAGAACTTTTCTCAGATGTTTTCCGGTGGAAGGCGGCGGGAAGCAGGTCCGTTTCTCCGGGAGGAGCCTGAAGGTTCTACGGTTGATCCGGTCCAGGTCCGATCAGTCCAGATGAAACGCATTCGCCACCAGAACCAAAGAATCGGATTAATGACATCTGCACATTAATCGTCCTGAAAGCCGGTTCAGAACCGTCAGTCGGACCCGGGTGGAGATTTGGGCCGAGTGTCGGATCAGCCTCACATCTGGATATTTATTTCCAACTGTCTTCAGTTTCCTTTTGGGTCGGAGCTGATGAAGTTCTGACCGCAGGAGACGTTCCAGGTCCGTTTCTACTTCACACGGAACAGAACCACGAGACCCGGAGAACCAGCAAACAGCACCAGGTCTACGGACAGGATTGACAGCAGAACCAGAGACGGAACCACAGGAGACACGCTGCTGAGGGCGTCTGGTCACAGAGAGGGAGAGCCGGTCATGGTTAGGACTCACAGAGACGTCATGGTTCCTCCTGTCTGAGAAGGCCAAACTGCACTGGTTCTTCACGGTTCCCTCATAAAAAGCTGAGATGTTCCTCTCATTCCCAGTCCTGACAGCTAAAGGAGGATGGAGGAGAACTCGCTGCTCCATCTGGAGTTTATCTCCTAAGATCTGTGTGGGTCAGCTGCTGAACCTTCTCTCTCTGGGACGCTTCACAAACCTTAGTCCGTCTGGATCAGATGGTTCTGGTGGACCTGGACCAGACTGGCCAAGCCTTCAAACTCCAGCTGCTGCCCTCTGATCACAGAGATGAGCAGAAGTCTATGATCCAAATGATCTGCAGATCTTTGGCATTTTACCTGATTGTAAGGATCTCAGACGGTGACCCGGTTCTGGTCTCAGTCCTGGTTGTTGAGGAGAGGCAACCTGTGGGTGCTGTGGTCCATCCTGCTGCAGACTGATCTGAGACCAGGTTCAGTAGAAAGGTCTGACAGGCGGATGAAACCTGGAGCAGGTGATCTGTACCCCTACGGGGAACCTGATCCAGAGTTCAGGCTCTCTCTGGTCTGTTAGGCCAGTCAGAGGTCTGCAGTTTTACTGCAGCCCACCAGGTGGCGATAATGTGCAGGTTTGCCATGAAGAACAAGAGAGCAGAAGAACTAACGTCTCCCTGGATGGCCTGCGCTCGTATAGTCCTGATGAGCCCAGCACTCACGTTCATGGTAGCCTCACCTTTGAGACGGTCAAAGCGGGGTTTTGAACCGACAACCCACCGGTTACAGGATGAACTCCTCACTGCTGCCCCTCCAGAAAAATGACCTTTTATGTTTGTTAAAATGTTGAAAACATGGATTCTAATCTCAGGAAAACTGCCTTCTTTTTTTTTTTTTACTTCTGCCGGTGGGCGGTCGTCTTTGTTTGATGCCTGGCGCCCCCCGGTGGACGGGAGGTGAACATGTGAGAATGTGAGCTGCTGATGCATGTGGAGCCAGGCTGAACACGATGAGGGGAACATCTCCTCCTCCTGCAGAGTTTAAGTGGCAGCTGTACCTGTGTGTGCGGCAGAGCTCTGCATCATACTGTAGCAGACAGTCAAAGCGTCGGACTGAATATTAAACAGCAGGAAGTTGCTGCTCACACAAAGTCTGCAGCTAACACTCACACTCAGCTCTGATTATGCAGCTTCGGTCTGCGGCTTGGAGGAGAAACAGATCTGGGAGGAATCCATCGGGTTCTGCAGGGATCTGGAAGATCGCCGTCCTGCAGCTGTCGACAGATCGGATCTGTTCACGTCTTCCTGCTGCGTTTAGGTTCTGTTGGACCCGGTCCGCGGATAGAGTGAACTGATGCGGCTCTTATTAACTTCATGTTGAGGAATCTGGAGGAGGCGAGCTCTTGTTATTAACGGACTTCAGCTGCGTTCAGAAACATTTTCTCTCAGACTTTTTTTTGGTTTGAATTTCAGCTCAGTGGGCTTTTCAGGAACATTTCTCAGAGGGTCCGGTTCTCCTCGGTTCTCCTCAGATCCACGTTCCCTCCTTTTTATTTCATTCCTGCAGTAATGAGACCAGGCAGGTTAATCTGGAGCACATTTCAGGAAGAAGGAAGGAAAGCACATTGCAGTGAAATAATAACAAAAGATCCGGATCAGTTGGAGTAATAAACTTAATCTAATGACGTTTCAGGGAACTATAACAGTTTGAACTGAACTTCATCATTTAAAGGCAATCCTGAATAAATGTGTTTTTAATCTGGATCTAAAGGAACTCAGGCTTTCAGCACTTTTACAGTTTTCTGGAAGTTTGTTCCAGATCAATGGAGCATAGGAACTAAATGCTGCTTCTCCATGTCTGGTTCTGGTTCTGGTTCTGCAGAGCAGGCTGGAGCCAGAAGACCTGAGTGGTCTGGAGGGTTGATGCCCTGATAACAAGTCTGTGATGTATTTAGGTGCTAATTCAGGGATTTATAGACTAACAGAAGGATTTTAAAGTCTATTCTCTGAGATCCAGGGAGCCGGTGATCAGCAGAAGAGCAGAACCGCCGTGTGTCGTCAGTGCAAAGCTCCCAGAAGTTAATCTGGAGTCCAGTTCTGATCCCCGCGGCCCAACCTGAACGTTTCTGATGGTTCATAGGTGCTCCTCAGACCTCAGGTGTGCTGAACGTCTCATTACCGATCCACTGGTCGGATCTAAAGGTTTTCCACTGAGAGTCTTCAACTGAGGAAGATTTTTCTGAAACTTATCTGGAAAAGTTTTGTTCTCATCCAGATAAAAACCCACTAACTGACGCTGACTGAAGATATCAAAGGAAATACAGCTAATAGGTCAGATTCCAGACAGAAACTTTACTGTCAGGTCCTCCTGGTCGTTGGTAAAGCTTCGCGTTTAGGCTGTGTTTCATCCTCTGGAAATGATTCCAGAACTTGGATAAATCTGGAGAAGCCTGTCGCCGTGTGGCTTCAGTTCAACTTTTGGAAATCTCTGAGCCATTGATGGCCCAGTTAGCAGGATTATTAAAGCAGGTTTCCAGGCAACAAGCATCTGGATGAACCAATGATGGCTCTTCTGTCTCTAAAGTCTCATCCCTTTGTGTCTGACATACCGTTGTTCTGTCTCCTCAGACCATGACTCTGGAGGACGGTGTGTGAAACATTTTGTGGTGTGAAGAGTCCTCAGCATCAGGACAGCAGCAGATTGAGGACGGGCCCCACTGAAGTCACAACCAGGTAAAAACCAACAGGGACCCTTTTCTCTCCAAGGTTAATTCACTGGATTACGTGTGGGATTGAAACGATGAAAATCAACCGTTGGGCCCTGATTCTCTGTGAGCAGTACAGCAATCCTGTTTCTAGCCAATCAGCTCGCCTGTAGTTGTCGGGCATCAGTTGTATCGGTGAACAGATGATAAACCAGTTTTCTCTGCGTTGTTTTTCAGATGGAGGCGAATGTGGCTGAGAAACGCCATCGCACTCGGTCCAAAGGAGTCAGAGGTACGAGAAACTAATAATAATAAAATCTAATCTTATCTAATAAAAGCCAAACATTGGTCTGTTCCCCTTGAATTCAAACGTTTTACTCATTATGAGTCGGCCCAGTGACAGATCCAGTCGAGACCCAGGTTCCCTTAATTACCTTCTAAGAACTGGTCGGATTTTTAAAAATGTCTCTTACTGTTGAACATAAATGACTTCAGGCTACTGAGCCGTTAGTCTCTAGTGCTGTTACTGATCTGTTGTTACTGTTACTAAGCTGGTAGTTACTGAGCGTTTAGTTACTGTTACTGATCTGTTGTTACTGTTACTAAGCTGGTAGTTACTGAGCGTTTAGTTACTGTTACTGATCTGTTAGTTACTGTTACTAAGCTGTTAGTTTCTGTTACTGATCTGTTAGTTACTGTTACTAAGCTGTTAGTTAATGTTACTGAGCTGTTAGTTACTGTTACTCAGCTGTTAGTTTCTGTTACTGATCTGTTAGTTACTGTTACTAAGCTGTTAGTTACTGTTACTGAGCAGTTAGTTACTGTTACTGAGCTGTTAGTTAATGTTACTGAGCTGTTAGTTACTGTTACTCAGCTGTTAGTTTCTGTTACTGATCTGTTAGTTACTGTTACTAAGCTGTTAGTTACTGTTACTGAGCAGTTAGTTACTGTTACTGAGCAGTTAGTTACCGTTACTGATCTGTTAGTTACTGTTACTAAGCTGTTAGTTAATGTTACTGATCTGTTAGTTACTGTTACTCAGCTGTTAGTTACTGTTACTGGTCTGTTAGTTACTGTTACTAAGCTGTTAGTTAATGTTACTGATCTGTTAGTTACTGTTACTGAGCTGTTAGTTACTGTTACTAAGCTGGTAGTTACTGAGCTGTTAGTTACTGTTACTGAGCTGTTGTTATTGTTACTGATCTGTTAGTTACTGTTACTAAGCTGTTAGTTAATGTTACTGATCTGTTAGTTACTGTTACTGATCTGTTAGTTACTGTTACTGAGCTGTTAGTTACTGTTACTGAGCTGTTGTTGATGTTACTGTTACTGATCTCTTAGTTACTGATACTGATCTGTTAGTTACTGTTACTAAGCTGTTAGTTAATGTTACTGATCTGTTAGTTACTGTTACTCAGCTGTTAGTTACTGTTACTGATCTGCTAGTTACTGTTACTAAGCTGTTAGTTAATGTTACTGATCTGTTAGTTACTGTTACTGAGCTGTTAGTTACTGATACTGAGCTGTTAGTTACTATAGCTGAGCTTTTAGTTACTGATCCTGATATGTTAGTTACTGTTACTGAGCTGTTGTTACTGTTACTGAGCTGTTGTTACTGTTACTGTTACTGATCTGTTAGTTACTGATACTGATCTGTTAATTACTGTTACTGAGCGTTTAGTTACCGTTACTGATCTGTTGTTACTGTTACTAAACTGTTGGTTATGTTTTACTGAACATTGAAATTTTTCAGTTCCTGTTACTGAAACATAAACACAAATTCCTCTATTTTTGTCTCAAGCTGCTGTGGAAGCCGTAACACAGGAGTTTTTCAGGTAAGGAAACATCTCCTTATGTTCATCGCTGGTTTCCATGTAATTGTTACTGTTATCTAATTCATAGAGCGTCACAATGAGAGCCATTTGTAACCATCAGTGTTTTTGTCTGGACTTTGATTGCTGGGGTCACCCGGTGTAGTCCAGGTTTTACTGGATTCAGACTAACCGGGTGGAAGCTCGTGTCTTCACATCATTACAGAGGCAGTTTTTTCATTTTGTTTAGAACATTGACAGAAACATTTTCAGTCGGCTGTGATTCTTCACGTTTTCAAGCTTCTCCGCCCGTCCTTATTGACCTGCAGGGAGGCGGTGTTTCTGCTTCACTTCCTCTCATTTATCATCAGCTGACAGACATTGGTGCGTGCAGCAGATTAAAGTTGATCCTGGTTTGTTTCGGGTCAGCGCTTCACTGTAAACAACACGTTCTGTTTAAACTGCGATCAAATGAGCAGAATCACTGATTTAAACCCTACAAACATCATCAGGATCGGGTTCTTAATGCAGTCCAGTCTGATTGGAGAAAAACTAAAAATGTTTCTGTGAATGTTTGACAGAAAGCTGCAGTTTGCCAAACTGAGGCTCGTTTCAGGTGTTTGAGTTAGAGGTTCTGATCCAGACATTTGCAGCTTCCACATCCAGATGTTTCAAAGCACCGATCCAGCTGTTTAGAGGCTCCTCCCCAGGATTTCTCCAGTCTCTGGTCCAGATGTGTGCTGCTTTGTTCTGATGGTCTGTTTCCTCCTCAGCTGTCCCACCCCTGGATGTGACGGCAGCGGCCATGTCAGCGGGAAGTACGCCAGACACCGCAGGTACGATCTGCTCTCCCTAACGGAGACATCTCACCAAACGTCTGATAGTCTTCAGTCTTTAAATCGGCTTCATGAAGTTTTCTGACCGTGAACCGCAGCAGGAAATACAGGATTCATAATCCTCTCCTCAAAGTTCTAGTAAGTGGAGACTAAAAGAAGAACAGCTGACTGAGTGTGATGGTGTTTGGACACATACCCAGGAAGCTCGCAGGCTGGAGGAACCTTCTAGGTTTCAATCCCAAATAGACATTTCTGACACCTTGAAGGGCCGGGGAGTTTATTCTCACAAACACAGTTTAAGATGTTTGTGGAAACCCTCTGATGCTGTGGATGTTCTTCAAGCTCACCTAAAAATCAGACATCAAAGGCAGAAGAAGCTCCTCCATCAGCCAGATAACGCTGAGAGTTAACCGTCCTGAAATCAGAAGATGCTGCAGGGAGTTCCTGTGAGGGAGAGCAGTGAAGTTCAGCTGAGGTGAGCTGAGCTCTGAGGGGGTTGAAGTGAGATGGTCTGATCTTCCTCCTTGTGATCCTGAAGGTTCAGCCCAGAACCTGCTGGTTCTGCTGATCCATAAATCTGGATCTGACCAATAACTGTAAATTATCAATAACTCTTAATCTGCTCAATAACTCCGTTCGGATCAAAGCCCCTCCCCCCTCCCCCTTCTCTCTGGAGGATGTCACCATGGCGACAGCACCGTCGGATGCTGCAGAGGATCTGTCTCCATGGTAACCACCACTATAGGATGCCCCCCCCCCCCCCCCCCCCCCCGCAGTCACAGACCTGGCAGAGATTCTCACACTGCAGTCGCGTGTCTCACACGATGCGACGGCAGCCAATCAGATGAAGCCAGACGGACCCGACTCCATCAGAACTTAGTGTGGCCGCGTCGCCGCGGTGACGGAAAATAACCTCTGCAGGTAACCATGGCAACAGGAGCCACAAAGGCGGTTCAGGGAAGTTCTGGTGCTGACCCGACTGTTTCTGTGGACAGTTAGGCGTGTGTCCACAGCGAGGTGCTGGAGTCATCCCAGACTGGACCTCCTGGTTCTGCTGGCCGTCCGTTGAGCAACTGGGTCAGGAGGTCATTAGAGTCCTGACCCAAAGTAAAACTGGAAAACCAATGAGGGTGAGGATCTGCTGATCCAGACGGTGTTAGAGTTCTGACCCGTTAAAGCAGAACAATCCGGATACGTCTGGGCCTGCAGCAGAACTGAACTCAGAGGAACCTGCAGGAACCCTGTTCCGCTGATCTACCGTCTAAACGACGTCGATCCAAAGATATCAGAACTGGAACACCGTAACTGTCTATAAATCTCCAGCCGTGTCAGTTCAGGGTAGAACTGACCTGAGTGTTTAAGATTCAGATTTTAGTTTAGACCCCTAAAAATGAACTAAAAGGCCGTTTTATGCAGCACTGAACCAGAAGCCAGGCCGGTTCTGGTGCGCCCGTCATTCTGCACCTCTCGTTTAGGAACGTTCCATATCTATAAGTCTAAAGAATAATATAATAATAGGCATCATCCTGCTGGTTGTGCAAACCTTTATCGACAGGCTGATCAATAACAGGTTAGCAAACAGTCTCCATATAAACATGAATATAAAACCAAGCTCACAATAATTACAGCTTTTCTCTTTTTCTAGCGGTACTTTCTGACATCATCGATGTTTCCAAAGTTTATTTCAGGAAATAAAATTGGCTCATTTGTCCGTTTGAGGACTGGACTGGTGACCCAGAATGATTAGTTATGCATGTTGAGAGCGAGCAGAGAATACATGGACCTGTTGTTTCTTAAATTCCTGTAAAGCTCAGCAGCCGTGTTAAAAATGTCTCTGGTTTCACGTTGATTCTGGCAGAGATGACCACAGATCCCTTCCTTTAGTGGAGGAGGCTGTCAAACAGTGCTGGAGACGTTTGTTGAGACAATTAGGTCAACAGTAAGAAAAAACATCCATGTTGAATAAAAGGATGAAAAACAATAAGAGGATGAGAGAAAGATGCAGGCAGGAAGGAAAAGAAAGAGAGCGGGAGTTTAAATCATTTAACCTGACAAAATGACCTAATAGTTTATTTTATACCCAATTAGACTAAGAGTAGTACTGCTACTAGAACACTAAGAGGATTTTTCTATTCAAGTAAAAGTAAAAAGCATCTGTCCAAGAAATTGCTCAAAAGACTAAAATTCTACTCTAAGACTAACATTTTAAAAAGATACAAAAAATAAACAGATTTATGCATTTATGTCTCTGGTGCATTTCTGGTTAAAACAGTCATTCAGTGACGTTCCTCATGGCGGGCCGAGGAACCAGAACTTTTACTCAAGCCAAGCGATATTTTAATTATAATATTGCTCAAGTAAAAGTAGGAAGTACTCTGCAGTAAAAATAAAATGTTACTGAAGTAAATCTAACGAAGGGCCGCGGTTCGTGTCATGTCGTTATGGCCGATAAAATGTATTTATAAATGCTTTTATTTATACATTAATTGAAATGATTAATAAATGAAATAACAGGTTTTTTGATTGGCGGTCCTGGTAATTAGCGCAGGTCCAGTCCAGGTGAGTCCAGCTCTGCCAGTTTGGCTTAGAACAAATTATTGGAGAAAATATCTTTACTGTATATAAGAAATGATTTCTGAAAGGAAGTAAGACGCAGCTGCCTGCATGGTTAGTCGGTTCCGTTCTGTTATTTTCTGCCTGTGAATCAGGGAGTCAGTGAGAACCGTTTCTGATCATTTAACAGCTTCACTGAGTTATTGATTCTCTGCAGCAGACCAAAGGTAAAAGCTTGTTAACAGAAGTTCTCAGATCGCTTCCTTGTCCCTTAAATTGCTTTTCGCTGACAGATCCAGGAGCTTAATAAGTCCGAGCAACGCTATTGGTCCAGAGGATCTGCTGGCAGCCTAAAATGTTCCCTAATGTTCCCTCTGTGTCGCTCCAGCGTCTACGGCTGTCCGCTGGCCAAGAAGAGGAAGACTCTGGACAAACAAACACCAGAACCGGCTGCTAAGAGGAGGCCCTTCATCACCGCCTGCCTGGGAGAGGAGGAGGAGGAGGAGGAGGAGGTAACGGGAGCCTTCAGCAGTTATCAGACTGAAAGTGTGGAGGTGGGACAGGAGAGGAAGGAGCAGGGGGAGGAAGACGAGGATGAGGAAGGTGAGGTGGAGGAAGAGTTCTCCGAGGACAACGAGGAGCACGGAGAGGAGGAGGAAGAAGAGGAGGAAGGGATGGCAGCGGAGAGATCGGATCCGAGAGGAGGAGACGAGCAGGCCGACGAGGAGGACGAGGAGGAGGACGATGGTGACGATGAGGAAGAGCCAGAGGATGAAGCAGAGGAGGAAGAGGAGGAGGAGCGAAATGTGCTTCAGGGTGAGTTCTGATCCCGGTTCTGATCCTGGTTCTGAGGTAAATCTGTGGACCTCTTCTTCTCCAGCAGATCTGAGACCTCAGCAGTTTTAGGTCCAGGTTCCTTCTGGTCCGAACGTTCTGGACCGGACCTGTTCTTCCGCCGCCCCAGAACCCGACCAGGGTTCTGAAAACATGATGTCAGTTTTAAGCAGACAGCTAGAGCAGCTCAGAGGAGCTGGTGACCATTTGATCTCATCTTCAGCATCACGCCTGGTTCTCCACATGGAGGCTGATTGGACTTATGGTCAGAACCTCGTTAAGGTCCTTCTATCCTCTGCTGGTGCTCCTCGTCTCTTTTTTATTATTTCATTATTTATTTAAAGAGGCAAACCTGAAGTTATGGGATGGAGCGTTGGTCTCTTTGACTCAATGAAAGACCCGATCAGGTTCCTGTGCAGCAGAACCACTGGCAGCTGGATTTATATCGCCTCATATTTTAGTCAGGAAATGGTGACAGTTTTGACAAATATGTAAAAAACACATTTATACTAAAGTTACCCAGTGCAGCTCTAAGGAGCTCACCAACCGCAGCAAAGATCAACACTTATGGTTTGATTCTTTACTCCAGAGTCTCAGTAACTAGAATCTGTCCTTTAACCGAACCGCAGTTAGAGAACCTCAGCCCTGAGGAACCGTGGGGTCCTCTTCTGACCCGCAGATGTTCGCTGTTGGTTCTGGTTCTGGTTCTGGGCCGAGTGTGGCAGAAATTATGCTCGGTTCCACCAAACGCCGTCCTGATCAGAACTCCAGCCTCCCTGAGTCCCTAAAATCTGACTGTCAGGATTTATCATCCGGGTCAAAGTGAAGGTATCGGCACTGAGGAGAACATCAGAGGAGGTTCTTAACCCAAACTCCTCCTGCTTGTTTCTGCTGACGAGTTAAGATGCTGTGATGAGACTGATCCGTTCTCCTTCTCTGGTTCTGATCCGTTCTCCTTCTGCAGAGAACCAGTACAAACCCAGCGGACAATCAAAGCTCCACGCCGTCCAGAAGGACAACAACAACAACAGCTGCTCCGTGGGAAACGCCCCCAGAGAAGAATACGAGAACTACGACGAGCTGGTCGCCAAGTCGCTGCTCAACCTGGGAAAGATCGCCGAGGACGCCGCCTACCACGCCATGACCGAGTCCGAGATGAACAGCAACTCCTCCAACAGCGCCGGCGAGGAAGACGACGACGACGAAGATGACGGCAGCGAGCAGGACGACAGGCAGGGCGACCTGAGCGTAGACCTGGACAGCGACGTGGTCCGGGAGACCGTGGACTCCCTGAAGCTCCTGGCCCAGGGCCACGGCACCGTGCTGCCGGAGGACGGGTTCCCAGAGAGCGGCGTGGGGAACGATGGGCGGGGCCAGGGGGTCAGGGGTCACACAGAGGGAGGCGGGGAGGAGGTGTGTCTCAGCAGCCTGGAGTGTCTGAGGAACCAGTGCTTCGATCTGGCCCGGAAACTCAGCGAGACGCCACCGTCGGAGCGACCGGCCCTGCACAGTAGTTACGTCCAACAAGCAGTGGACCAGCAGGTGCTGCAACACCTGAACAGGTAAGGTTCCCGTTAACGCAGAGACAAGAGGAGCTCACGCAGATTAACCCTGAACACCCCGAAACCCTGAAACCAGAGACCTTAGCAGACCCAGGTCAGAGAAAACATTTCTGAATTCACACCAGACTGTTCTGCTGGTTCTGGGAACTAATAGGCTTTCCTGCTGGTTCTGGGAACTGATGGGCTTCCGTGTTGGTTCTGGGAACTAATGGGCTTCCGTGTTGGTTCTGGGAACTAATGGGCTTCCCTGCTGGTTCTGGGAACCAGCAAAGAGGAACGTATCATAACATCCAGCAGGTAGATTTATTTCACTGCTGCTCTATGAACTCTGAGTTTGGTTTCTGGATTTGAGGTTCTGAACCCAGTAGTTGAGAACCGGTGGTGATGCATGCCAGTTACAATGGGGTGACCTTCCACCCATAAGGTTCAGGTGTGGCATCACTCAGCCACAGGAGGGTCCTTTCTCCGGCTGCCTCGGGTCCTGGTCGGGTCGTGGAGCTGATCCAAGCTGCTGAAACCTGGTTGTGCTTCTCTCTCAGGTACGACACGTTCCCACCTGGAGTCCAGGAGGACGGCAGGCCCCTGGAGCGCAGCTACTCTGAGATGCTGAACCTGATGAAGCTGGATGAGCCGCTGAGTCCAGCGTCCAGAGGCTACAGCTACAGCCAGGAGGGCGACGAGGACACCACCTCTGTGGCCTCCGACCGCTCCGACGACACGTTCGACATGGCCAAGGGGAACCTGTCGCTGCTGGAGAAGGCCATCGCCCTGGAGTCTGAGCGGGCGAAGGTGATGAGGGACCGCATGATGTCAGAAAACACGATGCCGCGTCGGGAGCAGCACCATCACCGCGTCCACGGCGAGCACAGCCCCCGCCTCAGCATGGCTGCTGAGGAACGCAAGTCCAGGATGCACCCGGACGGCCTGAAGAGGGCGTACTACCCTAAAGGTAGGGACCGGGGGGGGGGGGGGGGGTCTGGTACCACGGGGGGGTTGGTACCACGGGGGGGGGGGGGGGGGGGGGGGGGGGGTTGGGAGGGGACTGGTACCAACGATGCTGAGCCTGTTTGCATCTGGGTTAGGGTTCTGTTGGGTTATCTTTAAACGCAGCTTCAAAGTTTCTGCTTGTAATACAGTGACGAACCAGAACATCATGACCAGGTTGATTACCTGGTTCTTTCAGTAGGTGGAACCAACCTGTCAGAGAGTGGAACCAGGTGAGGTTCTCACCTGTCAGAGGACCAACTCTTCATGAAAACAGTGTTCCTGCAGCAGGATGAAGGAACGCTGAAAGAAACGCTTAAGGAACGTTGCAGAACTCCCGTCTGTTAACATCAAACCATGTTACGCCAGGTCATGATTCTCTGCATGGTTCCTCGCTGACAGTAGTTTGGTTCCGTAAAGAATGTTCTGTAAATCCACCCAGTCCATCAGAACTGGGAAGCGGTCCAGTAGAACCAGAGCCGGGCCGTCAGAACCAGTGGAGCAGTCAGAACAGCCGGTTCTGGTCGATGATGTTCCTCATCAGATGTTTCTCCTCTTCGTTCTCAGATTCTTCCAGAGGAGAGAAGAAGGAGAGCAAGTGTCCGACGCCGGGCTGTGACGGAACCGGTCATGTGACGGGTCTGTACCCCCACCACCGCAGCCTGTCCGGCTGTCCTCACAAGGACCGGGTCCCGCCTGAAAGTAGGTTCTGCTGCCGCGTCTTCTCTGTGGGAATGCTGGATGTTTCCTCACAGGCACAAATCATCTGATTGGCCGAACCGGACCGGTCGCACCTGCTGGTTACACGACGTGCCGGGCGGGGCAGGGCGGGGCGGGGCTGGGGGCGGAGCCGGGGCGGGGCGGGGCGGGGCGGGGCGTTATCCTGAGGCTAGAAACAAAAACCGGCGTTCCATGATTGGACCAAGATCCAGAGGAACATCTATGAGGAGAATCAGACGCTGGTAGGAGGCTCCTGATCCAGGGCAGAACCCCTGGTGTCAGAACCCAGAACATTCAGCAATTAGGACCCGATTATCACCATCTGATTGGAGGATTCTGTTGCTCCGCCCACCTGGCGTTCCCCGGCCAATCAGATGATTTCTGCTCTACACCGACCACAACATGGAGGCTTGTGCAGGTTGTGGCCACAGCAGCTCGGTTCTGGATGAGCCCAGAACCGAGCTGCGCTTCACGATGTTCCCATGTGTCTCTGAGGAAGCTGTCGGCACGCTGATGATCCGTCACCTGGCTTCTGCATGAGCGCCAGTGTTTGCTGTGTTTGGACTAAAATGCAGGAGAAGAAGGTTTCATCGCAGGGTGAGAGGCGAGGAAGAGCGTGGAAACCTCAGCAGCTGAAAGCTAGACGAGGAAGATGCAGAGAACCACCGGTTCTGTTGCGGTTCCTTAGCTTTTCCTCCAGCTGGGAGGTGAGCCAGCCTGACCAGGAAACGTCAGAGAACCGCTGAGCTGCTGCAGTTTAGTTTTGATAAAACAGAATTTTTTTCTGAAAAATTAAAACCTGAAGCCGCTTCAGAACCGATGAAGACGGAGAACGGGACGATAATAGAACCAGAAAATAACAGCAGGTTTAAATCTGTGAGGAACAAATCATCAGTCTGAGCTGAAACCTGGATTTAAATCTGGTTTAAAGTCTCTTTCTTTATCCTGACTTTCCCTCATCAGCAGGTCTGGACCCAGCATGCCAAACATGAACCGCTGTGAAGGAAACCAGAACTTTTCAGAACTATTAAAACACCAACTTGAAGGGATCCAGTGCTGCATTTCCTCACATAGTTTTAACTTTTTACTGCTCTGCTGGTTCTGGAGCAACAATGTTGTCCTTCTTCAGCACAGATCCCCGCAGCATCACTACCAGCGATCCAGTCTGCTGGCGTCTAAATATTCTAGATCCATTCTCCGTTAATGAAACCCAGAGGGAACCTTTCAGGTTCTGGGCTGTTGCTCCCGGGTCCGGACTGTAGGACAGGGCGGGACATCAGGCTGTGGTCCGACTGGCATCTCCAACCGTGGTCATCTGAAGAAATCTGCAGTTCTTTTGGGTCAAACATCTAGAACTGAGTCCCAGGAAGATTCAGAGACTGGTTCCTAAATAAGATCCAAAGTTAGCTTCCAGACCGGAACCGTTACGTACTGAGCACGGTTCAGGAACAAGTGGTCCTGGATCAGAAAGTTCTGGAACACATGGCTGCGCGCCATTTTGTTCTGGATCAAATGCTAGAAGAGACGGTTTGGAAGCAGATGATTCTGAAAAGGATGGTTCTGAAACTTAAGGTTCTGCTTCAGAGGGTTCTGGAACAGCACTCTGTGAATTATGTGGTTCTGTCATAGTTGGTTCTAGATCAGGTGGTTATAGACGGGCTAGTTCTAGATGTGAGGGTTCTGGAACAGACCAATCAAGTTCTGGACAGAAAGGTTTTGATCAGATGGTTCTAGATCAGATGGTGCCAGATCAGATGGTTCTAGTTTATTTTACTTAACCGTTATTTCTCCAGAATCCAGTGAGATCATTGATCTCTTGTAGAAAGATGTCTGGCCCAGATGAGAAGCGGCACCAGGCCCAAGGTCCAAACCGGCCGGTACAGAAGGCTCGGTACCAGCTGATTCTAGATGTTCTTCAGCAGACGGCAGCTTTGGATCGGATGGTTTTGGATCAGAAACATTCATTAACATGTCATCCGTGTTTGTCCTCATCACGTGAACGCCTCGTCGGCCATGTTGGTGTGATCTGAGCATGCCCAGCAGTCAGTAATAACCAGCCGGTAACTCTCCTGTCTGCTCCTAACCCTCGCTGTCTTTCTCACCTTCTCCTGTTTGTTAAAGTTCTTGCCATGTATGAAAATGTGTTAAAGTGTCCGACTCCTGGCTGCTCTGGACGGGGGCATGTCAATAGCAACAGGAACTCCCACCGCAGGTGAGTCTGCAGCCTTCGCTCTCACCTGTGTGATGTTTCATGAGAACGTGTCAGATCAGTCTGAGCGCTGCCGTCTTCTTCCTGCATGAACACCTCCAGCAGCTTTAGGTCCCCCTAAAGATGGCTGTCTGAAGCCCCGCCCCCTTCCTCAGGACTGGCCCCTCCCATCCTCACATCAGTGGATGTTGGAGGCAGAGAAGTCCAACCAAGGTGTTGCTTTGTTAGCAGGCTACTGTTAGATTTATCTGTTGGACAAGAAGCTGCAGCAACGCTTTCCCTGTCAGAGGACAAGATACCGTTTCACACACGCAGCCGCCATGTTGGATTCTGAGGCTGGGATTGGTGGGAGACTTTAATCCTTTTATTCTAGGATGTTGGAGCTTTTAGATCTCATGTTAGAAAAATCAGCAAGGAAGCGGTTAAACCAGCTAACCTGTCAGGCAGGAAACCAGTCGCTCTAAATCCAGCAGACAGGTCAGAGTTCTCACAAAGCAGCGTTTCCCTCTGAAACCGGGTCGACCCGTCCAGGTTTAGTGGTGCTGCATGAACGTTTCTGTCCTCGTGTCTAACCTGCTTCTGTCGTCTCTCCTCGGTCAGTCTGTCCGGTTGTCCCATCGCAGCTGCAGAGAAGATGGCGAAGGTCCACGAAAAGACTCACTCAGTCGATGGAGGCAGTAAAACCAACCAGACGTCAGACCGAGTCCTGAGGTACTGGATGATGGATGGATGGATGGATGGATGATGGATGGATGGATGGATGGATGATGGATGGATGGATGGATGGATTGATGGATTGATGGATGATGGACAGATGATGGATGGATAGATGGATGATGGATGGATGGATGATGGATGGATGGATGGATGGATGGACAGATGGAAGAAGAAGGATGGATGACGCGGCCCCTCCTCTTCCTCCAGGCCCATGTGCTTCGTCAAGCAGCTGGAGATTCCTCAGTACGGCTACAAGAACAACGTTCCTACCAGCACGCCGCGCTCCAACCTCACCAAGGAGCTGGAGAAATACTCCAAGACGAGCTACGACTACGCCGCCTACGACGGGCAGCACGCCGCCTACGGGAAGAGAGGCCCCGCCTCCCGGTCCCACCACGGCCGGGACACGTCGCCGAAGGCCTACGACGGTAAGAGGAACCTGGAGAGGTGAGGGTTCTGCTGGGTTCCTGCCTGGCTGGAGGTGATGGTCTCCATCATCAGGGTTCTCCTGACTGAGGACGGTGGAACCGCCATGACTTAATACCTGCAGCTCTGATCACCTGATCACCCACCTGTCTCTGCGTGTTCATCCCTGCAGCGAAGCGCTTCTGTAAGACGTCCAGCCCGGCCAGCAGCACCACCAGCTACGCTCCCAGCAGCAGCAGCAGTCTGAGCTGCGGAGGAGGAGGAGGAGGAAGAGGAGGAGGAGGAGGAGGAGGAAGCAGCGCCAGCAGCACCTGCAGCAAGAGCAGCTTCGACTACACCCACGACATGGAGGCCGCCCACATGGCTGCCACCGCCATCCTCAACCTGTCCACCAGGTGCAGGGAGCTCCCCAACGCTCTGGGAGGGAAGCCCCACGACCTGCTGACTCAGGTAAACACCTGCGCTGATGCCTCACCTGAGGGATGAAGGCAGGAGCTCCTCGTGGGCTAGATGTTCTCCTTTCTTTCCTCAGATCTAGTCATTAAGTGTTGCTCTGAATCTAACCAGCAGTGCAGCTCAGATTACCTTCACACTGAGCCAAACCACGTTCTTCAAGCAGATATTCATTAAAATTTAAAACTTAGGAACATTATAGAACCGCCTGCCAGGCCAAATGTTTCCTTCCAGACTTCTGTCCAAAGAATCTGAGCAGAAGGTTGCAAAGAGAAATGTTCCCAGATTATTGTTTTCTGAGGACTCGTCTATGTGAGCAGATCCAACAGGTTGATCAAACAGAACCAGTGCCCCCTCCTCCCCCTGTGGGACTCCTGCGGGTTCACGGTTTTAGGGTGATTATAGGAATGATCTGAGATCCTCTGATGTGTGTCTGCAGAGTCCAGTGGGTGAGCTGGATGATAACGGGCCCGTAGATCTGGCCGATCAGCCCGGGGGTCCGGAGAGCAGCGGCACGGTGTTGACCCCCCTGCAGCCGATGTCCCCGCAGCGGCAGGCTCTGCTCAGCAGCCGCTGCTTCCAGCTGGGCGACGCCGACTGCTGGGACCTGCCGGTGGACTACACCAAGATGAAACGCCTGGGAGAAGATCAGGAGCTCAAAGAGGTACAACGAGGGGTTTATGGGTTCAGGGACGGTTCTGGTTACAGGACACGGTGCAGAATCCTGATCCGGTCAGGGCTGGACCGCCTGAGGGTCAGTTTATGACTTGGTTTGGGTCGTCTGTGGGCTGAATAAGGGCGCCCCCTGAGGACAGATATGGCACTGCATTATCTGTGCACACTCCTGATCAGATTTCCCACACAGACGAGTTAATGCATCTGGGTTTAGACTTCTGGACTGGAAGCTTTTCACCAAAAGAGATGAAGAAACCATGACAGACATCAGCAGGTGCTGAAGATCTTCTCTGGTGATGTTCTGTGGAGCCTCTCCAGTAGCCACCTTCTGGATCAGACAGGCTGGAGACCCAAAGTTCAAACCAAACACGGTTTATTTACAATGACCTGCTGCAGACAGCAAACGTCTGGCCGTGCTGAGGGTCTCACAGCAGAAGGTGACAGGCAGGATGGCAGCATTCCCATGCAATGTCAAGGCATTCCCAGTTCCCGGACTGTTCCCAGAGTGTTCCCGAGTGTTCCCAGGGTGTTCCCAGAGTGTTCCCAGTGTTCCCAGAGTGTTCCCAGGTTGTTCCCAAAGCATTCCCAGAGTGTTCCCAGGGTGTTCCCAAGGCATTCCCAGGGCGTTCCCAGGGTGTTCCAAGAGTGTTCCCAGAATGTTCCCAGGGTGTTACCAAGGCATTCCCAGAGTGTTCCCAGAGCATTCCCTGGGCATTCCCAGGGTGTTCCCAGAGTGTTCCCAGAGTGTTCCCACGGCATTCCCATGGCGTTCCCAGGGTGTTCCCAGAGTGTTTCCAGGGTGTTCCCACGGCATTCCCTTGGTGTTCCCAGGGTGTTCCCAGGGTGTTCCCAGAGTGTTTCCAGGGTGTTCCCAAGGCATTCCCAGAGTGTTCCCAGGGTGTTCCTAGAGTGTTCCCAGGGTGTTCCCAAGACATTCCCAGAGCGTTCCCAGAGTGTTCCCAGGGTGTTCCCAAGGCATTCCCTGGTCATTCCCAGAGTGTTCCCAGAGTGTTCCCAGGGTGTTCCCACGGCATTCCCTTGGCGTTCCCAGAGTGTTTCCAGGGTGTTCCCAAGGCATTCCCAGAGTGTTCCCAGGGTGTTCCTAGAGTGTTCCCAGGGTGTTCCCAAGACATTCCCAGAGCGTTCCCAGAGTGTTCCCAGGGTGTTCCCAAGGCATTCCCAGAGTGTTCCCAGGGCATTCCCTGGTCATTCCCAGAGTGTTCCCAGAGTGTTCCCAGGGTGTTCCCACGGCATTCCCATGGCGTTCCCAGGGTGTTCCCAGAGTGTTTCCAGGGTGTTCCCAAGGCATTCCCAGAGTGTTCCCAGAGTGTTCCCAGGGTGTTCCCAAGACATTCCCAGAGCGTTCCCAGAGTGTTCCCAGGGTGTTCCCAAGGTGTTCCCAAGGCATTCCCAGAGTGTTCCCCGAGTGTTCCCAGAGTGTTCCCAGGGCGTTCCCAAGGCATTCCCAGAGTGTTCCCAGGGTGTTCCCAAGGCATTCCCAGTGTTCCCACGGTGTTCCCAGAGTGTTCCCATGGTGTTCCCAAGGCATTCCCAGAGTGTTCCCAGTATTATCAGGGCATTCCCAGAGTGTTCCCAAGGCATTCACAGGAAGTTCCCAGAGTGTTCCCAGGGTGTTCCTAAGGCATTCCCAGTACGTTCCCAGGGTGTTCCCAAGGCATTCCCAGGAAGTTCCCAGAGTGTTCCCAGGGCGTTCCCAAGGCATTCACAGAGTGTTCCCAGTGTTATCAGGGTGTTCCCAGAGTGTTCCCAGAGTGTTCCCAGGGTGTTCCCAGGAAGTTCCCAGAGTGTTCCCAGGGTGTTCCTAAGGCATTCCCAGTACGTTCCCAGAGTGTTCCCAGGGCGTTCCCAAGGCATTCACAGAGCGTTCCCAAGGCATTCCCAGGGCATTCCCCAGGCATTCCCAGGGCGTTCCCAGGGTGTTCCCCGAGTGTTCCCAGGGCGTTCCCAAGGCATTCCCAGGGCGTTCCCAGGGTGTTCCCAGAGAAAACATCAGTGAAACGTCACATTTCCTCACAGGGAAACCATCTAGTGAAGTTGACGTTGTTTGCACATGCTCAGTTGGACTTCAGGAGTTTAACGCTGAATTGGTTTCTTCTGTGGTCCCTGCAGCCCAGAGACGATCTGGATCCATTTCAGGAGCTGCTGGACGAGCAGCGTTTCCCGGCGGAGGTGACGGTGCCCAGTCCCAAGCACCAGAAATACCCGCCCTGCAAGGAGGGCAAGAAGGAGCTGATCACGTAAGGCTGGAACATCTCTGGAGAAGGTTCCTCGCTCAGATGAGTAGAAAACAGGCGCGTTAGACACAGTGCTGCTCAACCACCCGACTGTAACGACGTCTTATCAGCGGTTCCAACAATAAACAGGTTTTCTGCTTTGTGCAAACAGAAGGTTCCCCCTCTGAAACTGGAGATCAGGAACCTTCAGCAGAACTTCACATTCCTCCTCCTATTTTATGTTTCCACAGTGATCTAATGAAGCTTCACAGTCAGAATTTATCATCTGAAGCCAGCAGGTTTGTCCTCAGATCTTCAGAGATTAGAGGCTCAAGTCAGTATGTGGAAAATGGTCATGGGTTCTAGATGAGTGGAACATCAGCCTGCTGTGGAGCATCTTGGTCTGCTTCAAGACATTTCTCAGATAAATTAGCGATTTAATGTTCCCAGAGGAACAATGTCCCAACAAATTCTACTGAATAAAAGTGAAACATAGATGTGGGAGAAGGACAGAATAAATTCAGAGAATATCTGATTAGAATTTTTCTTCAACCAGGTCTGCCGGGTTGAACCTTACCCCCGGACCCAAAGACCAACTAGAGGTTTTCAGTTTGAACCATTTGATGGTCTGTGGTTCCACACGGATGGTTCTTCCACCAACCCATGATAAAGTTCTGGAGAACCTCAGAAAATGAGAACTCATTTACTAGTCGGGCACTAGTTGACTCTTACTAGTCGGCTCTTTCTGATCTGGTCTGGGGTGGAGCGTATTTCTCTGGCTGGGTCTCATTGGTTGGGTCTCACTGGTCAGGTTCTAACGATGGGAACAGACACGTTCCTACAGACGTTTGTGGTGGTCTTCAGGTGCGTCAGTCACTGTGAGTGTGTTCTTCTTCTGCAGTCTGTCGAGCTGCCAACTGGCCGATAAGAACATTCGTGGTCTGATGGCGTCCAACTCACAGGAGCTGAGGTGAGCCGTAAATCATCTCACATTCTAAGCACTGGTGTAGTTTCTCTGTCTGACTGCTGCTGGGCTGTTTGTGAACCAGGTGTCCAACGCCGGGCTGCGACGGATCGGGACACATTACGGGGAACTACGCCTCTCATAGGAGGTACGGGGAACAACAGAACAGAATGCAGCACTGACTTCTGATGATCTGCTGATTTCCTGCTGTCTTCGTCTCCTGCAGTCTGTCTGGATGTCCTCGAGCCAAGAAGAGCGGCGTGAAAATCCTCCACAGCAAAGAGGAGAAGGACGAGCAGGAGCCCATCAAGTAAGAGTCTCTCCTGGGTGTGGAGCTGACCTCCAGGCAGCAGGGGGCAGCGTCTCTCAGCCGCCTGGTGAAACATCAGCTCAGGCGCTCCATTAGGGCTGGACGATAATTCAGTAACGATAAATCGATCAATAGACGTATATTGAAGAAAGAAAAAAGTAAATAAAAAGTTCAATAGAACAGTTTTCCTTCCTTTTACATTCTAGCCAATCATGTAGGTTAATATTACATCATTACATCCTCCCAACCAATCACAACGCAGGCCCAGGAACGCTCTGTCACCAAGCTCCGCCCCCTTCAGAGAGTTCAGAGAGAACGCGTTCTTTTTTCCTTTTTAAATAGTTGTAGGTTTGACAAAAAGTTGGTTGAATAAAGGGTTGAGTTTGTTTTAAGTGTTCTGTATCTAAAAGTAAGTTGCTAAGCAACAGCATAAAACGGTCAGGGCTGCATTTAAAATAAATGTTTTTAATTTGTTGATAATTACATCGTCCAGCCCTGCGCTTCATTCGGATCTGTGTTACCTGCTGAGTCTGTCCCTCCTCCCAGGTGTCCGGTGCCAGGTTGCGACGGACAGGGTCATGTGACCGGAAAGTACGCCTCCCATCGCAGCGCGTCAGGCTGCCCCCTGGCGGCCAAGAGGCAGAAAGACAGCTACATGAACGGATCGCAGTTTGTGTGGAAGTCTGGGAAGACGGACGGGATGACGTGTCCGACTCCCGGCTGCGACGGCTCCGGACACGTCAGCGGCAGCTTCCTGACGCACCGCAGGTCAACCAGCTTAAAAACAAGGATTTTACTAATAAATAACTCATTAAAGACCCTCCTCATTTACCAGCTGCTATTCCTGAGATGATGTCCACATATTTTCCGCCTCTGTGTGTGTTTCCAGTCTCTCCGGTTGTCCCCGCACCTCCTCGGCCATGAAGAAGGCCCGGATGAGCAGCGTGGACATGCTGACAATCAAACAGAGAGCGAGCAAAGGTCAGACAGCCCATGGCCTCAGAGCTTCAGTACGCCGACAGTTACGCACCTTTCCTCTCTAAAGCGGATGAAACTGTGTCTTTGTGTCTCAGGGATCGAAAACGATGAAGAAATTAAACAGCTGGACGAAGAAATCAAAGATCTGAATGAGTCCAACAATCAAGTGGAGTCAGATATGATCAAACTGAGGACACAGGTGAGAGATCCTCTCCTCAGTCCATCTGTTCAGTCTCAGTCTGAACCTTTTAACTGTTTAACTGTTTATTCTGCTGTGAGCATCAGAAATAATGGATTTCACACCAGACATGCTAAATGCCCCCCCTCCCATGGTGTGCTCTGTCTGTGTAGATGTGAACATAGAATCACCAGTAAGGAACCCGTTTGGAGGGCGATCACAGTCTCTAATGTGATCCGACCTTGGTGCCACGCGGCCAACAGGTGGAAGCTGCAAGCCTTCCTGTAGCCAGGCTTGCAATGCATTATGGGATGCGGTAGAGTGAGCTAACTACAAAGCAGCTAATAAATGCTTTTCATAAAGTATAAAGCGCCATGCAGCTTCCAAGGCTTCTCAAAATCCTTTGGTGTACATCTGAGATAATTTGACCTGAAACCCAGAAAGAAACTAGAAAAATTTGCATTTCCTGCGAAAATGCACTGTGAATGCAGTAAGCTGAATGATTGAGCAGAAGATGCAGAAGTTCTTTGAAGAAGAGAAAAAACAGCTGAAAAGCATTGAAGAAGTTGAAAAAGTTGAAGAATTTGAACATGAAGGAACAATAGCTGAATGATTAGAAGAAGAAAAAACTGAGGGAATGGCACCAAACATCTCCTAACTTATTCTAGACACTGAATCGTTTAACAAAGCAGAAGTAGAATTTCAAACTTGAATATACTGTAGCCATATGTGGGCCTGCATTTCTAGGAGTATAAGGGGTTTCACCCCCCCATTGAAAACTATTGAATGTTTGACACCTCATAGCTTGGAGATGCTTTATGCGACGTAGGCCAAATTTCTTGTGGAGCTTTCTCTTTAAAGGAAGTACAGACTATGTGAAGTAGAAGTTTGTACGAGCTTCCTAGAGCTACTTCCGGTTAGCAACATGCTAACCGTTAGCCGCTAACAAGGTTGTGTTCAGTATCACCTGGTGATTGTACTCTGTCAGTTTGGTCCAAATCCTGTACTGGGAAGTGCCTCAAATAGGGGTGCCAATACTTAATGTCACCAAACGTCACCAAAGTTCATGGGTCAGATTGGCCTCCTTTAGCAACTCAGCCTCACCACATCTGGGCCCAGAACTCAACATTTGACCAAAATGGTCAGTAGCGCCATTTCCCACAGGTGGGTGGTGCTGTATTGGCCAATTGGGTCGTGTCTGGGCATCATGCCAGGTCCTGTTGGAAGCAAAGGCCCAATAGGAAAGCACGTGAAATCCCAAATGCGACAGAAAAGTGGCACATGGCTGATAATCACCTGAAAATTTTAAAATGTTACGAGGAAGTGACTGTGCGAATTTCAGATTCCTACATTAATCACAGCCACCGCAGTGGGTGTTGAAAGTTGCCATTCTATCCCAATGGAGCCTCTCCCTCTGGTCAGCAGAGTTCCGTCGTCATGGAAACTCACTGACACACCTGCAGCGGGCCAGTCTACCAAAGTGCAGACACTTTGCTCAGTATATGTCCAATAGGATTATAATGGAGAACATTGCCTCGCACAACACTTCATATCTCCTGATCCGTAAATGGTAGAGACGTAATTTTTTCTGCGTTTATTTCTTAACGGATAGGGGAAGAAGACTTGCTATCGGTTTTTGCTGGAAATATTTTAATAAAGGCGTAAAAAATTATGATATAAAGGGGATTTTTAAGGAATTTCAAAAATCCTCTAAAAACGGTCCCGAACAAATTGCTCTAGCTGAAAAAGTATAAGACATATCAAAATAATTCCTTCACCATGAGTATCAGCAGGCTTTTGAGGACTATGTTGCTCATTTTTATGTTTGTACAAAAATCGGTGTAGGCACAGCGACGATGTAAAAAAGTGGATCATGTGGAAAAATGCAGCTCTAAAGCATTTTCAGGATTTTGCACATTCGCTACTCCCGAACAAATTGTTCCTGCGGAAAAACCGTAACAGTTATCCAAAAAATTCCTTTTTTGTGAGTGCCAGAAGGGTTGGGACATTCATGTGTGAAAGTCTGATGCCTGTACATCAAGCGGTTTAGGAGTAGCGACGTTGCGAAAACATGTGATGTTTTGGATTTTCAGACATCATTTTTCAAAACCGCTCCATAGGAAATGAATGGGGGAGGTTTCGGGTTTGTGTCGTTCTGAGGTGATTTGCGAAAAATCTATAAATGCTACACCAATGAGGGTTACATTTCCTGAATCCAGACAAAAATTCCTACGTTTTGATGTATAATTTATGTGGATAGGTTAAAAATTGAGCGAGTGAGAAGAAGTTGTTCGGAGAAGAAGAATTTGTTGAATTTTTTGAGTGCACACTCTATAACTGCCTCCTTGACAACCATAGCAACGCATGTTATTTGCTGAATTTCTTGAAAAGCCAAAATTATTTTAAGGAGGTACTATATGAAAACGGTAAAAGATATGAAAAAGCTGAAACATACCATAATAGCTGAAAGATATCACTACATTTTAAAAGTTGAATGACGTTTCTAGCTGAAAGTAGGCTGAAAGTAAGCTGTCAAAAAGCAGCTGAAGTGACTGGAATTTTAGTGAATTACATTCATTTCTTATGGGAGAAAAAAAAGCTGAAAATTTGCAGAAAAAGCTGAATATTTTAAAAAGTTGAAAAGTTAAAAGTACAAAAAGACATAGCCATCGATTCTAGAAGAAGCTGAATAGTTTAAAAGTTGAATGGTTGAAATCGGACAAAAACTGTATGAGGAGAAGCAAATCAAACTTTAAACAGTAAAAACGCGAAAGAGGATCTCAATAACTGTGAATGCCAACTGCATTCACAGTAACTAATGATACGATGAATGTCTCCATGTTTTCTACTAGCTCAGAAAACAGCTTCCTGTATTTCCATTTGGCTGTGCGCCCCGCACACATCAGACCCATAAACGCACCACATGGTTTAGCATGGTTTGAAGCTGTAATGTCGCCTTGGCGTAAAAATCATTGACTGCCAGGAATGATGAAAGTCATTTAGAACTGGGTTTGGTAAAACCCACCAGCAGCATCCAGGGATGTGAACACTGTGGATGCAGAGAGTCGTGACATTTTCTCTTCCACTGTAAGGAGACATATTTGTCTCAGCCTGCTGCTTTGTTCAGTTTTCTTAAGTCCGCACCGCGTCTCCGCTTTATGTGGTTTTAGGACAGGTACCATTGCTGCACACCATTCTGTGGGCTCTGTTAGCCTTTCAATGATCTCCAACCTTTGCAGGTCTATTTGAGATGGATGGTACCAGCTGGTACCAGATGGTACCGGATGGTACCAGCTGGTACCAGCTGGTGTCCACTGTCCACTCATTAGAGCTGCTGCAGATGAGAAAAGAACAAAAATGAGTTATATAAGGCTTATTTCAGTGTTTAGTGAGAGTTGTAAACGGTGACTGCGGCTGTTTCTGAACAGATCACCACCATGGAGACCAACCTGAAGTCCATGGAGGAGGAGAACAAAGTGATCGAACAGCAGAACGACTCGCTGCTGCATGAACTCGCCAACCTCAGCCAGTCGCTCATCAACAGCCTGGCCAACATCCAGCTGCCACACATGGTGAGGAACGCATCACTAGAACCCTGTAAACCCTGTAAACCTGTCCTCTGACCAGCAGAACCACATCTGGACCCGGCCTTAGAACCCGGTCCGTACTCAGCAGCAGTTTAAAGGCCTGTTTCAGTTTGGGCTGAGCTCTATGAGGACAAAGCTGAGCAGCTTTCAGAACATCAGGTTTCAGTCAGCGCTGCAGGTTTTCTACATAGATTCAGCTGGACATCGTTCTATTTACTGTGATTTAGGACCTCATAGACCCAGTAAATTCAGTCTGTGTGAGGCGACCACGGTTCCTCCTGCCAGCTCAGCCTAAAAATTAAAAAGTTTAACTTTCACAGAAGTTATAATCCAGGTTCTTCTGGGTTTTTGCTCCTCATGCAGACATGTTGGATTTTTGTCATGAAATAAACTGTCTCCAGCAGTTTTTCCTCATCTGCTTCTTTCTGTTCAGTTCATGCCACTTTGTCACAGAACCAGCGGCGCCGCCGTGGTTTTGGTTTGATGTCATGTCGTCTCAGTGTTGGAAGGAGACTCGGGCTAATTGGATAATCTCTGGAAATAGAAAGCTGACAGATAACCGGACCTTTTCGTTCTACTTTAACAAGCTCCACCTTAACGAGGAGCTCCGTTCTGCCAGAATCCCTCAGTTCTCCCTGCAGAACCGCGTCCTCAGGGGTTTGGACCTGTGTGTGGCTGATCTCAGCACCTGTTGGTGCCTCAGAGAGCTTCCTGTGGGGTTTGGTGAACGGAGCTGCTAGAAAACGACTCGTTAAGGTGGAAGTTGTGAAGCCGGGCTAACGGACTTCTCTGTACACCCTCTCCTGTAGAGACCGCTGCCACAGAAAGAGACCCCAGTAAAGCTTAACTGCAGTTTACAGATGCTTCCCAGAGTAAGACATCCTCCTTTATCCAATTATCCTCCTCTTCTGCACCCCTCCTGACTCCCGCTGCTCGTCCCTGCTGACCATCCACACGCCATCCCGCTTCACCCTCAGCGTTTATCACCTCATCACCTGACCTGAGACCGGTTCACCTGCAGAGAACACCTGAGAAGCTCGGTGGTGGAGGGGTGGTGATTTGGACTCTCTGAGCGTGGAGCTGCTCTGGAATCAGAAACGACCGGGCTGGTTACCCTAGTTAATCCACAGTTAGCTGGATCTCAGTCTCCCACACTCAGTGAGACGTAAAGTTCCTCATTAACAGCTGATTGACCGGTCTGAGATCAGCTGGGCGTCAGTGTGGGGCTGAAGAAACCAGTTTGTAAGATGGGAAACTGATCTTTAGAGAAACTATCGGTTCTGTTGATCCAAACCTGCAGAGAACCGAAAACGTCCGTCTGAACAGCACCAAGGACCCTTTAATTCAATTCAATTCAATTTATTTATATAGCGCCAAATCATGAAACATGTCATCTCAAGGCACTTTACAAAGTCAAGTTCAATCATATACTTTACAGAGTTCTGACAGAGATGCAAAGATAGACCCAGTTCTGTTTGGACCACCATAGCCCCCCCCCCCCATCAGAACCACCATTCACAGTTTAACTGATCCAGAGGATTTACCTGTGAAGCCAACAGAACTTCACCCATTTAACCTTTAAACTGGAAACAGGAAGAAGTTTTAAATGGGATTTTCAGAATAAAGTGTAGTAAATACTCCAACTAAATGTCGCCCAGATTGTTCTGGTTATGTTCTCTTTAAATCTTTAGGGTCCAAACCACAGCAGGATGGTTCTGATCCATCCGTTTAGAACGTTTTCTAGAGTCCGGTGTAACGTTCCGCCGCTCTGGTTCCTCCAGCTGCAGAGGAACCTCCTCCTGGTTCCGCCTGAAGGTTCTTAGAGTTGTGGGTTCTCGCTGAAGCTTGACTCGGCCATCGGTTCTGAAGCCAGAGCTGCTCCATCTCCAGCTGGAAGATATTTTTTTTGTTGCATCTCATCCTGCTGTCCATGAACTTCCTGGTTTTGTCTCCATCTGCTGAATGTGCTCATCCTCCACTGGCGATCCATCCCTCTCCTGAGTTCTGCATGCTTTGGATTTTTGGTTCTCCTCAGTCTGCTGGTAGATCTTTAGAAAGCGGGCCTGAACCGGTGTTGTTCCCTGGCGCCCCCCCCCCCCCCGCTTGTTCTCCGAACCTTTCCCCCAGAACTTCCTCGGAGACGCTGCGTCTTCTCCGGCTCACTCTCTCTCTCTCTCTCTTCCTGGGTTTGTTCTGTTGCACAGGAACCGATGAACGAGCAGAACTTTGACACATATGTCAGCACTCTGACAGACATGTACACCCACCAGGACCAGTACCAGAGCCCGGAGAACAAAGCGCTGCTGGAGAACATCCGACAGGCCGTGCAGGGCATCCAGGTCTGACTGGGAGCAGGAAACGGTCCGGAGGAACCGGGCCGGATGTTCCGCTGCTGTTTTTCTCCTCTCCGCTCCATCGGTGTCTGGTTGCGTTCTCTTGGTTGGTGTTGCTTTGCTTTGGACCTGAAACATCATCTTTATATGACCTGATATAATGTGACGTCCTGTTTCTAGCCGCTCATCCTGTAAATGAATATTTGTTTCCTGTAAGCTTGGCTCTGCTGTAATGTTGGACCGGGAGCAGGAACCATCGTCTGAACACCGGACTCTGACTTTCCTGTAAATCATTCACTTCTGAACTTCCTGGTGCAGATCCCATCATCCCATTGGGCGAGTTTCCTTTTGGACTTTTATTTTGAAATGCAAGCGGCTGCAGGAAACGTAGGAGACAATCTGCCATCTAGTCAGCAGTGTCCGTGTGGTGACCCCCGTGTGAGAGGGACTGTGTGGGAATATGCAATTTCTTAAAGAGCTGACAGATGTTTTTACTGATGATAAATGTGACGCGTTTTGTATAAATCTTTTCCTACATCCGTGTTTTAGGAATCAGACGCCTCTGTTACCATCTTTAGATGTTTTATTCTGAGTTTCTCTGGATTTACAGGGTCAAAAAAAAAAAAATATCCACACAAACCGAAGTCCTCCAGAACCTGCGTGATGAAGGAGGCTGTGGGTCGACACCGCCGACGAGACATTTCCTCATCACACCTCATCATGCATGCACTTTATGGGAGCATGTTCCAGTATCGTCACGGTCCAGGTCCGTTTATCCCTTAAAGGAAAACTCCGCCTCTCCCCAGCAGCTAGGAAACAACCTCAGCTCCATTCTCTGAACAAAACCAACAATAAAGACGCAAATTAGTCGAGGAATGGCCATGAAATCCTCTTCAGGAGGATCCAGCCTGTTTCAGCCTGATTTCTCCATGTTTGGCTCCTTAGACGGGTTTCCAGGATTAAAACGATCCGTAAGGAAAAGTTCTGATCCCGGCCAGAACCAACCTGATTCCTGTGTTTGGACCGTCGTTACTGCCGCTCCTGAGAGGAGCTTCTGTCCACAACCTGACGAGTTTAAAACGTTCTGACATTTAATCCCCATTAAATTTAGATCAAATCAGACCCAGAGGTTGTAAAAGCTGGAAAGGTCCTGTTTGCGGGTCATTTGGGCTTTGGGGGAACATCCGGCTGACAGGATGAGTTTTCCTTGAAGGAAACGGACCTGCAGCTTCCTGCTGTAACCGCCTGCTTTGGTTTTTTTCTATCATCGGTTCTCCTGGAGAACGAAGGAGTTAAAGCACAATTAAAGATGTGAACTGTGACACTAACATGCCTGGATGAAGAACCTCACCTGCGATGATCTGAAAACCTTTTTATAGATTTGATTTCTTTCTTTGTGTCAAACTTTCAGAAGCTTTTTTCTTACCAAACAGCATGACTTCCTGCTGACACCTTCAAGGTCATCAGTTTCTGTGGGACTTTTCTGTTCAATTGTGGAGTTTGTACAGTTTCTATCATGTTGGTGTTGCCATCTGTTGCTCTGAATAAATCTTGTGTTGCAACACCTGCAAAGAACCTTTATTGCTGCTTCCTGAACATCTGCAGAGTCTCTTCATGCCTGATTTAGAGCAGATGATAATCACCACAGGTAGGTTTGTGTTGTGTCAGCTAAAAGTCAGAAGGTCTTACATAACCTGAGAGCATCAAGTGGTCACTTTATTAGGTACACCTTGCTACTGCTGGGCCGAAGCAGCTTTTACCTACAGAACTGCCTTATTTCTACATGGCAGAGGTCCCAGAAGGTCTGAAACGTTCCTCAGAGATTTTGAGATCTGATACATCCTGTTCCACCTCATCTCTACGGTTCTCTGTTGGATGAAGACCTGGAGATCTGATCTGGGCTTTTGGAAATGGAGCATGATCCCGCTGGAGGCCGCCCTCAGAAGACGGGTCCACTGGTCATGAAGAGATGGAGATGGCCATCACCAATCCTCAGGAAGGATTATACGTTATATTACCATCTAACATAGAAAGTACTCCTGGGTCAATGTGAGCTTCTGGGCTTTCTGTGTCTCTGCTCTGTCTTCTCTAACATAGAAAGTACTCCTGGGTCAATGTGAGCTTCTGGGCTTTCTGTGTCTCTGCTCTGTCTTCTCTAACATAGAAAGTACTCCTGGGTCAATGTGAGCTTCTGTACTTTCTGTGTCTCTGCTCTGTCTTCTCTACCATAGAAAGTACTCCTGGGTCAATGTGAGCTTCTGTGCTTTCTGTGTCTCTGCTCTGTCTTCTCTAACATAGAAAGTACTCCTGGGTCAATGTGAGCTTCTGTGCTTTCTGTGTCTCTGCTCTGTCTTCTCTAACATAGAAAGTACTCCTGGGTCAATGTGAGCTTCTGTGCTTTCTGTGTCTCTGCTCTGTCTTCTCTAACATAGAAAGTACTCCTGGGTCAATGTGAGCTTCTGAGCTTTCTGTGTCTCTGCTCTGTCTTCTCTAACATAGAAAGTACTCCTGGGTCAATGTGAGCTTCTGTGCTTTCTGTGTCTCTGCTCTGTCTTCTCTAACATAGAAAGTACTCCTGGGTCAATGTGAGCTTCTGAGCTTTCTGTGTCTCTGCTCTGTCTTCTCTAACATAGAAAGTACTCCTAGGTCAATGTGAGCTTCTGAGCTTTCTGTGTCTCTGCTCTGTCTTCTCTACCATAGAAAGTACTCCTGGGTCAATGTGAGCTTCTGAGCTTTCTGTGTCTCTGCTCTGTCTTCTCTAACATAGAAAGTACTCCTGGGTCAATGTGAGCTTCTGTGCTTTCTGTGTCTCTGCTCTGTCTTCTCTAACATAGAAAGTACTCCTGGGTCAATGTGAGCTTCTGTGCTTTCTGTGTCTCTGCTCTGTCTTCTCTAAGCCCCAGTGGGTGGAGGCAGATGAGCGTTCACACTGAGCCTGGTTCTGGTTCTGCTGGAGGTTCTCCTCCCTGTTAAAGGGGAGTTTTCCTTTCCACTGTCGCTTCATGCATGCTCAGTATGAGGGATTGCTGCAAAGCCATCAACAATGCAGACGACTGTCCACTGTGGCTCTACGCTCTTTCAGGAGGAGTGAATGCTGCTTGGAGAGACTTGATGCAACCTGCTGGGTTTCCTTAGAGAGGAAACTTTCTCACCAACCTGGAGGATCTGATGGAGTCTGACTTTGGAAAGCCTTGAGATGATGGGATGTGAATTGGTGCTATATAAAGTGAATTGGATTGAATTGAATAGGTTGTGGTGTTCAGCAGCAGGATAGACTGTGGAGCATCTTCTCCTGCACAAGAACCATCAGCACCGGCGCCCCCTGTGTTCTCTCGCCACTCCTCCTCTCTCTGTACATATATGACGACAGCTCAGCGGAACCACGTGGGAAAGTCCTGAGGTCTGATCCAGGACGCATACAGACAGGAAGTGGGTCAGCGGTCAGAACCACCTGGAGCTTTAGGTGCTAATGACAGGGGAGATGATGGTGGACTTCAATCCCCATATTTCGTATTTGGGGTAGGCTTTCAGAATATCACGCTATTATTAAATGAAAGCATTCTGCTCAGTGTCCCTGCTGGGCTGAACCCGACCCCCGACTAACTGGAAGTAAGCGGTGTCAGTCAATTAGCCGCTGAAACCACTGTTTTTAGGAAACAATCTGATTACATGTGAGCTGGTGAAGCAAATGAAAAACAAAATACATGGAAGGTTGTTTAGGAACGCCAATCCTGACTTAAATTGATGTTAAGGTAGAAACTATCTAACTAGAATGAATCTTATCTAGACTTGCTCATCCAGGTTACTCCATATCTGTCCCAAACAGGCAATCTATCAGATTAATATTACCTATTATATATAAACATCAATCCGTATATATTAGCCTTGTTCTATGTATACAACCCTGTTTTATCTTCTACACACAAACACACATTAGCATATCTAAACCTAAATTCACACTCCACTAGTACTTATCCTGGCGAGGTGATCACAGATACAGCTTCACCCCAGAAACGTCAAATAAACGTCAAGCCCCTATGCCTCCCCTCTCCACCTGCAGCCATCCCGCCAGCCCCCCCCCCCCCCCCCCCCCCCCTACTGAGGGGGCATCTATTACTACTGAGCATCTATTTTTTTATTGCAGCACTGGAGGCTGATATTTTTTGACGGTTATTCCCCAAAATTCCTTCTGTTGCAGTGTTATTTTGCTGACATAATTTATGGACATATTATAGCAGTCACAACAGTGGCCTTCTCAGAAACACTATCTTTATCTTTATGGGAAAATTCTTCATCCACAAACCCAAACACCAAATAAATTAAACCAAAGCTGTGTGTTTCTCACAGTGACTCTAAGCAGAATGCAGAATAAATATGAGCTCAAACTAATTTACTTAACTAAAGAATATAAGTTAAATAATAAACCCTAGCGCTGTGTTTTGCCTTCTTTGTTTTTTCTTTGGGTTTATTGTTGTTTGCTCCCATCTGTACATCCTGTCTGAATCATTATTCTTTTATTACACCTTTTTGTTCATAAATGGATCCGTTCCTCTGTGTATTTATGCCTAATTGATCAATTATTCAGTACAAAATAAACAAAAAGAAAGAACTAAAGGTGAAGGAGCTCCTCCCAGACAGCAGGGGGCGCGAGAACGAGCCCGGGACCTCCTCCCCGCCATCTTGCAACTTCCGGGTAAAAACAAATCCACTTCCTGTTGGTTATAAACAAACGAAACGCGCTGGTTCCGGCAGAATAGCGTCAGAACCGCAGCCGAACCCCGGCAGCACCTCAGCGGCTGACTGGATGAACAGGCGGCGGAGTTCGGCCCGGTTCGGACGGTCAGCATGGTGAAGTGCGTGGTGTCCGGCTGTCCGAACCGCGTGGTTGGGTCCAATTATGGAGGGTTCAACAGAACCCAGAAACGGTTCTTCAACTTCCCCAGAGATCCGGCGAGGGTCAAGGTAGGACCGCAGCAGTCAGAACCGGTACCAGTGATTAGCAGCTCCAGATTAGGTTCGGTCCAGTTCTGGTCCACAGGAGACATTACTGGATCAGGTCCAGTTTCAGATCCCAAGGATCTGTGTCGAACCGGGCCAGTCAGAGCCCAGATTCCGGTACCGCTGTGTTCCGATCAGGATTTGGGTTTTCCAGAACAGTTCTATGCGGTCCGGGATCCAGACCTTCATGATGTTCAGAACACCAGGTTCTGTTCTGGGCCCAGGTGAGCCTTTTGTCTTCCAGAACCCAGAGAGGACTGGGTCACCTGGAACCGATCCGGCCCAACCTGTAGAAAAGGAGATCGGTTCCAGAACCGAACCATAGTGAAATGGGTCGCAGCTCCTTAAGGTTCCTCCCTGTTAATCTTTAAGGGAACGGAACCGGGTTTTCCAGAACCGATCGTCTGAAGCAAACCAGAGAAGGTTCTTCTAGAGGAGGTTCTGGAAAGGTTCTGCTCGGTTGATCGTGGTTGTATTGGGTTTTGCAGGTGTGGCTGGCGGCCCTTCGGCAGACGGAGCAGCAGAACCCGTCGGATCAGAACCTGATCTGCGAGGACCACTTCCTGCCGGAGGACATCTCGTCCAGCGAGGTCAGCGCCGACGCCATCCCCATCATGCCGCCCGGCCCGGACGGGCCGCTGGGCCTGATGGACCCGTGGGGCGCCGGGTCGGAGGAGGAGGAGGAGGACCAGTGGGCCGCCGGTGCCGGTCCGGTTGACGAGGAGGACGAAGGTGGAGGCAGCCTTCCCTTCAATACGAAGATCGCTCTGCCAGAACTTCCTCCGCTGGATCCGTCAGAACAGGTCAGAACCTCTGAGTGACCCGCTGTGGGTCGGTACCTCATAAAGTCACTGTTGGGTCCACATGTGAGACCAGAACTGACCCAAAACCCAAAAACCCGAGTCCTGGTCCAGAAGTCCTGGTCCAGAAGTCCTGGTCCAGACAGAACTGGTCCAGACAGAACTGGACCAGTTCTTCCCCCACAGTACCGGTAAATCCTGCTCTGTACTCACCTACAGGACCCGGGTCCCAAAGCGGCGCCAGGAGACCCGACTGTGAGGTAAGCGGTTCTGAAGCGGCCCGGTCCGTTCCGGTTCTGAAGCGGAGGCTGAGGTTCCTGCTCCGTGTTTCTCTGCAGGATCAGCAAACCGTGGGAGCAGCTGGTTCCGGCCAAGATCCAGACCAGAGAGGGTTGGTTCTGCCGGGCCGCCTTTAATACCAGGCTGGTTCTGTTGGGTTCTAACGGGCCCTCGTCTCTGCCTCAGACGTGTCTCTGTCGGTTCTGACCCGGGGACTCCTGGACCTGTTCCTGCAGACGCCGGACGGCTCGCTGGACCTTCGCCACGCCATCAGGAGCCTCGGCACGCGGCGGCGCCGCGTCTATGACATCACCAACGTGCTGCAGGGCATCCAGCTGGTGGAGAAGGAGTCCGTCAACCGGGTCAAGTGGATGTGGGTTCTGACCCGACCGGCTCCACCTAGTGTCCTTACTCCCTACCTTCCTTACTCCCTACCTTCCTTACCTTCCTCCTTACATTCCTTTCTTCCTTTTTCCCTCCCTCCCTTCCTCCCAACCTTAACTTCTTCCTTGCTCCCGTCCCTCCTTCCTTCCTTCCTTCCTTTCTTCCTCCTTACCTTAATTCCTTTCTTGCTCTCTTCCTTCCTTTTCCCATCCTTCCTCCCTTCCTTCCTTCCTTCCTTCCTTCTTCATTCCTCCCTTAGTCCCTACCTTCCTTCCTTTCTTCCCTCCCTACCTTCCTTGCTACCTCCTTCATCCCTTCCATCCTTCCTTCCTCCCTACCTTCCTTGCTACCTCCTTCATCCCTTCCATCCTTCCTTCCTCCCTACCTCCCTTACTTCCTTCCTCATTCCTCCCTTCCTCCCTTACTACCTATCTTCCTTTCTTTGTTCCCTTCCTTCCTTTTCCCTTCCTCCTAGCCTTAATTCCTTCCTTGCTCCCTTCCTTCCTTCCTTATTCCTCCCTTACTCCCTACCTTCCTTTCTTCCCTCCCTACCTTCCTCGCTACCTCCTTCATCCCTTCCATCCTTCCTTCTTCGCTACCTCCCTACCTCCTTCCTCATTCCTCCCTTCCTCCCTTACTACCTACCTTCCTTCCTTCCTTCCTTCCTCATTCCTCCCTTACTCCCTACCTTCCTTACTCATTCCTTAATTCTTTCCTCCCTTCCTTACTCCCTACCTTCCTTCCTTCCTTCCTTCCCTCCCTACCTTCCTCCCTCCTTCATCCCTTCCTCCCTCCTTTCCTCCTAACCTTAATTTCTTCCTCGCTCCCTCCCTCCCTTCCTCATTCCTTCATTCCATCCTCCCTCCCTTCCTTCTGGTTCTGGTGTTTCTGGGGAACCGGCGGTCCGGTTCGCGGTTCTGACGCCTCAGACTGGATCTGAAGCGGTGACCAAACCAGAACCAGACGTGTTCTGGTAAAAGTTCAGGTTCTGCTTGTCTCTTGGTAAGAGTTGTCGCTTGCTGTGTGCAGAGGCCGCTCCCCCGCCTCCTGCTACCTGGGTCAGAACCGGGCCCAGCCCGACCTGGCAGAACTGAAGCTGGTGGAGGAGACGCTGGACTCCCTGATCCGGAGATGCGCTCAGCAGCTCTTCGATCTGACCGACGACCCGCAGAACTCTGCATATCCTTTCTCTCCTCGGGTTCTGACCGTTTGGGTCGGTTCTGTTCTAACATCGTTACGGGTCGGGAACTCCTCCAGTATTCACCGTGGTCCTGATGTTCTCCAGATGTTCTCCAGCTGTTGGTGGAGGTAAAATGATTCTTAGAACCTAGAAACCTGCAGGTTCCCAAAGGTTCTGTTCGGATCAGAACCAGCCGTGTGCGGTTTCCTTAACCCGGTTCACGCTGGCCTACGTGACCCATGAGGACCTGCGGCGGCTCCGGACCTTCCAGGAGAACACGGTGATGGTGGTGAAAGCTCCTGAGGAGACCCGGCTGGAGATCCCAGCTCCCTCTGAGGTGAGCAGCACCAGAGAGCGGGTCGGCACCGGGCCCGGTTTGCTGCTGTGATCCGGACCTCACGCTGTGTTCTGATGCAGGACAGCATCCAGATCCACCTGAAGGGGGGGGCGGGTCCGATCCTGGTGGTGACCTGTGATCTCGGGACGGAGGGACCCGGAGAGACGGAAGGCTGCTTTTTATCGCTGGAGGAGAGTCGGATCAGAACCGCCGCGCTGCCAACAGGTAACAGAACCTCAGAACCGGGCTTGTCTCTGAGCAGAGAACCGGGTCTGATTCCGCTCCTAACGAGGATAATGAGAATAATTCTAATTGTTATGATGATAAAGCAGCAACACCAGTCCAGTCAGAGTTCTGGTTCTGGTTCTGGGGACTTTTATGGGTCAGAATTTCATCAATGAGGTTCTCTACGTTGGTCCAGGGAGGTTAAAGACCCGACCCGTCAGCTCCTCTGAAAAGTTCTGGTTAGAACCTGGTTCCTCCTGGTCTCCCTCTGTAACGCTGGGTCCAGTTCAACAGTAACTGCCCTGATCAGAACCGGTCCTCATCACGTTCCAGCGGGTCAGAACCGGTCCTCATCATCATTTTCCGGCGGGTCAGCAGAACTTCTGAGAACCCGCTCCCTCCACGCTCCTCCATCGACCCGCGGCTGGAGCAACCTTAGCCGCTGCTGATGGTCGTCTCCACCTCAGGAACCACCTGGCTGGTTCTGGGTTCTGACCCGACCCGGTTTCTGCTCCTTAGGGGATCTACGTCCACTGAGGCTTGTTTCCATCATGCTGAGGTTCTGGTTGTTTGTGCGGACCGGAACCAGAAAGGCTTTGACTCTACAGTCATTTTTTTCCATCATGGGTTGTGAGTTGAAGCAGCAATTAGTGGAATTTCACCAAAAGGGGGCGCTGCTGAGCTCTGTAGACCAAAACAAGATTAGCCCCGCCCCTTTCTACAGGCCAGTTTAGTGACTGGGTTGTTGGTTAGAATCCGGCAGAGGGGTGTAGAGTAGCGAGAAAGTAAAAGTAAAAAGTAACTAATCATAACAGCTGATCATTTAATATTTAATGATTATGTAATCAGAGAGACAAAATATATGGTTATGTGCAAATTATGGTATTTTAAAGAAAATTAAAAAGATAAACAACGTAATTGCAAAATACATTCAGGCAGAATTAAACCTGACCTCCAAATGGCTCAATAATCTCAGCAGACAGAAAATAACCTTAAAATAATAAAGCTTGTGTATAAATAAGAAGTCTCACTTTAGCATAAACTCCAGGTTTTTATCTCTCTGGTGAATTTTTGGTTAAAACTAGTTTGTTCTTTATTCATGAAGTTACTCACAGCAGGTAGAGGACCCAGAGGAAAGAGCAGCGATAATAATATTATTTAAGTAAAAGGTACAGCTCAGTAAAGCTACTCCTAAAAGTACATTTTGTTCAGCGTAACTGAGTAAATGTAACTAGTTACTGCCACCTCTGGGATCAGGTCTTTATTCTCATCATGTAACCATAATGAAACTTTAAGACGCCGGCTCAGATGTCACACAAAACGAGTCAAAGACGTGAAAAAAAAGAGGAGAAAATGCAAAAAAACAAAACCATAGAAATAAAAAGCTGAAGTTTAGCTGTACAGCAGAAGAGAATTACGTATCACACGGGGAAATATGGAGCAGTTAACAGATAATACGACATATTCAGGTAAAAATAAAAGACTTCCTGAAGCTAAACGATGTTCTAGTGAAACGGAGCAGTTTACAGAACATAAATGGTCTACGGTCTGATTAGTTGTGTGATCAGGAACTCTGTGGAACCTCTCTGCTGCATTTCTGATGTTTTCTGACTGCAGGTCCACAGAACCTGGTGCAGAGCGCGTAGACTCAGCCTGGCCACCAGGAGGCGCCAGCGGGTCAAAGGGACATTTTCAGGATTCTTCTGGAGAAACGTTCATCTGGATCTGGGAACTACCAGAACTGACAAACTAGGATGTTCATTCAGAAGATCGTGGTCCTGGATCTGTTCAGAACCAGAACCGGGACCAGGACCAGGATGGGTAGTGAGGAAGAGGACGCTTGGAACTTTATTTTCCCACCGGCAGTGAACTGTTCAGTGTTTTTCTTCTTTTTTTTTTTTTTTTGCTAAGTTGTTGACGTGTTTGTTTTTGTGCCTGTTTATTTCCAGCTCAGAACTTTATGACAGAAATGGACCTTCAGAATATTCTGGACTGGTTCTGAGGCATTGCTCCGTTAAGCTGCCAGTGTTTCTGCAGATATAATTAATAAACCTGATAAGGTCATCAGTGTCAAAGTATGTCCTCTGATTTCAGCCCAGATCCTAAAGGTTCTGACCCGATGGTCCAGACTGAGTGCCACAGTCTGGACCTGCTAGAACCGAACAGATCTACTAATTCAGTCTTTGGTCAGAAACTGAACTTTTTCCAGGTTCTGAATCGGGTTTCTGGGTCTGCGGATCAGAATCTGGGCCGAAGAATTGAAACGAGCCGAACAAGAACCCGATTGGACTTTCAGAGTCCGTTTATTGTGGTGGAATGTTCTGGATCATGATTCTGATTGGTACACGTCACACAACGAGTTCATTAACGACGACACACACACACAGTCACACACACTGCCTCGGTTTTCTGGTTCTGGTCGGTCCAAAGTCGTCTCTAAATGGACGGTTCTGATAAAACGAGCTGAAACCGGTCCGTTGATCAGAGATCGATAAAGAGTCTGAACTGCTCCGGTGCTTCCATCATGGATTATCTTCTCGATCTGCAGGTGCCCGGCTGCCTGGGCGGGGCTTAATAACCGGTGGGCGGAGCTTAATCAGTGGGCGGAGCTAGAAGACCTCCTCTTCCTCACAGCCGTAATCTGAAAAACACCAACAGGTTGATCCGTTATCGGTTCTGACCGCGAACAGCAAATGTCTCCTTCAGAGTAAAAGCTCTGGACTGACCTCCAACCAGCTGCAGCGCACTGACACACTCTTCCTCCGCCTCCTCTTCCTCCTCCGTGTCCAAAAGGGGCGGAGCATCAGCAGGGGCGGGCCCGGCGTCTGGGGCGTCTTCAGGAGGAGCTTCAGGCACCGCCTCTGAGTCCGTTTCCATGGCGGCAGCGGGCTCCTCCTGAAATCAAACCGAGAGGCAAAGCTGTCCATCAGGGTGGCACAGGTAGACCAGGTAAGACTCGGTTTACAGGTGGATCAGGAGCATTTACCTGAGGGGCGTCCTTCCTCTTCCTCGGTGAGGAGGAAATGAGGCGACGGAACCTGGAACAGGAAGAACAGGTTAGCGATCACGGATCAGGTCCGGGTTGCAGATGATCGATTGGTCATGTCTGGTACTTCTTCGTCATCATGGTGGCGTTGGCCGACAGCTCTGCGTTGACGTCCCTGGTCTTCCTGCGGCGCCGGCTCAGCCGTTTACGCGTGGCGGCGCCCTCTGTGGGCTCGGAGGGCGGCGTGCTGAGACTCCCTGAGCTCTGGTTCAGGTCTCTGAGGACATCATAGTTGATCTTGGTGGAGATCCTCTTCTTCTCCAACATCCTCTCGATGGCCTCGCCCGCTGTCGCCGCTTCGATCTGTTCACGCTTCCTCTGCCGCCTCTTCTGCAGAGACAGACGGCTCAGACGTCAGAGCACACAATCAACATACTTTCCTGACTACAGGGTGAACTTAAAACCCTTAAATCTTCTAAAACATTAATCATGGGGCTTATATCTGATCACTGTTATGTTACTGACTGATTTTATGTGGTAATGTCCTCATAAATCTGTTAAAATGTGTAAATACGACTTTGGTTATCAACGAAGGCTGCTCTGGTCAATGGATATTAGGAGCATTACGGTACACTGTAGGACCCCTGAGCTGTCTACCAGACTGCCTGACTGTAATGTCTAAACTAGAAGTGCATTCATGTCAGGCAGCCTGGAGAACGCGCTAGCAACAATAAACCTGGTAAGTTAATTAAGTATAAAAGTTTAGTTTTGGCTTTATGTTAAAAACAGGGCAGCTACTCTCTCCTCCTGACAGAGACGATAGAGAGCTGTGGACGTGAAGCGACTGCAAAAAGTGAACTGAAAGTGAGTAAAATTTTCTTGAAATTAGTATATTTTCCTTGATTTTAGCAGCTAAATATTTTGCCAATGGAATAAGTATTTTTAACCCTAAAATAAGATAATTAAATATCCACTTGAAATAAGATGATAGAGATGAATTGTTTGTATTTTAAATGCAAAAACATTATTCCATTGGCAGTAGTCTTATTTACCTGCTCAAATAAAGGAAAAATACAACATTTTTCTCACTTTTAGTTCACTTTTTGCAGTGCAGAGTCATAATAACCACTTGGAAACAATCTTTAATGCGCCTTATGGTCCTAAAAACATGGTAGTCCCTGGGGTGTAGCCTGGGAGACCCCGTGTTTAACTCACCTTCTCCTTGTAGGTGCCCTGTTCCTTCTCCTTCTTTATCCTCTCCTCCTTCTCTGTAAACACAGAGCCAGTCAATCCAGAACCATCAATACGGACCGACCAACGTTTGATCCTCACCTTTCTGCTCCTTCAGGTAGTCTGCGTTCTGCTTGATCCACAGCTCCGTCTTCACCTCCACCTCCTTATCGTTCAGGATGTACTGCAGACGCAAACGGCCAATCAGAAGGGTCTGTGAGGCGAGGCGATGTACGTCGGCCTCGTGTACGACGCCGGCATGAGCTCACCTTTTCAATCTCCTGGTCGTCGATACCTTCCAGATCCAGCTCTCCAGTCTGGGCCGGCTCCTCTGGAAAACAACACAGCATCAGTCTGGATCTGTGATGTCACAGCGGGCCTCTGTGATTAAACGCTGTGATGCTAGTCGTTAATTATGGTGACCTCACCGATGGTTCTTTGATAAAATGAATAATTACTTGATTATGTAACCATATTAACAGGTTAATTGGTGTAATGGTGGTTAACTGATAGTTAACTGATGGTGAAGTTATCCACTCACCATCTGGATTCTCTGGTGGTTCTGACTTATGGAAGGTCTGAAAGGTCTCCTGGAGGCCCAGGCTGGCGGGGCTCGGCAGTTTTCCCAGGATGGAGGACAGAGGAATGGCCTGGGGACGTTCGTCCACTTCCTCCTTTTCTGGTGCTGCTTCCTGGTTGTAAACACCGTCGGGTGTCCTCTTGCCCGGCCCCTCCTCCTGGATCACCTGAGACAGGAAGTCCTGCGTCAGGTGCTGCGTAGCCGCTTGGAGGTCCGCATCATCTCCTTCCTTCTCTTCCAGGTCAGAGGTAGAGGACAGGACGGCTTCATCCTCCGGATCTAAAACCAAGAAAGAACTACTTACTCTCCTCGTGCTCTGATTTAGGACTAAAGAGCAAACCAGGAGCAGAACTTCCACTAACCGTTCATCTCAGGCCTTTCTACACTGAGTTACTACATTTAAAACCTGGAGGACGAAACTTTGGACGGTTTCTCTCTCTGGATGGCCTCCAGTAATAAAATAAAGAACCTTAATGTAAGAACATGTCATTTAAATCCCATCTTCAACAGGTTTCTTGGACGTTGTTCTGTCACCTTTGTAATATTACTCGTTAGATATATGTAATTTAAAATTCTCCTTCTAACGTATAAAGCCCTTAATAATCAAGCTCCATCATATATCAGAGCTCTGATTACCCCGTATGTTCCTAACAGAGCACTTCGCTCTCAGACTGCAGGTCTGCTGGTGGTTCCTAGAGTCTCTAAAAGTAGAATGGGAGGCAGATCCTTTAGCTATCAGGCTCCTCTCCTGTGGAACCAACTCCCAGTTTTGGTCCGTGAGGCAGACACCCCGTCTACTTTTAAGACTAATCTTAAAACTTTCCTTTGTGACAAAGCTTCTAGTCAGAGTGGCTCATGTTACCCTGAGCTACCTCTATAGTTATGCTGCTATAGGCTTAGGCTGCTGGAGGACATCAGGGTCTATTTCTCTCTCTCTGCTGAGTTCTCCTGTTCTCCAATCTGCATTATCTGCTCTTATTAACTCAGAAAACCATTCCTGGCTCTGTTCTTCTGTGTTTTTATGTCTGTCTTTGGTCCTCTTAGCCTCATGTTAAGTCTGGTTCTGGTTCTGGTTCGGCTGGAGTTCTAGTTGCTGTAAAAGTGGGTTTGTGTGTAACCTGGTCTGAATTGGCTCTGCTTAATGAAGGCAGTTGTGGATGTTTCTCTAAGGGTTCCTGATGTTCTTTACGGACCGATTTCTTTGGTGTAGGCGGCGTAGATTCCCCTCAGTTTGGGTCGGCTCTTTTCCAGCTCGGTCTCTATCTCCTCCGTGTAGCAGCTGATCTCTCCTGGCAGAACAAAAGCAAAGCGAGTCAGTTCACTGGGTTCCCTCTGCCTCCTGAAAATGTTTCAGCTTTTTGGAGACTGACCTTCCACCTCGTCCAGCTTCTTGGCCAGCTCCTGCTCCAGCTGCAGAGGAACACATTAAATCCACTTCACTGTTGGATCTAAAGCTGTCTGCCCTTGCTGAACAGGACATGAGGTCCACAAAGACTAAATAGTTTACTTGCTCATAATTCTTTTATCTGAGCTCACTCACATATCTGTGCATTACAGTTAGAAGCACATGACACCACCTCACTGATAAAAGCCCAATATCTCTTCAGTAGTTGGGTGCTGCTGGCTGATTGGCCCCGTTTTGAATGTTTAAAGAGCCAATCAGAGGCTGGGAGATCTACCTGCTGCATCTTGACCTTGTGCTGTCCAGCTGTGAAGGACGGAGGATCACATTCCTGCTCCAGATCCACCTTCATGAACTCATCCACGGTCAGCTGACTGGTGGGCGTGTCCTCAAATTCTGTTAACCTGCAGGGAAGGTAGGAGGGAGCTGGGATCTGATTGGCCAAAACCCACTGTCCAACCTTTATGAACCGTGATTTATCAAATTTAATCTAGCAGTAAATGCTAGTATAACATCTACTGGCTGGGATCTGTTAGGATCTACTGGCTGCAACATGAATCCAGTTACTGGGATTTACCCGTGTCTTCTTGTACCTAATCTATTAAATCTACAGGGGAATGTGGAAATCAGCACAAGATCTAATGAGTGGAATCTCCTGAGACCTATTATGACCTTCTGGGTGGGACATGCTGTCCCGTAGAGGCCTGCAATCTGCTAAAAGGAATCTATTGTGATCCTTTGGAATCCAGATGGTTTCACTGGGATCTGTTGGGGTCTGGTGACTGAGTCTATCTGCAAGGAGCCACATGGTTATGCATCTATATGCCTTTAATGTTTACTTAGAAGCATCAGTTTTGGTCAGGATCTACTGGCTGGGATCTGTTAGGATCTACTGGCTGGGGTCTGTTAGGATCTACTGGCTGGGGTCTTCTGGCATCTTTTGTCCTGTAAGTCCTTGTGATCTCCATATTTCCCAGGAAATCCAGTGTAAGATCATCTGTGATCCTCTGGAAGGGGATCCATTCTGAGTTGGATCCCATCGACTGACCAGGACCATGGTCCACTGAACGAGATCTACAGGACTCCACAGGGATCTGCTGCAGCACTCACCTCTTCCTCAGAGTCGTCTGGCAGACCTTCACCACGCTGATCACGTCCTTCACTGAACGACGGAACTTGTGCATCCGGGCTGCGACCAGCAGAGCTGAGGAGGAGCAGCAGAGGTGCTTTTCTTCTCATGGTCTACATGTTGGTGACTGCCGTCGTCATGGTGACAACCTTCCTGCGTTACCTGCTCCACAGAGCCCAGACGGTCGGCGACCGGTGTGCATCCAGTCCCTCTTCATCCTCTGGAGCAGACGAAGAGCCGTCATGGAAACCTCGTGGTTCTTGCCTCCGAACTCTAACATGTGGGCAAAGCGAGGGATGTACAAGCAGGGGTCTGAGGAGGAGGAAAGACGAGTCACTGTAGGACCGGTTAAGTGTATGAATGCACATATAGGTGTGTAAATATGCAATATATGTTCTGGTATATATAAAAAAAAAAATATATATATATTTTTATAAATGTATGCATATTTGCAAATGGACTGAACTTACATAGCACTCTCACTAACACACACACATTTATGCACCAACACACATATTGGGGTTAAGTGCCTTGCCCAGGGGCACACTGACATGTGACAAAGGGGAAGCTGGAATTGAACCCACAACCTTCCAATTGCAAGACAACTATTCCACCCATCAAGCCACAGTTGCCCCATTGAGTATATTTGTATAATGTATGTAAACGTGCATATATATCTATCTATCTATCTATCTATCTATCTATCTATCTATCTATCTATCTATCTCTATATATAGAGATAGATATATAGATAGATAGATAGATAGATAGATAGATATCTTAATTCTAAAGTAGGTCATCACCGTTATTCTTCGATGAAGACTACTGTTTCCTAAATAATTATTGACATTTTGCATTTTAAAATGACTATTTGTAAAAAAAAAAAAAAAAAACTGCCGTTAAACTTTAATTATTCTAAGTACTAAAACTGGCGCTTATGAATTCCTGATGGAGTGAAATGTTCTCCAAACATGGCTCACGTTCTCTGCTTCTTGCTGTTTTATCTTCCAGTCTCTGCCGTCTCCTCTCGCTTAATGTTACAGAAGGAAACTGTAACAGTAATAAGCTTATTGAAATTTAAGTCTAAGATTTATGTTTTATATTTTTTTTCAGGATGCACAGTGGCGCAGTGGGTAGCGCTGTTGCCTTGCAGCAAGAAGGTCCTGGGTTCGAGTACACCCCTGGGTCTTTCTGCATGGAGTTTGCATGTTCTCCCTGTGCATGCGTGGGTTCTCTCCGGGTACTCCGGCTTCCTCCCACAGACCAAAAACATGACTGTTAGGTTAATAGGCTTCTCCAAATTGTCCTTAGGTGTGAGTGTGTGCGTGAATGGTTGTTTGTCCTGTTTGTCTCTGTGTTGCCCTGCGACAGACTGGCGACCTGTCCAGGTGAACCCCGCCTCTCGCCCAGTGAATGCTGGAGATAGGCACCAGCAACCCCCCGCGACCCCATGAGGGATAAAGCGGTTTGGAAAATGGATGGATGGATGGATTTTTTTTCATGTCCATATTAACACCATGAGTCTTGAACTCAATAAAAGTCGCTTCATGACACTTTGCTCATCTGCCTTTGTTCTTTGTTATTTCAGTACAATGAAACTATTGATTTATAGACTGATAAAATCTATATAAATATATTACCCATCATGTCTGTATGACATTAAGGGGCGTACCAGCACTTAATTTTATTTTATTTTTTATTTAGAGCGCTGATTGAAAGGAACATGTGCATTAATTACTAATTAATGGGGAAAAGAATCCAGTGAATTTATTGCTTTGACCGAGCAGCGTAATAAAACATATTCTTTACTTTTTCATCACATATTTATTATACGGCTGCAGATGGCAGAGTTCTGGGTGCAGCTTTGTGCTAATGCTGATAAATGTGTTATAAATTAGCCGCCACCGGAACCAGAACCGTTCTGGCCGGCCGCTCCATGCTGCGCCCCCTGCTGGAGAAGCCCAGAAAAACAAGCTCTTGGACCCAAGATGGCGGCGGGAGGCGGACAGCAGCGCGAGGAGAGGTTCTAATCCGGACCGAACCAGACTGGGTCCACAAGGTAACGCACGTTCACGCGTGAGCTTTGCACGGACCGGACCGGCTCGGTCCATTCCGGTCCGGTCCGGTCCGGTCGCCGCTGATATCAATGCACGGTACTGACCCGGGCCGTCATGCTGCACCAGCAGCGACCAGTCGGAACCGAACCATCAACCTTTGTTCTGCAGCTGGTGCTTAAGAGACCGAACCGGACCCGTAGGTTCTGTTGTGCAGTCGGAACCGATGTTTGCTGGATCCGTTTGTTCGGGATGAAACCAAATGCTGCAGCTAAGAGTAGCTGCCCGGTTCCGATCGATGCGTTAATGACACCAGAACCTGCGAACCCAAACATTCAGGTCTGCTGCATGCAGCAGCTTTAATAATCAATCCTTCATACCGTGTCCTCGGTTCGGTTCCGTCCTGGACCCAGATGCAGTCTTTCTGCCCGGACCTGAAGCCTCATGCACTGAGTCCGGCTCGGTTCTCCAGAATTTCCCAGAACAAACTTGTCCAGCTTTTCATGTGTAAACATGAGGAAATGGGTCGGATGGGAAGCACTGAAACATGGGCCGCTGCAGGTAGAACCACAACCAGAACCAGAACATGGAGCTGACCTTCCAGTTGCAACTGGACCGGTTCTGGTTTAGCTTGTAGGCAGTGGGTCCGAACAGAAATGTTTCCGTCTGCTTCCCCCGGTTCTGACCCGGGATCTTCTTCCCTGGGACCAGCCTCGGGTTCCAGGGAGCATCTGGACCACAGAACCACCTCAGAACCCGGCCACCGAGCAGGTTCTGGTTCTGGCAGTCATGGTGGAGAACAGAAACCATCCCCGGGTCAGAACCACCGGGACTCTGGATCGGATCTCTGCCCTTTTCCGTGTTAAACGGAGCAGAACGAGCCTGGACCGAGTCCAGAACCAAAGTGTCCAGAACCAAAGTGTCCAGAACCAAAGAGTCCAGAACCAAAGAGTCCAGAACCAAAGACGTGGAAAGGAGCTGCAGGTCCAGTCAGTTCCTGCAGAACCAGCAGAACTGACCGGACCTCCGGGTTCTAGGATGTCTGTGTTGGTTCTGATGGACCCTAACCCTCCGGTTCCGTCCCACAGGAGGCGCCATGCTGTGAGGCCGGGAGGAGGAAGAGGAGATGGCAGCGGAGCTGTTCTCCACCAGCCTTCCTCACGGCGAGGAGGAGGAGGAGGAGGAAGAGGAGGAGACGAAGAGGAGCTTCATCCAGCTGAGCGAGGCGAAGGAGTCGGCTGATCGCCATGACGACCGCATCGCCGCTCCCTCCAACAACAACGGCGAGGAGGAAGAGGAGGAGGAAGAGGAGGAGGACGGCGAGGAGAGGCCCGGCTGGCAGGCCCACCCCACCCTGAGAGAGAGGTGAGGTTCTCCGGTTCTGGTCCCGGTCCGGATCAGCTGACTGATCAGAACCAGCAGATTCTGAGCGCTGATCTCAGCAAAGGTTACCGGTTCAAAACCCAGTCTGTCCCTCTGAGGGACGAGACAGGAAATACTGATTCATAGCCATCAGAACCGCTTTGGTACCGCTGCAGGGTGACAGGTGAAGCGGGTCAGAACCGGTTCTGTCTGTTTGTTGGTCCTCAGGAACGCTCTGATGTTCAACAACGAGCACATGGCAGACATCCACTTCATCGTGGGTCCACCAGGAGAAACCCAGACGGTCCCGGCCCATAAGGTACAGAACCGGCCCTGGACTCTCTGTGTGGTGTTTGTGGCTGGTTCTGACCCGGTTTGCTGTCTGTGTTTCAGTACGTGCTGGCAGTGGGCAGCTCCGTGTTTGGAGCCATGTTCTACGGAGACCTGGCAGAAGGACAGGCGCAGATCCACATCCCAGACGTGGAACCAGCAGCGTTCCTCACCCTGTTAAAGTGAGTCCCGGTACCAGAACTGTTCTGAACCAGGACCGTTTGGACCTGACTCCCAGCTGAGCAGCGAGGATTCAGACCCGGTCAGGCCCGTGTAAACGGTTCTGACCCCTGTAAACGGTTCTGACCCATTCAGGCAGGTTCTGGTCCAGAGCGGCTGAGACTTTCTTTCAGAACCGTTTCTGGACCTCTGGATCTCTTTTAGATTATATTTATATTTATCGCGTTCATTTAATTCAGATTTACTTACAGATTTATTCAACACGGTGAATATTTATAGATTAAAGAGTTAATTTGTGTTAATTTGAGAAGATTCTGGTTTCCTGGTGAAGAAAAGATCCAGATTCTCAGAAGGTTTTAATCCAGAATGATGTGGATTAAAAAACTGGATGGAAAAGCTTCTTGAAGGCGTTGAGGTCCGGTTGGTTCTGCTGGAGGTTCTGAGCAGGTTCTAGTCGCCCCGCAGTGACCGGGGAAGTTATCGGGTTCTAACATCTCTTCCTCCGGGTGGGCTGCAGAACTCAGGAGGTTCTGATTGGACCAGGAGGAACTAAACTCTGCCTGAAGAGACCAAAGCAGCCTTTCAGGCTTCGTGTCTGGAAACACCAGACGGTACCAGACGGTACCAGACGGTACCGATATCTGATCCGGGTATCGGAGCAGCTCTGGTAAAAGTTCTCACACAGAGGAGTAAATATCGACTCTGTCACTGAAGAAGCTGGAGATCATTCAGGATCTGAAACTTAGTTAAACTGTCAAGACGAGGAAGAAGACGACTGCGGTTGATTAAGCTCCAGGTTCTCCGTCTGGAGCTCCGGGTTCTCCGTCTGGAGCTCCAGGTTCTCCGTCTGGAGATCCGGGTTCTCCTTCTGGAGATCAAGGTTCTCCTTCTGGAGATCCAGGTTCTCCGTCTGGAGATCCAGGTTCTCCTTCTGGAGATCCAGGTTCTTCGTCTGGAGCTCCAGGTTCTCCGTCTGGAGATCCAGGTTCTTCGTCTGGAGCTCCAGGTTCTCCGTCTGGAGCTCCAGGTTCTTCGTCTGGAGCTCCAGGTTCTCCGTCTGGAGCTCCAGGTTCTCCGTCTGGAGCTCCAGCCCTGATTCGGACAGAACTGAATAGATGGAGGACCTGCTCTGTAGCCACGGCTGTCCAGGCCGTAACATCTAGACGTCCTGGTTCCTCTGTAGATTGATTGATGGATGATGTGTTGCTGTGACTACCAGGCTTCTAGCGTCTCTAACGTCTCTAACGTCTCTAGCGGCTCTAGCGTCTCTAGCGTCTCTAACGTCTCTAACGTCTGTCCCTCGTGTCTCAGGTACATGTACAGCGATGAGGTGGAGCTGGACGCCGACACGGTGCTCGCCACGCTCTACGCCGCCAAGAAGTACATCGTGCCGGCGGTGGCGAAGGCGTGCGTGGGCTTCCTGGAGACGAGCCTGGAGGCGAGGAACGCCTGCGTGCTGCTGTCGCAGAGCCGGCTCTTTGAGGAGGCGGAGCTAACGCAGCGCTGCTGGGAGGTCATCGACGCCCAGGCCGACCTGGCGCTGCGCTCCGACGGCTTCTGCGAGATCGACCGGCCCACGCTGGAGATCGTCCTGCAGAGGGAGACGCTCAACGTCCGCGAGGCGGCGGTGTTCCAGGCGGCGCTGAGCTGGGCGGCGGCGGAGTGCCGGCGGCAGGGCCTGGCGGTGACGCCGCGGAACCAGCGCGCCGCCCTGGGGAAGGCCCTCTACCTGCTCCGCATCCCCTCCATGTCTCTGCAGGAGTTCGCAGACGGGCCGGCGCAGTCGGACGTGCTGACTCTGACGGAGACCCACAACATCTTCCTGTGGTACACGGCCACCAACAAACCCCAGCTGGACTTCCCCGTGGGGAAGCGGGTGGGACTGGCGCCGCAGCGCTGCCACCGCTTCCAGGCGTCCGCCTACCGCAGCAACCAGTGGCGCTACCGGGGGCGCTGCGACAGCATCCAGTTCGCCGTGGACCGGCGGATCTTCATGGCCGGGCTGGGCCTGTACGGCTCCAGCGGCGGGAAGGCCGAGTACAGCGTGAGGATCGAGCTGAAGAGGCAGGGGACCCTCCTGGCCCACAACCTCACCAAGTTCCTGTCGGACGGATCCAGCAGCACCTTCGCCGTCTGGTTCGAACACCCGGTCCAGGTGGAGCAGGACACCTTCTACACGGTCAGCGCCGTGCTGGACGGCAACGAGCTCAGCTACTTTGGACAGGAGGGCATGACGGAGGTGCAGAGCGGGAAGGTGACCTTCCAGTTCCAGTGCTCCTCAGACAGCACCAACGGCACCGGCGTGCAGGGCGGCCAGATCCCAGAACTGATCTTCTACTGCTGAACCCGGGTGGTGGTTCTGGTAGATTCTGGTGCTAAACGTGTTGGCAGAAATAGTTCTGATAGATTTAGTAGTTCTGGTTCTGGTTGAAGTGTTTCAATCATTAAAGTTTGTGTGACTGAAAGTCAAAACGTGTTTTTTGTTTTTAATCTCGTAGTTTCCACCAGCGGCCACCAGAGGTCGCTGTAGAAACAGTAAAGAGCTTCCTTCAGCAGAGAGCATGCTGGGAAATGCAGTTCGGTAGGTGTGAATTAGTTTAGCTGAATCTGGCCACCTGTGCCAGGTGAGTCTGGACGATAATTCAATAACGATGAATATAAATCTATAGAAGTTTATCAATGATAACAGAAAAAAGTTCAATAGAACAACAGTTTTTCATGTAGGTTAATATTACATCATTATATCCTATTAACCAATCACACCACAGACCCAGAAGGCTCCGCCCCCTTCACAGTTCAGAGAGCACGCGTTCTTTTTTATTTTTAAAAACTTACAGTTTTGGTAAAAAGTTGGTTGAATAAAGGGTTGAGTTTGAATTCAGAGTTTGTGTCTGTATCTAAAAATAGGTTGCTAAGCAACAGCATAAAATGGCCAGGGCTGCACTTCAAATTTATGTTTTAAATTTGTTAATAATTATCGATATCAATCAATATGATTTCTATTTTATCAATATGCTTTTTTTCTATATCGTCTGACCACCTGTGCCAGGTGAGTCTTGCCACCTGTGCCAGGTGAGTCTGGCCACCTGTGTCGGGTCACATGACCTGTGATGGTGACAGGAAGTCTCACCGATGGCGGGCGCGTTGATGCACAGCTCCCGGGCGAGCAGCAGGAAGGTCCTTCCCAGGATGTAGACGTTCACCTGGACACAGAAAGCACACCGTGATTGGTCCAGAGCTCAGAGGATCCGCCAGCGGCTGCTCTGGTGTCGGTCCTACCTGAAGCAGGTCGCTCAGGTCCAGCAGCATGTCTGAGGCTTGGTTCAGGAAAGAACCGGGTGGGAAAATATTGCATAACTTGCCGTTCTGCTGCTCTCTGTGGCAGGATCCGGATCAGTTCACTGACTGAACCATTCCTTAAAATCTGAACAGGTTCTTCTGGACTGATGGGTTCTGATGAGACGTTTGGAGCTGCTGATCCGATTTACCAAGGCTAAATCTGGGCTGGGATGGAAGATGTGGGACTATACAGCCAATAAAACAATGGTTACAGCCTCTTGATTTGATTTTTCTCTGTAAAGATTTATAAATTAAATGATCTCTAAATGTAGAAAATGTCATTTTTGAAGAATGTAGAAACATTTTCAATGCCTTATTTCTATTTCATTTATGTAGAAAGTGGTAAGAACTGCTTTTTTAATCTAGAATTCTATACTTAAAAATTATTCAGTTTGGTCATTCAAATGTTTTTTTTGTCTTAATTATAAAAATTCTGCCTGCATTATTTTCAGACATCAGGTTCTGTTTTCCTCTGTTTTCCTCCAATCACTCCTGCTGGATGTTAATAATTTACTCTGTAATTCTCCACATTTCTGATTAAAATAAAACCCGTCTATTGAAAGGTAAGATGAAGGGTGGCAGGTAGGATACGAGGCGTGCCCTCGGTGCGGCACACCAGGTAGAGGCAGGCGGCGATGACGTGCTCGGTCCTGCGTCCTCGGGTCAGGTGTTTGCTGACCACCAGCTTGAAGAAGTTGAAGGCCGTGTCCAGACAGTGCTGGTTGAGCTGCAGCTGGCTGCCGAGCTGCTGGATCTGACGCTTACCTGCAGACAGGTAGCTCGTCACACCTGGAGACGTCCCAGGAAACCTGCAAGCGTGTCCTGAACTCACCGTTCTGCAGCGTCTGGGCTCTGGACTCTTTTCCGACACCGGTGTGGAAACCAGAACCGAGGAGAGGAGCTTTAACCGGACCTGGCAACAAACACAGGGTTTTAAACCTCAGCCCAAAGTACAGAGGTTCTGGTTCGGTTCTGAATGGATCATTATTTGAAGGAGAGTTGGACTATTATGACGACGAAGGTCAGAAAGTCAAAGCTCAGCAGAAACCACGGCTGAGGGATGTTGGGCGGAGCAATCAACAATTTTTAAAATAACAGTTATCAGACCCGGCTGCAGAAACACATTACATATTACATTTTTTCAGGGGGGCACACTTTTTCAAAAAACATTTTATATGCTTCAGGCTGAACAGTGACTCTGTGACTACTTCTACAGTGCTGAGAGAGAAATCCCAAAATCTAAAAAAACGAACAAACAAAAAGCAATAGTGTAGTCAGTGTTGCCAGGTTAGGCAGCTTTCCACCCAATTAAGCTTCTTTGAACACATTGAGCTGGAACAAAAATAGCTTATGGGCAGTTTTTGGGGAAGCTTTTCACAACATCTGTTGGTTTTTAGAAAGAATTACTTACAAAATATATAAACTAAAACCATTTTAATAAAATGGCATCTCCTTGAACTCATTTTACTGGTCAATTTATTTTTTAAATGAGTCAAATCTGTCGGATCTGACATCATCAATGAACCTGTAGCGCTGTATCTTGACTCAAAAGTCAAGCTTAAGTTACATGCTGATAAACATGAGTGCTGGTGTCAGGCTGAACACTGAAGTAAAAATTCATACTAGCAGAGATTCTGTAATTACAACAGCTAGGAGAACAAGGATCAGAACAAGGCAGAGTTCCTTCTGCCTGCATGTAATTCAGTTTGGCAGTTTTCCTGCTTGGTTCAGCTCCTAGTGCTCCTAGCTGTCTAGCTAACCCTCCTAGCCTGAATGTTTAGTCCAGTTTAGACTTCAATGCTGATGTTTCAACAGAAATTATTTGGTAATCAGACCGAATATCCATCCCGCTCTACCGACACCGACGGTGACCACAGCCAAGCTGCTGCATCTCTGAAGGCTATAAATGTCTGACTCAGTGTCCCGCCCCTCTCCAGCTCTGATTGGCTAGCATGTTGCCTTCAGTCGTTGATTTAATTGGTTGAATTGTATGATTGACAAATCAAAGATAGTACTAACAGAGCGATGGCCACTCCGAGGTTAAAAAAAAAAAAAAGTCCTCTGATTGGTCAGGCCCGGTTCAGCTACAATCATCCTCAAGCAGCCTCACCTGGACTGTCTCCATGGTTACTATCCCAACCAGGTGATTAGCTCACCTGGCTGCTGAGTCCAAGTACGTTCCTCAGTGGAGACGAGCTTCCAGCTGAGAGAGTTTCCAGCGTCACCATGAGAGCTTCTGTGTTCACTGTGCGGTGAGTTTACCTGGACTGTCTCTGCTCTCACCTGAGCAGGTAAAAGCCCAACTGTGCTGCTCTGTGTTCCAGGTTCCTCTTGATGATCTGCGGCTGCTTCATGAGACAAACGAGGGTCGGGGGCCAGTCGGAGGGTAATTGTAGTGACACACGTTAACCTGCAGCAGGTGACCCATGGAGATTTCCACCTGCAGCAGGTGACCCATGGAGATTTCCACCTGCAGCAGGTGACCCATGGAGATTTCCACCTGCAGCAGGTGACCCATGGAGATTTCCACCTGCAGCGTTTCCTCCTCCTGGACTTTAGTATCTGTATGTTTAACATCCAAACCCTTAAACATTTAAACGGATCAGTAACATCTGAGTCATTTCAAACTGGAACTGTTGGTCCGTTAAACACACCGGGACCAAAAGTTCATCTCTTGTCAAGTGAATCAAAGCCAGATGACTGTTTTAATCTGAATGACTCATTCCACTGGTTCAGTCAGTGTTCACAGAACCGTTCCAACGGTTCTTCTGGTTCCCCCTGGTCTCTAGAACCCAGATCTGAGTCTGCAGGAGGAAACGCAGCAGCTCCACCTGGTCTCCTGAACACTGCTGACCTTTGACCCACAGGTGTTGCAGCGGGTTTTCTGTCTGCAGGTTTGGTGCAGACAGAGTGTCGGGACCGCTACCTGTGGATCCGTGTTGCTTCGGTGCAGACGCCTCGCTTTGAAGCCGTCGGTCAGTTCTAGTCACTGAACACGAAGCCTTAGCGTGTCCGGCTCTCACCATCTGCGTGTCCTCGTTTAGACGATGACGGCGTCCACGCCATCAGCACGCAGCTGGCCTCACGCTGTGGTTACACCATCAGCGCCTTCAGGGTGGACGGCTCCACCGTCCTCAGAGCGTCGTTTCACTCCTGCTTCACCCACAACCAGGTAGTCCGCTCCTCCAGCACAGGTGGGCTCAGACTGCTCTGGCCAGGGGGAGTCCCAAGCAGCGCCAACATGGACCCTCTTAGATTCCTCATGCTGATAGTAATTTAAACAGCTTAGGAATTGTGTTTGTGTATGTATAAATAATGAGAGAGATTAGATCCTCATTATCCATGTAGCTCTTGTCATACTTCCTAATTTTAGCTGATTTGGCTTTTACTTACTTGATGAAGTGAACGGAGTTAAATATTTGTCCGTTGTGTTACTTAGCTTAACCCAGACGCCTCCTCAGTAGGGCTGAACAATTAATTGCATTTTCAATATAATTGCAATTTAAAAAAAACGCAATTTCCAAAACGCAGAGGTCTGCAATTTTTGGCTATGTAACAATTAGGGAATTAGACGTGTCCATTAGGTGTTGGTAAAATGTTTAAAGTGGGTTTGCCTCCACATGGAAGGGAAGACAGTTGCAGCAGTGAGATAATCTAACTTTATTACTTGTTTTAGAGTTTATATAATCATACATAGCATTAAGTTCTGGTCAATCAGTTTAATACATAGACTGGTTACACTCTATGTCCAACAAGGATTGATGTCCAAATCAACTAAAAGCTGTTCTCTTGAATAATATTCTGATCAATAGAAACATTAAAAGTTCTTGTTTTTAAATAGTCCTTCTTTACAAACATCTTTTTTTAGAGAACATTTTTGTTGCTTGTGGTTAATGCAGAGAAAAGTCAAAATTGCAATTTTGATTGAAATATATCGTAGGCAGAACGCAATAATTTCTGCTCTGAGTTTAGATGCTGCGGCTCTTTTAGCAACTAATCCACAAGGCGAGGAAACAAATTGATTTGTTGTTTGTATATATTTTAAAATACATGTTAAATTAAACTGGAAAAAAAAATCGCATTAAATCGCAATATTAAAATAAATCGCAATTAGATTATTTTGCAAAATCGTTCAGCCCTAATCCTCAGGCCTCAAAATGCGTTTCATGGACCCCCAACCTGTGATTCGCGGACCCCCGGGGGTCCGGGGACCCCAGTTTGAGGGCCGCTGCTCTAGCAGAGTAACTCCCTCAGACCCCAACCTGGGACCAGGTACGTGTTTTAGGACCATGTGGGTCCACCTGTCCGTCTCCCATTAAGGTGTTTCTGTCTCCAGAACGACGAGGTGTTCACCTTTAAGTTCAACGTGATGCTGAACGACGGCGGTGGCGGCGCGATGAGCAGCCGGTCTGTTTCCGCGGTCTGTCCTGGTCTCAGCTGGACCCACAGAGAGGTCACCTGTGAGGAGGACTACATGGAGGTGAGGGCGCGTCCACCACAGCTGGAGCTGTCTGCCAAACATCTGGCTGAGCAGCTCTGGTTTGTTGTCAGGTCAACGTGAAGAGAGATTCTTCATGTGGCGGTCAGGGGGTGGAGGGTAGACGGGCGTGGCAGGAAGCTTTCTTTAAGGTAAGTCGCCCTTCGGTCCAGTTGGTCGGCAATGGTTGTCGCCTCGGCTCATAGGCTACGGTTCAGGCTCATGAAGGTGTGACGGTTTGTGGCCTTCAGGCTCAGAGGACGGCCAGTTCTTCCTGGCAGCTGATGTTCCTGCAGAGCGACGGACAGACCACCTCCATGTCCGTCCCAGAGGCAGAGAGGTGGGGCTACAGCCTGGTGGCCACCTCTCAGAGGGTGGTACTTCGATCTCCTTTCAATCAGCCACATTCTGAGGTCACCATGGTGGGTACCAGACATCAGGGGTTTCATAATGTTCATTAATGGCCGGACCCAATAGTCCCCTTTCATGCAAACATCAGTTCTAGACATTTTCTGTACCTTAAATGTAAAAGTGGAACCACCACGGTGTGTCCTCTAAAGCATCCACCTAAAACCCAAGGGGGTAAAGACTGGTGGGACAGTTTTAGGTGATCTAGTCGTTTTAGACCTGATGAACTGAAGATTCGGATGTTTCTTGACATCCGTTCAAATTCCTGACTCTCATCTCGTTCCTCTGTCAGGTTGATGGTGTTCCTGTAGAGACTGTCCAGGTGTCTCTGTTCTTTAAGCAGAAGCTTGTACTGGTGATTACTGACATGTCCATGGCCTGCACGCTCAGTAAGTGGCTGCAGAATGTGGGGGGGTGCAGTCTGAACCAGAGCTCAGGATGGTCTGGGTTGTTCTCCTCTCAGATTCAGGATCGTTTGATGGCACTCGGTTGCTCTGGGACGTCCCTCAGGTCCTACCCGCTCTGGCTGTGGAGGGAGCAGAGTTTAAAAGTCGAAGCTTCAGTCTGGGACTGGAGGGTTTCCTGCTGGATGTAGCTTCTGCCACCTCCAGAGGGCTCAGCCTGGTTCACCAAGGAGGAATGGTGAAGATCGGAGTTCCTTTCGGGTCAGAAGGAGGCTTCAGGAAGGTACGGTGGGGGGGGGGGGGGTCTGACTCTGGAAACCACTGGCTTTGATGAAATGGATGTTTATTCTCATTTGTTCTGCTCTGCAGAGTTTGGTGGTGAAAAATGTTTACCAGGAGTCTTATACGGCCCTCCTGATGTATGAACATGTCTTCTCTCTGGTCTTTGATGATGGCCACAGCGTCGACACCAAACACAGAACATTCAAAGTGCTTGAGACGCCGCTGATCCGTAGGACACCGTTCAGCCTCAACCGTAAGCTTTCCGGATCAGGAAAGAACCGATTCTTGCCACTGCAGATTTCTGGGTGACCTTTAAGGTTTTTCTCCCTGCAGAGACCATTGGTGAGCATCAGGAGTTCAAGGTCTACCTGGGGAACATTCCAGCGGATGTCATGTTGGAGGACATCTGGATCAACGGACAGCATCCGCTGATGTTGGGAAAACCAGAGCAGGGTCTCAGCGTCGGTCCGATTGTTCACCTGAACGGCAGCAAAGCCTACGAGCTGCGACTACCCTTCAACGACCCTACCGTGCAGAGGACGGTGAGGCCGCGGTCTTCTAATGGTTCTACCAGCCACCTCTTATTGTTAATCTCATCTTTACTATCGGCTCGGCCTCTTGGTAATGACGCTGCTGCTTTATTACAGCTTAACTAATGTAGGTTTCATTCCTGTCTCTGCAACAGAACGTGGGTGGAAGTGTAGTACAGTACTCGATCGATTTAAACCTCACCTTAACCATCCTGCCCCAGAGGGAGTCCTACTACCACCAGGACCTCATCACAGCACAAGTTTTTGACGCATGTGAGTACGACCGGACGCCTGGAGCTTTTTAAATGCTCCTGAACACGGTCCACCGTTTACTGAACCTTCTGCCTTCCTCCCTGAAGTCCCTCAAGAGATAACGGCTTACTGTTTGGACGGAGGAATTTCCTTCAGCATCATCGGAGCGTCTCAAAGTCTCTGGGAAGTGGGAGTCGACCACAAGCCTCTGACGGAGCAGCTGGTGGCCCAGAGAGGATACCGCCTCCACAACGACAGCCACAGAATCGTCCTGGACGTCCCCGTTTTCTCTGTCGGATACACTTATGAGGTGAGAGTCCGTGAGGCGACACTGTCACAGGTGGGCTGAAACGTCCCGTCATTTCTAGGAGAACTGCCCTAACTGGCCAGTTTCCACCAAACTTCCAGCATCTTGGTGCAGGATCATAAAGAGTAGAGCTTTAACTGTTAAACAGTTGACCGTGACTCCCTCAGGAGCACCAGCTGTTACAGTGAACATGAAGAAACTGTTGGATTTACATCAATTGAATAGAAACTAAGAATGATCCTTTTGTTAAAAAGTTATTTACACCTACGGGTGTAAATAAAGCAACTTTGACGGTAGGTGGTGCCATCACAGGTAATCTAATCTGAGGTATCCTGTCAAACGTTCTGACTGCTGGATGATCCAGTAACTGCCTGAAGACACTAATGTTCTACCATCAGCTTTGTACTAAAGTGGTTTTGTTTGTGAGGAAACATGACTGCATGAACTGACGTAGAGCCGTCTCTGCTGTTCTTTGTCTTCCAGGGCATCAACTTGTCAAACTTTTATGGAACATTTAAGCTTCTTTTAAGAGACTCCAAAACACTAGCGGTCCAGGCGTCCACCTCCAAGCGATGCCTCTTCAGAACAGAAGACATGATCGGTAACCTTCCTCCTCTAGGACCCAGTGGAAGCTGTGAAGACTTGATTGATGCTGAGCTATGACAGATGTAGTCATTGTCCCATCCTGACCGCATTAAAGCTCATAACCTTTGGCTTCAGTTTGTTCAGCAGATGGTACCATGACGGTGGTGGCGACTCCGACCTCCACGTGGCCCATGGTGAGACCTGAGAGAACCTCTCTGCTGGACCGACGCTGCAAACCAAAGGAGACTGATGGCTCCAGAGTCCTGTTTGAATTTATGGTGGACTCCTGTGGAACCAGAGCCTCGGTACGGATGTTTTCTGTGGGTAACGGACTAAGGAAGGTTCTAGCTAATTGATTCTCATTCCCAGGTTCAAACTATTCAGATTCCATCTTCTTGGAGGGAAGTCTTTACTAGGCATGAAGACACGGTCACAGACAGATTCAACGATAACAGATGATCTCAGGAGATGGCCAATAACTCAGAGCTGGACAGAACCGTAGAGGCTCCTTGATTCATAAGCAGGACTAGTTTTTCTTAACTTTTTGCCTAGAGGAACAGGATAAACGCATCCAGAGCCCTACAGACATCCAGCAAGCCATTGTTGTACATGTCTGACCATCCAACCAGAAAGACTTTGGAAAAGAGAACTTAGACGTTGGTGTCCTTTCTGCCTGGCTCCCTCTAGTCAGATTGGGATTTACCATGAAAATACCAGAATTAGCAGGTCCACCACTGATGTCCTGTGGTTTTCACAGCAGAGAGAACAGACAAGTGTAAAAGGGTCTGTTGAGGCCATGGAGACCATAAGCTGCTTGTCAACATTCAACACGAGCAGTTTGGTCAGTCATGCTCTGGAACAACAGAACCCAGACTAACACACGGTAAAATAATTGGGTCCACTGTCCAACCGTGTGCTGGTGGACATACAGACCGACTGTATGTGAAATTCTGACAAGCCTGCGATATCCTGACTGCCAAGCATGTGGCAAAGTTGGTCTGCTGCACCCAGCTCGGGGTTGGAAGACAAAATGGGCGAACCCGTCCAGGAGTACTTTCTATGCAAAAGAACAGAGTTTAGGCATCCATAGCTGTTGTAGGAGGAACATTTAAGCAAATTGTTGCTGCTGATGTGTGAAGGAAGGATTCGGGTCTTTTCTTCCAGCTGCTGTTAGACTCTTCAATACAACTGTTGTAGCCGACAACTAACTAACAAATGCACACATAAAACAGGCATGGTGGTTTTCTGCTAAGTGCAATTACATTTTCATATGGGTGTGTTGTGTGCGGCTGTCTGATTGTGTTCGTATCTCTAGGTAAATTTTGTTTTTTAAAGGTGCTGCTCTTATTTTGTACTGTCCACTTTCAGTCAATTTAGAACTTCCCATTTGTGGGACTAGTAAAGGATGATCTAATCTCGTCTGTTATAGTGACTATATCTAGAAGAGAACCTTCTAGCTCTGAGCCAGTTGTCTGTTAACAGCAGGACATCTGTAGACAGGACGGTGATGAACCAAGTCCCACCATCAGTCATGGTGAAGATGTGTAAAGTCTGTTAACACAAGCATTTTAACAGGTCGGGGAATGGTACATAGTTTACGAGAACGAGATTCTCCAAGAACGACTCCTGGTTGCAGACGGGCCGAACTTCATCTCTAGGGAACCTCAGTTCAAGTAAGGACCTGTGAACCACTATCATTAAGGTGAGTGACATATAACTGTCCTGAAGACACTTCTGACTCTCTAACAGGGTAACGGTGAGGTGCTTCTATCCTCTGAGTGCGGTCAACAGAGTTTCTTTGGACCGGACCTTCGCCTCACCGACTCCTGGAATTGGATCAGTGAGGGTTGTCGAGAGCCAAAGAGGTCAGGGGTCTTTACAACGACGATGACTTGGTTTTAGGTAAAGAGTTAACATTTTCTCTTTTGACAGATTCCATGAAGAAACCATGTCTGTATCAGCATCCAGAGAATACCCATGCCCCATCCGACAAGCTCCACCTAACCCAATCTCCGTTGGGAACCCTGCCTTTTCCGAGCTTCGTGCCTCGACCCAAACCAGGAAAGAGCCGCTTCATCACGGTACCGGGAGGAAAAAACAAGATGCTCCCCTCCTCAAACCCGGACCGTTCTTCAAAAACAGCAACCCAGCAAGTCTCTCGGTAAGTCTTCTTTGATTAATGTTGCAGACAAAACAAAATCTGTTAATAATCATTCATCTCACTCCAGGTTTTATCCATTAACTGATGTGGAAAACCTCAACGCTCCAGTAGAGAACTCTGAGGGAGGGCCGAGTGAAGGGTATATGACCTTAGCGTCATTTCACAGGATTCCCAAAGGTCCAGTCAGTAGAAACCCGGGAAGCTCAAGTCAGACACGTGTGAGTCTGAACAAGTTCCCTGAAGGCACCAAGGGCACTGGTCTACCCTGGATTCGGCACGTTTCTGGTCAAAGAGACATTGCTCACCATCCATCACTCCAGAGTCTTTCAGTTGATTCCTCATCTGGCACTGCAGACCAAAAGCAGCCAACTTTAAGCCTCTATGGGTCCTCAGGTGTTGGGATGGCAGTCGGTGAGGTTAAGAACCCAGTCTACCAACCTCAGTATCATTATGAGCCAACTCAAACCCCTCAACACCCTACTTTCCAGCAGCCACCAGATCACATGGGGAATGAACTCCCCCAGCCAAGCAGACAAGAAATGCTTCATCCGGCTGATGGTAAAAGTGCTGTCCCACACCAGTCTGACCTCCTGCAGAGGTTTCTCTACAGCAAACTGACAACTTCACCCTTCCATAATGTCCAAAATATGGAAGGACTTGGACCAGTTGAACAGAATATTCAGTCAGCAGTGCAGAACGTCAGAGTGAAACCTCCCAGCAAGTTTGTCTCTTCTGTACTGCGTCTCAACCAAAAGCCCGTTGTTCAACTGACGGACTTCCAAAGTCCTAACCTCTCCAAGTACGTCGCTGGTATGACGCCTCTCGGTGAAGGGAACTATTGGTTCTATCGACAAACTACTGAGAACAGAGGGTCCCAACCAGGAGAACACATCCCAGAGAGACCAGGTGTCTCCACACCTATGCAGGAACCTGTTCTTCAGAGTGTTCTGGATCAGTCCTTGGTCATCAACTTAACTGATCCTTCTCCCAGCCAGGTGAAGCACAGCTGCCCACAGGTTTCTCAGTTCTCTGGCCAAATGGAGCACCGGCCTTTAAGGGCTGAGACAAATGAACAAAAACCGGAATCCAGTTCTTCTCAAAGACCTGTTCTTCCAAAGTGTGGTAAGAACTGATGATCAATGAATCTGTGATGCTCTAGCTTGTTCCTCCTAAAATCTGATACCTTTCCCATTAGGATCTTACCTCATCAGAGTGAAACCAGCTGGTCTTGCAGTGAGGTTCAAGGCTCGGGACCCGTCTGAGCCTTCACAGAACCAGGAGCACTCTGATGGCATTCTGCCAACTCCTTCATTAACCAAGAACCCAAGACTGGCCAATACTGGAGTCAAACCCCTAACCACAGGACAAGTCAATCGTCAAACAGGGGGGACGAGTCCCCTAACCACAGGACAAGTCAATCGTCAAACGGACCAAACTGGTTCTGATGCAAAATCATTGATCCACAGCACAGACTGTGGAGGTGAAGCCGGTCTGTATGGAACCAGTGTTCACCAAGGAATCATCAGAGGTACGAACACACTGCCTCCACCAGATTCCTGCCAGGTGTCTCTGAAGCTCCTTACCAGGTAGCTTCAGGTTCACCTGTCACCATGGTTACTTACCCTGTAGCCAGTTAGCTTAGCGGCTACCTCAGTGGCTAGCTTAGCGGTTAGCTGTTCTTTGTAGCTCCACCGCTCTCACCATACACTTTGAACATGGCTGAGGGTCACAAAAAGCAAACCGCGTTCATGTTTATGAGAAGAAGGCCTCAGTAGAAAGAAATAAGACCAGAGAGGATTTGAGAGATTTCTTTTGATGCTCTCCACCTGAGGAGCGGAAGAGCAGGTAAGATGGTTTAGTGCAGTAATTCAAAAAAGGACTTGGGGAAACATCCGGAAAAATCGCTGACTCTACCTTTAATGTCCATTTAACACGATCTTCACCTATGGGACTAGGTCACCTAAATAACCAAACCAGTTTCCCAGTTAATCAGACGGATGGAAACCAATACTTTAATGTTGCGTTCAATTTCCAATCAGAAATCCCAGCTTCCAATCATAAAAATCAACTGTAAGGGTCGGTATAGTCAGACGTTCCCCTTAGAAAGTCAGAGAAATGTTAAAAATCGTTTGTTGGATCCAACATGGCTGCTCCTGGCATCAACAGGAAGCTGTGATAAAACGTGTTTATTTTACAACACAGTGTGTCTAAAATCAATGTTACACATAGTTGCTGCAACTCTGAACCTACTAATGAATAGTGGAGTTTACATGTGGAAAGTACAGCTTTAAAGGACGTTTACATGAGGCACTAGGAACAAAATAACAGCTTTCCTGGCAGTCGCCATATTAGAATCCTTTTTTATTTTGGAATCCTGACTTCTCTGTTACTGAGAGAATTATTCTGGTTTTCTCCATACTTAAGTGTTTTTGAAAGCACACACTCCCATACTTTGACCTGAGTAATCGGACAGCTACTTTTACTTTTATTGGAGTAACATTTGGCCAGTTGGATCTTTGCTGAAACTGAGAACTTTTTCCAGCAGCGGTTCAGAACCAGTTCAACTCAGACTGAACCTGAGCTGTGAGAATGAAGTGTAACTGAATCCTGACTTAGAGGTTCTAACCTGATTCTGTCTCTTTGCAGGTGGGCGGCTCTGATCACTGCTGCCTCCATCCTAATGTTTAATAAAGAATATTTGTCAGTCAACTGTTCTGGTTCCTGTTCTTTGGGTCCTGACGTGTCGTCATGCACGGCTGTAGAGTTTACAGCTGGATGTTCAGCCAGCAGGATTCAGAGAAAACTGAGCTTATTAGAGGTTTTTATCAGCTGGACCTCGGACACGTCAGCGTTTCTAGTCTTTAACTGGCTGTACTGGTGCTGCTGGTTCTGGTCCTGACAGTCAGAGCTAAGGGAATTGGGCTCACCGTCAGCAGAGACGAACTGTCCCACTGCGGACGACACGCCTCCACTTCCCTCCACGAACTGGACCTCCGATACGATGATGTTGTCCTCCAGAACCGCGCCGCAGTTTGTACACACTGCGCTGCCCCGGGCCTGGTCCACGTCGATGTCGGACCCCCCGCAGGTCCGACACACCCGGGAGCTCATAGCGGCGGTCAGAGGGTTGGTGCCTGAGGGTGAGAAGGGATCGGATCATTTCAACTGATTTTAAGAAGTGACCAGAACTCATGCATGAAATGTCAGGAGAAGGAACCAGAACATCTGGTGAGATGGTTCTGTTACTGCAATCAGGGAAGGTTAGGATTTTAACCCTGGTTGTTGCGCACACCAGTCAAAGTGAGCCTTTAGAGTTAAAAGCTGTTAGATTTATAATGGACTCGTGGTCCAAATCACATAAAACAATCAATGAAAAAGAAAAGGATAAAAGTACACAAAATAAAATAAGACTCCTAATGTTTTAGCAGGCAGTCACACCAATGTTTCCAACATACAGATGTATATCTCACTGCACTATATTCAATATTAATCAACAGTCGGATAATTATTGGACTCATTTAGTCAGCAAATAGATTTATAGGTAAGATTCCTTAGAGCTGATATGAGCTGACAAACAGTTCACTGGCACTGCTTTATCTGGGCTTCTTTAACAAAAGTTCTAATGCATCATTATAAGCTACCTTAAATCCCTGAAGACTGTTTAGTGGTTGCACCACAGCTGTGCCGTATACAGTGAGCGACAATATGATCTAAAGCGCAGTTTAATTTAATTAGATCAACATCTTGAGTAAATAACGTTGGAACCTGACGGTAAATCATCTGATAGACGGTCTGTCGCGTTTTACTTGAGACATTTCGTAAGATCCCAGACAACTTTAAATTAGGGAAACACCTCTATATTTATCTTCTTTAGTGCAACATATCGGAATAATTGAATTTAACATGTAGCTCCCCGTGTACCAAGCTTACGTTAAGCAGCTTCTGAAGACCTGCTGAACATGGACTAAAAACCACTAAGTCATCAGCATACATTAACCATAGAGCCAGTTCTACACAGATTTAACTGCTTGGAAAGGTCGTTCATATGAAGGTTGATCAAACAGGGGACAGGACGCCTCCTTATCTGACTCCATTACTGACCCAGAGGGATGCAGACACACTGCTGTCCCGTTTGACCTGCAGCTTTAATTGGCAGACCAATAAGACAGACGTCTGACTATATTTAGGTACGCCAGCTTGACTCAATTTTAGAAATATTAGTTTTTTGTGGTTTACACGATCAAAGGCCTTTGTGGCATGTAAGAAACAGAAAGATCGTAGAGTTCTTGCTATTATGACTACTCAATACTTCCTTTAGACCACATATGCACAGATCAGTGCCATGTTTAGACTTTAGTCAAATTAGTTTGACAATCGATTTAGGTAAGATAATTAGTTTAATGATTTTAGGCAGTGTACTTGCTGGGGCAATGGGTCTATAATTATCAGAGCAGAAAACCTTTCCTGCTTTGTCTATAATCACAGGAGATAGAAGCATCTTCATCAGGAATAAACATGCAGAACAAAAGCAGAGAAGCTAACCTTAAACCTGCTAATATGAGATGTTCAGCAGAAATAAGAATTATTCCTGTAGATTTGTTTGCATTGTTTGATTGGCTGATCATGGGTTCTGACACTTTCTACAAAGTGATCCCTGTCAGCCTGGTTCCGTCTGAACACAAGAGTTAAAGCTGCTTCCTGACTTAAAACAGGCAGGTTGGCGGTTCAGTTCCCAGCTGGACCGCCAGGATCCTCTGATAAACTCACAATCTGACTCTAAAAGAAAACCAGAACGGCTCCTGGTTCGGTTCTGGTTCCATATGGACGGATTCATCGGAGCAGAAAACAATCCCTTCAGATAATTAAAGTCACACTTGTAGAGCAATCATCCCTGACCGAGAGTCGAACCCACAACCGGACCTGTCAGAGAGACCGTCTCAAACCGCTGGACCACCGACGGCCCGCAGAACGGCCCACTTACCGAGTTCAGTACCGGATCAGAACCACGAGAACCCGCGAAATCCGACCCGAATTCTAGCGGCTGGGTTTCATGTTTAATCCATCAGAACCGGAACCAGTCCCGGATTAAGGATCAATTATTAGATGCTGCTTCTGATCTTTGTTTAGCTTCCTGTACTGGCGCCTAATTGTGACGTCACTTCGGAGCCAATCAGCAACCGCAGTTGTGTCTACGTCACTTTTAGCGCCGCCGTCTGACCCGTTTGGTTCAGCCGGGAGCGGGATCGGTTGTATGAAAGGTCCCGGTACCGAACTCCTCTCCTGCCCCGCCCCCTCCGGAACCGATCAGGCGGGAGTTTGTCAGTGTTGGGTTCACAAACGGCGTTGAGACGGGAGCAGAACCGGAGCCGGTACCGGTACCGGTACCGCCGGGATGAGCTGGGATCGGCTGCAGCTGAAGCCGCAGATCATCTCCGCCGTGCAGAGAGGTACCGGCTGCTGCGCCAGGGTCCAGAACCGGACCGGAACCCGCATGGTTCCGCTCAGACGTCACAGTGACGTCAGCTTTAGTTAATTAACCCAAACTTAGTTAATTAAGCCAAACTGGTGTCTTCTGTTGGGCTGGTTCTGCTGACCAGAACCAGCCCAACAGAACTGATGTGACATGATGAACTTAATTGTGTATCTTGGTATAAACTCCACCAATGTGTCACACTGCATTCATAGAAACGCTACTATATAAATTCCATTATAAGAAAAATAAATAAACTGATCAGAAGTGGAGCAGCCGTCACTAACACCCCCCCCCCCCCCCCACCAGCCCAGCTGAGGTCCGCTCAGGAGGTTCTGTGTGTGTCTGGGCCGGACCTGCAGAAGGTGACCGGACTGTCCCGATCAGACGTCCAGGACCTGCTGCACGCCGCCGCCGCCGCCTGCAGGGCCCGGCTGCCGGTCACAGGTCAGCTCATCTGATTGGTCAGACACTGTGAGGTCACTGTGAGGTCACTGTGAGGTCACCGTGAGGTCACGTCTACCGTTTGCTCCCTCAGCCCTTCAGCTCCAGCGGGGCGAGTGCCACAGGTTAGAGTCCGGCCTCCGGCTCGGTACCGGCTGTCCGGTTCTGGACGGGCTGCTGCGGGGCGGCCTGCCTGTAGGGGGCGTCACTGAGCTGTCAGGAGAGAGCGGAGCGGGGAAGACGCAGCTCGGCCTGCAGCTCAGCCTGTCGGTGCAATACCCCGTGGAGCATGGAGGCCTGAGCGCAGGTCAGGAATCCACGCCGCCAGCTGGACCGCCGGACGCTACAGGTGATGAGGCTTTACAGGTGATCAGGCTTTACAGGTGATCATGTTTCCTCCCAGGAGCGATGTACATCTGCACCGAGGACCCGTTCCCCATCAAGCGCCTGCAGCAGCTGATCTCAGAACAGCGTGTCCTGCGCTCTGATGTCCCTCCCTCTGTGATCGGCGGCCTCCGGTTCAGTGATCACATCTACGTGGAACACACAGCCGACCTGGTGTGTCCACCCTCTGACCTCACATCAGAGCACACCTGTTGACTGACCACACGCTCACAGGTGTGCTTTGCCTCAGGACTCTCTGCAGGTGTGTTTGTCGCGCCGCGCCCCCCTCCTGCTGGCTCAGGGTCTCGTCCGTCTCGTCGTGGTTGACTCGGTGGCGGCTCTCTTCAGGTCGGAGTTCCAGGCAGATGATTGGTTAGAGAGAAACAAACAGCTGCTCACCTTCGCCTCCATGTTGCACCACCTCAGCCAGGAATTCACCACACCTGTACTCTGCATCAACCAGGTAAGTTACCGCTGCCCCCAAAACCAACATGTACTCATTCTAATGTCACCGTACCAAACACACACCTATCCTTAAGCTAATCACCTGTCCTCAGTCAAACACTCACCTGTTGTCAGGTTCAAACACCTAAAACATTCATTAACAACACAAGAAGGAGAAACAACAATGAGGTTTGGTTTTCAGATTATTTAGCAAGGAGAGGAGCTGAGATGCTTAATACAGAAACTCGCTCTAAAGCACTCTGCCCGCTCCTTTCTTTTTATCAGGCATTGTCAAGCTAAGGGGCAGAGAGAAGCAAAACAACTGTGACCTTCAAGATAAAACCAAGCAGTTCACACAGCTCAGTTATCCGTATTCACTCCAGATGGCTGAATAGAGTTCATAAAAACATTTATTATAGTCACAACATAGTTCTCTGCTTTCTGCAGGCCTTCTGCAAAGGGGAGAGAAAGATCAGACACATGAAAAACACTTTAATATCTAAAACCTTAAAACGTCTTAGTAGTAAAGAGTAAATATATATGATAAATGCAATGAACATAGTACATAAGATAAATAGTAAGAATAATTCTATCACCTGTCCTTCATATAAACAGATCCATCCTAGTGAGCTGATGTTTGTCACAGATCAGTGATTATCACTGCCTGCTGCTGTAATACTTGTATTTTTGTTCTTTAGGTCACGGATGTGTTTAACCAGTCTTCCAGCAGTGTGAGGTAAAACCTCTGTGATGTCATGGTCTCCTCCTCGCTGAACGTTTTATTCTAAATAAACCATCAAAGCTGAGTTTTTCACAGATGGGTTGTTGAACTGATCTTGTCTCGTGTCTCAGCTCTTCGTCCTCCTCCGTGTCCCCGGCGCTGGGTCTGGCCTGGGCCAATCAGGTCACGGTCAGACTGATGATGCAACGCCTCCAGGGCACGGTCGTCCGCGGCGACCAGAGCAGCGCCCTGCGCAGGTTGGAGGTGGTGTTTGCTCCTCACCTGGCCCGCGGTGGTCGAGACGTCGGCGTTTGGAGGGAGGGGCTCCGAGGCGTCCTGGACCCTGCCTGACTAGACGGTTCTGAGGACCCAACGACTGAGGATGGAAGTTCTGCTCTGAGTCTGTTTTGGGTTCAGCTTAAAAACCAGAGCTGTGGGTTGATGCTGGTCATAAAGACTCTGACTGTGGTAATCCCAGAGGTGGAGTTCTGGGTATGAACTCCTCTGGTTTAACGCTGTCCTGTTCTGGAGCTGTGAACCTCTCCACTGGGCCGGACTTCATTTGGACCAGGACTCTCCTGCAGCGCCTGAACTGATGCAGAGAGCTGCAGCTCTAACCAGGCCCACTGAACGGTTCCATGCTGTGATGTTTCTGCAGGGTCCCATTGATGTTCTGTATCATGCAAATCATTAAAGCTGGTTTGTGCAACACTCTATGACCACGGAAGTTTATAAGGAAACATGGGAAATGTGTTCAGGGGGAGTCAGAGATCCCATTACTCTGACTGCTGATTGGTTACCTGAGAGGAAGCTCGACAAACACGCTGGTCAGACTGGTGAAGTCATGCAGCTCCATCACTGATGGAGTTACAGGTTCTCAGAACCGGGTCAGAGCTTCAGTGATGCGGTCAGAGCAGTTACAGTAACAGCTGAGGGGAATTATCTGCTGTTTGTCCTGCTTTCACTGTGCATAAAGCATAAATGAGACGCTTTATTTATGCTTTAACCCGTCTCTCTCCTGGCTGTTAAGACTGCCACTAACTAATTATTAATTATTAAATAAATGAGAAAATTATTGAAAGTTTTTTTTTTTCAGGAACTCCATCAACAGGTGAAGCACATCAGAATAATCACACAGAGGGATGTTTTATTAGTGCTTTATTTCTGTTAATTATCAGGATTTTCTGCTTACAGCTGATGAAAACATATTTAAGATGAGAATATTACACCAGCCCGATTAAAATGTTTTAATACAGAAATGTGGGCTTAATGAAAGGTATGTTTAATACCTGCTGAAGGGTTATTGTTAAAAGGTAATCTGACAAACGAGGCTGGGACCACAGATTTTCCTCCTGCCTCTCAGCTCACCTGTTCAGCTGCGTCTCTCTCCTGGATGAAGCCACAGGTGAGTCTGGGTTTGGTGACGTCAGCTTGGTCCTCCCACGTCTACAACAGCAGCCAATCATATCTCAGAGCCGGGTTCTGGTTCTGGTTCTGTTGTGGGCTTGTTCCTGTCAAAGGGGAGTTGTTTCTTTCAGCTGTTGCTTGATCAGGAGGGATTGCTGCAGCACTTTTCTCCCAGCAGTCACCTGGGCTCAGGTGTGAGAACGTTTTTACCTGCATGTGATTCTATATTTGTGGTTCTGCCTGGAGAACACGTGATTGGTGCTAACAGGATAAACCGACTAGAGATTCCAGATGATCGGATCCTTTCATGTTCTGGTTTCTCTGTCAGAAGCTCAAAGTGCTGATTCATTAAATGTCAGCATGTCAGACAGATTGTGTGTCAGGCAGAGAGAGAAGAGGTCGGAACCAGGGAACGTTGATCAGTTCTTTAAGATTCTGATCAGAACCTTCGCTGTTTGGGTCAGCTGCGTTTCTCTGGAGCTTCCTTGTGATAAATAAACAACAATAATCCACGGAGTAGCCTAACCTCAGAATCAGAAATATTTTAATAATCCCAGAGGGAAATTACAGTTCCAGTACAACAGAGGGAATGACTGACACGGTTACCACAGGGCGCTGCCTTTAACTCTGTGGAAAGATAGGAGCCACATTTGGGGAGGGAGAGGAAAAAAATACATTTTTCACACTTTATCCTAATTCCAGGATACAATTTGAGATACAAAAAAAAACCCTCTGCATGAGAAAAGCACATATGACAACATTTATGCAGGGTTAACCTTGGAGACTAGTGGCATGAAGTTCATATGTTGTTGTGGGCTTCAGTTATGTGTTCACCTGCCGTCCCCGCTCTAACCTGGGACCGTTAGAAGAACACTGCGCATGCGCGTTTTCAATGCAGTAAAGTTATCATGTGTGACGGAAACGCGCCGATAAATAAAATAAACCGGTACCCGTGTTGACGCTGTATGACGGTGTTTAACGGTGTTTAACGGTGTTGAAAGGTGTTTAACGGGTCCTCAGGTCTGACAGGTGGTCCAGGTGTTCCAGGTGTTCCAGGTGGTCCAGGTGTTCCGACAGCAGATGACACCAGAACCCTCCGGATCCACTTTCTGCTTTTGGTTTTATTTTGAAACAACGGAACCGGTCGCGCCCCCGTTACTTCCGGTAGTGACGTTGTGCCGCGAGCTTGTTGGTGATGCGCAGCGCGTGAATTTTCAGAGCAGAAAGACCGAAGATCAAAAGGCGCCGCCAAGCTGCAGGTGAGTCTGTCGGTTTGTTGCAGGTTTGTTGCTGGTTGCCGGTTGCCGGTTGCTGGTTGCTGAGGGCTGAGCGGCTGCTGCCTCATTCACTGATCGGACCGAGCAGTGACGTCACTCGCCTCCATGTTCACTGCTGCTGTTCAGCAAACATCTATGCTTCCAGAATGATCGCCATAGACACAAACAAGTCGGTCCAGGTATTAAAAATAAAACGTAAACAAAAACAAGCTACGTCATGACCGACGGAGGGCGTGGCCCTGCTGACCGGATGTGCCGCGGAGCCCGTTATAAATAATCTCTGACTTCTCATTAGAAAATGCAGTCCAGCAGAGTTGGTCCTGTGACCCACTGGGCGGCACCAGGGTCCAGTCTGGGCCCAGGGGTCCGGTTCTGGGGGCCAGAGGGGCCGCCTGGGGGTTTCAAACCGGGGAAGGTGTGCTGCTCTGACCACTGGGCACCACACCTGATGAGAGGATGAGATCCTCACCAGGAAACCTGTGATCCCAGCTTTGATCGCTCTAGATCTCAGGTTTACGGACCACAGAGCTGGTTGTGGTCCCAATCACGACGCTGATGACCTGCTGGTACCGGCAATGTTCTCAGTCTGGACCACCTGACACAGCCGGTTCTAAACGGTTCTGATTGTTGTCTGATCAGAACGGGTCTGCTTTCTCTCACATTTCCTTCGTCTTTATGATGGAGTACAGCAGGCCTTTAATCGGCCTGTTTGGTTTTATTCAGTGAGCGACGCTCTGATTCTCTGTCCATGTCTCATGTTTAGAAGCAGATCTTCCGTGTTTTAGCTGCTTCTGGAGCTTCTTCTGATGATCAGGCTCTGATGCTGTTGGACATGCGGCCTGTAGCTTTGGGATCTCCTCTGACTATAATTTTAATAAAGGTTGTGTTTGTTCTTCCTGCTTCAGAGGAGACCATGACGCCCTTCATCCTCCTCCCACTGGCCAGCCTCTTCCTCGCCCTCCTGAGTCCAGCGGCTCCTCAGACCACCAGTCCTGCGGTGGAAGACCTCATCAAGAGGAACGCAGACTTTGGAGCCCAGCTGTACCGAGCCGTCGCGAGCCGCACCGATGAAAATGTCTTTCTGTCTCCACTCTCGGTGTTTGCAGGAATGTTAGCGTTGCTGAGTGGTACCAGCGGTCCCGCCCAGAACGAGCTGCTGCAGGGACTCCGTCTGGCTGGACTGGACCCCCAGACTCTGCCGGGTAGGCCGGGACTTCAACCTTCAACCGGAGCTGGTGGCCTGGAGAAGGAGGTCAAATAACTCTTTAATGTTCTCCTCTGTTTCCAGATGTGTTCCAGAGTCTGAGGGACGCGGTTCTTCAGACGAATCCGCCCATGAACCTTCAGCAGGGCGTGGCCGTCTTCCCAGACCAGAGTTTCCAGGTGCCTGCATCCTACCGGGATCTGGTTCAGACTAAATTAGGTGCAAAGACTCAGAGTCTGTCCTACACCAGCTCAGCTGATGCCGTTGATGCCATCAACATCTGGGTCCTGGAGCAGTCCACATACCGGTTCCAGAATGTTCTGACCACCCTGGACCGCCAGACCCAGCTGCTGGTCGTCTCCGCTGCTTCCTACCAGCGTGAGTACCACCGAGTCCTTCAACTGAGATCAGATCGTTGTTCTTCTGGTGGCTTAACTTTGGTTCCTCACAGTCACTGCTGAGCATTTTCCTCATGGATAAACCTCACAGACACAAGTTCACTCTCACCAACACCTGCAGGTGATCCAGGTGCTACAGACTCACTTCTGTCCATAAACCCTGTTATTATCTTCAGCTGTCACTTTCTACATGTCTTATTAATTAACCCTGTTATTATCTTCAGCTGTCACTTTCTACATGTCGTATTAATTAATCCTGTTATTATCTTCAGCTGTCACTTTCTACATGTCGTATTAATTAATCCTGTTATTAATTAATCCTGTTATTATCTTCAGCTGTCACTTTCTACATGTCGTATTAATTAATCCTGTTATTAATTAATCCTGTTATTACCTCCAGCTGTCACTTTCTACATGTCGTATTAATTAATCCTGTATATTCTTCAATGATGGTATCAAGGTGTTTGTTCCTGTAATACTTTATCAGCTGGTTCTGCTGTTCTTTATATCTCTCTCTGCAGGTGTAGAAGCAGACTCAGAGGATGTTATATCACTCTCTACCTTTCCTCTCCTCTTTCTCTTTCACCTTTTCTCTCTTTTAGCATTTTATCTGTTTCTCTCCTTTTTCTTTTCTGTCCATTGAACATGAAATAGACCCAGAATAAAATCTAATAAACCTTTAAAAAACAACAACAACTAAGAGACGGTTGCTCTGAGAAGTCTGATGGATGGCTTCATTTCCTGATGCCTGTTTGTGTGAATTAAAGTTCTGTGTTGTGTTTCAGCCCGCTTCAGTCCGACCTTCAACTCCACGCTCACTCAGAACGAGCGATTCTACGTGGACAAGTACCACGTGGTCATGGTTCCCATGATGCTACGGGCCGATAAGTACTTCCTGGCGTACGACCGCTCTGTGAAGGCAGGCGTGCTGAAGCTGCCCATGGAGGACGGAGCCGCCATGTTGGTGGTGCTTCCAGATGAAGACGTTGACGTGACAGCCGTGGAGGAGGAAGTGACATCGGACAAGATCCGAGCCTGGATTGGTCAGCTGAAGAAGACGTGAGGACCGTCATCCCTCCCATCCTCCGTGTTTCTCTGTCTCTGGTCCGTTGTTTCACATTCTGACCGTTTCTGCAAACAGGAAACTGGAAGTCCAGCTTCCTCGCTTCCTGCTGGAGCGGTCCTACTCTCTGAGAGACATCCTCCAGACCCTGGACATCACTCAGGTGTTTCAGGATGCTGATCTCAGCAGCATGGGCGGAGCTACAGGGTCCAATCTGTCTCAGGTAATGGAGAAAACCCAGCAGATGGTAAACCTGTCCTCCACGGTTTTAGACGAGCCGTGCTCAAAGAAACCTGAATCATCAACAAGCTTTCTATTTCATTCAGTTAATCAGCAGCTAGAGACTCTGAATTAAAACCCTTTAAACCAGATAGAAAACCTTTAGATCTGGTCTCGTTCTGTAAGAGTCCACGTTGCTCCATAACATCCAGGATTGTTCTGTAGGGCCGCGTCCCATTCCACGACGTCCTTGGCTGTTCTGGTGGTTTTGTTCTGTTTATTTCATGTTATCTGTATCTAATTCCTTTGCTGAAGGTTTTTATAATTTGTTCTTCATAAAAACTTGATTCATTTGTAGATCTGCATCTCCTGTCAATCCTCAGGTTTATCACATATCTGCCCTCTTCGTGGATGAGAGCAGTGATGACAGCAGCTCAGGAGGCGGGGCCACCGTGTTCTCCTCACCTCAGCCGCGGCTCACCTTCAACAGACCCTTCATCTTCATCATCTACCAGCAGTCCACTGGCAGCCTCCTCTTCATGGGCCGAGTAACGAACCCTATGGAGAAATGAAGCCCCGCCCTCCTCGTTACTCCCACCCCCACCCACCTGTTGCATCATCACACCTTTAGAAGCAGGTTCTAGCGTTGCTTACCGTAGTTTTTGGACTATACGTCTTACTTTTGTTGATTGTTTGGCCGATCCTGCGACTTATATATCAATTTTAAATGGTCCAACATGAACCAAGAAGCAGTAAACATTACTGTCTATAGCCACAAGAGGGCGCTCTAGGCATGTGAAAACTTTATCCTGCTCCTGTACCAGTTAAAAATTAATTGAAACATTAAGTCATAGACAACAAAGACTGAACACATGTTTGTATGTTGTTTCGCTGCTTCAGTCTGCATTCACACAGCGGAGCATTGTGTGGTGCAACCAGAAGAACCCGGACAGAACCGGCTATTGGGCCGTCCCTGAAGCTAACAACAGCTAGCGCTAGCTTACAGCTCTGTTGTCCCATTGGGTTATTATAATGTCACTGATGCTCTGAGCTTTATTGCTCTGAAACATCCGTGTCGTACTGTTAGCTTAGCACGTAGCACCGTAACGTTCACGGTCTGATTTCACATTTCAGCGTAACAGGCTGTTACGCTGAAATGTGCCGGCAGGAACCTTACTGGTCGGAGCTGGTAGCTTGTTATGCTAATTTACTCCATTCATCCACCCACATATGTTCCAGGTGATTGTGGATGCAGCTGTGTAATTGAAGAAGTCGGCGTACCAGATTAAATGTCAGTTTTTAATCATGGATTGTGTGAAATAAATGTCTAAATAAAAGCGATTTATAGTCCGGTGCGACTTATATATGCTTTTTTTTCCTGTTGATGCATGTTTTGACTGATGCAACTTATATTCCGGAATGATTTATAGTCAGAAAAAACCAGTACCGTCTGTCTGTAGTGTTAAACATGAGGTGGGAGACACCTAACAGGGCCACAGGAGACATCTGAGGGGTCGAGATTTAAACAGAAATGAATCCAGATTGCTTGTCTGGCTTCTGGCTACATTCCTCTGATAACAACAGCCATTATCATGTCCTTTATTATAACAATATTGCACTTCATAACAGAACTGAGTTCATACTGTCTATTAGCATCTTGTCTGCATCATATTGCTTTTGTGCTGTAATCCTGCATGATATTAACAAGCTACTGACTGGTATCATCCTGCATGTTAGTGGGTTACGTTAGCGTCGTGTTGTTAGCCTCCTCTGATCTACCTGCTGAATGTTCCTTCAGGAGGAAGGATTCATCTCCATCAAATCAGAGCTTGTTTTGGGTTTCTGTGATAATTTTGCTCGGGGGACTCATTCAGCACACAATGTTTTACCTCATATGTTTGTTTTCTCAGTGACATTAAAGGCCGTGTCTATTGCCTTCGTAAACTAATGCTGGTTTTAAATTAAAATATGATCAGCTGTGATGCCTGGAGTCTTCATTTTTCACTCTTGCAGCTTTTTTCTGTTCCTTTAAATCACTTCTTATGCAAATATAAAACCTGACTTTAGCATATAAAACTATTTATGATTTTAGTCTAGTTTTGTGGAGCAGCCAGTTAATTTTCAATGCAGAATAAAAAATATTCAAAATAATTAGAGCGGCTTTAGATCTACAATAATTTCTATTCAACCAAGAGGTTTGTTTCGGACAGGAAGTGAGGCGGGCATCTCAGACGACAGCAAGAGGAGATTGATTTCAAACACAATTGTTTCTCATTTTTAATGCACTAAAATTGCTTTTTTAATTATTTATCCCCTTTGCAATAATCAGTCAAAAAGCCTTTATTACTATACAGAAATGGACCCTTTTTCTAACGACTGAGCCGCTTCTTCCAGGTCTCCTCTGGTATTCTCATCATTTAAATGTCTGAGGCTGGATGCCCTCCTTGCCATCACCCTAATCTTTAGCTCCCTGCACAGATTCTCTGCCGAGTCGCTCCAAAACCAAATGACTTCCAGTCAGAAGAAACGCACTGACATTAAAAGTTAACTTGGACCTAAATCTGTTGGTGTGTGAATACTCCACGTCCGTCACTGTTCAGGGTGTGAAGCACATGACATCCACCTTTGACCGTTACTTCTGTGTGCTTCACTGATGTCCACAAAGTGTTCATAAATACAAAGCCTTGCAAAAGTTTTCACGTCTCCTTGCAGCCACAAACTTCAGTGGATTCTATCGGGATTTTCCAGAACCGTGAACTGGATGGAAAATAATTGAGGGTTTCCAACGTTATTACAACAAGAAATCTGAAAAGTGTGGCGTGCCCAAATAAAACGCAGCTATACTTATTTGAATCAGAGTCCAACTGCAGCTGTTCTTGTCCTGGCCTCAGAGGAGCTGCAGAGATCCGCAGCTCGGGTAGAAGAATCATGGACTCCACCAAGATGGTCCTTGTTGGAGAGGGGCAGGAAGACCTGTTAGCAGTTTGATGCAATGTATGTAGGAGACACCGCACACCTGTGGAAGAAGGTGATCTGATCAGAGGAGACCAGGACTGAACTGTTCTAGCTGTGTGGAAAACACCTTGAGAGGAGAAAAACTAGCACTACAGATCACCCTGAACACACCATCCCCACTCACCACCATGGTGGTGGCAGCAGCATGGTCTGGGACAAGGAAACATAAATCCATCTGAAAATCTACAGAAAGACTTTAACATTATGGTTCACAGATGTTCTCCATCCAGTCTGACCGAGCTTGAGATGTTTTACGAAGAAGAATGGAGAAAAAGGTCCAGATCTGGTGGAGACAAACTCCTAAAGACCTGCAGCTATAGGAGGTTTAACGGAGAACTGACTCATTGGGACGGAATAAAAATGCACACCACACTTTTCAGATTTATACCAGTCAAAAGTTTGAAAAGCATGGTTTCCTTCAGCTTCACAGTCCTGCACTTTTTATTGATCTGTCGCAAAAGATCCTAATAAAACAATCAGAAGTTCGTTGGCTGGATTGTGACTGATGGTGAGAAAAGGTGAACGACTGTAAGGAGCTGTAACGATCACTCAGAACGAGTGGAGGATAACACGATCACATCCTTCATGACAGGTGGAGCGCTACAATGCAGTTCAGCGTGGATCCGATTCTTTAGATCAGTGGTTCGGTTCTCAGAGATCCGGTTCCTGCTGATCCAAAATACCTCAGTAGAGCCAACTGGGCTCATCAGACATTATCCAGAACCACAACATCTCCAGAGACTGAGTCCCACGGTTTGGACTGAGCAGCCTTCATCTAGCTGCTCCTCTTTCTCACTCATAATAAAAACTGTTTAAATTGGAGAGAAGAATTCAATGAACGCTGTTTTCATTCAGTTTTTTTTATTTTAAAATAATTTTTAAGTTCCATCTGTTCATGTTCCACTCATCTTTGGTTGCCCACTGTGGTCGTTGTCCAATAAGATCACGGTAACAACCTGAAGGTGAGGTTTACTGAACCAATCAGATGAAGTGATGAGACGGTTAGAATACACAGTGCTCAGTAGGTTCAGTTAGCTTCAGAGTCCACTGCCGCGTTGCATTCTGGGTGTCGTCCTGAAACTGCTCCCAGGCAGCTGATTGGCTGATGGCCTGATGTAGGAGGGTGACATCATCATCTTCATTCTCGCTCTGACTGGAAAGAGCTGGACTTCCTGTTCCTGTAGAGGGAAAATAGATCAGGATGTAGACTAAACCACAGACAAACCAGAACAATAAGGACTAACCGGGTCAGGAAGTAGACTAGACCATAGCTAAATCAGAACAACGTCTAACAGGGTGAGGAAGTAGACTAGACCATAGCTAAACCAGAATGATAAGGACTAACCAGGTCAGGAAATACACTGTACCCTAGACAAACCTGAAGGATAATGAAGAACCTGTTCAGGAAGTAGACTGAACCACAACTAAACCAGAACACTTTCGACCGACTAGGTCAGGAAATAGACTGGACCGTAGATAAACCGGAACAATAAAGCGTAATCAGATTAGATATTACAATAGACCCAAACTACACCAGAACAATGTCTAACCAGATCAGGAAGTAGACGGGACCATAGCTAAACCAGAACAATGTCTAACCGGGTCAGGAAGTAGACAAGACCAGAGCTAAACCAGAACAACGTCTAACAAGGTCAGGAAGTAGACGGGACCAGAGCTAAACCAGAACAACGTCTAACCGGGTCAGGAAGTAGACGGGACCATAGCTAAACCAGAACAACGTCTAACAGGGTCAGGGAGTAGACTGGACCAGAACTAAACCAGAACAACGTCTAACAGGGTCAGGAAGTAGACTGGACCATAGCTAAACCAGAACAACGTCTAACAGGGTCAGGAAGTAGACGGGACCAGAACTAAACCAGAACAACGTCTAACAGGGTCAGGAAGTAGACGGGACCATAGCTAAACCAGAACAACGTCTAACCGGGTCAGGAAGTAGACGGGACCATAGCTAAACCAGAACAACGTCTAACAGGGTCAGGGAGTAGACTGGACCAGAACTAAACCAGAACAATGTCTAACAGGGTCAGGGAGTAGACTGGACCAGAACTAAACCAGAACAATGTCTAACCAGATCAGGAAGTAGACAGGGCCATAGCTAAACCAGAACAACGTCTAACCCGGTCAGGAAGTAGACGGGACCATAGCTAAACCAGAACAACGTCTAACAGGGTCAGGGAGTAGACTGGACCAGAACTAAACCAGAACAATGTCTAACCAGATCAGGAAGTAGACAGGGCCATAGCTAAACCAGAACAACGTCTAACCCGGTCAGGAAGTAGACGGGACCATAGCTAAACCAGAACAACGTCTAACAGGGTCAGGAAGTAGACGGGACCAGAGCTAAACCAGAACAACGTCTAACCCGGTCAGGAAGTAGACGGGACCAGAGCTAAACCAGAACAACGTCTAACAGGGTCAGGAAGTAGACTGGACCATAGCTAAACCAGAACAATAAGGATTTACTGGGTCAGGAAGTAGACGGGGCCATAGCTAAACCAGAACAACGTCTAACCAGGTCAGGAAGTAGACGGGACCATAGCTAAACCAGAACAATAAGGACTAACCGGGTCAGGAAGTAGACGGGACCATAGCTAAACCAGAACAACGTCTTACAGGGTCAGGAAGTAGACGGGACCATAGCTAAACCAGAACAACGTCTAACAGGGTCAGGAAGTAGACGGGACCATAGCTAATCCAGAACAACGTCTAACCGGGTCAGGAAGTAGACGGGACCAGAGCTAAACCAGAACAACGTCTAACCCGGTCAGGAAGTAGACTGGACCATAGCTAAACCAGAAAAATAAGGATTTACTGGGTCAGGAAGTAGACGGGGCCATAGCTAAACCAGAACAACGTCTAACCAGGTCAGGAAGTAGACGGGACCATAGCTAAACCAGAACAATAAGGACTAACCGGGTCAGGAAGTAGACGGGGCCATAGCTAAACCAGAACAACGTCTAACCAGGTCAGGAAGTAGACGGGACCATAGCTAAACCAGAACAATAAGGACTAACAGGGTCAGGAAGTAGACGGGACCATAGCTAATCCAGAACAACGTCTAACCGGGTCAGGAAGTAGACGGGACCATAGCTAAACCAGAACAATAAGGACTAACCGGGTCAGGAAGTAGACGGGACCATAGCTAAACCAGAACAACGTCTAACCGGGTTAGGAAGTAGACGGGACCATAGCTAAACCAGAACAACGTCTAACCGGGTCAGGAAGTAGACAGGACCGTAGCTAACTCAGAGCAGCCACTGACATCAGTAAGGGGGTTTGTGCCGCGGTGACTAGCTGCAGTGGTGGTCCATATTTATGCAGTAATGAACACAGCATCGTCCATCCCGGCCCAGAAGGACCGGAATGAAGGAAAGCTGAAGAATTGTCTGAATTATCGGGGGACAACGAGGAATGGTTGCTTAGTTCAGGCAGACCTCCTGACCCAATCTAAGCGGTCTTTAAGGTCTTTTGTGAAACCCGGCCAGTCTCATCATAGGTCAGAACTCACATGGACAGCTTCCTGGACTGACTGTCCTTCATCCCACAGCCACGCTCCATCGTCTTACTGCGCTGACCCAAGGTACTGGTTCTGTGATCCCTGTGCTCCAAGGTGCTGGTTCTGTGCTCTCTCTCCTCCAGGGAACTGGTTCTCTGCTCCATCATGTTGTTCCTGTGGTCTCTGGTAGCGGACCTGTGGTCCAGTGTGCTGCTTCTGTGGTCTCTCTGCTCCAGCATACTAGCCTGGTCCAGGAGGCTGGTAGTTTTGCTTCGGATCAGAACTGGCATGGAAGAGGTGGACTGGGTTGTCAAGGTGAAGTGGGCGGTCCTTAGTGAGTCATCTGTAGGAAACAGGAAGTGATGTAAGCACAGAAATAATCACACGGGGAGTCCAGGTGATTCCAAGGTGAGCAGCTACCTCTAGTGGACTTCCCAAGGCCCGAAGAACTGCTGAGGTCTTTGACCTTCCTGAAACCCAGAAAAAAACATGTTAACCAGGATCATCAGATTAAGAGAACCAGAACAAGAACCTTCCTTCAGGTAAACGTTCTTATAACTGGAACGGTCCGTAATGTGAGCACAAACCAGAACACTGATCAGTAATAACCCGTTCTTTACGTTCTCTACAAAAATGTCTCATATCATTTTACTGCTGGTGAAAAGACATAAACACGGACACTGACGGGGTTTCAAGTCCCGACTTGAAACGTTGTGTCGTCCTTCAAACTAATCATCTCACGGCAAAGTTTCCAGCATGATTGGGTTTGAGAGGAAGATCAGACAAGCACCAGGTGAGAACACCTGTTGGACTCTTACAGAGGTCTGTCTGAGTTAGCGGGTTTGGACGATGTCGGCTGGCTGCTGAGGGACCGACTCCGAGACAGTTTAGCCTTCCTCGTCTCTTTACCTAGACACAAAGAAGACCCATCATCATCATCATCATCATCATCATCATCACATCATCATCATCATCATCATCATCACCACTGTCAGTCACGGTTAGTTTAAACACGTCATCGTCTCACCGGAGGTTGAGCTTCCTGTTGACGAGGACACAGACATGGACTTCGTGGAGGACAGACTGGTCTTGCTGTCCCTTCCTGTCAGAGAAAAGTCTTCATCAGAGTCGAGTTTCAAACATCTGCTGGAGATTCTGTTAGCAGAGGAAGCTTCTGCTCACGTTTTCTTTCCATGTGTTTGTCAGAGTTAAGCTTTCCGTCGCTCTGCTGCCGCTCCAGCTGTTCCTGACAACACAACGAATGTCCATAAAACCGTCAGATACACACAGACGGTCAGCTTCAGACTCACCATCTCCAGCAGCAGCATCTCCTCCTTCTCCTTCTTCTGGTCCAGCAGGTCCCACTCGTGTCTCTTATGAAACTGTGAACAAACACATGGCGTTAAGGTGAGGAACAGCCGGCGTGTTCTCAGCTCAGGTGTTTGAGAACCGGCTCCTTACAGGCTCAGACAGATCCAGTTTGTCCAGCTCCAACACTGTCTGGAAGGTATGATGGACAGCAGGTGAGTTCCACACATCAGGAGCTCAAACACCTGAACGGTTCCCGGTCCTGACTGCTCTCATTTCAGGCTTACCTTGCGGATCATGGCCACAACATCTTTGTCCTTCTCTCGACAGAGAAACTTCTGGACGCAGAAATCGAGTTTCTGCAGCAGCAGTTTGTCCGCTGGCAGGCGGAGGGACGAACGTAACCGAGGCAACAGCTGACAGAGCTTATACCTGGAAGCACAGGTGAGCATCAGGAGGTGGACAGGTAGACAACGGCAGCAGATAGGAGAGCACTGATCTACCTGACATTGGCGACAGGGTCGTGGACTAGTTCCAGCGCTGGGATCAGGAAGTGTTTGTTGAAATACTTTCTAGAGAAAATCTCTGTGGCGATTTCACAAACATCGAGGAACCTCAGACGGTTCCAGTAGCTGCGACCTTGAGCAAGATCTTAGAACAGAAACAGTCCGTTTGACCACACACACCACTGGGTTTTAGTTAGACAGGGTTCTGTTGCTGTTCTGCAAAGAACCGGTAAAATCAGCAGAGTTCTCAGACACGCTCTGACCTTGGATCAGTCGCTCCATCATCTCCTGACGCTGCTCCTGCTTACGGTTGTAGCGCAGGAACGTGCAGAAGGTTCGAGACGCTTCCTTCTGCACCGGCAACACTTTCTACAGCCAGGAGGAAGCAGAGCAGAGTCACCTGTCTGTCACCTGACTCACCTGTGGGACCGTGTGCGTCGCACAGTGCTGACATTAGTGGTGAGGATCATGAAGATCCGGGCAGAGAACGTCTGGTGCAGCAGTTCTCCGGGCAGCAGCCTAGACAGGCAGCTGTAGCGGTGCAGCAGCTTCTCATGCAGCCTCCAGCGCAGAGATGATCCGACCTTCTGCTCAGCTGACAGCAGCGCAGACAACAGCTCCTGGAGCTGAGGAGAACCACAGAGGAACCAAAAGACAGGAACCCAGGACCAGAGCAGTGACACCATGCAGGGAAACGGGAGAATGTTGTCAGGGGAAAGGAGAACCTGTTATCAGGAACCACAAGAAGAATCTGCGCAGCACTGAATGGCTAAAGCAAAAGCAGGTCTCACCTTGTTGTCTACCATTAGATTGTCTCCTCTGGACAGAACCACCTCCAGAGTTTCATCTAGGTGGTTCATCAGCGCATCCAGAACCTCAACAGCAACAGAAAGCAGCAGTTGAGGAACACACAGGTAACAACAGCAGCTGGTGTGGAACAGCGGCCGTTCTGGAGACGCTCTCACCTCCAGTGAATTGTCCTGGAGCAGCAGCAGAAGCTCTTTGTGGACCACATGGACATTAGAGCCGAGCATCTTCACCACCTGACAGAAAAAGCAGAGCGGTGAGCAGGAATGACCGCAGACAGACAGAGGACGGCGGATTCTCACCTGGTGGAAGCCGGCTGCTACACTTCTGCGGACGCTGACCTCTGGGTCGCTACAAAGACCCGAGAAAGATGGGTAGAGATCGGACAGGAAGTGGGCGGGGTCCACAAATGCCAGCATGGCCTGGAGAGAGAAAACAATGAATAACCCTGACATTCTTTAACTGTGGCGGCGCTAAATAAGCCTTAGAATGGGGCATTGACAAGGAACCTTCAGGTTTTGTACTTTAAGTACTAAAGGACCAGGGTCTATAATTATTAACGTGTCAAATAAGCCAGAGAGGCTGTGAGAGGACGTTTATCAAAGAACCGTGAATGTGGGAGTACCAAGGAGCCCTGGGGATCTGAGGGTATACGAGTACCGGCAGGTTGTAGCAGCAGTTACAGCGGATCAACGTGGACTCGCCAACATCCATCTGATTCTCGTCAGCTGGCAGTCCGGCCATGCACAGAACCTGAAACTTCTGCAGCAGGAGCCGCTTTTGCTCGTCTGACAGGGAACCTGAAAATCAGAGAGTCACAATCAGGCCTGGTAAAAAACAACCTTCAGGCACGGCTCTCACCAATCACGTCATGAGTGGTACCGGGCCTACTGTGCCAAAGTTAAAGTTCAGGACTATACCCGGTCCAGTTCTGTGAAACGGTCCTCTGGGCTCAGCTTTATCTGAGTTAAACCTGAAAACATGCCTGTGCACATTCTCAGTTATACGGGTCGTCACAACAAACGGGCTTAAATCAGAGGCACCAGGACTGAAGTGTGAGCCACCAGAACCGACAGACTCCTCTACAGCTGACCAAACATTTAACCCTAAGCACTGATAAAAAGTCCGGTGTAGGTACCAGATTGGCTCTGGCGCTAACCGATGACGTCATCATACGGCAACTCAACTAAAAAAACACGACATTATGGCCGCGGTCTCCATTTGTTACAAATCAATTTTATTTTGTTAATTTACGGTTATTTTCCTGTAAATTAGTCGAGGCATGAAAACTTTTAACATCATTTTGGAATACTTGTGTGGTAGTCTGACAATTTAATCGGTAATTTTGCAGGATCAAAGTTACAACCTTAGAGAAATTTAATTCCTCCAATTTTTTTTTAAGTTGTGAAGGGAAACTAAACCATAAACTCATTTCATTTTTAATAAAAGTCAGCAGCCAAATTTAATTTTATCACGGCATTCATCACTTTAAAACCAATAACGTTCATTCCTCCTTTTTGTACTGATGTTGTTCTTTCTGATTACATGTTTTTTTTATTATTCCAGATGAAATTGTGATGAATTTGATTATTTTTTTATTCCAGTATTTGGTACATTTAGGATATATGCTGGATAAATTAGTCTGGCTAGTCCTTCCATTTTTGTTAACAATATTCTTCCAAACATTGAGCCAATTGTCAAATATTTGTTGATTTTTTATTTTTTTTATTTTTTTGTAAAATGGCTTGAATATTTGTTCAAGCTTTTGAGAAAAAAAAAACTGCTAAAATAACTTAATAAAATTGATTCGTTACAAATGCAGACTGCAGGCTCTATGTAGTTTGTTTGAGTGGCGTTGCCATAATGTGACGTCATCAGGAGGCGCAGGGACCACGGAGAATGTTTTCGTAAAATTGTACGTTTACAAACTGCAATCCTGCTCTGGAATAAAACCTACACCCCGCTATAATTACTTTAGTAAGTTGTCCAGACCAATTACAATATTTTGCGTAATTGAGCAAACGTTAAACCGACCATGTATAGTGATGTCATCAGAAGGCGCAGGACCCGAGTCCATCTGGTACCTACAGCGGTTGCCTCCAGTTTGGGCCTGTTTGCTGTTAAACCTGAAAACTCTTTGCTGTCTTGTAACCGTGTCGTCTAACCTGCCAGTCCACTGCAGAGCTTCCCAAACTGGAACGACAGCGACACCATGACACCTTCGTCCACCTGTGACGAGGCATCGCACGCTGACATCACCAGAGGAACCAGCAGGTGAAGCCGGTCATCTGAACAAGAGGACAGGTTTTATCCTGAGAGCCAGCAGTGAGCGCGTTGCTTCGCTGGGTTTAGGTCTGGACTCACCGCCGTCCATCATCTCCATCAGGCTGATGATGCTGTCAAAGGCGGCCAGCCGAACGCTGCCCTCCTCATCCCCCGCCAGCTCCAGCATCTCAGGAAGGAGCTCGCTTCTGGTGTCGTCCACCCTGAGGAACAAACACGACCTGCTGGGTCAGTACAGCAGAACTTTAGGGAACATCGCTGATGGTGAGGGACTTACCCAATGGCTCTGGCCATGCTCTCCAGCTGATGGCACATGCAGACTCGGACTTCTGGTTCCACATCCCGACACAGAGAGCGGGCCAATGGCAGCAGCTCCTTTTTCACTCTGATAGACAGAACAACATTTAGCAGGTGAGAACATTCATCCCAACCCTGGGGTTCTGCGTTATGCTCCGCTCACATGAGGGAATCGAACTTGCAGGAAGCTCTTCCTAAGATGCGACAGGCAGCCAGACGGGCCTGAAGAGAGTGAGACAGCTGACTCTGATAGAGGAGAGGGTTCAGCACCTGGGAACATAAAATCACACCAGTCTGGATCGAAAAAGTCAAATTTCCATCTCACTTTGATTTTTCATGTCGATATCCACCCATTCCTACATTTAAAACTGTGACACACTCCAAACCACTGAGCTATATAACACACTGGAGTGCTGATTTGCTGAAAAACTGAAGTCACTGGCCGCCATCTTGCTACTCCCTACTCTCACAGAATCCCATAGGATTTGGTTTTCTGGCTGTGTGAAAATATTTCACAGGTAATTCTACAGTCAGTGGATGTACTAACACTATCAACTACTAGGAAATTATGTGCTGAAATATTTTACATGTTATTCATATTAAATATATATATATATGTATATGTAAGTATGTGTATATGTATATATGTATATATATATGTATACATGTAAATATATGTTTTTGTATATTGTTATTTATATATTTATAAATGTTATATATATATATATATATATATATATATATATATATATATATATATATATATATATATATATATATATATATATATTTAAATAAATAAAATGCTAAATATTTCAGGACGTGACTTTCTCATTACTTGATAGTTTTAGAACATAACATAAAAGTATATGGCATTTGACATTTTAAAAGTCTTAAGCCCCCCCCCCCCCTGAATATGAGAAAATCCTCGTTATTCGATGCTGTAGCGCACATATTCCCTAGTTACTGGAGGGAAATAGGGAGTACCAATATGGCGGCTGGCGGCTTCACAGCGACTCGTTCTAACAGCGGCTATTAGCACTCCAGTGGATTATATAGCTCAGGGCTCCAAACAGGGACAGTGTAGAACAAGGATATTTAAATTAAATATGGAGCTAGACTGGTTGGTGTCCTCAATGCTGGAATGCTCTTCCAGTGCAAAGAGAGGCAACAGAAAGGCTAAAAGGAAGAGAAACTAAATGTTGTTTTTGGAACATGTTGCAGTGGGAAATGAAGCATTAGATGGTAGTTCTAACCTTATTATTTTAGATTAAAGGTAGATGTGGAGAACGATGGGTTCAGAGAAGGATTTACACAGAGAATGACCCTAAAATTCATGTTATTAATAAGAGTCCCCCCTTTAGGGTGTTTGGATCAGAGGTTAAGAGGTACACCTGGTCTGGTTTACCTGAGTGTTGATCAGACACTGACCTCCTGTTTGATGGTCTCTTTGGGCAGAGCATTGATGGCCGACAGCAGAGTCTCCAGCCAGGCGCTGCTCACCACTACCAACAGGAGAGCAACAACAGGTGATCCACCAGATCAGAATACGTCAGAGTCATCAGCATATCATCACCAACCTGCCCACGGTTCTGATTTACAGGCTCCGCTAAACCAGGTAAGTGAAAGGCAGTGAGTGCTGCAGGGCTCAGGTGGGGATTACCTGCATCTCTGTGGTTCAGGTGAAGCAGCACCGTCTTCAGGATGGAGTAGGTGTGTGTGTGGATCAGGATGATGTCATCCTGCAGGATGGTTAAAAATGAGGTTGCTGCAGCAAGCTGGATCTCAGCACCGGCGCCATTCAACACGTCCTGGCTCACACAGGTGGGACAGGTAAATTGCAGTCAAGCCTTCCTTGAAATCATGTGCATATCCGGTCCTTTTACAGATTTAACTCACCCGAACTTTTGGTACAACGCGACGAAAAGTCTCAGCCGGGTTCTGACGGACGAGACTCGGCAGGTTGCTGATGACGCTGGCTCTCTGGACCTCCTGACCCATGCTGAGGAGACAGAGGAGAAGGGAGGAGAACCTTTCCCAATCAAAAAGGCTGGAACTGAAACACCTGAGGGGCTGATTAGAGCACACCTGGACCTTTTGGTTCGGTTCTGGCTTAACGTTCTAGGTGCAGAACCCCTTTGAACTCCTTAGTCCATGTCCAGTAAGTTCTGTTTGTGAATCAGTTCAGTGAACTAGTTCAGATCTTCAGGGACTGGAGCGGTGATTAGCTCCAGAGTCTAATTAGCTGCAGAGTTTACTGGGTCAAAGAAAAAGGGACGGGAGGAGAGCGTCAGAATATAACGTAAAACAACCTGACAGCTGGAGCAGCATTCGTACCCAGAGCTCTGATCCTATAACCTGACTCAAGCCAGCTCAGGTTACTGATCCAGGACTACCTCTGTAAAAATGATGAATGGCCGGTACCGGTCAGCGCTGTAGTAAGTCTGACCACGCCAAAGCGCCTCATTCAGACACACAGTCACACGCTGCTGGTGCCACCGGCCCCCAGACCACCGCCAGGTTAACCTGCTAGGTGGTCTAACACCTTAATGTGGTCTTACACCATGTTTATGCTTCACTAACAGGCAGCTGGTCTTCTGTCCATCCATCCACCTGTCTGCCCCCCCTGTGAGGCAGCCAACCGCTGCTCCACCGTTTAGCTCAGAGGTCACTTTCTAAACCCTTCATCAGGTAGAGACAGGTGTGTCATCGTTTGAACCTCCAGAGATGTTCTGGCTCTCTGCTGTTAGAACGCTGCTGCCTAGCGGTGGCTGCAGCTACCTGCATCTCAGCAGCCAATCAGCAACCAGGGCTGTCTCTGGATCTATGCAGGTTTCCACCCCGCAGCCTCTGCAGACACACCTGATCATGTGGCCCCGCCCTCACCTGAGCAGGTATACGGCTCTCTCCACGTCGTTCAGGTCTTCATCCACAGTCAGCTGATCGATCTCCTCAGCGGTCTGAAAAAAAACACACAATGGGAAGTTTGTGAGGCTGAGACCGCGGCCCTGTCGCTAAAGCAGAGGCAAACATCCAGCACTGGTCACCTTCTGATGTACTGGTTAGTTATTGGTTAGTTAGTTATTGGTTAGTTAGTTAGTTATTAGTTAGTTATTGGTTAGTTAGTGATCAGATAAACCTGCAGTCACAGAATCAAACCCGGTTTAGGCTCTACATGTCCTCATGTCTGTCCCTTTGTGTCCTCATATCTTTATTTCTTCCTGTCTTCATGTCATTCTACTTTCATGCCTTCATCTGGTTTTTGTCTTCACATTTTCTCGTGTTCTTGCTGCTTCACTAGTGTCTTCATGGCCTCATGTTCTATGTTCTCCTCTCCATGTTCTCAGCTTTCTCTTTCCATTCTCGTGTCTTCGTCCCCTTTGTCTCTTTGACTCCAGGCTTAACTCATTCCATCGTGTCCTCCTGTCTCATTCTCTCTCATATTCCACTCTGACCTGTGTCTCCTGCAGTTTTTCTCTTCTTGAATTCGGTAAATTAAAATAAAAACGTGGAATCTGCCTTCCTGCAGCCTCATCGGATCATCCCTGGTGGACTGGTCCTTCTGCGGCTCTTTGGACACCTGATGGCGCGGCAGGCGGATGGAGTCCTGGTTCTGCTGACTCAATGCAGAGAGGAGATCCTGGAGACGGTCCGTGTGTCCGTCCGAGCCTCTGCGCTCTCAGACGGACCGACAAACTGCGTCACTCTGCGCACATCGCGGGTTTCCCTCCGCTTCCTGCAGCTTCACCAGCATGTTCCTCCACCACCTCCTCCACCAGCAGCTTGGTCATGCCTCACACATGTGGACGGCTCCTCCGTCATGTGTCAGCACACGCTCTCCATCACACCTACCTTCAGGCTCCTGCGGATCGGCCGCTCGATGAAGGCCAGCTCCTGCAGCTCCTGCAGCTCCTCCGGCGGCCCGCACGGCGGTCCGGGCGGGCTCAGAGTCATCCTGCCGGGCAACATCTGCTCACCGGAACCGGCCCAGTTGCTCTCTGGGTGTTAGTGGGAGAGCAGTCGGTGGAGCTCAGCACCATCCATCCCTGACGAGAGGATGGGGGCGGACACGGAGGAGGAGGAGGAGGAGGAGGAGGGGGGGATGTCTCTCCGCGTTTCCAAGGAGATCCCGTCCGAGGCGGAGCCGACGTCACTCAGCTTCCGTTTCAGAAACCTTCAGCCGATCCCAAACGCTGCAGCAAAAGTTCTGATGGTTATAAAAATCAGAGATCACCATTCCTTCATGACTTCCTGTTAAATTCAGAATATAATTAAAATTCTCCTCCTCTCAGAGTCAGAGTGTCTTTATTTTTTACTCTGGGTTACTCTGCACGCCTCCATAACCTCACTGAGATGACAGATATATAAATCATTTTAAGAAGCACTAACTCGTTAAAAAGCACATCTATAACATCACTAACATTAACAACTGTAAGTTAGACAACACAATAAAAAGTTAAGTTACTCTGCCATGTTCTCTTAACTAACCTGCATTGTTTGTTGTTATTTCAGCTTTTAACTTTTTGTTCTCTGTCATTTTTCTCTTCATAGAAGGTACACCTGGTCTGGCGTTCTGTTAGCTGTGACATCATCAGGGGAGGCAGATCATCCTCTATTACCATCTACCATAGAAAGTACTCCTGGGTCAATGTGAGCTTCTGAGCTTTCTGTGTCTCTGCTCTGTCTTCTCTAACATAGAAAGTACTCCTGGGTCAATGTGAGCTTCTGTGCTTTCTGTGTCTCTGCTCTGTCTTCTCTAACATAGAAAGTACTCCTGGGTCAATGTGAGCTTCTGTGCTTTCTGTGTCTCTGCTCTGTCTTCTCTAACATAGAAAGTACTCCTGGGTCAATGTGAGCTTCTGAGCTTTCTGTGTCTCTGCTCTGTCTTCTCTAACATAGAAAGTACTCCTGGGTCAATGTGAGCTTCTGTGCTTTCTGTGTCTCTGCTCTGTCTTCTCTAACATAGAAAGTACTCCTGGGTCAATGTGAGCTTCTGTGCTTTCTGTGTCTCTGCTCTGTCTTCTCTGCCATAGAAAGTACTCCTGGGTCAATGTGAGCTTCTGTGCTTTCTGTGTCTCTGCTCTGTCTTCTCTAACATAGAAAGTACTCCTGGGTCAATGTGAGCTTCTGTGCTTTCTGTGTCTCTGCTCTGTCTTCTCTGCCATAGAAAGTACTCCTGGGTCAATGTGAGCTTCTGAGCTTTCTGTGTCTCTGCTCTGTCTTCTCTAACATAGAAAGTACTCCTGGGTCAATGTGAGCTTCTGTGCTTTCTGTGTCTCTGCTCTGTCTTCTCTAACATAGAAAGTACTCCTGGGTCAATGTGAGCTTCTGTGCTTTCTGTGTCTCTGCTCTGTCTTCTCTGCCATAGAAAGTACTCCTGGGTCAATGTGAGCTTCTGTGCTTTCTGTGTCTCTGCTCTGTCTTCTCTAACATAGAAAGTACTCCTGGGTCAATGTGAGCTTCTGTGCTTTCTGTGTCTCTGCTCTGTCTTCTCTAAGCCCCAGTGGGTGGAGGCAGATGAGCGTTCACACTGAGCCTGGTTCTGGTTCTGCTGGAGGTTCTCCTCCCTGTTAAAGGGGAGTTTTCCTCTCCACTGTCGCTTCATGCATGCTCAGTATGAGGGATTGCTGCAAAGCCATCAACAATGCAGACGACTGTCCACTGTGGCTCTACGCTCTTTCAGGAGGAGTGAATGCTGCTTGGAGAGACTTGATGCAACCTGCTGGGTTTCCTTAGAGAGGAAACTTTCTCACCAACCTGGAGGATCTGATGGAAGCTGGCTTTGGAGAGAGGCTTCAGATGATGTGATGTTAATTGGAGCTATAGAAATAAAAGTGAATTTAATTGAATTGAACTAGAGAAAAACTGAAAGAACCCATAAAAACATAATACGCTCGTCCAACCTCTAAATACATTATGGAAGGAATAAACTGTCATGATTTGAGTTTGGTTATGGTTTATGTTTGTTATTTAATTACTTCACTCTCCTGCTTTAAGTTCAGTTTCTGTTTCAGGTTCTGTCTTAGTTTTGGTTTATGTCATAGTTTGGGTTTTGATTTTGTTTATGTTAATTCTCTTGGCCTGCTCAGATCACTTCTCTGTATCCAGCCTGTAATAATCAGTCAACTCAGTTCACCTGCCAGCTACCTGCCAGCTCACCTCTTAGTCACGCCCCTTCTCCAGTCACCATCCAATCAGCTTCAGTTTTACTTCCAGTCACTTCCCTTCCTCTGATTAGCTCCACCCATTCCGGTAATTAGTTTCCCTCCATTCACCTGCTCCCTCCCCTATACCTGCCTCTGTCTCCTGCAGTCTGCCAGATCAATTTGAGCCTTTAGGTGAGTCTTATCCAGCGTTCTTTTCTGATAGTCCTGTGAATATTGACCCAATCTGAGCCAACCTGATCCCTGAACCTGTTCTTCCTGCCCTGTCTGACTGCTTCTCGTTTTGCCGACCTAATTCTGCCTTTGGATTATCTGAGCTTGCATGATCCCTGCCTGTATTGCTGCCTGTTTTGGCCTGTCATTCTGACCACTTAGTTCTGCCTGTATCGTCAAAATGCTTTATTAAACCCTCTGGATCATACCTCCTACTTGTCTGGCTTGAATACTGGGTCTATCTGTCCCCGTTCATGCCAGATTGATCTGGCCCAAAATCAGACCCATTGCCAGACAAATTTTATATATATATATATATATATATATATATATATATATATATATATATATATATATATATATATATATATATATATATATATATATATATATAAAGCCTGCACTGGGATTCAGATTATAATGGACACTTGGGCATTTTTTGGAGCGAAGGATGACGCAGGACATTTACCTGAGGTCGTCTTGGGAGCTTCTGTCAAGGCTCAGAACAAAAGGACCCAGTATTCAAGACGGACAAACAGTTTATTGGGAATATAACTGAGTGGACGGCGCCTGTGTTCTCAGTGGGTGGAGACAACAGGTTAGTGACCCCGTCTGTCAGGATGTGATTTAACACGGCGTACGGGCCACTAACCTGGCCTTTATGTCCAGTCCTTGTGAAGCGATGGTCGGGGGACGGGTGGAGGTCAAAACCGTGTAGCCAATCAGGATCAGGAAAATCCAAAGGGGTTGAGCAAGAGCCGATGTTGGGAACGTAGTTGATGGTCGGAAACAGGAGGTCAGAGAGCCGATGAGGTACCAAGGGATAATCCAGAGCGAAGTCGGGTCACAGTTCAGAGATCGGTACGGGTAAACAGAGATCAAGCAGGACATCAGGGCGGGCGTCTAGAAACAGGCAAACTTAATAGGAAGGAACAGGTAATAAGAATACAGAAACGCTGGGATAAGACAATCGCAAGGATGAAATAAACTGGCACTGCTGTCTGGTCTGGAGGGTGAATATATATTGTCGAATGCAGGTGGAACAGGTGAGCGGTAATGAGAACAGGGCGGAGTAAAAACAGGTGTGAAATGGGTGAACAGACTAGGCAACAGTACCAAAATCATGACACAAACTGCTTAATGAGGAATTATCTGGGTAGCTTTGCATGCTGCTTGACATGTTCATCTTGTATTCTGTGTTCATGAATAATTAACTGATGACAGAACTGAATGCTCGTACCGGTTACAGAGAATAATAAAGCCCTTAATAATCAAGCTCCATCATATTTCAGAGCTCTGATTACCCCGTATGTTCCTAACAGAGCACTTCGCTCTCAGACTGCAGGTCTGCTGGTGGTTCCTAGAGTCTCTAAAAGTAGAATGGGAGGCAGATCCTTTAGCTATCAGGCTCCTCTCCTGTGGAACCAACTCCCAGTTTTGGTCCGTGAGGCAGACACCCCGTCTACTTTTAAGTCTAATCTTAAAACTTTCCTTTGTGACAAAGCTTCTAGTGAGAGTGGCTCATGTTACCCTGAGCTACCTCTGTAGTTATGCAGCTATAGATCCTTTAGCTATCAGGCTCCTCTCCTGAAATGAAGCTCCTGGGACGTTACAATCCTCCAAAATGGTATTGCGCTTGTTGCCATTCTAGTTTTGCATTGTTCTTGTCCCACCATCAGGGACACTGGGACTGTCTCTAGGTAAATGTGACGTCATTTAAGGAATGTCCCATACTACGGCTCCCCCTGTGGACCAACGTGGGTATTACACGTTTTTCAGTGAGGTTTGGCGAGGACATTGGAGAGAATCATCAGGACTGATCTTCCCTCCATCCATGATGCTGCTGGCAGACGCTGCCTGACCAAGGCTCAGCCAGTCATCACAGACCCCCCCCCCCCTCCCCGCTGCTCTCCCGGCTATTGCACTAAATGGATCATCTGCACCATCATGTCGTCCGTTCTTTGCTACAGATAAGTTGCTGTATTTTTGGTCCTACACAGAACTTTTCTTTACATATAAAATTTCTATTTTGGTTTGCTGCTATATTCCTGACAAAGGACACAAAGTTAGTAATATATATATATATTTATTTATTTTGTACTTTTGATTCTTTTACATTGCACACTTACATTTATAATTTTCTCTTTTGTCTTCTGTTTTTACCCAGAGCAATGAAATTTCACTGAAGTGTACATTGTGAATGCGCAGCTGAATGACAATAAAGTCTAAGTGTCTTACCTATTTGTTACTCCCCTGTAAGTAATTTGCCTGCCTATAACATGTACCTGTCTGTAACACACCTGTGAGTAATTAATTCAATTTTATTTCTATAGCTCCAATCCACCTCACACATCATCAAGGTTCTTTCCAAAGTCAGCCTCCATCAGATCCTCCAGGTTGGTGAGAAAGTTTCCTCTCTAAGGAAACCCAGCAGGTTGCATCAAGTCTCTCCAAGCAGCATTCACTCCTCCTGAAAGAGCGTAGAGCCACAGTGGACAGTCGTCTGCATTGTTGATGGCTTTGCAGCAATCCCTCATACTGAGCATGCATGAAGCGACAGTGGAGAGGAAAACTCCCCTTTAACAGGGAGGAGAACCTCCAGCAGAACCAGAACCACAGTGGAAAATAATAGACCCTGATGTCCTCCAGCAGCCTAAGCCTATAGCAGCATCACTACAGAGGTAGCTCAGGGTAACATGAGCCACTCTGACTAGAAATATTCAAATAAAAAATTATTAATAATTTGGAATTCCAACCAGAAATCATCCACAACAAATATATTTATATATATAAGTACACCAGGGGTTTGTGATGATTGCACTACTAGCACCTATTAATTAAAATGAATAATTAATCAAAATTTCAAGAAGGTTTTGGATGTTCTGACATGTGGTCGAATTTCGGAGTTGTCTAATCCTGGTAACTGTTAATAACTGCAATTTGCAATTAATATTTACTAACCAAATCACCACCCAGAGTCTTAACTGTTAACTCAAAAAGGGATAATTTGAGCACTAACCTCTGGGCAGCAAATCTCTCCTATATGACATAAAGGCCAAATAAGTATCTCTTCATCTATGAGAGTTTATTGAACCAAATCGCACTGATCCATTCAAAACTATTTGAGTCACAAACTCCTTGACTAACTCAAATCACACATACTGACTAATAACCTAAAAAAAAGTTAAATGCAAAACAATCAGTTAGGAAAAAGTGAAACGGTTGGACCAGCATTTTCAAACTTTTGTTCAAATCAAACAAGCAGTACATGTTTGCCTCATTAGTTATCAACCAGCAGCAGCAGTTTATCTGAAATAAAGAAATCTTTGTGGCAACTGGAAGTTTATGAGCAGAAATGGAACATTAATGGGATAATTCATGTTTATGACCAATGCTGGGGCAGCACCGGCAAAGAGGGAGGAGAAACCAGGTCGCGTTCACAGGTGTGTTTTAGCCTCTAGCGGCTACAGTTAGCCTCCCTGAACAAACAGTCATTCACCAGGACACCAGGCGGTAAACAGCAGGCGGTAAAATGGAGGACACAGACATGGACAGCTGTGCAGGCCCAGGATTCAGCTGGCAGCTGTTGGTACAGCCCAGGAAGGCAGCTGCAAAGCCTGCTGGGAAATGTAGTCACAAATGTTTCCATCTGCATAGATCCAACACCCCTGAGAGTAATTCACCTGACTATAACACGTACCTGTCTGTGATTCACCTGTTTGTAGCGCATGTATTTGTAACACTTGTTTTAACTCACCTGTATGTGGCTCACCTGTTTGTAATTTACCTGTCTGTATCTCACCTGTGAGTATGTCACCTGTCTGTATTTTAATATCTATAACTCATCTTTCTGTAACACACCTGTCTGTCTTTAACTCACCTGTGCATATCTCACCTGTCAATAACGTACCTGTCGTAGGTGAGCTCAGTTTTTTTGCTCTCAGAGCTGGTCGTTTTGTTCACCTATTTAAATGAAGGTCATCATGAGTCAGAGTTTTGTGAGTTTGATCTCCTGCCAGCAGAGTTCCAGTATCAGGGCTAAATTACTCTACAGCTGATGAAACGTCAGACTCGTTTAGTTTAAATGCAACTGCCCAGACCTGCTGCCTCGTCTCTGAAGCAGAACCAGAACCAGAACCAGACCCGGAAATACAGCATCCTGAGCGTCCCTTCTGACAGGTAGGACTAACTCTGTGTTTCAGAACCGTCACACTTTAGAGAAGGAATTGGACCAGACTGTCAGGGTTGGTTAAAGTTATGTTTCCTCTGATTATATCTTAATTTGTTTTAATTTCACCGTCAGACTGAAATAAAATAATTGATTGATTATTTTTAAATTGCTCTGATTTTACTCTGTTTAAAATATCAGGATGTAACATTTTCTGATTTTGAACATTTTGTCTGAGCGGGTTATGAAGCAGCAGAACAGCTGCAGGTGGTGAAAGAATAAAACTTTCTACAGATGCAGATTCTGTCTCATTAAATTTAATTGACTTCATTTCAGTTAAATAGCCCCGATTAACAACAAATAGGCACTTTATAAAAATAAAAAAAAGCTTTAAAATGTTTATGCATAAATACATGGATCGGCTCAACCCTGTCATGAAGACCGATTTATAGCATAATGTTGCATATAAAAAATGTTTTCTGTGGTTTTCTTTGTTTCCTTTCTGGGTTTCTGTGTAATTAGGCCACGGGGTTGAGGGGGGGGGGGGTGGTGCTGACTCTCCATCAGACAGTCAAAACAGTACTAGTCTATTTTTAGCTTTTTGAGTGTTTTTTTAAGGTCATGATTTAGTTGTTTATAATCTTTGCAGCCTCGGTTTGAGTTTCACCTGCCGGTTTCAGGCAGAAATCTGAGACGGAGACTTTCTGTGATATTTCTGTGCCTTTGTGTGTCAGCAGAGGCTCAGCAGCTCATCGTGTGAAAGTTTTGGCTCCAGCGTCGTGTAAAGAAACACGGGTGACCTTCGACGCCTCCACTCACCTCATACCAGCAGCTCCAGTTTGTCCTCCAGTGACCTGCTGCTGTTTGGCTGGACATTTGAAGGGGAACAGCTGTTGGCTCTGACATGGCCGACATTAACCTGGAAGACTACAGTGTCTACGATCACCTGACTGATGAAGAGCTGCTCCAGATCGCCGTGGAGAGAAGTCTCTGCGACATGCATCCCTTACCAGCCTCCGGTCCGAGGTCAGCCTCTCTGTCAACATCCGCAGATCCACCTCCAGAACCCAGACCCAGAAATCTGGATCCCCCACAGCTGCCTCCATCCCAGCCGCCTCAACCGGTCCACGTCCACAACTATGAACACCCGCCCCAGTTTCTCTACAAGGTCCTCAAGAGGTGAGCTCCCACAGATGGGTCAGAGTCCTCCTAAGCACACCCATGATGCACTGCAAGCGTTAAAGAGCAGCCAGTAAAAACAGGAAAACACAGGAAAAAGAAAATAATCACAGGGAAACATTTCATCAACAGTGGAAACACTGGAAAACTGCAAACAAGGGCTATAAATCCTACAAGACAGCTAATAAATACTGACAGTACCCGAGAAAAGCCAAGAAAAACACAAATAAACACATCTCAACACTGGGAAACAGTCAGTAAACATTAAAAAACAGCCGGTGAAAATTTTAAAACAGCCAGTGAACATCTAAAAACAGTCAGTAAACATCTAAAAACAGCCGGTGAATATTGTAAAACAGCCAGTAAACATTTAAAAACAGTCAGCAAACATTTAAAACAGTCAGTGAAAATCTAAAAAAAAAACAGCCAGTAAACATTTAAATGCAGTCAGTAAACATTTAAAACAGCCAATGAACATCTAAAAACAGTCAGCAAACAAGGACTATAAATCCTACAAGACAGCTGATAAATATTGACAGTACCCGAGAAAAGCCAAGAAAAACACAAATAAACACATCTTAAGACTGGGAAACAGTCGGTAAACATTTAAAACAGTCGGTGAAAATCTAAAAAACAGCAAGTAAACATTTAAAAACAAGCCAGTTAACATTTAAAAGCAGTCGGTAAACATTTAAAAGCAGTCAGTAAACATTTAAAAGCAGTCAGTAAACATTTAAAAGCAGTCAGTAAACATTTCATAACAGTCAGTAAACATTTCAAAACAGTGGGAAAATTTAAAAATCAGCCAGTTAACATTTAAAAACAGTCAGTAAACATTTAAAACAGTCAGTAAACATTTAAAACAGTCGGTGAATATTGTAAAACAGCCAGTAAACATTTAAAAACAGTGGACAAATTTAAAACAAGCCAGTTAACATTTAAAAGCAGTCAGTAAACATTTAAAAGCAGTCAGTAAACATTTCAAAACAGTGGGAAAATTTAAAAAGCAGTCAGTAAACATTTAAAAACAGCCTGTAAACATTTCAAAACAGCCTGTAAACATTTCAAAACAGCCTGTAAAAATTTCAAAACAGTCAGTAAACATTTCAAAACAGTGGGAACATTTAAAAATCAGCCAGTTAACATTTAAAAACAGTCAGTAAACATTTAAAAACATTGGGAAAATTAAAAACAGCCAGTGAACATTTAAAACGGTCAGTAAACATTTAAAACGGTCAGTAAACATTTAAAACAGTCAGTAAACATTTAAAACAGTCGGTGAATATTGTAAAACAGCCAGTAAACATTTAAAAACAGTGGGAAAATTTAAAAATCAGCCAGTTAACATTTAAAAGCAGTCAGTAAACATTTAAAAGCAGTCAGTAAACATTTCAAAACAGCCTGTAAACATTTCAAAACAGCCTGTAAAAATTTCAAAACAGTCAGTAAACATTTCAAAACAGTCAGTAAACATTTCAAAACAGTGGGAAATTTTAAAAAGCAGTCAGTAAACATTTAAAAACAGCCTGTAAACATTTCAAAACAGCCTGTAAACATTTCAAAACAGCCTGTAAAATTTTCAAAACAGTCAGTAAACATTTCAAAACAGTGGGAACATTTAAAAATCAGCCAGTTAACATTTAAAAACAGTCAGTAAACATTTAAAAACATTGGGAAAATTAAAAACAGTCAGTAAACATTTAAAACAGTCAGTAAACATTTAAAACAGTCGGTGAATATTGTAAAACAGCCAGTAAACATTTAAAAACAGTGGGAAAATTTAAAAATCAGCCAGTTAACATTTAAAAGCAGTCAGTAAACATTTAAAAGCAGTCAGTAAACATTTAAAAACAGTCAGTAAACATTTCAAAACAGTCAGTAAACATTTCAAAACAGTGGGAAAATTTAAAAAGCAATCAGTAAACATTTCAAAACAGCCTGTAAACATTTCAAAACAGCCTGTAAACAATTCAAAACAGCCTGTAAAATTTTCAAAACAGTCAGTAAAATTTTCAAAACAGTCAGTAAACATTTAAAAACATTGGGAAAATTAAAAACAGCCAGTGAACATTTAAAACAGTCAGTAAACATTTAAAACAGTCGGTGAATATTGTAAAACAGCCAGTAAACATTTAAAAACAGTGGGAAAATTTAAAAATCAGCCAGTTAACATTTAAAAGCAGTCAGTAAACATTTAAAAGCAGTCAGTAAACATTTCAAAACAGCCTGTAAACATTTCAAAACAGCCTGTAAACATTTCAAAACAGTCAGTAAACATTTCAAAACAGTGGGAACATTTAAAAATCAGCCAGTTAACATTTAAAAGCAGTCAGTTAACATTAAAAAACAGTAGGGGAAAATTTAAAAACAGCCAGTAAACATTTAAAAACAGCCAGTGAACATTTAAAAATAGTCTGTAACCATTTTAAAACGAGTCAATGAATATTTAAAATGAGTCAGTAAACACAGAAAAACAGCCAGTAATGTTTGTGTCTTATTCCATCCCAGAGATTTCAGTCCTCTGCAGACGATCATTATGGACGGAGACACTGAGGCTCTAACGGCTTTGGTTCAGAACCGGTCCAGCAGCCTGACTGAGCCCAGCAACGAAGGCTGGATCGCTCTTCATGAAGCCGCATATTATGGTCAGCTGCAGTGCGTCCGGATCCTGCTCAGAGGTTAGAGCTGCACATTTCCTCGTTTCTGGAGTTCACCATGTTTGTTCTGAAGTTGCTTTCATAAATGTTCTGAGAACTTTGATAGGTCCAAACACCATGGAAAGGGTTTCTGTAGAGCTCAGGCTTTATCACGCAAAGATCTGTTATACTTGCAGATGTGACAAAATAGACATTAATCACATGTTCAGTTTTTACATGAATATGATTAAAAATGTATTACTGCTCTATACTCACACAATCTATCAATCTATCTATCTATCTGTCTGTCTACCTGTCTGTCTGTCTGTCTGTCTACATGTCTGTCTAATTTACAGTTTAACATGTCAATATCCAGTTTGGTTAGTATTTGCAGACTGATTTATTTTTTTATTTTTTATTTTTGTTGTTGAAGAATATTTCAGCCATACACAGATGACGCTGTCTTTTTTCAGTTTGATAACATTCAGTGGGACAAAAAAGGACCTTAATTTCAGGTATGACAGAGGGAATAGTTATGGTACAGGTGTGAGAGTGGGAGGAGCTATGATTAAGGAATGAAATTGGGCAAAGGTTCAGGCATGACAGCAGGGGGAGCTATGGAACAAGTTTGACAGTGGGCGGAGCTATGGTTCAGGTGTGACAGTGGGCGGAGTTATCAATCAGGTGTGGCAGTGGGAGGAGTTATCAATCAGGCGTGGCAGTGGGCGGAGCTATGTTTCAGGTGTGACAGTGGGTGGAGTTATCGATCAGGCGTGGCAGTGGGCGGAGCTATGTTTCAGGTGTGACAGTGGGCGGAGCTATGTTTCAGGTGTGACAGTGGGCGGAGTTATCGATCAGGCGTGGTAGTGGGAGGAGTTATCGATCAGGCGTGGCAGTGGGCGGAGCTACGGTTCAGGTGTGACAGTGGGAGGAGTTATCGATCAGGTGTGACAGTGGGAGGAGTTATCGATCAGGTGTGACAGTGGGCGGAGCTATGTTTCAGGTGTGACAGTGGGTGGAGTTATCAATCAGGCGTGGCAGTGGGCGGAGTTATGTTTCAGGTGTGATAGTGGGCGGAGTTATCGATCAGGCGTGGCAGTGGGAGGAGTTATCGATCAGGCGTGGCAGTGGCCGGAGCTACGGTTCAGGTGTGACAGTGGGAGGAGTTATCGATCAGGCGTGGCAGTAGGAGGAGTTACGGTTCAGGCGTGGCAGTGGGCGGAGTTACGGTTCAGGTGTGACAGTGGGTGGAGTTATCGATCAGGCAGAGTGGGCAGAGCTGTGGTTCAGGTGTGACAGTGGGCGGAGCTGTGGTTCAGGTGTGACAGTGGGCGGAGTTATCAATCAGGCGTGGCAGTGGGCGGAGCTATGTTTCAGGCGTGGCAGTGGGCGGAGCTATGTTTCAGGCGTGGCAGTGTGCAGAGTTATTGATCAGGCGTGGCAGTGAGAGGAGTTATCGATCAGGCGTGGCAGTGAGAGGAGTTATCCATCAGGTGTGGCAGTGGGCTGAGCTATGTTTCAGGTGGGGCAGTGGGCGGGGTTATGGATCAGGCATGGCAGTGGGCGGAGCTGTGGTTCAGGTGTGTGATGTCCTAACCCTTTCTGACCTCTGACCTCAGCTGACCCCAGTTCAGTAAACAGGTGTACCTTGAAGAATGAAACTGCTCTGCTACTCGCCGCCTCTCAAGGAAATGCTTCCTGTGTCGATTTTCTTCTGAGGCACGGAGCCAACGTGAACACGGCCAACAAGGCCCAGGAGACTCCACTGTTCACAGGTGACCTCTGACATCACAACGACATCACAGTGACATCATTTAAAGAGGCAGAACACCTGGCTGCATTCTCTCTAACTCTTGTTTCTGTTCTTCAGCCTGTGAACATCCAAACGAAGAGGTCGTGGAGCTGCTTCTCAGGTATGGAGCCCAGGTGAATCTCGCCTGCTCTCAGGGGGAAAGTCCTCTCCATGAAGCATGCAGACACGGGTGTTTGAGACTCTGCAGGATGTTACTGGATGCTGGAGCAAGCATGAAGGCCAAGAACATCTACCACATCCAGCCGCTGTTCAGGGCTGCACAGAACGGCCACGGAGAGTCCCTGCAGCTGCTCATTGAGAGAGGTCAGTCCTGCAGAGAAGCTCAGGTGTGCTGGCTGCCTCCAGGAGCTCAGCGCCTCCATGTTTTCCAGGTGCAGACGTGAACGGACAGGCGGGAGATGGAGCCTCGCCGCTGTACGAAGCCTGTAAGAACGGCCACGTCTCAGCGGTGCAGGCGCTGCTGGCCCTGAAAGCTGACGTCAACCGAGCCACCAACGCCGGCCTGCTACCCCTTCATGTAGCCGTGAAAAACAACCACAAACGGTCCTAACCGGCTCACGCTTTTCCTGCATGTTGTGATGTGGCGGTCTGCATGAAAGCGCGTAAAACCAAGACTCTCAAACATCTGAGGTGGGGCATGAGGACAACCTGCTGCAGGTCAGTTGTTGACCTCTGTTTGAGGCGGATCTGTTTAAGGAGGAAGCAGCGGGAGGAGTTTCCTCTCGTCTTGATGTAGACGCACCGCTGTAGATGCACTGGAGTCGCTCATCCATCGCTGGATCAGACTCCTCCTCTGGGATTGAAACCACTCTCTTTGTTTCCAGAATCGTATCCTTGCTGATCCCGCTCACCAGCAGGGTCAGGATCCAGAACTGCGGCATCAGCCCCCTGCACATCGCCGCCGAGACGAACCGGGGGCAAATCCTGGAGCTGCTGATCGAGTCGGGCTTCAACGTCAACGCCGAGCTGTCGGACGAGCGGGCCAAGATGTACGAGGACCGGCGCAGCACCGCTCTCTACTTCTGCGTCTCCAACGGGAACCTGCAAGCTGCTGAGATGCTGCTGGAAGCCGGAGCCAACCCCAACCTGGACGTCTTCAACCCGCTGCTGATCGCCGTGCGGCTCGGCTGGATGGACATGGCCGAGCTGCTGGTGCGGTACGGCGCCGACGTCAACGCTCGGATGTTCACACAGCCGTCCGCCTTCCCCTCCACCATCCTGCTCGGCATGGAGTCTCCTCCCATTCTCAAGCTGCTGCTGGACAACGGCTGCGACCCCAGCCTCTGCTTCCAGTGCTCCTACGGCCTCAAACCACATCCGGCCGTCACGCCGACACGCCGTCCCACCGAGGAGCTGCAGGTCAACCGGATCCCCCAACCACGCTGCATCCAGGTGAGCTCCAAACCCTGAGGTGGACTTTAAGGTGCACACTGCTGCCAGAGGTCAGTCCATCGGTCCTCTCAGACTTCAGTAACGTCCTTTTCTCAGTCGGGTTCAATGAGACGTCAGATTAGCACTTCAGACACTGATGTTGGACAAGAAGGCGTGGCTCACAGTTTTTGCTCTAATTGTTCCAAAAAGGAGTTTTCTGCTAGCCTTGTGAGACCATCCTGATCTCGCGAGCTTTCAAGGTTTCACTCGCAGATCAGTCTGGCTACTTTCCGTTAAAGAAAATTTGGAGCCGTTCACCAAACGAACGTCCAATCAGCGTTGGCTTTGAGGCGGGTTGAGGTGTGACGCAACGGGAAGCGCGACAGTTCAGTCTAAAGAACATGGCGGCTTCAGCCGATGAAACTAGCGTTAGCGTGGCTATGGAGCAAGTTTTATCGGAATTACAGAGTATTTCTTCACTGAAAGAAGAGCAAAACGCTGCTCTGGAGGCTTTTCTCAGAGGAAAAGATGTTTTTGCTCTTCTCCTGACTGGTTTCAGCAGGAGCTTGTGGTTGTGTTTTCGTCGTCGCTGTTAGTACGTCATATGCTTCGTTGATCTGATTGGTTTATATTGAGGTCAGGACTCTGTGCAGGTCAGTCAGTCTACATGGACCGCGCTCTGAGCCCTGAATGGCTGGAGGATCCGGGTCACTCGGCCTGCAGCGTAGGCCCAGCAGTAACATCAGGGATGTTCTGTGTGTGTTCCAGTACTGCGAGGTCATCTCCAGCTCGCATCTCTGCCAGATATCCGGTCCCATCATCTCCATGCTGCTGGACTACGTCGGCCACGTCAGTCTCTGTTCTCGGCTCCTGGAGATCCTGGACAGTCGCAGCGACTGGGCGTCTATCAAGCTGAAAGCTGGTAGGATGAACCATCGTCTACGTCGTCTCATGCATTTTAGTACTCTCACCTATTAGAACGTGTTAAACCCAGACCTAGACACACCCAGGGTCACACAAACTTCAGTAGAACATCCTAGATCAATGAGTTTAGCTGTTCTGTCAGAAGACCCTCAGAGCCTGTCAGTCATTGCTCAGGGCTGCGTTTCTCTCTTCCTCAGTTCCTCCTCATCCTCTGATGCAGCTCTGCAGACTGAAGATCCGATGTCTGCTCGGAGTGCAGAGACTCAAACTGATCCACACTCTGCCGCTTCCTGTCCGGCTCATCCGCTTCCTGTGTTACGACCTAAAGTGTCCTCTCACCTGAGGGGAGCCGAAGACACACCTGTCCCTGACATCACGCTTGCACTTGGCTTAATCCCGTTTGGGAGAAAAATGTAACGTAAAAACAGCCGCCACGGGACAATTTTAGGGAATATGGAGTCTGAGAATAACCAGAACCGGTTCTGGGTTTATCCAGCCAGAACCTGCAGATGAACACAGAGGATTTCAGTCACTTCCTGTTTCTCTGGTCTCTGGAGCTCAGGATGGCGTCTCACAGCCTGACTGTTCGGTTCTGCTGGGAAGGAGAACATGCAGAACTTTCAATGAAAGCATGAGATTTAAAGTTTCTCTTAAAAGTAAGTGCACCGCTCACATTTTTGTAAACATTCTAACTTTTCATGGGACGACACTGAAGGTGACATTTGATGCGATGTACAGCAGTCACCGTTCAGCTGCCCCCTTAAAATAACCCTCACAGTCATTAATGTCTAAACCACTGGCAATAATGTGAGTACATCCCACAGAAAGAATGTCCCCCCCCCCCCCCATGTCATGTAACTGGTTAGTAAGGCAAGTTTATTTTTATATCACATTTCAGTACAAAGACAACACAAAGTGGGTTACATGATTAAAACATAGGAGAAGAAAAGCAGAATAAAATCAAGTTGGAATAAAATTTGGAAAAATTGTAGCAAAATAAAATGGAAACTAAAAAAATATTATAAACAGTTGGACTACAAACTTAAACTAATGATGTTTCAGTAAAACAGTTTAACTAGAACAGTTAAAATCCTAAATAAATGTGTTTTTAACCTTAATTTAAAGGAACTTTTCAAGTTTTCTGGGAGTTTGTTCCAGATCAGTGGAGCATAGGAACTAAATGCTGCTTCTCCATGTCTGGTTCTGGTTCTGGTTCTGCAGAACCCTAACCCTCAGAACCGGGTCCATGTTCTCTATGTTCTTAGTCTTAGTGGAAGGACTTCAGAACCGGGTCCATGTTCTCTATGATCAGTTCTACTAAAGATCAGTCCTTTAATCCTGGAAATGTTCTCCAGGTTCTAGAAGGTCCACTTTGTCTTCAGATGGAGGTTCAGGTGTGAGTCCATCACTACTCCCAGGTTTCAGGCCTGATCAGTGGTTCCTAGCTGAAGCAGCTGAAGCAGCTGAAGCTGTGAGCTAACTCTGGATCTCTCCTCTATTGGTCCAGAAATTATTCCTTCAGTTTAGTTTTTATTCAGTTAAAGAACATTTTGTCTCCTCCTGCATTGATTTCTTCTATTTCCTCAGAGGCTGAACTGGTTCATAGTCACCTGGTGACATGGTGATGTAGAGCTGAGTGTCGTCTGCATAGTGATGGTAGCTGATGATGTTTATGATCTGAGCTAGAGGAGCATGTAGATCTAGAACAGGAGGAACCCAGGATGGAACCTTGGAGAACCCCACATGTGATTTATGTCGTCTCTGATGTAAAGTTACCTGCTGACACTAAAAGTCCTTTAAGTAGGATTTAAACCAGTGGAGAGCTGCAGCAGAGAGGCCGACCCAGTTCTCCAGACGTTCTAACAGAACCGAGGCAGTTTTCAGGTGTTAAATTTGCTGCTATCGCTTTTACGTCTCCAGCTGGTCACTGGAAATTCAACATGGCTCCTCACCGCCATGTTGTCCCATGAAAAGAATTAGTTAAACGCTTACAAAAATGTGAGAAACTTTACTTAATATTTGCTGTGAATCCAAAAGACTGATGGATGAAATGGATTAAATGCACCGAGTAAGAAGAGCGTTCCAGACGAATGGACCAACAGCGCAGTCTGAGCTGCTGAGAGAACCGAACCCTGGACTCATTTGGACTTTGTGCACAAAAGGAATGAATGCTGGAGAAAAAAAAAACTCACTGTGGAGGAGGAATGTAAATGGTTCCTGATAACATCCATCCATTAATTCATCCATCCATCCATCCATCCATCCATCCATCCATCCATTCATCCATTAATTCATCCATCCATCCATTCATCAATCCATTCATCCACCCATTCATCCATCCATTAATTCATCATCCATCCATCCATCCATCCATCCATCCATCCATTCATCCATTCATCCATCCATTAATTCATTATCCATTCATCCACCCATTCATCCATCCATTAATTCATCATCCATCCATCCATCCATCCATTCATCCATCCATCCACCCATTCATCCATCCATTAATTCATCATCCGACCATTAATTCATCATCCATCCATTAATTCATCATCCGACCATTAATTCATCATCCGACCATTAATTCATCATCCGACCATTAATTCATCCATCCATCCATCCTGAAATTAGATTCTTTCCAACACTTATGACCTTGCTGACCTTGTGGGTTTTCTTATATTTTTCTTATGCTTATGAACTTTGTGTAGAATAGGTTTGTCGCCACGCTTCAGTTCTCATAGTAACTTTATTTATTAGTTCCCACTGTGGCTTTCGTTGATATCTTGTTTTTCTCCTGTCTTGGGTATAAAAGCAGGACTAGCTGTGTATGTTAGATAAACTCTGTGTGAAAGGGCAAAACGCTGTGATGGGATCATTGCTCTCATCTGGCAAGATCGATTAATAAACCTGACTGAATGATCGTTATCATAACATCGCTTGGACAATCTCATTTTTCCATGACACCATCCATCTTCTTCCAGGTTCTGGTTTCTGCTGTCTCTTTATGAATTTAGAGTATTTAGATTATATAGAGTATTTAGTGTAGTTTAGTGTAGTTTAGTATAGTTTACAGCCTTTTCAGATGAAAAACAACCAAGAACAGGAAGCCTGGGTCTGAAAAGTCTTATATGATGAGAAAATGTGTAGGAACCTTTCATTTCAAGGGGGAGTGGTGTCCTGGTGTTTAGATACCTTGGTCCTGGGTTCAACTCCCTACAGCAGTGCTCGTGGGCAACAGGTAGCCCCCAAGGACCACATCTCGTGTCTGTTTAAAAAACGAACACCACCCACAAGTGAGCTGCATCTAAAATAGTATTGTATCCCACTTGCATTTATATAGATTTAAAAAATGACAAAAGCATGAAAAATGATTGTTTTTACGTAACATTAAGGTGCAGCTCGCTGCTCCCTGAGGGACGGGTTAAATGCAGAGGACACGTTTCGTCAGAATGTTTTGTTGCAATGACAATAAAGATTATTATTATTATTATTATTATTATTATTATTATTATTATTATTATATTGTGCATCAGAACACTCGTGGTTCTAAGATAATCTTTCAATGATTGCACTAAACCTTTAAAAGACAAAGGTGGCTCTGGAAGAGGTTGCAGTTTATGGAGATACACTAGAGGGCGCCAGAGAAACTTTGTTGTTGTTTTTGTTTGAATCTGAAGAAAAGATTTCAGCCTCTGAAGCAGAAGCCTCACAATTGTTTACATGTATTTATCTATAAAGCGTTTTACAAACCAAAAATCAAAATGTCGTACCGGCGAATGACAAACGAAATACAAAGTAAAGAAATACAATAATTTAAAAGCAATAAAATGCAAGTTTGACAATATAAGCAACTAAAATCATTACTAAAAGGCATAGAAGAAACAAGGACTGGTCGCACTCACTGGGTGAGTTCTCCCTTCGACTGAGCATCTCTGCTGGGGGCGTGGCTGAGCGGCCGCTGGCAGCACACCTGGACGCATTTCATCACCTGTTCTGCTGTGTAGGAGCTGCCAGCCAATCATCTCCCCCTGATGGTCAGCGCTGGAGGTAATCAGGCCAGCGGAGCTCCAGCTCTCCTAGCGCTACGTTGAGTTCCTACTGGATCAGAACTACCTCCGTGATTCTCACCTCTACGAAGGCTACCTCCTGGTTCTGTCCCAGGCGGACGTTCACACCGAACGCCAACAAGGCGAACAGAGCAGGTGATTCACACGTTGTCCCCACGTGAAGGCGCACTCAGGAGTTAATGTCCGGCGAAGCCAACGACCCGAATCAGGTGAATAGAGCAAAACTGCAAACAGTGCAGAGCAAAGTGAAATTTACCAATCGTTAACCAATCAGGGACAGAATCTGGACGTGACGTAGGCTGAAGGCGCGCTGAGGAGACGAAGCTTTCAGTCAAAATGGCAGACAGAGACAGATGGACAGGTGCTCAGCAGCGTAGTTTGTGTCCTGGAGGCTGATTCATCCCCGAAGCAGGACCAAAGGTCCTGGACCGGGTCCTGGACCGCGTCTGGACGGCTGGGTTCGTCATCCGGACGCAGTCCAGGAGCCGGCGGTGGAACTCGCAGAACCTGGTTTATCTCTGGAGGATCTGGTCGTTGTTGGGCAGCACCGGGTCCGTCGCTCCGTGAGATGAACAGACGAGGAACCGTCAGGCGAATAGATGCTCCTCCTGATGACGCAGGGAAGCCAGCTGAGCGAAGAGGCGCCGCGTTGTTTGTGAGAGGAATGAAACGTCAAGTGACCAACGGCAGGCGATCAATGGCAAACATGAGCCGTGTTGGCGTTTGGTGTGGCAAACCTTTACGGTCCCTGGATCGCTTCTGACTCCTCTGTTTCCTCCTGGAAGTTTCATCATCCATGGTCGTCCTTGCAGCCCTGGACTCCTCGCCTGTGCAGAACTTCTGCTGTCCTCTAGTTCAGTGTTGTAAATAAAACTACTCACCGTTTAGGTGAGTAGGTTCTGCATGTACTGTAAAACATGCTGATTTCTTCATTTGGTAATATTGTTTTACTTCAGCATCAATTCAGCAAAACGCTGAAGAAGCTGGCAGGCCTGGTGACGCTATGAGGGGAAAACTCTGAGTAAATCTGGGACTATAAGAAGAACAAACCTTAAACTGAACTTACTAGACGTGTCGGTGGAGAATAAACCTTCAGTCTGATGATACAGACGCTGGTTCTGGTGTCCATCCAGAGACTGGACTCCTAAAGATGAGTTTGACACCAGTTCCTCCTACAGAACTGTTCATTGACAGATTGCATGAATGTCATATTAAACCAGGCAGCCTGGTTAGTTGGTTGATGTTCCTCCTGTAGCCTGTTGGGGTTAAACTGCTTCCACTGTTGAAATGCATTCTGGGAATTCAACGAACCGGGCTGACGAGCTGCATCTAACCCAAACATCTGGCCCGGCTCAGCTGGTCCAGCCCAGCCCGTCTCTGCAGCTATGGCTCCAGACTCGTTTGTCCTCAGAGCCCCAAAGCAGTTGATGATCCAGTTCCCATCCTGGGTCAGAAGATCTTCCCGGCTTCTAAATTCCAGCTTTCCATCTCTAAAAGTGTAACAATGACTAAAGTAAAGGTCCTTCCTGCACCACAGGCACACGGTGTATCTCAGGTGGAAGAATAGTTTTCACATCAGTAACGAGTTCCCAGTCTGCCCTCTAGGTGCCACCGAAGGGCCAAGAAGTGTAGAAACACGCACGGGTCGGTCAGAAGGGCCGGACCTCTCCATCCTCTGTTAGCAGAGCGATGGTAGCACCTGAGCAGTCAAGCAGGTTCTGCCTCATCCGTCCTCATACCTTCAGAAAATGGATCTGGTTCTGTTGGAGGCAGCATTTGAAACCGAGACTGCAGTTCATAACCAGGATCCAGTTGGAATGAGCTAAATGTGAATCTGTACGATTCGTCCTTTGAAGCAGGTCAAGATGACATTTGCTGTGAATTGGGCCGACATGAGCAGACTGAACTGACCCGTTTGAGTGGTACCTAAAGGTCCTGGTCAGAGGTACCGGGTCCACACACGGCACAGCGGACCAAAGTACCAGAAAGCCAGAGATGCTGCAGACGTCACGGACGCACAAACTCTGCAGAGTAAATGTTAGAGCAAGAAAGCAACGCGAGCCAATCAGAAAACGGCTTTATTTAATAAACGTTGAAGTCCCGCCCACACCAAACCTTCAATCAATCAAACCTTTATTCATAAAGCACTTTGCACAGAACAGGAGACCAGAGGGATGTACCGGTCCAGTGCATTCAGAGGAACAAATGTCCAATAAAACCTCGTCAAATCTTTAGATGTCCTTACAGTCAGGGGACAACAGAACCGGTTCTGTCTCGTCGGGTCACTAGACGAGTCCCAGCAACATCTGAAGCAACAGGAGTTCTGACTTATTCTGGAAACTTGGTGGTGTGGAAGCTCTGTTAGATAAGGAGCTGCCTGAACACACGAACATTTAGAAACCAATATGACCTAAAATGTACAGACAACCAGAGCAAAGTCGACCAGAACCCTGCGGCCCGTTAGCAGCGTTCTGGACCCGCTGCAGACGTTGCAGAACAGGGTTGTGTAACTCTGTAACTCTGCATAAAGTCCCGTCTAGAGGCGATCAAAGCATGCAGCTCCCTCCAAGGCCGCTATAAGGTAGGGTTGGATGTTACTAATTAACCTCAGATGATTAAAGCCATGCGACAGACTGGCGACATGTCCAGGGTAAACTCCGCCTCTCGTCCATTAAAATGCAGGAGATACCAGCACCCCCCCCCCCCACCCACGCCCCCATGAGGGATAAAGCGAGTAAGAAAATCGATGGATGGATGATTAAAGTGAGACCGGACCACTGCTATGACCCGTTTCTCAAATTTAAAACTTATTAAGGAACCAAAGGACTAACAGCATCCCTGCATTTAGATGACGAGCCTGTTTTCCCGAAACAATCGTTTTAATTTAATGTAAGACGCCATTTAACCGGTTTACCAGATGCTGGAGTCCACTGGGTCAACGAGAAATCTGTTGATCATCTGGAAAACAACCTGTGGCCAATTTCCTTAGAATCGCTGCCTGATTGTGGATGTGTGGAGGTGAGGCCAGGTGTGTGGAGCAGGTGTGTGGAGCAGGTGAGTGGAGGTGAGGCCAGGTGTGTGGAGCAGGTGTATTTGCTAATTTGTCTCCTGGAAGTGTGAGAAGTGTGAAACCTCTCAGCACTCGGCGGCCCAGAGCAGGAAGTGGGAGGAGCCTAGGCTCCCTGAGGCCGCAGCGCCGTACCAGATTAGCCACAGGCCCGGCGTAGCGGCAGGTAGAAACAGTCCGCAGGGCGCAGAACCACCAGACCCAACCCTGCACATCCCCATGGCGGGCCGGGCCCAGAACCCCTCAGCCAGTAGCCGGGTGTCTGCAGAGCCCCCAGCAGGAGAACCACCAGGAGCCACTGTGACCAGTGGGTGGAGTATGCATGTTGTAGTCGTAAGGTTGTGGCTCACAGTTCAAGCTGCTCCTCAGCAAGGCACCCAACCGGTCTGGTTACGGGTAAAGGACTGAGTGGACGTGACCCCCCCCCCCCCCCCCCCCCCCCCCAAAAATGCTGAGTGTGCACCAGCGATCTGCAGCGGACCAACACTGAGGGCACAGCGCCATCCCTGCAGCCCACAGATTCCCCGGAACACCCCCAGAGCCACGGGCCGCCAGCCAGGAACCCACCACACCGTGACACGGCCCAGACAGCACCACACCGGGGGGGGGGGGGGTGCGTTCCCTGGCAAGAACCAGCACCCTGACCATATCCTCCCCCCCCCCCCACAGCTAGAGACCCGCTGCTGATCAACAACAACAACACAGGTGAGCTCCTGCAGGGCGACCGGCCTCCAGGTGGGACCAGAACCTAAAACCATCGGGTTGGAGATGTTTGGCATTTTGTTCTGGAATGAACTGCGGTTCCTTTTTGAGGCTTTTCATTGGCTCTCTGACCATCATGTGATTATTTGGTCCAAACGGATCAGGACGGCTGTTCTAACGTGACGACCGTTGAATAGATGTAGTCAGAACACTGAGGTCCAAAGTGCAGCCTGAACAGAACCCCTCAGAACCTGGTTGTCCTGAATGTGGTTCTGGCCGTGACCAGGAGATGAACCTGCGTGTAAAATCCAGATTTATCTGCAGACATAGTCAGCTTGCCTGCAGCCTGAGTCACTGTGATTCAGCTGTTTCCACCCGACTCCTCCTGTAACTCTAGCCGGGGACGAGGTCAGCTATTCTCACTGCAGCTCCCCAGAATAACCCGGACCAAGCCCCTCCCCGGCCGCGGCGCCCCCACAGGGTCACGTCTGGATAAACAGCACAGCGAGGAAACGTTCTGGAATAAACTGTGGCGTTCTCTGGACAGGTGAGCAGCTCTTTGGCTTTTAATGCGGCTCACTGCTGACCCAGACGCCTGCAGGGAGCCTGAACTCCACCGTTTGCTTCTGACTGTCCTGCTTAACTTCTACAAAGTTCAGTTTTCAGTATTCTGCTCAGCTTCACCTCCAGGTTCAGTCAGGATGAAGGTTTTCAGACTTCCAGACTGCAGGAGATCTTAGAGGAACGTCCCTGAATGTGCGTGATGAACCTTTAACCCTGCAGTAAGTGCCACCTGTGCCTGCTCGTTTCAGACCGTTGGAGCCGTCATGGCGTCCGCCAGCGTCTCTCGCTCCGGCTCTGCAGGCAGCGCTCTGGCCTTTGAGGACTACTCGCTCTACAGTAACCTGAGCGATGATGAGGTGATGCAGCTGGCCATCGAGCGCAGCCTGACAGAAACGCACCGCAGCTCCTCCACAGACCACAGCGCCCCCGCTCCCTCCACCGCCACGCAGACTTCAAGTGTCCAGGACGACGAGCCGGACCCGTCGGCCACCAGCAGATACCCGCGGCGAGCCTCCAGCAGCCAGAATCAGGCTGCACCCCAGACGAGTGTTCACTACAGTTCCCCAAACCCTCCGACAGAGAAGCCTCCTGACCTGTAAGTAGCTCTGATCTTCTCTTCTTCTGCAGGCCGGAGCCAACTGCTGGCTGCAGGGAGCATCTAAAGCCCTGCGTACGTAGACATCCCACCCCGGTACACCTGAGGAGTTAGTGCCACACAGGTGGGGGGAGCAGGAAGCAGCTGCGGCGTGCAGGTGAACATCCGCGTCCTGAGTGGCTGTCTAGTCTTAACACTGAGGAAAAAGCAGCATTCAGACCCGAGGCGGCCTGAAAACGGCTCTGAGGAACCAGGAGACCTGCAGCCAGGTTCAGATTCAGCATCAGCTTCATTCCTCACCTCATCAGGCCGCTAACCTCCCAATAACACCCCCCCCCCCACCCCCCATACATGCAACCAGTCCTTTACACGGTTACTGTGAACATGGCACTAACTGGACTAGCTGCATCACATCCTGCGTCTACAGATACTTCAACCGTTCCTGATAAAATGTACAAATAAAATCTCTTCTTGGTTCGCTGCTGCATTCCTGACAAACACTGAGATTTATGTGTTTCTCTTTTGTCTTCTGTTCTGACTCGGAGCCTAGCAAGGAAACTTCTCATTGTGAAATTGCAGATGAATGACAATAGAGTCTGTCTCAGTAAATCTAGAGGCATTAAGATGCAGCGAGAGAAGCAGCGACCCCAGCTCAGGTCTGGACGAGTAAAATCATCAGAAGGTCGGAGCTAAACGAGCTCCTGGAGACGAATGAAAACCCGTCTGACGGAGAGTTCCATGCATGTCCGTTACTTTTCTCCCTGAGGACAAAGAGAAGATTCATTAAAAGACTACATAATCTAAAAAATGCATCACAGTTCTCAGTCAGGTTATAAAACACTGCATCATGTGAACACCTGCCAGTTTAAATGTAAATTACGTCTTTAATTTAATCTATTTGATGCCTGTAAACATCTCAGGTTGACCAAATGGAGATCTGAGCAGTTGGGGGACATCTCTGTGCTCTGATTGGTTGCTGAGAGTTGTCTCTGTGCTCTGATTGGCTGATTTTGACAGGAAGACCTTCGATGGAACGGTGAGTCGGTTCATGACGGGTTCTGGGAAGAGGATGGTGGCGTACTACAAAACCGACGGCAGTCTGGTCTACATCGCTCCAGAACCTGAAGAGTGAGTTCCCCTCAGCATGTGAAACCACCTGACCCAGGTGTGCTACCAAATGAGTAAGGTGTACAGGTGAGAAGCTGATGAGACAGCGGTAGCTTTCTTCAGTCCTGACGTCTGGACCTTCAGGATTAACTTCACGTCTGCAGGCCTTCCTGAACTCTGAGTCATTTGAAGCTTCAGGACCAGTGAACCAAACCCAAGACCTGCTGTGTTCCAGATGTTTGACCAGCACTGCAAAAATGAAACTAAAAATAAGTTGAATTTTCTTAAAATTAGTGTATTTGTCCTTGATTTGAGCAGGTAAATAAGATGATCTGCCAATGGAATAAGATTTTTGCACTTAAAATAGGAACAACTCTCCACCATCTTACTTCAAGTGCAATATATCTAATTATCGCATTTTAGGGGTCAAAATACTCATTCCATTGGCAGATCATCTTATTTACCTGCTCAAATCAAGGACAAATACACTAAATTCAAGAAAATCTGACTTATTTTTAGTTCCGTTTTTGCAGTGAGGAAGATGTTTGACCAGCGCTGAGGTTCTCCTGTCCCCACAGGGAGGAGGAGCCTCTGTTCCAGGCCATCAGGGAAGGCAACGCCAGCAAAGTGAAAGCCTTGGCCGTGTGTCCAGGAACCAACCTGATGCTGCCCAGTAAGCCGGGCTGGCTCGCCGTCCACCAAGCTGCGTGGTTCGGACAGGACTCCTGTCTGCGGATGCTGCTGGCAGGTAGCTCCACACCTGGACACGCCCACTCAGGCACGCCATGACGTCATAAAGAGCGGTGGTTTGTCTTGTGTTCAGCCCAGCCAGGGATGGTCAACAAGAGGACGTCCCGTGGCGAGACGCCGCTGCTGGTCGCCGTCAGCAGGGCGCAGCTGGGGTGCGTTCAAGTGCTGCTGGAAAACGGAGCTGACCCTGAACTGCCCAACTATGACAAGGAGACGCCGCTGTACAAAGGTAACGACTGTTTTAATGCTTGGAGAACGGTGATCCTCATCGTGTCCATGAGCAACATTTTGGTCTTTTCTATGCGTGGTTGTACCTCGCTATGCAGAAGAGATTATGAGATTATCTGTATCTAACTGATTGTACTTACCTACTTTGACACCTTCTTCTGACTTTTGACTATTGAGCCGATGGGACAAGTGAATTTCTCCACTGTGAGATCAATAAAGCTTATCTTATCTTATCTTATGGTCTGCAGCCTGATGGACACTTCTTCAGCTCGGTGTGAGAAACCTTCAATTCAATTCAATTCAATTCAATTTTATTTATATAGCTCCAAATCATGAAACATGTCATCTCAAGGCACTTTACAAAATCAAGTTCAATCATATTATACAGATTGGGTCAGATTATACAGATTGGTCAAAAATGTCCTATATAAGGAAACCAGTTGATTGCATCAAAGTCCCGACAAGCAGCATTCACTCCTGGGGAACCGTAGAGCCACAGGGAGAGTCATCTGCATTGTACATGGCTTTGCTGCAATCCCTCATACTGAGCAAGCATGAAGCGACAGTGGGAAGAAAAACTCCCCATTAACGGGAAGGAAAACCTCCGGCAGAACCGGGCTCAGTATGAACGGTCATCTGCCTCGACCGACTGGGGTTACAGAAGACAGAACAGAGACACAACAAGAGAGACTGATCTCTGGTTCCTCCAGGCTTCGTGGACAGACATGCCAGATCTGTCTCTCTCTTTTAAAATCCATCTGAAAATACCAGGATCTCTTTTTGTCTGCATTCAGAAACCAGTTTCAATGTCTGCAGAAGAGACAGAACTGCGTTAAAAAGCTCAGATTTTGGTTACAGAATAAAACGGGTGACCAAGCCCTGCGGTGCTCCTTCAGAGATCTGAAGAAAACAGGAAATGTTTGCAGAGGAACAGACGAGGATGCGTCCTGCAACAATTAGAGTTTCCCCTCATAAATTATTAAATCAAACGTTATTAAAGAACGATCCATTTCCTGCACAGGTTTGTCCTTGCAGGGTGACGTGGGGCTGGTTCTGGTTCTGGTTCTGGCCCGGACAGATCAGCAGTCCATTGCAGGGCTAACAGAAAAAAGCTGCAACAATCTGGGACAGACGTAGAGGAGGAGACCAATGCTTAGGTGTTGTGGTTCTGCAGAACTTCACAGAACCCGGTTCCACTTTCCTGGCCGAGGCCACCAGCGTTTATCTAAACTTCCCTCGTTAGGCAGTGGGCTCTAACGAGGTTTAGAAGGAGGGGGGAATGGGCCCACAGCATCACAGGTCCTCCACTGTGCTCAGGAGTGGCTGTGAGGAGCTTTCCCACAACTTCATCCTGCGTTTGTTGCTCATTCTGGTCAATAAAGATAAAATGATGTTTCAGTAATGATATAAATGGGTTTCTCTACTGACGGAAGTGGAGTTGTTGTTTTTATTGTCAGTGTGGCTCATGCTGCTGTATAAAGACTGAACTGCATCTCTGACAACAGGAAGTGAGACGATGTTTCCTGCAGAGCGTCTTCCTCTGGCTCTGCTTTGACTAAATAAAATGTTGTTCCCTGCAGCCTGTGAAAGGAGCAACGCTGCCATCGTGGCCACGCTGCTGAACCGCGGCGTGGCCGTGAACACCCACTGCATCATGGGCTGGACGCCCCTGCAGGAGTGCGTGGTCCAAAGCAACATGGAGATCTGTGAGATGCTGCTGAAGGCCGGAGCCAAGCTGAACCTGCGCAACATGTACGGCATCACGCCGCTGTTCACCGCCGCGCAGAACGGGCAGATGGCCGCGCTGCGCTTCCTCATCAAACACGGTACCGCAGCAGGTTCTGTCCTCCACAGCCATGCTGGGCCTCCGGGCTCAGCTGCCAGTCTGAACCTGCAGAAACAGATAAACCAGCAGCCAAAGAAGCACAAATCTGCTTTCTGCTCCTTCAGACCGGAGGTTCTGGCTCCTTCTGTTTTGTAGCTGAACGAGCATCCCTGGTCCAATAGGACCTCAGTGAGTCCAGTCGCATCTGAAACCGCCTGACTGACGGAGATCTACAGCTGCTGTAGCGTCACAACGAGAAAAATAACAGAATATATGAAAATATAAAGAAAGAAGCCTCAGTCAGAGGGCTTGTTCAGTCTGCTGTCTCTTCACCATCCAGAATCAATTTAACTGTGGAAATGTAAAACTAGGATGGTTTCAATCAGACCTAAAGAAGACTTTACGCCGTACGGCAGGCCGTTAGCAGATATAATCATCTGCATGAAGCCCGTCACTCAGGTGGTCTTCAGTGATGGGCCTGGTTCTGGATTCACCACATGTTCTCAGAGTGAATGTTTGCTTCACCAGGAGATCTTGACTCCCGACACGCCTCGTGTTCCTGCAGGCGCAGACGTCAACACTCAGGCTGACGATGGAGCCACGGCGCTGTACGAAGCCGCTAAAATGGGCCACGAGGAGGCGGTGCAGCTGCTGCTGTCTCAGAACGCCGACGCCAACAAGCCCGGCAAAACGGGACTGCTGCCGCTCCACATCGCCGCGCAGAGAGGAAGTGATGCGTGAGTACGCCTTTCACCGGATTCAAACCCGCAACCTCTTACAGGCAGGGGACAGAGGTGGTAAAAAAAAGCAAAAATGTTAAAACACAAGCTTCTAAAAACCTCAGATCTGACCCAGTTTATGGAAAAGGGGACATTAGACGGAACCGTTGTTTTTTTTTTTTATGATTCCTGTGTTTAATGTTGGATAATTTACTAAAAGTAAAGTGAAAGAAAGAATTTGTTGGAAAGGAAAGAGGCAAAACTTTAGATGACCTTATTGAACTAGAAGGTTACGCGACCGCAGTAAACTTGTTGTCTAATTTGAACTCTATTTTTAAGTTTTTTTGCAAGTTCCTGCCAGAAGGCTAATTGCAATTATCTGTCCAACTGACGAAAGGTTCCTCTGGTGAACCAGAACCATGATGGACCTTCTGTCTTGACCAAAGACTTAGGGCTTCTGGGGTCAGAACAGGTCCGATTGTTTGGGTCATAAGAACCCGTTAACCAGCAGAACAGCAGAACATAATTGAAGGTCTCCTCCTCAAAGCGCTGCTGTCAGGATCTTCCTGAACCTTTGTGCCTCTGCGGTTCTGTCATCCTCCCAGAATCGTCGCCATGTTGATCCCGGCCACCAGCAAGGCCCGGGTCCGGCGGACCGGCATCAGCCCGCTGCACCTGGCGGCGGACCGTAACCGTGACGACATCCTGGAGATGCTGATCGAGGCGGGCTTTGACGTCAACGCCCAGCTGTCCCCGGAGAGGATGAGGCTGTACGAGGACCGCCGCAGCACCGCCCTCTACTTCGCCGTCATCAACAACAACATGGAGGCCGTTCGCATGCTGCTGGACGCCGGCGCCGACCCAAACCTGGACATGTTCAGACCGCTGATGGTGGCGTCACGCGTGGGCCTCATTCAGATAGTCAAGCTGCTGGTGGAGCACGGCGCCGACATCAATGCAGACATCCCCACCCACCCCACCACCTTCCCCGCGGTCTACATGTTCTCCATGAAGTACCTGCCCCTCTTCAAGTACCTGCTGGACAACGGAGGCCACGCCCTCCCCTGCTTCGACTGCGTGTACGGCAGCCGGCCTCACCCGCCCATCAAGACCAGACGGTCCAACTGGGACGACGACTCGGAGCCGATTCTGGAGGAACCTCTGAGGAGAGGCGTTCAGGTGAGCTCACAGATTATAACGAGGTGATCACCTGAGAGGAGATGACACGTAACACACCTTTAGTTCAGGTGTAGGTGAAACCTGATTGATTGATTGATTGATTGACAGTTCTGTGAGATGATCTCAGCCCCCAGTATCTGCCGGTGGGCGGGGCCGATCATTGACGTCCTATTGGACTACGTTGGTCATGTGACTCTCTGCTCCAGACTGATGGAACACCTGGACAGTTACTCTGGGTGGAGCGCCATCAAGGAGAAAGCAGGTAACTGGTGAAGATTTCCTGATTGGTTGATCTGGAGAAGCCAGGAACTCCGAGGTTTCTAGATTATTTGTCATGTTACAGATTTTTTTAGTCGGTTTTCATGAAAAAGGTCCTCAGATGTCTGAGGTGTCTCTGCTGAAGCACACCTGATTCAGAAGATTGCAGTATTCCTGTAAGTCTGGTGTGCAGCAGCTGAGACCTGCAGGACAGGTTTTAGTCTCCATGTTAAAGTGATTTAGATCATTTAGACCAGCGGTCACCAACATGTGGCCCGCGGGCACCAAGTGGCCCCCAAGGACCTCATGTGTGGCCCACGACCAGCCGGCTTTCTGTTTAAAACACAATCCACCAATCAGCTGCATCTAAAACTACATTTTATTCCAATACTCTTCCTTTTTATTCACATTGGCATTTATATAGATTTAAAAATGACATTATCTACAACGAAGAATGAAAAATCTGTTTATTTTACTGATTCAGTTACCCAGAACCAGCAGCCTGTCATGGCGGCCGGGTTTCTGTTAGTCAACTAGAACCATTTTACTTCACTGTATGTGGATGATGTGATATTTTATCTATTCAGCCATTTTACAGCTGATTAATAAATTCGGGCAGTTTTCAGGATACTGTATCGGTGATGAAACATCCGTCATAGTCTTTCTGGATAAAGAAGAAAGAAAAAAAAAACATAACCTTTTTAAACATTCCATTTTTAAATGGAATGTTTTACTTATCTTGGAATTAAGATTACTTCCCAAATCAAATCAACTGCACAAGCAAATTATGGAACTTTGATGGAAGAGATACGAGAACTAGTTGAAAAGTGAGAATTAATTTAATTAAAATGTGTATTTTGGCATTTTTTTACCCATTTCAATCCCTCCCACTCACATTACCAATAAATCTGCTCAAATAAACTAATAGTCTGTCCTGCCGGTTTATTTAAAATAATAGCAACTCCGCCTTAGGCTTAAATTATTGAACCTTATGACAGGCCTGGTCTATAACGGCTGGTCTGCAGCGGTATTATTGGGTTTCTCCGCTTCGCTGTGCGATGTTTTACCTCGGTACACACTCTCCTCCTGCCTGGGTCGCTATTCAACAAACGGCAACCAAACTGCCCCTAAAATTAGATTTATAATAATCAGACCCAAGATTTAAAAAAGACTAACACATGCCTTTTTAAAACCCACTATTAATATACGGTTCCAGGCTTATAAACACAATGGTGGGCGAATAAGGAGGTACATTATTAATATTCAGTGATTTTTTAGGTTGAAAGGTTTTCCACCAGGCCATTTTTTAGGTACTTACAGCTTAAACATTTTATTTCAGCAAAAATGTCATGCCTGGAGGAGATTATGTTAAAGCATGAAAAGGGAAAAAAGCAGATCTTAATATTGTATAAAACACGTAATTTCAGAACGAGGGCCTGAAGCGTGGATAGAAAAGAGGATATTGAGGAAGAGGAGTGGGCTTCATCCTGTTTTAAAGCTCAAAGGCAGAAAATAAGCGTCAGACTTAGACTTAAATGGTTAACGAGGACATAACAGCTGTGAGACAAACAAACGGTCATTTATCTATTCTCTTTTTTGTGTTAATATTTTATTTTTATTATCTGGATACATGTGTGCTTTACACACACTTGTGTATTTTTTTTTTAGATGAATAAAGCTACCAGAGTTTGTGTGACACACGGTGATTGATGCGGCTCTCTCTTTGTTTCAGCTCCGCCGCGGCCGCTCATGCACCTCTGCAGGCTGCAGATTCTGCAGCGGGTCGGACGCAGAAAGCTGAAGAAGCTGCATCTTCCTGGAGCTCTGATGCGCTTCCTGACACACCAGGAGGTTCCTCTGGATGATGAAGGCTGACCGGCTGCACCGCCACACTGCTGACACATCTGCGAGCTACGCTGCAGATATTTCACCGTTTAGCTTCCGTAAAGATTTTCCTGCTTCCATGCAGCATGAGACTCTTTCAGGGTGAACCAGATCAGAACCAGATAATCAGAACCAACCCACCAACTGGACTGAAAAAGGAGGAGGAGGAGGAGGATGAAGGCCTGGTTTCCCTCAGACTCTCACATGGACTCTGATTGGTTGATATTAGCAATGATCTCACCGCCGTGTTTTTAGATATTAATTATTACCTGGTTGTTGTCATAGAAACTGAACAGATTATGTCATGTTTTGATGTCGTTAAACAGTTTTTACTGCAGCGGTCTGACACGTTAACGAGCAGCAGGCGCTGTGGAGGTCAGCGACCCTCCATTACCGCGGCGCCGCGTCAGACCAGAACCTGACGTCATAAAAACAAGATGGCGGCCTTAATGACTCCTCTCTGAGACGATCAACTCCTCAACCAATCACCTGCTCAGCTCCAGGCCAGAATGATGAGCGCGTTTGAACTTTGGATCGATAAATAAGAGAAATGATGTAATCTGTGATCTTCAGAACCAGGTGAACAGAACCAGAGACCTCCATCCAACCCCCTCCAGCAGGCTCAACGCCAAAAATAACAACTCAGAACTGTAAATGAACCAAAACACTGAAACCTTAAAATGAAGACCCAACCCAAAGCCCAATTTTTAATCCAAACCTGGAACTCTGCTCAACATTGGACTCAAAAGAACTTTATACCCCCTGGAACACTAAACCCAGACAACAACTTATAGAAACTGCCCAGACTAGCCCAGAACCAGAACCATTACCCTCCTCAACAGGAACCCTACAGAACCTCTGCTCTGTCTTCTGTACCATAGAAAGTACTCCTGGGTCAATGTGAGCTTCTGAGCTTTCTGTGTCTCTGCTCTGTCTTCTCTAACATAGAAAGTACTCCTGGGTCAATGTGAGCTTCTGTGCTTTCTGTGTCTCTGCTCTGTCTTCTGTACCATAGAAAGTACTCCTGGGTCAATGTGAGCTTCTGAGCTTTCTGTGTCTCTGCTCTGTCTTCTCTAAGCCCCAGTGGGTGGAGGCAGATGAGCGTTCACACTGAGCCTGGTTCTGGTTCTGCTGGAGGTTCTCCTCCCTGTTAAAGGGGAGTTTTCCTCTCCACTGTCGCCTCATGCATGCTCAGTATGAGGGATTGCTGCAAAGCCATCAACAATGCAGACGACTGTCCACTGTGGCTCTACGCCCTGGCGCTGAGGTCCAGGAACACCTGAACCCGGGCAGAACCTTGCGGCTCCCAGCTGGCTGGTAGAAGCACGGATCTGGACCTCCACAGGTGGTTCTGATGCCCTTTCCACTCGACACAAACCACTTCCCGCATCCTGTGAGCGGCTCACCGTGGAGGTTTCAGCGCACCGCGGGCCAACACGGGTCAACGGGGAGAACCGAAGCGTGTGCAGAACACGGTGGTGGTTCTGATGCCCTAACCTGCTGAAACGGACCCGTCCAGAGGTGGATCAGGGGTAAAGAGGCTCCACTGGACCCGAGTTCTGACGGGTCCGGTCTGACAGACCCGGCGTCTCTCTGCTCGCCACATTTCTCCAACCAGTTCTCACTCGTAGTTCTTTGGGCTTTAATGTGTTTTTCCTCATAAACGCTTTATGCCAAACATTCACAGCTACCTGTTGGATTATGTCTGTAATATTTTCCCCAGTGTGACTGAATTTCAGCCTTCATATAAAGTTTTCTTCCTTTTTACAGCTCCTGTCACGCTTCCCCAGCTCTACCACTTTATATCTCTATTCTGAGCTTTTCCCGTTTCTCTCCATCGAGTCCTGCTGTTGTTTTTAATCCTAATTAGATTTATTTTTTTAACTTCATAAGGGTAAAATCGTGTGCCAGTGGTATTGAAATGCTTCTATTTTTGTCTTGTTTTGATTGTGACTGCATATTATAAATACTTTTTAATGTAATTTGCAAAACTCAGAATAATAAACCGTCCTATGCAACAATTTCCAGGCTGAATAATCACAAATCCTTTTATTCTGCAAAACGTTTAAAATAAACGGTTCCTGCTCCTCTCTTTAGCCGTTAGGCTGAAAAAACTGGACCGGTTTGTTCTGTAAACAGCTGGTGGATAAAAATTTAATTTTATTAAACCGTAGTTCTTCCATATCATCGTGACGGCCATCTTGTTCTGCTGAGAGGAACCGGGTCGCTGGGTCAGCTGCAGGGTGGAGACGTCTCCGTTAACCTTCACCTGCAGGAGACACAGACTGATCCGTTTAGCGGAACCGTGAACCGGATCTCCACCGTCATCAGGACTGAGAGGTTCTGATAGAACCCTGCAGGGTTCTGCTGGAAGCGGGTCTCCTTAATTCAACCATTTATCACATCTATTAGCACATTAAATGCATCATTGTTGGTTCTGACTTTGGTATCAGTACTGTCTGAAAACGGAAGCAGAACCCAAACAGAACCTAAGGAGGCAGCACGTGTTCCCCTGACACAGAACGATTCAAAAGATCCGTAAAAGGAAACAGAACCAGAATCTGCAGGAACTCAAAGCATCTGAGAAAACTGCTCTGCAGAATAAAAAGTTCTGGTTCTTTAGGTCCAGAACATCAGGGGAAGCAGCCGTGACCGAGATAACAAACACCGAGCAGAACAAACACTAACATCTACAAATAGGATAGCATAGAATAGAATAGAAAATGTCTTTATTGTCCTGCATTGGGGGAAGTTTAGGTGATGGAGGCAAAAACACGCAGACAGGATAGAGTTGAATAAACTTTAATATGACTAAAAAACTAAAAGTTGAGTTCTAGAGCAGAAGAGAATGAACCAGAAAAATCCAGTTTGACTGAGTGAGAAAAGCTGCCAAAGTCCAAAGATCCTCCAGGAAGCCGGAGAACTTTTAGAGATGTGAGGAACCTCTGGAGTCCAGGAGGAATGGAAGGTCTCCAGGTCAGTGCTGGTCTTCAGACTTTACCAGCTCTGACTGACACGAGCATCTGGCCTGATGTTGATGAAGATCAGATCCACCAGATCCTCTTCCAGGCCTGCATTTAAACGTATAAATCAGGAGGAACGGATGTAGAGGAGCAGGATTAGGGATTAGAGATTATAGACGGCTGTGATGAAGCAGCTGGTCTCTGCGCAGCATCCAGAGCTGGAAATCCCGCGCTGCGCCTGAACGCACCGCCCTCCCCAGCCGGCATCTCTTTCTTCTCGCCTCTTCATTTATCCTGGGACCAATCAGATGTGGGTCAGATGGAGAGAGTCCGGAGCTCAGTTCTGATCCAAGCTGTGGACGGAACCAGGTTCTGCTGCTCCGGGTTCCTGATGATGCTGGGAGTCTTCCTGCTCATCTTCTGCCAGGTCCCCCAGGTAAGACCCGCCCTGCTTCATGATCCATCAGCACCAAGCCAGCAGGAGACGGTGAGAACATAAAGTCAGCGTGACGTCGCAGAACTCGTAGTTTTAGAAAGAAACCAGAAGAAATAATTCAGGAAAAGATCCTTAAACTAAACCCTGAGGTTCGTCTGCAGGCTTCCAGCAGCTCAGAGCCTGAGAGAACAAACTGAGGGCAGAGAGATCAGCTGTGCCTGCCACAAAGGTGTTCTGTTCTGATCCGGTTCTGATGGTTCTGAACTGGTTCTAAAGTGGTTCTGGTGTGGTTCTGATGTAGTTCTAAACTGGTTCTGATGTAGTTCTGAATGGTTCCGAACTTCTTATGGTGTGGTTATGAGCTGATTCTGATCTGTCAAACTCGTGTCTTTGCACCTGCAGGTCAGCTGGGGGGTGTGTCCACGTGTTGCCATGGAGACAACCTACAGGTGTGGTTCATTCTTCCTGCTTCCTCCTCCTCCTCCTCCTCCTCTTCCTCCTCCTCCTCCTCCTCGTCCACCCAGGGAGCCGACAGGTAAACGGTTCTGCTCTTCAGTCCCCGTGTTATCTGTCAGTACTGACTCTAGATCGGTACCATAACCAGTACCAGTCGGTACCGGTACCATTGATCGATGAGGAAACAAACCTGAACACCAGCAGGTTGTCGCCTCATCTTCCTCCGTCACCTGTGATCTCTGCTGCAGGTGTGGGCGTCAGCTGGAGGCTTTTATTTTGATAATCTGACACTTTAATTAGTCTGAGCAGAAAATGTCTCCGAGCTGCTCGTTTAATCCGGATTCTTCCTCCTACCGTCCTCCTCCTCTTCATCGTCTCTCTGTGCCGCTGCAGGTCGGCCGTCAGACGAGAGCCGCAGCTCCCTCAGCAGCATCTTCATCGTGGTTTCCTCTTCATCGGTGGTCCTCCTGGTGGCCTTCAACGTCGGCTACAAGGTGCTGAGGAGGTGGGTTCACTTTCATTCATTGTTAAATACCAATAATTCAGTTAAAATAAATGTAAATAGCTCCAATTAACATCATCTCATCAAGTCTCTTTCCAAAGTCAGACTCCATCAGATCCTCCAGGTTGGTGAGAAAGTTTCCTCTCTAAGGAAACCCAGCAGGTTGCATCAAGTCTCTCCAAGCAGCATTCACTCCTCCTGAAAGAGCGTAGAGCCACAGTGGACAGTCGTCTGCATTGTTGATGGCTTTGCAGCAATCCCTCATACTGAGCATGCATGAAGCGACAGTGGAGAGGAAAACTCCCCTTTAACAGGGAGGAGAACCTCCAGCAGAACCAGAACCAGGCTCAGTGTGAACGCTCATCTTTGGCGTGCTGCTCCCTGAGGGACGGCTCAGATGCAGAGGACAGATAATCGCAGCATGAAGATCATAAAAAAGGCAAAAATTTTAGAAACAAGCAGAACCTGAGGAACCCGGGAGAACCTGGGAGAGTTAGAGATGTTCTGGTGTTCAGCCACACAGGATTTAGTGGGAAAAGCTGATTTAAGACATAGAGAGGCTGGACTCACGACTCTCCAGAACCAACTGGAACCGGACAGGTTCTGGTGGGTTTGATGCTTGATTAGAAAAAGAAGAAGTTTTAGAGAATCTTTGGCCAGAAAATAAAAAATAAATAATATGAAGGCGGATCTTAAACATTGTCTAGTTCATTGACCAGCTTGGATACATCAGTCTGATGATGGAGCGGTACCACCTGCCGGTACCACCTGCCGGTACCACCTGCCGGTACCACCTGCCGGTACCACCTGCCGGTACCACCTGGCTGCTGCTCACCTGTGTCATTCTGCTTCATTTCATCTCCTGAAATTCTAACCTGAGCTCTGAAAGCTGCTGTTTCTGTTTCTGTTTCTGCTGCCAGAGAACGTGACGGAACCGGAGGGAATGGGCCAAACAACGGAGGGAACGACAACAACAACAACAACAACAATAACAACAACGACCACGCTGAGTCCAACAGAACCACAGAACCGGCTCCGGCCCGCCTCCTGGTCTCCTGCTTCCACTAACCAGAACCATCAGCTCCACGCCGTCTGCCAGGTTTAACTACCCGCCTCAGAAAGTCCAGTCCGAGTTTCATTGGTCCCCGGTCTGTTACCATAGTAACAGCTCCAGGTCGCAGGTGATGCTGAGGTTACCATGGTGACAGGGTGACGGACGTTTGGTTTAACTTCCTGTGTCGACTTTGCCCAGCTGTTCTCGCCTGACCCGCTGTGGAGAACCTGTTCCTGCTGGGACGTTCCTCTGGACTCCAGGTTCTGCCCGGTTCTGACCCGTTCCTCACAGAACAACCTGTTCCTGCTGGGACGTTCCTCTGGACTCCAGGTTCTGCCCGGTTCTGACCCGTTCCTCACAGAACAACCTGTTCCTGCTGGGACGTTCCTCTGGACTCCAGGTTCTGCTGGTTCTGACCCGTTCCTCACAGAACAACCTGTTCCTGCTGGGACGTTCCTCTGGACTCCAGGTTCTGCCTGGTTCTGACCCGTTCCTCACAGAACAACCTGTTCCTGCTGGGACGTTCCTCTGGACTCCAGGTTCTGCCCGGTTCTGACCCGTTCCTCACAGAACAACCTGTTCCTGCTGCAGGACGTTGGTCCAGAACACAGACGGGTTTAGATCCTCTCCTGTGGAGCTGCATGTTCTCCAGACGGTTGCGTCGTCCCTTCATGTTTGGAGAACCTGGGTCCGGTTCATTGAGTCAGAAAATGTGATTTAAATGATTTATGATTTAATGATTTATTTAACATCACATTAATCACATTAGCAGAAATGTGTTGGTTCTGTGGAGGATTGCAGGTTTTCTGGAATGGATGATAGAGATGATGCAGTAAAACCTGAATGTTCTCGTGGATCGAAGGTATCGGTTTGTCTCGGTTCCTGAACGTTCTGCTAAACTTTATCTCAGCTGAAGCAAAATAAAACATGGAGTCCAAAACTCTGAGTTCTTTCTGTTTGTCCTGAACCGGAATAAAACCGTTTAAAAATAATGTCAGTTTTTCCTGGAATCACCGACAGGTCCCTCACTCTAAACCACCGCAGCCAAATGTTCAGGTCCGACTGGATGATCCAGATGTTCTGGTGTTCTGATGGATGATCCAGATGTTCTGATGGATGATCCAGATGTTCTGATGGATGATCCAGATGTTCTGGTGGATGATCCAGATGTTCTGGTGGAAGCGGGTTCCTCCAGCTGGATCTGGCCACTTTGAGCTGAGGTCGAATAAAAACTTTTCTCAGGTGAACAGGGAACGTGTGAATGCCGCCGCTTGGGTACCTGTGGATCAGAACCACGTTCCCAGAACCTCTGAACGTTCCTCCCTGTTCAGGTTCTAACTTTAAAAACACGTTTTCATCATAAAACTCAGCACCAGGATTTTTTTTTTCATTTTTAATTTAATTTAATTTATTTATTTATGTGTCGTTTAAACTTTTTTTTGCTCAGCTCCCATGGAAAACTGGCCTGACTCCTGACTGCCCCCCTGTGGCTGGTTCTGGTAAGACATGCCAACTCAGTCTGCTAACAGATTCTAATGTTTGCTGTTATTAATGAGATGGACCCGTGGTTCTGATCATTTTCTGTCTGTTTGTTAAAGCAAATCATCAAAAAGCTGATTTTCCTGCACCCCAGTAGGTGGAGTTACAGTAAATCTCCACATGATGGGAAACAATGAAACTACGTTTTAAAGTGAAGGGGTGAAAATTCTCAGTGGTAGTTTATTAAAGATGCATTTTGATTGGATGTCAGCGAACAAAGTGCTGCAGGATCAGATTGCTGTTTGCTTTAAAAGGCAAATTATTATATATATATAAAAAAACCTTTAAATGAAAAGCTGAGATTTCTCCCAAAAGGCACAACCAGAACAAACAGCATGAAAAAGTTCTGCAAAAACACGATCGAAGGTCCAGAGACGGAGCAGGACCAGAACCAGGATAGGCAGCGGGTCAGTGAGTGTTCTGCGGGACAGCAAAGGTTCTGGAGTCTCCATGATCCCGTCTCTGGATCACTGTTTACCTCAGGACTCATTTCCTGCTTATGTTTTCAGCACCAGCATTTGTTTTCTCAGAGCTGATGGAGGTTCTGATGCTTCGTCCTCTGCCCGGGTGATGAAGATGATGAGGAGGACTTCCTGTAACCGTGGGAGCCAACGCTCTTAAACAGGAAGTGATTAACTCAGTAAATCCAGCAGATGAGGGAAAACAAACAGAAAGATCAGAGCAGGAGAGAAACCACGGTCATTTAGTTACAGCTCCCACTTCCCTTTGATTTGTTGCCAAAATGTCACACAACGCTTTTATTTTGAAGGGAAGACAGGTTGGTTCTGCAGGGGAAGAGGAACTGCTGATGATGTCATAATAAAATCACTATTATAAACACAAACATCTCAAACTTTTATTTTATAAAATGCAGTTTTTTTCAGAATAAAAGCCTTTAACCACCTGGTTTAAGGACACATTTAGTTACCAATCAAAGGTTAATAATGATTATTTTCTTCACACAGAGCAGGATGCTGAGGATGATGATGATGAGGAAGGTCAGGCCCGGGGGACTTGCTGGGCCCTCTCCCGGTACTCCGGCAGGTGATGGAGGATCCAGGCAGCCGGACCCAACATGGCTGCAGCGAACACAGACATGACGAAGAAACTTTGCTGTCAGGAAGAGAACAGGAAACTTTTAACGGGCCGGAACCGAACTGTCCGACTTCACTTTTATCCCTAAAACATGTTTCCAGAACTTCCTTCACCTGAACATCGGCAAAATGACGCTGAAAAACTAGTCCATGCATTTGTTACTTCAAGGCTGGACTATTGTAATTCTTTACTATCATGAAGTCCACAAAATGCAGTTCAAAGCCTTCAGCTGATCCAAAATGCTGCAGCAAGAGTTCTGATGAAAATCAACCAGAGGGATCATATTTCTCCTGTTTTAGCTTCCCTTCATTGGCTTCCTGTTAAATCAAGAATAGAATTTAAAATTCTCCTTCTAACGTATAAAGCCCTTAATAATCAAGCTCCATCATATATCAGAGCTCTGATTACCCCGTATGTTCCTAACAGAGCACTTCGCTCTCAGACTGCAGGTCTGCTGGTGGTTCCTAGAGTCTCTAAAAGTAGAATGGGAGGCAGATCCTTTAGCTATCAGGCTCCTCTCCCAGTTTTGGTCCGTGAGGCAGACACCCCGTCTACTTTTAAGATTAATGTTGTTACTTCCTCTAACTATTCTCCAGTTATACATTAAGTGCAGTTATTGCTACTTTATGTTCTCTCTCCGTTTCTTCTCTCCATAGAAGGTACTCCTGGTTCTGGTTCTGTTTATCTGGGACACCTTTCTGGAGAGGGGGGGGGGGGGGGTCATCTGCTGCTTCTCTGCTCAGTGAAGCTCCAGTTCAGATGCTTTTTATTGCTGTTTTTCTGCCTTTCCTATAGAAAGTTCTCCATCCTGTTCCCTCAGCCTCTGGGCTGTCCAGGTGCACTGGGCCTGGTTCTGGTTCTGGTTCTGGTTTCTCTTCAGTGACTGATCAGTTTTCCAGGCAGCTTTCTGAGCCGCTCACGTTTAGTTCATGGTTAATAATGATCTACTCACAGCGGCGCTGATGCGGTGTCGAGGCGGCTTGCCGTAGATCCTCCTCTTGGTCTCCTGCAGAACTTCTTCTGGACGGGTCAGACCTGAAGGTCTTCCCATGATCCTCAGGACGCAGCTCAGCATCGCCATGACGACCCACACCTGATGCTCCGTGGACAGCTGAGCTCCTGCGGTCTGTGTGAGCTGCTGGACGGCTGGAGTCAGACTGAGGGCTGCAGGAGGAGGAAGAGGAGGAGGAGGAGGAGCCAGCTGAGTGCTGATTGGATGATCTGACCCGGTTCTGCTGGTGAAAACGTCCAGCAGGGTGGGGGGGGGGGGGGGGGGCAGCTGCTCTGATCAGATCTTCTCTGCAGAACAAAGGCGGACAGCAGCAGGTGTTTGATGTGGGGCAGACCTGCAGGTGGACCTCTGGTCTCCATCAGAACCACATCACAGACGGGTGGATGACAGGGAAACCCAATCAGGCCCGTCAGAACATGCCGGACATGCAGCAGACACAAAGCCAGGCCGTTCCCCCTGCTGTGGTCCAGCGCCATGAGGAACGATGTTCTAAATGTTCTCTGATGTTCTATAATATTCAGGCGGTTCTGTTGGGTCTCGCTGTCAGTCTTTGCCGGGTCCAGGAGAAGTTTCTGGACAGAACCAGCTCCTTCTGGCTGAGGCATCATGGCCAAGCAGCGCTCCACTGTTTGCAGATATCAGAACATCCTTCCTGGGTTTGAGGGAGAACCGTTCTAGCTCTGCCTCCTTCTGGGTCCGTCCTTCCAGAACCTCCAGAACCTCGACACCGTTGCAGGAAGCGCCGCTCCGTGACGGACTCCACGATTTATTAACGGCTTTTTTACCTTTCACTCCAACAGCGTTAAATAAAACGTAACATCTTTTCAGGACTCCAGGTCCGGTGACCGGGAAACGGACCGGTACCTCCTGCTAACGGTACCTCCTGCTAACGGACCGGTACCTTCTGCTAACGGACCGGTACCTCCTGCTAACGGACCTCCTGCTAACGGACCTCCTGCTAACGGACCGGTACCTCCTGCTAACGGTACCTCCTGCTAACGGACCTCCTGCTAACGGACCAGACCGTTTCCAACACTGCGTCCTCCTCTCCGGCTTGTTAACCGTGTTCTCTTGGTTCTTAAAGGTTCTGAGACGTTCTCGTGTCTCAGCTCCTCCATAGTCGTGGTTCCTGTGGAGATCCGATCATCTAAAGCTCCTGGTGGAGACAGAACCAGCTCCTGAACTCTGGACCGCTCTCTCTCTCTCTCTGGGAGTTCTGCCAGAACCCTTCATAAATTCAGATCTCATCTTTTTACGGCGGCTTGTTTATTTTATTTCTTTATGCTTTAAGGTTTTATCATTTATCATTTTATGCACCTCTGCCTTGTTCTGTTAAAACGTGTCAATAAAGTTGTGATGGGCTGCTGTCTCCAGCTGGAGGACATTCAGGCGGGTTTTATTTTTGATATTTGGCAGCAGCAGCAGGACCGATGGTGGAGATACCAGAGATGTTCCACCAGGGTTCCTCTCAGCTCCTCCTGATACAGAACCACGCGGTTTATTGCTCAGGGTAACTTTTATTCTTACAAACAAAAACACAAGAGTTAAAACAGAGACATGTGGCATTAAAACATCTCAAAGAAAAGTTAAAAACAGAGCAGGAGTGATCAGGAGCAGAAGAACGGTCCTGAGTCTGGCCGGCGTCTTTTACGGCTCTGCCGCTCGAAGAACTGACGGATGTCGTCAGGGGTCACGACCTGCCACAGCAAAGCCACACGTCAGCGCCGGGCTTCAAACGGACCGGACCGGACCGAACCGGACCCCCCCCCCCCCGCTCCCCTCAGGAGGAACAAACTCACCTTTCCTTCTGCTGCAAAGGTCTGCAGGAAGTCCTTCAGTTCAGTTTTCATGTCATTATAGCCTGAAAGAGAGAAACTGTGAGCACAGCAGCAAGGAACTCTGGGAGCTGTAGTTCTGAGTGTGTAGTAGTGTGTAGTAATGTGTAGTACTGTGTAGTAGAGTGTAGTACTGTGTAGTAGAGTGTAGTAGTGTGTAGTACTGTGTAGTAGTGTGTAGTACTGTGTAGTAGTGTGTAGTAATCTGTAGTAGTGAGTACCGTGGATGATCTCCAGCTGCTGCACGCGGTTGAGGTTGTCCAGCGCTGACATCAGAGTGTAGTACTGTATAGTAGTGTGTAGTAGTGTGTAGTAATGTGCAGTAGCGTGTAGTACTGTGTAGTACTGTATAGTACTGTATAGTACTGTGTAGTAGTGTGTACCGTGGATGATCTCCAGCTGCTGCACGCGGTTCAGGTTGTCCAGGGCTGACATCAGAGTGTAATAGTGTGTAGTAGTGTGTAGTAGTGTGTAGTAGTGTGTAGTAGTGTGTAGTAGCGTGTAGTACTGTGTAGTACTGTGTAGTACTGTGTAGTAGTGAGTACCGTGGATGATCTCCAGCTGCTGCACGCGGTTCAGGCTGTCCAGCGCTGACATCAGAGTGTAGTAGCATGTAATAGTGTGTAGTAGTGTGTAGTAGCGTGTAGTACTGTGTAGTAGTGTGTAGTAGTGTATAGTACTGTGTAGTACTGTGTAGTACTGTGTAGTAGTGAGTACCGTGGATGATCTCCAGCTGCTGCACGCGGTTCAGGTTGTCCAGCGCTGACATCAGAGTGTAGTAGTGTGTAATAGTGTGTAGTAGTGTGTAGTACTGTGTAGTACTGTGTAGTACTGTGTAGTAGCATGTAGTAGTACTGTATAGTACTGTGTAGTACTGTATAGTACTGTGTAGTAGTGAGTACCGTGGATGATCTCCAGCTGCTGCACGCGGTTCAGGTTGTCCAGCGCTGACATCAGAGTGTAGTAGCGTGTAGTAGTGTGTAGTAGTAGTGTGTAATACTGTGTAGTAGCATGTAGTACTGTGTAGTACTGTGTAGTACTGTGTAGTAGTGAGTACCGTGGATGATCTCCAGCTGCTGCACGCGGTTCAGGTTGTCTAGCGCTGACATCAGAGTGTAGTAGCGTGTAGTAGTGTATAGTAGTGTGTAATAGTGTGTAGTAATGTGTAGTAATGTGTAGTAGTGTGTAGTACTGTGTAGTACTGTGTACCGTGGATGATCTCCAGCTGCTGCACGCGGTTCAGGTTGTCTAGCGCTGACATCAGAGTGTAATAGTGTGTAGTAGTGTGTAGTAGCGTGTAGTAGTGTGTAGTAGAGTGTAGTAGTGTGTAGTAGTGTGTAGTACTGTATAGTACTGTATAGTACTGTGTAGTAGTGAGTACCGTGGATGATCTCCAGCTGCTGCACGCGGTTCAGGTTGTCCAGCGCTGACATCAGAGGGTCGTGGCCCGGCTGCCTCAGCTCGTTGCTCTTGCCGCGGTTCTCGTACGCCAGCACCGTGTCTGATTCGTCCAGCAGGAAGGAGATGCCAGAGGCGCCCAGCTGCTCCTGAGACACAAAGAGCCGTCTGTTAACACGCGTCACGCTCAGGTGGACCTGCACAGCGGAAGATAAACACCTGGCAGGTGCTGCAGGAGCAGAGCTTGGAGCGCCACCCTGAAGGCCAGAACACGGCTCCTGATTGGTCCCTCTTGGGACCCGCCTCCTGCAGCTCCTTCAGTCTGCAGCTTGGCTCCGCCTCCTCCCGGCTGCGTTTGCACCTGGGCTCCACGGCGTCGTCCTCCTGCTGGACATGTGATTGGTAATCAGAGCTGGGTGTGGCTGCAGGGACCCACTGAGACCAGGTGAGTCTCACCTGTTCCTCTTTTTTAGAGCCGCTGGGTTCTGACGGTTCTCCCTTCTCCTCCTTTGTCTGTGCTGCTGGACTCGGCACTAAAGAGGAGAACGCCACGCGCAGGTGAGACATGCTGTCCAGCAGGTACCTGGTGTCAGACACCTGAACCTCTTACCTCCCAGGTGAGGCGCGTAGGTCCAGAGAAACAGATGTTTGTTCATGCAGGACTCGCAGATCATCTCCAGCGTCTCCACGCAGTCTGGAACTACACAACCCAGGTGCTGCAGAACAGGAAGACAGACAGGTGAGCCGACAGGTGAGCCGACAGGTGAGCTGACAGGTGAGCAGGCATGAAACCAGCTGAGGAGACTCACCCTGCCATGCAGCCAGTCTTCACACACCACACACTGGATCATCTCGTCCTCCACCTGCACACAAGCAGCCAATCACGGTGAGACACGGCATCGTTTTCACCTGGTGAACAGGTGCGCTCCAGCCGAGGGTCTGACCTGGTCGTCGGGGTCTGGATACGGCCGGCGGCAGGTGCAGTAAACCCCGAAGAAGTTATGGCTGTATTTGTTCAGACTGTTGACCTCGTCCTTGTCCTGAGACACACACACACACACACACACACACACACACACACACACACACACACACACACACACACACACGGTCAGGACGTCTGTGGCTGCAGCACAGGTGAGAACTCGCTCCCTAACAGGTGTTCTCAGGTGAACTCACAGGATGGAGTTTACACTGCAGCCCGGAGAACTTCCCGTTTCCACAGTCACAGCGGAAGTTTCTGCAGAAACCACAGAAGAAGAGTTAGAGGACGCGGCGGCGGCGTGCGTCTGCTACCTGAGTGACGCTACCTCTTGGTGTAGAGCTCAAAGAGGTCGTGACCTTCGTGACATTTGTAGGAGCAGGCCAGGCAGACGCCGGCGGCCTCGCCTCCGGGCGGCGTGCAGGTGCTGCAGGCGTACAGCGCCTGCCGCTTCACGTAGCCCTGAAACACAGAACCTGTCAGCAGGTCCGATCCCACGGATGAGCCGGAACCGGACCGACGGCGGCCCAGGAGTACCTGAGGATACGAGCAGTGATCGGAATCACTTCCTGCCAGCACGGCTGAAGCTTCCTCCTCCAGCTCCTCATCCTCCTCCAGAACATCCACCAGAGACACCGTCTGCTCCTCACACATCGTTATCTTCTCCCTGAAGAACAAACCCACGGATCACTGGGAGGCCTGCTGGGAACCCAGAACCCAGAACCCAGCAGATGGGTTCTGGGTTCTGGGAGAGCTTTGAGGTGTTGTCAGAATCAGCTTTGGTTCCGGACTCCAGGTGACGTCTGGGTGGAGATCCAGAGCTGAGGACACATCAGCCGACACCAGTGGAGAACATTGTTCTGGACAACACCGCAGAAACTCAACGGATCCATTTGGATCAGAACTTCAACCGTTTTCAAATCTCACCCAAACGTCTCCATCTACACCGGAGATTAAACGTTAACCGACCAGAGGCTGGGATCCAGGACCAGAACCTGATTCTGGATCCGCTACCCGAATCTAAACATGTCCGCCGGTTACCACGGTAACCCGGAGCTGAACGGTCGGTTATGGATCCGTGATCAGCAGGATTTACATCGTTTATCCCCGGGATGCACGCTACTGACTGTTACCGATCACCGATCAGCTTCAGACTGCTAATGCTAACGCTGTTGACTCGGGTCAGAACCAGAACCAGAACCTACCGGACCGAGCAGGACCGGAGGGGGGGGGCACGGCCAGACGCTTCCCGGCGTGTGTTCCTGCGATTTGGGAGCCGATCAGCCAATCGATGACGATCAGAGAGTCTGATCGGAGCGGATCTTTGATACCGAAGCGCGAGCTCCTGCTAACGGACCCCTACTTCCGGTTGACGTCCAGCAGCTCGTATTTGGCGGCTTCCGGTGAGGTCAGAGGTCACCAACATGGAAGCGGAGTGTGTGCGCGCGGAGCTGCGGTTTAGGGACGGGCAGAATCGAACCCTGAGCGTCCGGACCGGAGCCGGGCTGGGCGCTCTGAGGACCGCGATCTCTGAGCTCAACCAGCAGGCGTCACAGGTTCTCACCGAGCTCGTGGACAGCGAGAGAGCGCGCGCGGGCACTGCACAAGGTGAGCTTCCGGTCCCGTTTAGAGCAACAAGCCCGCGCGCCGTAGAAGGTGGGAGCGCGTGAAGAAGCGCGCTAAAAAATGCTGCAAATCAGATGAACGTCACGTGACCAAAACAAACGGCTGCAGTGACTGTGTGAGCCAATAGGAGCGCTCCTTCTGCCCTGTGTTGTTCCTGTTTGAACCCAGCTTTACCCAGGCAATATGGCGGCGCTGTTAGCGTGTGAGACTGCGTCAGAAACGTTTTATCAGCTTAAACAAATAAGTTAATCAGTGAAACTGTTATAACGTTGCTAAAATGTTCAGTCTGCTTCATAAATGCTATGAATTATTGACTTCCTCTAACGAGTTTATTCATGATAAATCTATTAAGTCATTAAAATTTACAATGACTTAATCCATACAAAATGTAAATGTATTTTTGCACTTTAAAACATCAGACTCCATGTTAATCATGTAATCGCAAGTAAAGAAAGTACTCAGCATGTCAAACATGAATAAGTAAACTGTAATAAAAACAAAACAGGCCTCAGTTCAGTCATGAATTCATCTCCAAAGGCTAAAGAGAAGCTTAATGTTAAACCCCTATATTATCTGTATTTAATGTTTAAGAATCAAATTCCTTTGGTCGTTAACATATAATTAAATTATTAAACCAAGATTATTTCAAGTTGCACAGGCTGTCCACATTAAGACACGCAGGACCAGAGTTGATGGTAAAAATCCCATCACTGCCCTCATCTCGAGTCTTACTGTCTCCAGGCTGGTATGTGCTCAACTAGCATGATTTGTACAATGAAGTTAAATAGATTCTGTAAACAGGAATATTTGAGGAAATAATGATCATCATATTTCACTGTAATGGTAATTATAGCCTACAGAATTTAGTAATAGCTTGAATTTCACTGCAACAAAACAAACGTAGTTGTCAGAGAAGATAAAGATTAGAAAAAATTATGATAACCAGTATACCTTTTAGCATATTAACACAGGCTACCAAACCTTTATGCTATCATTGAGATAACTTAACGGTTAACTGCTCCCTCAGAGCAAAATGTGAATTTTTTCTAAATAGTATGTTACCTCAGGGCAGTGGTTATATTTTACCAAGTTTAGCTGATAAATTAGGATGGATTTTTCCAAATGTAATGGTGCTAAGAAACATTTTGAGAAAATGTCAAGGTTTTCTGCAAAAAAGGGGTTTTAATATGGCCTCTTGAACTTCATGTGACAAATTCAAGCCCCGTTATTGGTTCCTTTTGGCTAATTCAGAACCTTCTTGTAGTTTACAGCTTACCTAGTTTTGGATTAGACAGAATAAGTTTTTCTCCTGCTTTCTAAATGTGATATTTTTTTTGAATGTCATCGTTTTTAAGGATGACTGTTTCAGCTGCTCTCTGATCCAGTTTCTCTCACAGAGACAGGAGCCTCCACTGAGTGTCTCACAAACGGACCAGGAGCTGCAGCAACCAACACACTCTCTCCATCTCTGTTCTTTAACTGTAAACATCCTTTAAGGATCACAGTTTTTCAGTGAAGATTCATTTGATCACATCCACATTTAAATGCTCCATGTTTTACTGTGGAGTTCTCTGCCAGCACAGGCATCCTGGGCCTGACGCTCAGTGATGGCTAAAGACGACCTGATGGCTTAAATCATCAGAATGAGGCTCTGCGGGTTTCCAGGACCCGCTTTTTAAATTCTTTATCAGAAACGCGTGTTTTGGTTCTTTCTGGTCTGATTTGCCTGTTTTATGTTGCAGGGGATGATGACGATGATGATGATGTTGGTGATGATGACAGTGATGAAGAGGACGGTTTGAACTCTGACCTGCAACCTGTAGCTAAAAGATCCAAAACCAGCTGAAACGTCTGCTGTGAAACATCATTTGTTACTTTATTGGTGTCATATTAAAGTTGCCATGGTAACCAGCGTGTCATGTCTTTAAATACAGAATAACAAACAGAAGATGCTGCCCTCTGATTGGTCAGGGACTGACGGCTGCAGGCGGCTCCTGACAGTCTGTCCTGTTTGTTTACAGCCACAGGAAGTGACATCACACCTGTTCATTGGTCTCTACATGTGAATGAGCAATCCAGCTCTGTGATTGGTCGGTTTGGCTGCACCACGTCGAATGCACAGCAGGAAGATGCAGACAGGAAGTACGCAGTATCCAACGGCGTGGGGATCTGTCCTGGTGCATGAAAACAGGAAGAGGAAGAGCTGCAGGTACGGCACCAAGAAGACGAGCGCCCACACCCACAGAGAAAATGGCGGCAGGTGGGCGGAGACAGCCGGAGGCAGAGCCAATGAGTCGATGCCGTCTCTCTGTACCCGCTCCAGACTGATGACCTCAAAGACGTAGTAGGCCGCCATGACGCTGAGCAGCAGGAAGAGAGCCACGGCCACCCAGCCCATCCTCTGACGGAAGTTCATCATCCTCCATACTGCAGGGAGACGATCAGACATTAATAATCATACTGAGGGGAGACGATCAGACATTAATAATCATACTGAGGGGAGACGATAAGACCTTAATAATCATACTGAGGGGAGATAATCAGACATTAATAATCATACTGCAGAGAGAAGATCAGACATTAATAATCATACTGAAGGGAGACGATCAGACATTAATAATCATACTGCAGGGAGACGATCAGACATTAATAATCATACTGAAGGGAGATAATCGGAGAAATAATAATCATACTAAGGGGAGACAACGAGACATTAATAATCATACTGAGGGGAGATGATCAGACATTAATAATCATACTGAGGGGAGATGATCAGACATTAATAATCATAATGCATGGAGATAATACTGTATGATCAGTATCAGTAACCCTAACCTGTGACGTGACAGTTCCGGTTAAAGGATAACTGATCAATATTCAGATAAATGCAGTGGATAAATAACAGACATAAAACTGTTTCTGATCATTTAATTTTAAACGGATCTGTGTTTCCTCTGCGCTTGACTCATTTCACATTTGATTCACTTTATGCTGAACTGAACTGTTCATTTCCGACTGAGTCAGAGCTGAACGGAGTTAAATCTGATCAAAAACGAACCGTCTGAGCTGAGCTGAGGGTAAAACCACAGAGCTGTCCGCACCAGACTCCGTTCAGCTTTTATTCCGGTTAACGGGACCGGTTCTGGTCATCACAGTTCTTTGGACCAGAACTCGGAACTAAAGCAGAACCTTCATCTTTCAGTTCGGTGTTTGGACCGGACTCATGTTCACCAGACTGAGCTAAATCACTCTGGTGATCGGATTTTCTTCCCCAGGTGAGCCCCTTCCTCCTCCATGTTGCTCTATCATTTCTACCACACCTGGTCGCGCGCGGCCACATGTCCGATCAACTTCTAGCTCGCGCCACAAAAACTCCTACCTTCCCTCGCGCTGATTCTTTCAAAGTAAAATCCAGGTTCGGACTCGGTTTCAACGCGCGGCAGGTTTCGGGAAGTCCGGGGTCGAACGGCTCTTTTCCGGTTTTGTCATGTGACTTCTCCATGACGTCATTGACGTGAGGGACTCAGAGCGCCTCCTGGCGACTTAAACGGGTGTTCACGTTGTTTACATCTAAAATGTTTAATCCAGGTTCAGCTCCAAAAATTAGATTATTGGGAAAATTAGAAATTTTTGACCCTCGTGTCATAAAGTGAAAGATAAACAACACGTGAGGGATAGATTTCACACCTTTATGTCGTTTCATTTGATGATAATTACTTACAGATGTAAACCCAAAATTCTGAGTCTTAGAAAATTTTAATTTTAGGACATCACATTAATACAAATTTTAAATTTTAAACAGAAATTTAAAAAAAGAAAATTTTAAACAGAAATATTAGGTTTCTGGAAAGTCTTAATTTCTGGGGTGGGGCTCTTTTTGAATGTGACTGGTGTGTGTATAGCCATGGCCAGAATATTGCACATTTACATTATTAATGTGTATTAATATGCATTTTTCCGTTTTAAAGAAAGAATCAGAATCACTGCATTAATGCGGTGCGGCATGGAGAGGACTGTCACACCAAATCAAACCAGCAGTGGACTGAAGCTGGAGTTGGCGCCTCTAGAGCCGCTACACAGACACATGTGATACCTGGACAGCAAGTGTCTCACCTGGGGTGAGGGGAAACAGAACCAAACTGTTATTTTTAGATTAAAGTTAATTCTGCATTTCATTTGAGATCAAGGTCCCATAATCTCGAGGAAGAGCGGAGAGGCCCTGAATCCATGGTCCTGAAGTCAGTGATGACTTGGGGCAGCATGTCATCTTCTGGTTCTGGTCCGCTGGGTTTCCTGGAGTCACCACAGCCAGATACCAGGACATTTTAGAGCGCTTCATGCTTCCTTCTGCAGACAAGGTTTATCAGAATCAGAAAAACTTTATTTATCCCCGATAAACATGTGCAATGGCAGGCTGGCCTGCAGCCAGCAAGTCTGAGCACCCGCTCACTGAGATAAAAATATAAAAACAGCAGATTATATACAACAATAAGTAAATAGTGAGTAGCATGGATACAATTACATTTTAGAATTGAAGCTAATAATTATAAAATCTAAAATATTGAAAGCAGCAATTAATAACAGCAGAATAAACAGCAGATGATCTGATAACGACATGAAGAAATTTACACAAAGCTAAAAATGGTAAAGTTGCTTAAACTCTGAGAACAAAATGTCGCTCCTCTGGGGGGGGGGGGGGGGCTGCAGCTCAGGTGGTAAGCAGGAAGTCCATTAATCTTAGAACAGACCATCACAATGTGCTGAAAGCAGGTTCTGTTCAGCTGGGCTTTGGATGGAACCTGCGGCACATGGAGAAAGCTAAGACACCTTCAATGCTCGCTCTGACAGAAAAGGAGTTCAGTTTCCTGAGTAGAAACATCCTCTGGTGTCACTTCTTCAGGATCAGGATCCCTCCGAGTCAGAGGAGAACCTCAGCTGGATGTGATGGATGCTATCTTGATTTGTTTTCCTCTGGAGAACCGTGAATCAAGGAGGTAACAGCTGCTGGTAGCTCCCTTCAGCTGCTGCAGAAGGTGATCACCATCTCCTTCAGTCAATCAACCGATTAACCAATCAACCAATCAATCAATCAATCAATCAATCAATCAATCAATCAATCAATCAGTCTTTATATAGTACTATTACTCTCAACAAAGTGACCAAAGTGTTTCACAGGTAAAATAAAAGCAGAAACAAAGATAAAACAACCGACCTGATGCTACCAGGAATTAAAAGCCAAAGAAGACAGATGAGTTCTTAGAAGCTATTTTAAATCACCAAAGTCCTCGGAACAATTTAAAGCATCTGGTTTTCAGATGACAGCGTCCTACGAGGAATGGGTTGATGTAAAAGTTCAGTGACGGTGCCAGACCGTTTTAAAACCAAGGTAGAAACCTTGAAAGAGATTCCCAAAGAACCAGACGGCCGGTGTAGAGAGGATTACATGGAGGGGCTCAGGTCGTTCAGCAAACTGCAACCCCACAGAGAACCTGTGGAGGAGGATCAGAGACACTAGAACCAACAATGCAGATGAGCTGAAGGGTCTCCTCCATGCCACGCTGCATTAATGCAGGAATTCATGCAAAATGAGCCCAGACCCGATGCTGCGAGCAGAGAAACCAAGAGACTCTTTAAAATCCTGACGTTTCTGTTGATCTGATGTAATAATCTGATTTTCTGATCAAATTTGGGGTTTTCACTCTCTGTTAACCATAGTCATCAAAATTACAAGAAACCTAGCAGCCAGATAATGTTTTTTAATTTTTGTCAGCCACAGTTTAAAGGCCGGATTCTTCCATCCATGTTGAGAAGCAGAACAGTGAAGCCTTTTGGATGAGATGTGAAACGTCTTCCAGCTGTTGGGATTCCTGACGGAGAACACAGTCCCAGATCTGGGAAGACAATAGAGATTTCATACATCAATGCTTTCTCTGAAACAATCTGGCCAGTATCTCTGTTTGTCCTCTGGGGGGCGCTAATTGCACGATTATTTCTTGTTCTTCCTGAAGAAAGGGAAAAAAGAAAAACCCTTGAAATGAATCAATCAACCTGAGATTAGTAAACTAAAGTTAATAAATAAGAGTAAAATTGTAAAAGATTTCAATAAAATATTGTTGGTAAAAGCAAACAACATTATTTCATGTTTAAAGGTCAGAACTGGAGTTTCTAATACGGTTAAGATTGAACAGAAGAAGGACAGAATAACATCTTCAATCAAAGCCTCTGTTGCTGACAGATTTCTGGTCCAAACCCACCTGATTCTGATCCAGCAGTCTCTGATATGGTTCTGTTCTCTAACGAGGTTCTCCAGGCTCCACCGCGCAGAACTTCAGCGGGTTTTCTCCATCGGGACCTTCTGGCTGGAAGTCCTCTCAGCTCTGATCATGGGTGGAGGAACCACCTCCTCCATGCTGGTATCAGCTTCTGATACTTTCAGCGCTAATAACTCAGACCAGGAAGCTGTTTTAGTTTTAAGGTTTCATCCTTTCTACTGAAGAAAAATCTATTTTCAGTTTTTCCAAACAGTGATACAATTAGAGATACTTTGACCCACATAAATATACGAGGTTCTGTGCTCAGTATTTCAGGGCGAGGGGGGGGGGGGGGGTACCTGTTGGTCTATCTGCAGCGGTCACTGGGTGAGAGGTCCGTCTCCATCAGGAGAACAGAGACCAGTTAACCCAACCGTCTGCACTGTGGGAGGAAGCCGGAGTACCCAGAGAGAACCCACACATGCACAGGGAGAACATGCAGACTCCATGCAGAAAGACCCCAGGCCAGGATTTGAACCCGGGACCTCATTGCTGCAAGGCAGCAACTGTATTTTTATGATGGTTTTACCAGTGTTGTCAACAAGCGTGCTCTTTTTTTTTAGAAAATTTAGAGCGAAAGAATGAAACAATCCCTGGTTTACACGGGATTTATCTGCTCTGTTCCACGACGGCAGCCCGGCTGAAGCCAGAAAAACCAACACTGACAAGGACTGGCTCAAGTTTAGACAACTGCAACATTTATGTACAGTTTCCATTAGAAATGTGAAAGCAGATCGCCTCCTCACTGAAACCACACAAAATCTTAATAACCCAATGAAGTTTTGGAAGATAATTAAATCCATAAATCAAACTAACTAGTGCTGTGCTCCCACCCTGCATTGTACCAGACACATAAAATCTATGACAAAGCAGAGATGTTGGACCGTTTTAACAAACCTCATAGCGTCAGGTTGGATTCACTTCACAGTGCTCACATAAACTCAGATTTAAGTGCAGATCCTCGTGTTGTTATAAATCAACCTTTTAGTTTCACTGAGGTGCACAAAGCCCTCAAACCTTAAAACACCTCAACATCTCCATGACCTGACAATCTTAAGCCCTGTTTTCTAAAACCAGCAGCAGACTTTATAGACTCACCTTTTCAACCTTATTCTGGCCACAGATGAAATTCCATCAATTTGGAAATCAGCGTTCACTCTGCCACTGTTAAAAGGTGGCAACCCAACACTCTTGAACAAATATAGACCAATATCTAAATTATCCGCCCTAATTCCAGCGTCTGGAATTACTCTTCAGCTTCCAACTTAAAAAGTTGGAAGCTGAAGAGTCAGGTAAGATATTATTCTGACAATAATATCTTACCTGATTTTTAGAACAACCACTGCAGCATTAAAAGTACTCAATGACATCATTAGCACCCTGGACAACAAACACCACTGTTCATAGACCCAAAGTTCATAAACTTAAAGTATGAAGGCGTTCTGTTCTCAAACTTTCAATCTCGAATCATCACCCTTCAGCAAACTCAAACAGAGTTTGCTGAAGGGTGAATCAGTTAAGCAGTGCAAATATCTCAGATATTACACTTTTATTTGCACACCATGTTAAACTGACTGTAAATCCACTCAGAGTCAGGCTGGGTTTCTGTTTTTAATTCAGGCTTATCTGTCCTTGGAGGTCTGGAGGAGGCTGGTTACAGCCACATTCCTGCTGATGTTGGACTACGGCGATGTTTTCTACTTTCCCTTATGAGCTCAGAGTGAGCGCTCTGTCTGTCACGAAGCTCTGACACATCACTGTGGACTTTATGTTGGGGTTGGCCGGCCCTCCCTCAGGCTTTGCAATCGGTGCTTATTTATAAATGTTTATCCGGTCAGCTTCCTTGCTACTTACAAATGTATATTTCCCAGAAATGTACTGGTTCCTGCTATCTTCGTTCCGCGGACCTATTCTATTTTTATTGAATAGGTCGATCTGAGCTGGGAAAGACTTAAAACTGAGGGAGATTCTATCTTTAGAATCCTTTTAAACAGTTTTAAACGACAGAGATGCCGTCTCATTAACATGTAGTTGTTTTAACTGATTGTTTTTAATTATATAGTAAAATCTGTTGCTTCTGACGTTTGATACTTTTACTGGTTTGTAATTGTTTATTTTGTACGTGTGGATGAATGTAACGGACATGGAACCGCTGGTCAGGGCGCTCTCATAAAAGAGACTTTTTAATCTCAATCAGACTTTTCCTGCTTAAATGAATAAATAATGTTGTGAAAGCAGTTAACTGTGTGACAGGTCAGATCTGAGGGTTTGTGTACATCAGGCGACTCTGCAGCTGAGGATGAGTCCATTTAGTCAGCAGCCATTCACTTCCTGCTTCCAGTTCTGGTTCTGCACCGACCCGGTTTCCTCTCCTCTGAAGTCCTGATGAGGAACAGATGAGTCTGGTCCTGATGACCTGCAGCCGTGGTTACGCCCAGAAAGTGGACCAGAACCTGAACTAAAGTCACAGTAGCAGTTTAACTGAACCTTTGCAGTCCAGAAAAATATGAGTTTGAGTTCAGAACCTGGTAGAAAGGATCCGGATGAGGCGCTGAGTTGGGTTCCTGGTTTTGTTTTTAGTCTGGTTGTGAGAGGAGGAAGCTGTGGTGGATCAGGCGTGCGCTTTAAGGCCAGAGACCTCACCCTGGTCTGCAGACCACGGTCACAGAGACTCACCGTCAGCTTTCTGTGGTTTGACGCTCAGAGGAACGCTGCAAAGCTTTGCACGCCATCGAGGCGAGAAAACACGATGCAAACATCCGCAGTGGAGTTCAGCAGGAAGTGACACGACCCCGCCGGGTTCTTCAGATCCTTTCATGCAGTGAAACCACGCTGGAAACGTCTGAGAGTCAGGAAGCTGCTTTCACAGCTGCTGCACATTAACAGCCACAGGTGGTTCCACCAGAACCAGTCCATGAAAAAAGCTGTTCTAAGCTGGATCAGGGCCGCTTTATCTGGAACGTCTGCTGACTGCCTGTAGACCACCTGGTCCATCAGCCAATCAGAGCGCAGCAGCCCGTCTATCCTTCCAGGCGGGACGCAGACGACCAGAGGTCCAAACTGAGCTCCAGCGTGGAGAAGGAAGCAGCGTAGTCGGTACCAGATGGGCTGGTCTGGGTGTTTCAGAACCTGCTGGTCTACTGGGACCTTCACACAGAACCATCTGGTTCCAGAGAACGTCTGAAAGAGAGAAAACAAGCATTGAGCAGAACCGTGGAGGTCCGGGGAGAACGGGTTCCTGAAGGTAGAAAGGAAGCTTCAAGAACCACTGGGTCCAACCGAGCTCAGCAGAACACCATCTCTGAAGCTACAACACCTGGAACCATGAAGCAGATGTTCTCCAGCTGCAGAAGACCACACCTGGTACCACTCCTGGCAGCTAAGACCAGGAATGTGACCAGAACCGGACCAGAACAGCACGCATGCTTCCTGCTTCATCAGCTGCAGCATTCAGCCGGTCGGGTCAGAACTTAATCAGGATCCATCCTGCTCTGAGTCAGTGGTTCAGGTGCTGCTGGTGTCGGAGCAGCAGCACCTGAAGCATCAAACCTGAAGTTCTTTAAGGTTCAGACATCATTTTTATTTCTGCTGCAGCATTTTGAGCAGCCGCTTCCTGCATGTGAGCAAAGTGATGATGCAGTTTTTATTTGGCCGTCACCACTGCTAACTCAGGAAGAACTTCAACATCTGCTCCATCTTACGAACCTGCAGACTCTGCAAGGTCCAGACATGCCGTGTTTTCTGATTTCTGGTGAAGGAAAACCTTTTCAGACACTCTTCCAGCTCATTGCAGCACGTAGGACAATAAACAGCAAATAATTTAAGGATTTAACAGTAACGGTCAGACAGGGGTCAGAGCTGGGAGTGGGTTTAGGGACCAGGAAGAATCTAGGAACCTTTGAGGGCCTAGGAGGGACACTTTACCCACACAGTAAAAAATCTGTTGTTGTTACTGAAAAGCTGTGGTTGCCAGAGTTGTTCAGTTAAAAAAAGTAAACCACTTTACAGAACCACCGCTATATTTAACAGCTGTTTTTATTATAATTTAGGATTTTTATGGCACTAGTGGCCTTTTTAATCAAAGTAGGCTGACAGGAAGGGGGAAGACATGCAGCACGCTCCCCCTGTGCCACCGCCGGGCCCTAGTTGTTACTTTTATATACATTAATTCTGATTATGACCAGCGTCATTGACTACATTTTTTTAATTGTAAATTATGTTTATGTGCAGGTGCCGCCTCTCTCTCAGCCTACTTTCAATGAAAAAGGGCCACTAGTGTCACAAAAATCCTAAAATATATAATAAGATGGCTGTTAAATATAGCGGTGGTTCTGTAAACTGGTTTACTTTTTTACTGAACAACTCTGGCAACCACAGCTTTTCAGTAACAACAACAGATTTTTTTTTACAGTGCAGTTTGGACCTATTAACAGTAAAACGCTAAGCTGCAGCTCGTCCTGGTAGGTGTGCATCCTGGTACCGGTTCTGCTGCAGGTTCTTGTTGCTGAATCAAAGCTGAGATTCCAGATGCTGGAAATGAAACCAGTGCAAAGACAGAGACTTCTTCTGAGAACCCTTCAGGAGCCTCCAGCTGCCCTTCAGCATCTCCTAACGGGACTCTTTGTAGAACCCGCAGCGCCACAAAAAGAACTCACAGAACTATTTAAGGCATTCATTAGCGTGCCTTGGGCAACCTGAGAACCATTCCAGATCTGTTCTCTCCAGGTTCTCCAGTCCTGCATTAGTCCCTTAATGAAACAGAACCGGTCCAGTTAAGAGCATCCAGTTCTTCTGTTTCCTCTGAATCTGGCAGCAAACCCGTCTGGCTGCTTGTGTAAAAAGGTGTTTTCTGCTGAAAGCTGGCAGGCCTGGCAGGAGCTTTGGTTCCAAAATGTTCTGCTGCGTTTTGCTTGGAGTAAAACCGTCAGCTGGTCTCAGATGTTTCCATCAACTTCCTGCGCTGCTCGTTTCCATTCAGGCCTGAAGCCAGAAAGAACACAAAGATCCAGAGTGGAGTTCAGCATTACTGGCACAACAGAGGAAAAATGCAGATTTTCTGGGTTGTGTCGGGCTGAAATGCTGCTGCAGCAGGAACCAACCTGCCCGTTAGCGTCTGCTCCCTCTGATTTACCGCCTGGTGCACAGAGGGCTGTTTCAGTATTTTTACAAATGGCTCACAGTCCCACATCAGAGGGCAAGTGGGAGTTAATTCAGCTGATTGTCTGCAGTCAGCTGATTCATGGAGGCGTGGCTGCAAGGGAGCGAAATGATAGATTGCACATAAACAGCTCCATAAATTATATGCATCCATTAAAATAAATGCAGTTATTGTCTGAGAGGGAAACGCTGAATGTTTCCACGATGGGTTTCCTGTTCTCGGCTGAACAAAGAGCTGCTTTTCCTGTCCCCAATTCAGATTTTCCAGCTGGTGTCAAGGTTTCCATGCCTCCACCCAGCTGCTCACATTACAACCAGTCCAGCTGCAGAACCAGAACAGAACCTCCTGAATCTCCCTGAAATGAACCTTTAATCTTCAGCTGTGCCTGAAGCAGTTTTGTTCCTTTTAAAGGCTGAAGTCTGAGGCTGACCAGTTAAAGCCACCCTGCATACTTCCTCCTCCTCCATCCTGTTGGGATCTCTAAACATTCTCTTTGCCTCAAAACAACATATTGAGTTTATTGTGCACAGAAATGAAGCATGTTAGGGCACCACCCATAAGCAGGTCATAAAGCAATAAAACCAGTTTGTTGTTTTTTTATCGTCCACCAGGCCCTTACTCGCAGTTTTTTGATCAGCTGTCAGATTTCTTATCTGATTTGGTGTTAAATACTGATAAGGTTATTATAGTGGGGGATTTTAACATCCATGTTGACACTGAATGTGATAACCTTAGTGTAGCCTTTAAAACTATCCTAGATTCAATTGGTTTTGCTCAAAATGTGCATAAACCGACGCACTCTTGGCTTCATACTTTAGACCTTGTGCTGACATGTGGCATTGATTGTGAAGAATTAACAGTATTTCCTCACAACCCTGTCCTATCTGATCATTTTTATAACCTTTCTTCCCATTCACAAATCAATACCTTTGTTAACAGCATGACTTCCTCATTGCGTTCTGCATTAGACAATGTAGCTCCCTTAAAAACGAAGGTGATTATTCACAGGAAGCTGGCTCCCTGGTTTAATTCAGAGCTGCGTTCCTTGAAGCACAATGTTAGGAAATTGGAGAGAAAATGGCGCTCTACACACCAAGAGGAATCCTACTTAATCTGGAGGGACAGTCTATTGTTGTATAACAAGACCCTTCGCAGAGTTAGAGCAGCATATTTTTCATCATTAATTGAGGAGAATAAGAATAATCCTAGATTTCTCCTCTCAGACTGCAGGTCTGCTGGTGGTTCCTAGAGTCTCTAAAAGTAGAATGGGAGGCAGATCCTTTAGCTATCAGGCTCCTCTCCTGTGGAACCAACTCCCAGTTTTGGTCCGTGAGGCAGACACCCCGTCTACTTTTAAGACTAATCTTAAAAGATTCCTTTGTGACAAAGCTTCTAGTCAGAGTGGCTCATGTTACCCTGAGCTACCTCTATAGTTATGCTGCTATAGGCTTAGGCTGCTGGAGGACATCAGGCTCTATTTCTCTCTCTCTGCTGAGTTCTCCTACTGCTCTCCAATCTGCATTGTTTGTTGTTATTTCAGCTTTTAACTTTTTGTTCTCTGTCATTTTTATCTTCATAGAAGGTACACCTGGTCTGGCGTTCTGTTAGCTGTGACATCATCAGGGGAGGCAGATCATCCTCTATTACCATCTAACATAGAAAGTACTCCTGGGTCAACGTGAGCTTCTGTGCTTTCTGTGTCTCTGCTCTGTCTTCTCTAACACAGAAAGTACTCCTGGGTCAATGTGAGCTTCTGTGCTTTCTGTGTCTCTGCTCTGTCTTCTCTAAGCCCCAGTGGGTGGAGGCAGATGAGCGTTCACACTGAGCCTGGTTCTGGTTCTGCTGGAGGTTCTCCTCCCTGTTAAAGGGGAGTTTTCCTCTCCACTGTCGCTTCATGCATGCTCAGTATGAGGGATTGCTGCAAAGCCATCAACAATGCAGACGACTGTCCACTGTGGCTCTACGCTCTTTCAGGAGGAGTGAATGCTGCTTGGAGAGACTTGATGCAACCTGCTGGGTTTCCTTAGAGAGGAAACTTTCTCACCAACCTGGAGGATCTGATGGAGTCTGACTTTGGAAAGAGACTTGATGATGACGTGATGTGGATTGGTGGTATATGAATAAAACTGAATTGAAATTCATTAATCTGCGTTATCCCAAATAAAATAAATAAACAATCAACCGATCATGTGTATCAGCCTTTCCACATCAGTGGTGACCAAAGTGTTTATTAGATGTGGTTCTTAATAACAGGCCCATCATGTAGATCCAGAATAAAACGAAGCCTTGGTGAACTCCATATGTTCCGTTACAGTTTAGATTATTCCCAGATAAAATAATCCCAGATTGCCAAGTAGATCTGCTCCATTCCAGCATTACCACACCAGATCTTATGTTCAGCTGTTTTTAACCCAGCCGTGAGATCCAGTAAACCAGAACAGAACTCGTTCTGGGTGGCAGTTCAGACTTGTGCGTTTTTAACTTCTCCCCACCCACTGTTGGTGCTTTGGTTGGTACCTTACCGCTACTGGGAAGCGTTAAACATGGTGGGTCTTTTTTTTTTTTTTATCAAAACGGGCTAACTTTGTTTCTAAACTGCGTTTTCCGCCATCCTTGCCAGAATGTTAGCTCAGTTTTGGACCAGAACTCCTTTGTTGTTCAGACTGGCTTTGGGTCTGAGGGGAGGAGCAGGGAGGAGACTCCGCAGCCTGCGGGGAGCTGCAGATCTCCTCCTGCACAGCTTTGACGCACAGCGCACAGATGGAGCGGGTTTTCCTCCTCTTCATCCTCCTGGTCGGAACCGCGGTACCGTCCGCCGCAGAGTGGAAGCTGGTTCTGCTCCACACCAACGACGTGCACGCCCGGGTAGAGGAGACCAGCGTGTTCTCCGCTAAATGCAGCCGCCAGGGGAATTGCTTCGGCGGCGTGGCGCGCAGAGCCACCGCGATCCAAAGGATCCGGAACCAGGAGAGCAACGTGCTGCTGCTGGACGCCGGGGACCAGTTCCAGGGGACCGTCTGGTTCAACTACTACAACGGAGCGGAGGCGGCCCACTTCATGAACAGGCTGGGATATGATGCCATGGTAGGACCTCAGCTTCACTATTCACACCCTGTGAGCTCTGCAGGGGGCAAAGTTTCTCACATTCAAGTTCCACACAGGTTGGATGGAGATAGTGTATTATTTCCCTTTGCATTATGCAGATTTTTGTGTCATTGGGAGACTTATTTGGAAAATCTAAGGAGGGAACTTTATTAGGATTTTGTAAAGTGCCTTGAGATGACATGTTTCATGATTTGGCGCTATATAAATAAAATTGAATTGAATTGAATAGGGCGCGTTGGTTCTGCTGGCACACCTGTGATAGGTGCACAGGTGTGTGAGAAACATGCCAATTGTGAAGCGTGAGCAAGGCGGGTTATAGGGGCTGCTTTGAGCTGGAGGGAGTCAAGGGATGCTAGAGAAAGTTTGTTTTCCTCATTTCTACTTTTATGCCTGAGTCAGCCAGCGAGGAATGTTTATGTTATATAACTTTATGTCTTTATTTTGCCGTCTTGCTCTTCCATCGAGTTTTATGTTGTGTTGCCGGTGGCATCGTGTGGTGCTGCAACAATCAAGACTGTACATAAAATAAAGTCAACATCAGTAAAACAAACTCTTTACTGATGCAAGAAGAAGTGGAAGTGAGAGTCTGCTTGGATGCAGCGGCGTGTTTCCTGCCAATAAGCTGCAGCAGCTCGTTAAGGTCTGCAGACTCATTACAGAGTCATGCTTTGTTTTTTAGTTGTTGTAGAAACAAGCTGAAGTGGAGTCAGATCTCTAAGTAACGGGGAAGGGAGGTCACTGGAATCACGGATGATTCAGTAAATGTGCTGTTGGGCGGTGGAGCAGCTGAATCAGGGGAGCACCAGTTACACAAGCAGCATCTGGGATGAGTTTGTTGGATCTGGGCCCAAAGCTGGCGCTGCTTTCAATCAGAGATGTTTTAGAGGTAACCCCCCCCCCCCCTTCACAGGAACAGATTAGCCACAATAACTGATAATTATCCAGCGTGTTTTCATCACAGATACTCATCGCAGTCGTTTAACAAACCCCGGAGCCGAGCCAGAACCCTGGCAAAGGAAAAGCGTCGTGTTTGAAGTTCTTCACATGTCGTAATGAGCAGAAACTAGCTTGGGCTTTAATAGGATGTTAGACAAATGATGAGGAAGGAAAAGAATGCGTGGTTTTCAAAAACAAGTCCTGCTGCAGTTTGATACCAGATGTAGGAGAGCCACCAAGGACCCCTGGGTCTCCACACTACATAACACATCCATGGAACCCACCACCCTGGGAACACCTTCTCCACCGTGAAGCACGGTGGAGGCAGCATCATGCTGGGGGAAGCAGGTCAGAGCTGATGGGAGGATGGATGGAGCTGAATCAGGAGAATCCTGGAGGAGAACCTGTGTGAGGCTGCAGAAGGCATGAGGTTCACCTTCCAGCAGGAGAACCAGCCTGAACCTGCAGCCTGAGGTATTATGGACTTAGACTTAGACGTTCTAGTGGTTCTGTGTGTACGGAGCGCATACAGGACGACAATGTAATGAGATTACAACTGAAATAAAATAACATTACAATACAGAGTGCAGCAGTGATAAGGTGCAGGAGAACAACTGTTTTTAAAAAAGTGTGCAGAAGAACGTTCCACCATGTTTATAGTGCAAAGATAATGGTGCAAAAAGGGCATTATGGGATGGATTTATGGGTTAGAATGGCCTAGTCAAAGTCCAGACCTGAATCCAACTGGTTCACAAATGTTCTCCATCCATTCTGACTGAGTTTGAGATGTTTTATAAAAAGAGGACGGACAAACATGTTCAGAGCTGGTGGAAACAGAACCGAGAAGCCCTGCAGCCAAGGAGGTTCTAGAAAAGTTCTGACCCGGGAGGTTCTGAAATAAAGGAACTCCACACTTTTCACGTTTGTAGTAGAAAAACTGTGAATTGTTATTCTGTCTGTAGATGGAGGACGACGACAAACTGAAAATCTTTTCTGAACAAATGACAAATTCTGATTTTCTTTTTTTATGTTTATGAAAATGTTCCAAATTGAGTTTTTCAGAAGTAACATGTGGAGATGAATGGATGCATGAAGTGCTGCAGGGATTAGACTCTGTGGAAACATCATGATAGACATTTATGGTCCACCGTGCATGCTCAGTATGAGGGATTGCTGCAAAGCCAGCAGCTGTCCACCGTGGCTCCATGTTCACCCAGGATGAAATGCTGCAGGTCAACGACTGGACAAGACCTGCTGGGTCCTCAGAGAAAAACTCTGAACCAACCAGGATCCAGGAGGATCTGATGGAACTGAGTCTGGAAAGAGCCTTGAGACGGCCTGTTGTGAACTGCAGCTGTAGAATAGTAAATATAAATGTAGATATAAACTCAGGAATGTTTTATTTATCACTGCGTGTTACCACTGTGACATTTCTGCGCTTCAAATAACACATAATGAGGCAAAAAGCAAAGTGAAAACTGTTTATTTTGCCGCTCAGAGAGTCAGAGATAAAGTGCACGTCATGCAGAGTCTGTTTCCACCGGTGGAAAATGCTGGCAGTAAAAGTGAAGTCTGCAGAAAACCGCTCTGTGTGTTTTTCTAAGAAACAGCCCACTTCCTGCAGAGGTCTGACGATAAGCAGACGTCTCCTTCCCGGATGTGCACGTGTCTGACCGGCAGCTTCACCTCCTCTGGTTGCTTCTCAGGTCTTTGGAAACCACGAGTTTGACAACGGCGTGGAGGGACTCATGAAGCCGTTCCTGCAGAACATCAACTGCTCCATCCTCAGCGCCAACATCCAACCCGACAGCACCCTGGCCTCCACCTTCGGCATCACCTACTCGCCCTACAAGATCTTTGAGGTGGGAGGTCAGCGGGTCGGCGTGGTGGGCTACACGTCCCGGGAAACCAAGGCGCTGTCCAAACCCGGTAAGAAGAGCCGCGGGTTCTTCTGGGTCGTTGCTTCAACCCATCCCTCAGAAACTAGAGGCCCGGTTCTGTTTTAGTTCATTTTTAAAACACCTTCTCTGTTCTCTGTTCTCTGTTCTGTGTTGTAGCAGCAGGAGCTCCAGAGTGATTTTTTTCTGCCACATTATATTAAGTTTTTTTGTCTTGAATACAAACATCAGCAGCTGCATAAACATCCCGTAATATTCAGCCTTATCTCCACCTCCTCCCAGCATGTTCTCCTGCGCCGTTATCAGACCAGGACTAAACGACACAAAGAGCAGAAAATGGTTTAAATCCAAACAGCTGCCCCTCATGCAGAGCCAGGTCGCTGCTTTACTTCCTGCTGATGCCGTTGATGGACACCGCACTTACACTGCAAAAAGAGAACTAAAAATAAGTAAAAGTTTCTTGAAATGAATGTATTTGCCCTTGATTTGAGCAGGTAAATAAGACTATTTGCCAATGGAATGAGTATTTCTACCCCTAAAATAAGATAATTAGATAAACTGCACTTGAAATAAGACAATAAAGATAAATTGTTCCTATTTTAAGTGCAAAAATCTTATTCCATTGGTAAATAATCCTATTTACCTGCTCAAATCAAGGAAAAATACTTTAATTTCAAGACAAAATGTCTTATTTTTAGGTCTATTTTTGCAGTGTAGCGGTCCAGTCTGCAGAAAGTGAGGCGACGGGTCTGAGATGCTTTTCATGAGCTCTGTCCTCTGAGAACGTTCTGGTCCAGAGAAGGAACCTGAAGAACCTTCAGAGCTTCTGGTCCAGACGTACAGTCTGCTGTGTTCTGATGTCAGCCGTGTTTAAAGAGGTCCGATCGACCCGGTTAGGAGAACCGGAGGATGGAAGCAGCAGCTGTGAGGAAGTGTCTGCTAACCGAGTCGGACCAGAAACAGGAAGTAGTCCTCTTCAGGAAAACGAAGAGTTCTTCATTGTCTAAGTAAATGTTTCGGTTCTGCAGAGGTTCTTCCTCCACAGCGACGACCTTTCTGATCCGCGTGGTTCTGTTGGGTTCAGTGAGAGCAGACAGGAGCTGATGGTGTGTGACGGTGCCGCTGACCCGCTCTGTCTCTCTGACCAGGACCTCACCTGGACTTCCTGGACGAGGTGAGCTCCCTGCAGCCGGTGGTGGACAAACTCACGGCGCTCGGTGTCGATAAGATCATCGCTCTGGGTCACTCCGGCTTCACCGTGGACCGGCTCATCGCCAAGAAGGTGCGCGGCGTGGACGTGGTCATCGGCGGACACACCAACACCTTCCTGTACACAGGTACGCCGGTCCTGCACCTGCCTGAGGGGCGTGGCCTCGGTGCTGCTTCTGTTGTCTGTGGATACGTCGCGTTTTCACAGCGCTCTGTGTGTCATTTGCTCCGGCTGTTAGAGAAGGAACGGGTCTGTTAGCAGCTGCAGAACTCCTTCATCTGATGCAGGAAAACGGGCCGGTTCTGCTCTGCAGCCGTGTTGATGTAAGATGGAGACGCTGAGGCTGAAAAGCCGTTTAAAATCTAAGTAACATCACAGTTAATGCAACATGTTGCATGAAGCCTGTCAGCAAATCTGATCACCGGCTGCAGAACCCAGACGGCTCCACTCCAAACACCAAACCAGAACCTAAACAGTCCGCCTTAAATACAGGCCTTCTAAGAGCCGCTCCTGGAGAGCAAAACAGAAACTGACTGAAAGTTTATGTCAGTTTACATCAACCAAGAGAGGAGGAACCGTCATGGAAACGTTGCGGTGGGGTCAGACAGATGTTCTCTCTGGGTTCTGGGTTACGGCTCTGAGGGTTTGCAGGTTAAACCAGAGCCTGCCTGGTTGGCCAGACGAGGCGGAGCCGTCCTCAGTGGGTCTGTGGAGCAGACGTCAGCTGCAGCAGAGACACGGCCGGACCGTCCAGCAGCAACCGCTCACAGGAGATTGCTGCTTTATAGTCAGAGGTTTCTGGATCCTCCAGAGGCTGCAGCACTTCCAGCTTTGCTTTACACTGATTCACATTTTCAGATTCTCTCAGATTAACTTAGGAGTGCGAGAAGTAAAAGATCTTTATGAGTTTTTTAAAGAACGATTATTGCTGTATTCTCTGGCCCGTGTGGAGCTGCTCTACCATCGGTTCACAGCTGGTTCAGGTCAGCTGCAGACGGTGCAGACAGTGACCCTCAGAGATAAACGGGTGATGGATGAGCAACGCGGGGCTGATAGCTGCAGAAGAAGAAACCCGAGCGTCTCCAGGGGTTAAAAGGTCTCATGGAGGAGGGAGGGAAGCTGGTGGTGCCCTCCAACCAGGGAGAAGCTCAGATCTCAGTCCAGACGAGTAGACTCCTGGGAACAGCTGGCAGAAACCTCAAAAATCTGCGTAATTATGGGATGTGCTGGTCCTGGATGAGAATGTGAGAGCTGCAGACTGAGTCCTCTTCCTGGTTCCTGAATGGATCTGCTGTGCTGATGTACGGTTTTAGCGCTAGTTAGTCATTCAGGAGTAAACATGCTGTCTGGACTCCATAAATATCGCTGTCCTGTTAATTTAAACTGCAGAGTGGGTGGAGGCAGCCCAGCTGGGCGGACCACCGACCGCACAGAACATTTTGTGGGCTGTAGAGGTCTGCTGGGGCCCGCAGCGACTCTCCGTCACTCTCCGTCCTCCAGAGCTGACAGCAAAGAATTCAAGACCTCCTCAGGCGTTAAACTTTAACAACAATGTGGTTAAAGTCAGCGGGGAGGACGGAGCTGTGCTACCAGACCAGATCCGCTCTGTGTGGATCTGATAAGATCCAATAAGATCTGATAAGATCCGATAAGATAAGAATGCTTCATTAGGGTCGACTTCAGGTGAAACAGTTATTAGCTATGAAAAGAACTTTATTTCTAAAGCGCTTTCAAACAAAGTGATGAACAGTAGGTGGTAAAAAATAGTAAAACAAGAAATAAATACAATTTAAAAACGGTTAAAATAATTTTTAAAAAAGCCTCTTTTCTCTAAAAACGAGAGAAGAAATGTTTGACCAGAACGCTCAGCTCGTCCAGCTGGTTCTGCCCCGTACCTTCACTGAGAGGACCAGCTGGGTCCAACTGGGTCACCAACAGGACAAGGATCCAACAAGGTGTTAGTGGAACTGCTCCGTGGTTCTGCCCTCAGTCACAGCGGTTCTGTCTGTCGGCCTCTTCTCTTCTAGTCCTGGGTTTTAGTTTGGCAGCTCCTCACTTTGGATTCAGAACCGGCTGAAGAAGTGGTTCTGATTTCCGTGAGCAAAGCACATAAAATTCTGCAGGAATCGGTTCAAAAAGCCGGAGAGAAGGTCCGTCAGAGCCGAGCAGTTTAGCAGAACCAGCCCTGCAGAACATCTGGAAGTCTTTACACGTGTAGTTACTCTGTGGAGACCACAGGAATGAGTCTAGAACCAGATCCAGAACAATCCTCTTTGCTTTCAGGAAATTTCTCATTTTTATGCCCAACCTGCAGCTTTTCCTGCTGCTGCAACGTCTCCTCTCCTCTGAGTTCAGGTCCAGGCCCGGATCAGAGCCGGGGACAGCGCCTCCTGGAGGTTTTAATGGGTTCAGATTTATTTGCTGAAGGAGTTTAATCATTAACAGAGCTTTATCTTTAGCCGGCGGCCGTGTAAACGCGGCAGAAAGTAACCGAGGCTAACGGGGAAGATTTCTCCTGAAAGCTGAACACGTCAGCCTGGTTGGACGGATACCTGAGATGTTGTCTCCTCCTGGAGGACGGACCCAGATGTTTGAGCAGAATGGAGGTTTTTATTCCTCATCGTCGCTCCGTTGATCTGATTGGCTGAGCCTGTAGCTGTGGCAGAGGCTCTGCAGGTTTGGGTTTCTGTTCTGGTTCTGCCAGAGGTTGAAGGATCAGTCGGCTGTTTGACTGGGCCAGTTGAGTGAAAGGCGACCAGAAGCAGCTTTGGGCTCAGATCTGCGACTGTTTCGGGTCTCTGTGGAGATAAACGACTCTTTGTTCCTCTCTGAGCCGTTTGTCTCGTTGAACATTCCTCCAGCAGCTTCATTTCCATTTCTACAGGCTGTGCTTTCATCTCTGAGAACAGCTGCACCACGTGGACCGCGCAGATCACACGAAACGGCTCGCTCTGCTGGGAAACGGCAGTGAAAACTAAATTTAGGCAGTAATTAAACACTTTGAAGTTTAACTGCATGTTTGTGCCCAACGGAGCCTCTGGGTCTGAGGAGCCACGGCTCCGGGTTGCCCTCCTAAAACGTTTACCAGTCTGGCTGCAGGGTTGTCTCCTCCAGCTGTGCACGTCTACAGACTGAACTTCATCACCAGCTCGGTCAGACTGGATGGAGAACATCTGGGAACATCAGCTTTCAGGTTTCACCACAGATTCTCAGCTGGATTCATGTCTGGACTTTGACTAGACCATTTTCAGTCTCAAGTCCTCTGCAGCCTCTAGCAGCTTTTCAGTCCTGATTCAGCTCCATCCATCTTCCCACAGCATGATGCTGCCACCACCGTGCTATATGTGGAGCTTGCTGTGCTCAGGCTGCGTTTTGCACGTTGGACATGAAGTTCTGTCTTAGTCTCTTCTGACTGGACCACCGTCTTCCATGTGCCTGCTGTAGGGAGACCAGCGTCATTTTTCTCCAATCAGAAACCAGCTAGGATGATGACACCATAAATGCTCAGAGCGACGCATTTATTTAACTATAACCTATATTCTTTAAACAAGTTATAAGGTTACTTTTAGCTAATATGGTTAGAACGAGATCACCTGGTTTAGCTTGTACATGAGGTTTTATCGTGCCCGACAGGAACCTACAACTTCAATAGAAAACAGAACATAGAGCAGTATTTTAACATGTTTTCTTTGGTGTTTTTCTAAAATATGAAACAGTTTATCCACTTAGAGCAGCGATAGGTGGTTTAGGGTGCGTGTTTATCTGCTGAGGAGGACGCAGTGAATGTTCTAATTATACAAAAACAGATATAATACTAATGAGTGTATGTAAAACAATTGACAAAATAAAGCCTGCTCATCTTGGAAAATATTGAATAGTCATCAAAGCTGATAAAGCTGCAGTATTATTATAACAGATTCAATTAGTATTACATATATTGTATTTGGAACATGTTGCAACCGACCCTGAGTCCAGGGTCAGCTGCAACATCTGATAGCGGTAAGGCGTATTGCGCCACTTCCTGTTTCCTTTTCTCGCCGTGGTCAGAGGTCACTAGCCTAGCTCAGGGGTCTGCACCCTGTGGCTCTTAATAACTTTGGCTACAAATTAAATTTTTTATTATGGTATTTAAATGTAATAATGATAATAAATGCAGGTTTCAGCAAGTTTTCTTGAACTAATTACTTTTAATTTTCACATCCGAATGAGGCTAAAAATGCCAGTAATATTTAATTGTAACTTAATATTTTTTTATCATGTTGGAAACTATGATTCTTTTTACAACATTATCCACAAATATCAACATCCCATCCATCCTCTTTTTTCAAACCTCACAACCTTTTATTTCCTATTTTGAATCTGAACTTTCATCTGCTTCAGCATAACTAACAGCTGACCCCCCCCCCCCCTGTTTTTTTTCCTCAGGTGTGAATGACGATAACAACCACAATGATGATAATTATAAGTATCTAGTTTTAACTGGAACACGGGTGGTTTGTGGTGGTAGGATCTGTCTTGTCATTAGTTTGTTTTTGTAGGCGTTTGTTTTTTTTAGCTGTTTCTGTGATGTAAATTCTGAGTCCTTCTCGTTTGTTCTGTATGTTTTCAATGGGATGTCTGTTAATAAAAACAAATTGATTATTATAATATTCGCTATAACATTATAGCGTGACGTTTGTGTCAATAATTTTCTAGCACATGTGATTCTGCGTGGTGGAAGAGGGGACCCCAAATCAAATTCTGCTTAGGGCCCCCAAGAGGCTCGGGCTGGCACTGACTTCAGTTAGTTAAATTATTATTTTATATTTTTTTTACTGCTTTATGTAATATTTTCTATTATTCAGGTCTGCTGGTGAATCTGGAAATATATATTTTGGTCACGTTCTTTAGCCTGAATAACTACTAAACTTTTTTTTTTTCCAGGTGACTACTTCCACTTACGGATAACAGATGATGAACTCCAGATGTTACTCATCTACATGATGTGGCATTTCAAAATAAAAGCCCCTCAAACTCTTGATATATAGTCACTTTAACCTAAGTTGCTGTTAATGTTGCTACTTGTCAGGTTCAAACCACTAAAACAGGAATTAAACAACAAAGGGAAGAGAAGACGACAGACGTTAGTTTGGTTTTATTTGAGAGGAGAACAGCAGAGATGTGCCCAGTTACAACTCCTTACTGCTCTGAAAACACACCCTGCGCTCCCTCTCTCTTTATTGTTTTAGGGAGTTCTCTAGTTACAAAAAAAACGTTATGATGTGACATTCAAGATAATAGAACGCCGTTCAAACAGTTCAGTTCAGCTCTTGGAAAAAAGTCATGTCTCTGCAGGCCTTGTGCAATGATAAGAGAGACAGTTAGTATGAGGTAGGATGAAGCATGATACATGCTCCAGTAAATAAATGACAGTACTAATAAACACAAACACAATAATACATAAGAGGAATATTGGTCATCTAAAAAAACACTTTAATATCTGAATAAACCTTTCTAATAATGAGTAAATATGTGATAAATGCAATTTACATAGTGAATAAAGTAAAACATGTAGAATAGTAAAAATAATTCCAAGACTACTAAAGTTTTCTGTAAAAATTTCAAAATAAAAGCAACGCAACATAAGATTTTACAATTCTCTTTATCCAAATTGCTGAGGTTTCCATTTTGACACTATGTACATACTAATTACACACACACACACACACACACACACACACACACACACACACACACACACACACACACACACACACACACACACACACACACACACACAAAAGAAAAAACTGAAATAGGAAAAGCTAACCATAAAATGTTCAAATTATTAAGAACATTTACATTGTTTGCTGACACAGAACTTTGTTTTCAACACAATGAACAGTTCCAGCTGGATTCCCTCAGAGCTTTCAGGACATCTTCATCTAAACCTGGAACCATGGAACCATCTGCCACGCGTGTCACACTGTATCTGCAAAACAATTACATGATAGACACATTAGGGGGACAAGCAGTTGGCTTTTTATACCATATTTAAAAATATTATAATCTATGATAATTTACTAACAATTAAATATATTGTATTTGTAACATGTTGCAACCATCCCCAAGCCTGGGGTCTGTTGCAACATCTGATTCTGTGAATTCAAGTGCGAATTGTGAAAGATGTTCTTTATAAATTAGCTTTAAATGGTTTTGACTATAAACAGAAAGATGCAAGTTTATTGTGTAAAAATGTGGTTTATCTAATCCAGACCATCTCTGAGTCAAACGCAAAAAGTGTTGCAACTGTCCCTGGGCGCCTTATCTCCTACACCAGATGTCTTCATTTATTTTTTATTTTATTATTTTTTTTATTGTGTCCTGTCTGTCAGTGTAGCCATAAGAATTATTCACTTAATGTCAAAAAGAGGCCAACAGATTGTACTTTCACCAGTGGAGCCTTACTGCTGTCACCATAGAGGTCCGCTTGATTTATTCATGCAAGAAGCTTTATTCTAATTTATGCAGGGAATATTTCATGTTATATGAACACTAAAACAAGAAGATAGAGGAGAAAAAAGGAGAAAGAGAAGGAGGAGAGGAAAAGGAGAGAGCGATATAACATCCTCTGAGTTTGCTTCTCCACCTGCAAAGAAATATAAAAATTAAATTGAATTTTATTTTATTTCTATACCACCAATTCACATCCCATCATCTAAAGCCTCTTTCCAAAGTCAGCTTCCATCAGATCCTCCAGGTTGGTGAGAAAGTTTCCTCTCTAAGGAAACCCAGCAGGTTGCATCAAGTCTCTCCAAGCAGCATTCACTCCTCCTGAAAGAGCGTAGAGCCACAGTGGACAGTCGTCTGCATTGTTGATGGCTTTGCAGCAATCCCTCATACTGAGCATGCATGAAGCGACAGTGGAGAGGAAAACTCCCCTTTAACAGGGAGGAGGACCTCCAGCAGAACCAGAACCAGGCTCAGTGTGAACGCTCATCTGCCTCCACCCACTGGGGCTTAGAGAAGACAGAGCAGAGACACAGAAAGCTCAGAAGCTCACATTGACCCAGGAGTACTTTCTATGGTAGAGAAGACAGAGCAGAGACACAGAAAGCACAGAAGCTCACATTGACCCAGGAGTACTTTCTATGTTAGAGAAGACAGAGCAGAGACACAGAAAGCACAGAAGCTCACATTGACCCAGGTGTACTTTCTATGTTAGATGGTAATAGAGGATGATCTGCCTCCCCTGATGATGTCACAGCTAACAGAACACCAGACCAGGTGTACCTTGTATGAAGAGAAAAATGACAGAGAACAAAAAGTTAAAAGCTGAAATAACAACAAACAATGCAGATTGGAGAGTAGTAGGAGAACTCAGCAGAGAGAGAGAAATAGACCCTGATGTCCTCCAGTAGCCTAAGCCTATAGCAGCATAACTATAGAGGTAGCTCAGGGTAACATGAGCCACTCTGACTAGAAGCTTTGTCACAAAGGAAAGTTTTAAGATAAGTCTTAAAAGTAGACGGGGTGTCTGCCTCACGGACCAAAACTGGGAGTTGGTTCCACAGGAGAGGAGCCTGATAGCTAAAGGATCTGCCTCCCATTCTACTTTACAGGTACAAACAGTCGATGCCTTGATACCATCACTGAAAAATATACAGGATGAATGAATCCGATCAGAGGTGTTCCACCCAGACCCTCAGGGACCTTAGACCCTCGCTGTTCTGCGTGTTTTAGATGTCTCTGCTTCAGCACATTGCGTTTTGCTCTACTTCACGTTAGTCTGTCACAGACAGTCTAAGCGGGTGTGAATACTTGTTTCCAGGCAGTGAGCGTTTGATCCTCAGCACAGCTTCTCGGTGCCGTTCCACCGCACTGATCCACCCGTTCTCCGGTTCTGTTCCACAGGAACGCCTCCCTCCGTGGAGACCAAGGCTGGAGATTATCCGTACTTGGAGTTCAGCGAGGACGGGCGCAGCGTTCCTGTGGTCCAGGCATACGCCTTTGGAAAATATCTGGGCCACCTGACCGTGACCTTTGATGACAAGGGGAATGTGGTGAAATATTCTGGAAACCCGATCCTGCTGGACAGCAGCATCCCACAAGGTGAGGAACCCTGCAGACGGCGTCTCTTTATCTCACTTAATCCCTTTAGTTTCCTGTTTGTGTTCGACGCTCCACTTCCTGTCTGTAACGACATTTCCGTGTTTAGACGTTCTGATTACAGCTTGGTTCTGATTTAGCTTCACCTTCCTGAAAAAGTTATAAACATTGTTCTGTTCAGCATTTCTACAAGAACCCTGCACCCAGATCAGATGAATCAGGAAAGGAAGAGAAAAGGGAAATTAGACCAGAAGGAAATGTGGAGTTTTTCCTCAGTGTGGAAATCAAAAGTTCAGGGAAGCCGCCTGAGGAGATTCAGGTGGAAAACTGCCAGAAGTCCTGGAGAGCAGGACGGAACCAGCTTGACTCTCTGTCTCCATCAGATCCAAAGATCTTGGCTGAGGTGGAGAGCTGGAAGAAGAACCTGGCCAACTACACGGCCAAGGTGGTGGGCAGGACTCTGGTCTTCCTGAACGGCTCCAACATGGCGTGCCGCTCCCAGGAATGTAACCTGGGCAACCTGATCTGCGACGCCATGGTGGGTATCCAGGTCTGAGAAGGTTCTGATCTTCCTGACCTTCACGCCTGGAGATCTGGACATGAACCTGCCTCCTGTCTTTTCAGCTGGATAACTACATCAGGTTCTTCGACGACCAGCAGTGGAACCACGTCAGCGCCTGCATCTTTAACGGCGGTGGCATTCGGGGCTCCATCGACGAGCGCACCTACAACGGTACGTCCCATCAGGAGAGGCTTGGACCGTGGCGAGAAGGTGGCGGGCGGATGTCAGGAGCTGTGTTGCTCTGCAGGTTCCATCACCATGGAGGACCTGCTGTCTGTGCTGCCGTTTGGAGGAACCTTTGACCTGGTGCAGCTGAACGGCTCCACGCTGAGGAAGGCCTTCGAGCACGCCGTCAGGAAATACGGAAGCAACGCTGGAGAGTTCCTGCAGGTCTCAGGTGTGTGCTGCGCCGCTCTGACCAGCCTGACGTTACCTGTGCAGGTAGAACTGATGCTGCGGGACGCTCCTCAGATTCTGTCCTGATCGCACCGGTTCTGCTGCGTCAGACTGATATTACACTGTTATAAACACCATGGAGTCTTTGCTAATGTTCATGACTGTTGTCCTTCAGTAAATGATGACACTTTAAATAATCAAGCTCCATCATATATCAGATATTTAAATCCCATATTAAACAGGTTTCCAGAGTTTCCTTTTTTCACCTCAGGAATATCGCCAAAATTAGAAACATTCTGTCCAGGAGTGATGCTGAAAAACTATTCCATGCATTTGTTACTTCAAGGCTGGACTATTGTAATTCTTTACTATCAGGAAGTCCACAAAATGCAGTTTAAAGCCTTCAGCTGATCCAAAATGCTGCAGCAAGAGTTCTGATGAAAATCAACCAGAGGGATCATATTTCTCCAATTTTAGCTTCCCTTCATTGGCTTCCTGTTAAATCAAGAATGTGACGTCACATCACGTGGTACGCAGTGGGGCAAACTCCGGAAAGCCGCCTTGTTTTGCTGTAAAAGAGACGTGCGTTACCCTCGGTTTTACTCGTTAAAACGACTGCTTTTTCCAAATCTAAGACCGTGGTTTTTAAACATTGTTGCTATGGAACGTGCAACAGTGACTCGAGTTACGCTGATCGGCCGCATATGAAGGATGTTTTCTTCAAGACTGCCAAGGAGAAATGTGTACGCTTGGTACACCGGGGCGGTCGGCCTACACAACAGTTCAACCCGGAAAAAGTTACCAAATTCAAGTACATATGTAGCAAGCATTTTGTCGGAGGAAAGGGCCCAACCGAAGAACATCCTGACCCAATTCCAGCGACATCAAGTCAAGGTAAGAGTATTTTGGTGGCCGACATGTTAATAAAGTAGCGCCTGCTACCATGATAGCATATAGGCTATCATGGTAGCAGGCGCTAACATGATAGCCTGCTACCAGGATAGCTTACTCAAAAACATTTCAGATGAGACAAACATTAAACATATACCCATTCCTGGACGGTGTTTGCAAACAACAAAAAAAAAAAAAACGGCCGACGCTGCCATGATCGCCGCGCAGGAAAAAAAAACAAAGCTTACCGTTCATCAACTCGGCCAGTTTTCCGGGTTTTTTAAGCCCTCGACACTCAAGCCATCGTTTGAGCTGAAGGTTGGTGTGTTCTTCGACAGTTCGGCCAGTAATCCGTGTGCCTGGGACATCGTCTTGGGAAAGTTTAACGGCTGTAAAGTCGGTCAGATCGCTGGTTCTGTTGCGCTTGTAATAAATAGCTGGGTTATCCGTGCGTTCTCTCCTGTATGCCCTACCTAAGCGGCAAAAGGGGCGTTGCTCTTGAGACGGTGACGTCACGTGCGCGGTACCGCATTAGCTCTGTTATAACTTATTTATAATGGATTATTATCATTTATTGGTTAATGTCAAGTTGTCATAATTTACTGGATGTTGCTTAATGACAACAGTCATAAACATTCATAAAGGCTCCTTCGTGGTAATGACAGTGTAATATCACTTTGACACACACCTTCAAGTAAAGTGATACTGAAATTCTCTTTAAAAATAAATTTTTTCTCATAGACAAAATGGGATTCAATGATCAACCCAGTTCTAGTTGGACCTCCATAGCTCAGAACTCCTCAGAACCATTATTAAAAGTTTAAACGGGTCACAGGAAGTTGGACTTTAACCCAGTTATCATTTTGATCCATTTACAGTTTTTCTAAAACCACAGCTTGAGTTTAAGTTTTTTTTTTCTCCATATTTTCCCCCAGAAGCGTCTGCTTAGAATGTGATGATGGTTCTGACCCGGTGAAATATTCAGAATTTCTCTCTCCTTCCAGCCAGCGTGTCTCCCACAGCTGGAGGACTTCCTGTATGCTGTCCAATCAGAGCCCAGAGTGCAGAGAGACACGCCCACACTCTCATTTCACCTCTGTTATGTGAAACAGAGGTGATGGTTCTGGAGAAACTGGACCTGGAGGTTCTGTTTAACCCGTAGTTTCCACAATGACTGAGGCTTAGAAGCTGGCCTGTGTTTCTGATTGGTGGAAGCAGTGATGCTGAGGGCTGCGCCTCGTGTTGATTGGCTGGTTCTGGCCTCTTCTTTGTGAGGCGGATCCATCATGGCCGCCTCCATCAAATTTGCATAACTGCTGCAATCATCTCATCTCTGATTGGAAAGGTTTTGGTTGTAAAGTGAATAAATGTGAGAAAGCTCATGGGGCGAGAAAAGTAATTAGCGGTTCTCCAGAGGAGGTTCTGGTCAGGAACCTGGTCTGCTGCTGGGTAGCTTCAGGTACCGTCTGAGGACGCCGATCCAGAATGTTTGGTACCGTTCCTCCACAGATCTCTGGTTTTCTGGGTAGGAACTCTGCTGTGATCCCAGAGAGAACCCAGAACTAGGCCCTATAGTTCCTGATGAAGGTTCCTGCAGTCCAGCTGATACCTGGAAAACTCCAACGTTTACTGTTGTTAGCAATAGTGGGTGTGGTTCTGGTTTAACGGGCCGGTTCTGTCCTCCACCAGGACTCCGTGTGGAGTTTGACGTCTCCAAACCTGCAGGACGGCGCGTGAGAAGCCTCAGCATCCTCTGCACCAGCTGCCGGGTTCCTCGGTACGAGCCGGTCCTGGACGCGGCGCTCTACACGGTGACGCTGCCGTCCTACCTGGTGACTGGCGGAGACGGGTTCGACGTCATCAAAAACGGGTTCAAGAAGCACAACAGCGGTGAGGACCCACCTGCATGACGCGTGACCCGGTTCTGAAGAACTCTGCTGACCCGCTGTTCTTGTTCCTCTCAGGGGATCTGGACATTTCGGTGGTGGCGGACTACATCACACAGAGAGGGCGGATTTATCCGGCGGTGGAGGGACGCATCAAGATCTACAACTCAGCCTCTGGACTGCGGGCCTCGCTGTCCTCGCTGGTTCTGCTGGTTCCACTGTGGCTGCTCTGGAGCTGGTGAAGAACCAGCTAAAGCTCGGATCAGAACCAGAACAGGACACTCATGCATCTGGGTTCTCAATGTTTCTGCTTTTATAAACTCCATGTGGACTTTAGCTAGAACTGATCCTGCAGGACTGAGGAGGTTTTTTATGTCCAGTCTCCTAAATGCTGAGCAAAGCCCAACGATGCACTTCCTTTAATGGCCACTAGGGGCGCCTTCAGGGACACCGTCATCGATTGATGCTTTAATTTACCACTAAATCCCACTGAGCTCTATTTATTCCCTGGATGCTGATTGGCAGGGGGGCTTAAGACTTTTATGTTTTGTTCTAAAACTATCAAGTACTGAGAAAGTCATGTGCTGAAATATTTTGCATGTTATTTATATATTTAATATGAATAACATGTAAAATATTTCAGCACCTAATTTCCTAGTAGTTGATAGTGTTAGTACATCCACTGACTGTAGAATTACCTGTGAACGTTTTCACTCAGCCAGAAAACTGCTTGTTGTTGCAACCAAATCCTGTGGGATTCTGTGAGAGTAGGGAGTAGCAAGATGGCGGCCAGTGACTTCAGTTTTTCTGGCACTCCAGTGAATAGAGATCAGTGTAAATCCCCCACCCCCTACAGGAAGTGAATGGCCCCCACTTCCTGTCGATATTCCAGATGTTCCTGCTGAAACTCCTGCAGCTGCTTCCCCAAAATGGAGATTATCAGACTTTTTTCTGCTGTTTTATAAAATCACTGTTTGTTTTTATTGAACCATTAAATGTATTAAACACAGTAAGATGGACCTGTTATCTCCACCTCCTGGATGGATGGATGGATGATGGATGGATGAATAAATGGATGGATGGATGAATAAATGGATGATGATGATGGATGGATGAGGTAATATTTCTCCACATCCAGTTCTGAAGTTCTGGATCATCTCATGAACGGATCGGACCTTCAGCACCAGATGTTTCTGCCTCCATCCAGAAGACCCAGAGAACCAAGATCTGGATCCAGAACCTCCAGTAACTGCAGCAGCGCCTGGATTCTGGACTGCTGGTACCGGGTCATCACGTCTGGACGGCGCCACCAAACCCAGAGATGTAACCGGACTCTGGCTGCAGGTTCTGGTTCTGGCTAAAGTATTCACACCCAGTTTCCCAGCAGGTGGAACCGGGTTCCTGCAGCTTTAATCTTGAACCGGAACCTTCAGGTTCTGTAAGAACCTTTAGGTTCAGGTTCTGTAAGAACCTTTAGGTTCCGGGTTTCTGCAGCTTTAATCTTGTTTTTTCCTCAGATGAATCTTTCAGTGAAGGTCCATCACGGTCGGTTCTGATCCGATCTCAGTTTTAAAACCAGCAGAACAACATGATCAGTACCAGGACGTCTGGTCTGGACCTGCTGAGGAGGAAACGGTTCTGCTCCTCAGGACGCTGCTCGCTGCATGTCGGCGCTCCAGAACCCTTGGTTCCGGGTCAGTGAGCCGACCCGGCAGCAGCAGCACCACTGCTCTCCGTCAGAGGAACCAGGAGGTCCAGTTAGCTCAGCTCAGCCTCTGAAGGCAGGATGGAAGAAAGTTCTGATCCCGGCTCTAAGGGGAACCGGACCTCTCAGCTCAGAACCGTTTTGTTCCGTCAGGATTTATTTTGTTTCTTCCTGCTTGTCTTAATAACAGGGATGAACTGTGACTGATGCCGAGCGGCGCCGTGGTCCGGTCCAGCTGTGATGGCCCGGTTTATACAGAGAAACGGTTAAAATCCTGCAGAAAATCAGTTTTTAATAAAATAACTGCTGCTGAACTTCGGCTCCGTTTCCCAGAGTTGGACCACGGAGCAGCACCGGTACCTTAGAACCCGTCTCAAGGTCCAGAGTCCCAGCAGAACCAACGTTTATGCTTGTGATGGTGGGAAAGAAAAGGCTTTCCCCATCAGCAGATAAACTCAGGTTCTGGTCCGGCCCGGTTTATACTGCTTAGCAGCAGCAGCAGCTATGTTCTCTGCTCTTTCCTAGTTTCCTGGGATTCTGTGAAATAAATGAAAGTTCCCCAAATAAATGAGTGTTCTACGTTTTTTATTGTGAGACTAAGCCAAAGCGGACCTCCCGACCCGTCATAGCAGTGGAACCAGAACCGTGTGATTCTGCGGCCTCTCTGCCGTGCAGCGGGGGTGGATGGTGTTTATTGGTGCAGCAGCAGGAACTGGAACGTCGTGACGTCTGCGAGGCAGCAGGAGATCTTTGATGCAGAACCGGAACCGCCGACCCGTTCACACCACAAAGACGTCCCTCACCGCCTGCTGAGGAGAAACATCTGTCAGGTCAGAACACAACAAACTGGAACAGATGTGTGGGAACCAGAACTTCCATCTGTCTGGTTGGAAGTTCTCTGGTTCTTATGGGTCGGTTCCGTCCAGTCACCGTGTCGCTGGGTTCATTTTGGCCCGTTTCATGATTTCTATCAACGGCTTCTTTCTGCTGTGGACTCATTCTCCAACGTCCAGCTGCAGGGATCTCAACCAGCAACCAACCAGCAGAACCAGTTTGTGGTTCATAATTCATCCTGATTCATAATTTATTCTGATTCATAATTTATCCTGATTTCTTTCATAATTTATTCTGATTCAGGCATTAAAACCGGCCTGGATGACGTTAGGAACCAGCGTCCTCTGCTGGTGAGGTGCAGTTGAAGGTGACCTCCTCCTCCTCCTCCTCCTCCTCCTTTTTAAAGTTTATTTAAAAAGGAGCGATTAAAACATAAAAGTTAACATCTGATGCATTGTACCAGAGTTAGCCAAAGGCTAATTTGCATCTGCAGTCTCTGGCAGGGCATAATTCACATTAACTCTATGCCACATCCATCAGATAAAAACAGCAAACATGCAGAAGTTCATTATTAACCTCACCATTACCCATAAACAATCTTACAATATTAGTCCATTCAATAAATCATCCAGTAACATGGCCACAGCATTTAAAGGCTGCAGTTTTAGTTGGTTCTTAAAGCCCGTTCCGCTGCGCCGTGGACTGAGTGAAGTTTGATGCAGTCGTGAGGAGAAGCTGCTCCAGTAGATTTAATCGAGCCAACAGAGCGACCACAACGTCCGCTCAGCAGCCAGGCCACTTAAGATCTGATAAATCACACCAAGGTTTGAAAAAAAGCCTATATTTAAAAGCTTAAAGTGCAAAGTTTTTCCAAAATTCTGCAGTGATGGTCCTGAAGTGGCTTTCTATCAAGCTTTCCTGTACGTTGACTCTAAGGTGTGATTGTGGTTCCACCAGCCTGTCAACAGGTGAGACAGGACGACAGGTGTGAAAACACAAATATCTTAGCTACAGCAGACGAGAGACGGGGTCTGATACGCTAAATTATACTTGATCCTTTTGGTCATGTTCTTAATATGTTGTTTTAAATCAAGGTGACTGTCTAATGGGACGCCAAGATATTTAAATTCTGATACTATGTCAACCCGTTCACCCCTGATGAAAATGTCTGACATTGGAGAGTTTACCTTTTGTTTTATTAAAGAACATTCCCTTTGTCTGTTAATGTTCCAGCTTAGATAAAACTGGTCAAGCCGTTCCATCACAACGTCCATAACAACTCCTTCTCTATCGAGTCGTGATTTATTTTCCTCAATCATGTACAAGGTTGCTGTTTCAGTGGAATAGTTCTTCCTGAAGTTAAGATGTTCTATCGTTTGCTCAAATATTATATAATATAGGTCTATAATATATAATATAAGTCTTCATGAAAATCTCCAGATTTATGGATGGGAGTGACAATTGACCGTTTCCATTCATTAGGAAAAATACTTTGTTTGATGGAGAGATTAACCAAGTGTGTAATAGGAGCATTTAAAGTGTCTGAATGTATTTTAATGAACATTGAATCAGAATGTAAGCATCCTTACTTTTAGACTTGTTTACTGGTTATTTCTAAATCAAACCTTTATTCTAGAATGTTCATAGTAATGTTGTTCTAATGTTGTTTTTAAAGTTTGTCCCTATTTCTTCAACTGATGTAATAAAAGAAGAATTAAACATTGTGGCTATTGTCTAATTGTCCCTTTTTAACTCACCTTCGTCTTTAAGTTGAAATATTCTTTAAGGAATATTTTTCTTTCCCATATGATGATTGATGTTATTCCATTTTTTTTTTACAATTTCCTTTAGCATCTTTTAATATTTCGAGATAAAACTGGATTTTAGCTAATCTCAATTCTTTGATCACTCCAAACGTTCCTTACTGTGAACAAAAAGCTCAGTCTTTGTCTTGCTTACTGAAAAATGAGTGTTAAGATAAATCCTGTAAAGTCCACAGTGACTAGAACCGAGATCTTTATGGAATGGCTTCTACTCAACACCTGAAGGTCCTGAGAGTCTGCAGAACGAGGCTCTTCTCAGCATCTTCTGCCAGAGCAGAACCTCAGAGAACACCTCAGACACCCTGAGCTGCATGGGGCGCTGCTCTGGTGTCTGAGGTGTTCTCCTCAGAGGAGAACACCTCAGACACCAGAGCAGCGCCCCATGCAGCTCAGGGTTCCCCGTTTTTACGCTGCAGCCCTTCTCTGAGGTTCCACTACAGGTTCTACCTGCGTCTGCAGACGTCCTGGGGGACTTCTGCACAGTTCCTCGGTCTCTTTACCTTGTTGAGTTCAGGAAAAAGCTCCAGGATGGCGATGTCCAGCAGAACGTAGGTCATCTGAGGAGGAGAAGCATCAGAAGAGGAATCAGGAGAACCGCGGTTCATTTCTGAGCTTCTTTGGCCGATAAAGAATAAACGGCTGATGTTCTGATCTCAGCCAGAGATCGTTCTGCTCAGCTTCATCTTCATCCTTGGTTCCTGAGTGGAAAAGGAGGAACCGTGTTTACCTGCTTGTTGAGGAGCGGCTGCTGCAGCGCGTCGTAGAGCAGCTGGATTCCTTCCCGCCGGGCGTCTTCACCGATGCACTTCACCACCGAGTCTGAAACCAGGAAACAAAAAACATCCATCCAGCAGCTGAGAAAGACAACTCTGCAGCATGCTGCACCTGCAGCAGGGCTGAACGGGCGGTACCAGCAGGACGGTACCAGCTGGGCGGTACCAGCAGGACGGTACCAGCCGGGCGGTACCAGCCGGACGGTACCAGCAGGACGGTACCAGCTGCTCGTCTTAGAAACATGTTTATTTGGGAAGAAAAATGAAGAGAACCCTGAAACATCAGGAATCTTCACAAAGAACCGAGTGGAAGAAACGCCGCACTTCAAAACGCATGTTAGCTCGGTTCTGTTGCTGCTGTGTTCTGTTGCTGCTCGGTTCTGCTGCAGCACGGTTCTGTTGCTGCACGGTTCTGTTGCAGCTCGGTTCTGTTGCCACATGGTTCTGTTGCAGCACGGTTCTGTTGCTGCTCGGTTCTGTTGCTGCACGGTTCTGTTGCAGCTCGGTTCTGTTGCCGCTTGGTTCTGTTGCAGCTCGGTTCTGTTGCTGCACGGTTCTGTTGCTGCTCGGTTCTGTTGCTGCACGGTTCTGTTGCAGCTCGGTTCTGTTGCTGCACGGTTCTGTTGCTACAAGGTTCTGTTGCTGCTTGGTTCTGTTGCAGCACGGTTCTGTTGCCGCTCGGTTCTGTGAGTACACGGCTGCATGTCTGCAGGGCCAGAACCGGCTTCGCTGGGATTTCTAAACCCGTTTGACTAGAACCTCCCAGAACACAGAGGAGTTCTCAGCTCCTCTACATCTGGACCTTTCACCAGGTTCTGCATTCTGCTGCTGGAGACGAGGACGGGTTCTGGAATCAACCTCAGAACTCTTTGGCATCAATGGATCAGACGTGTTTCTCCAGAACATCACACTGACGGCTGATTGGATTAATATCTGGAGAACCTGGAGGTTCTTGTGCTCCTCTGGAGTAGTTCCAGGAGGTCAATGTTCTCCTTTGGTCCTCACAGGTCAAGATGGTCCTACAGCTCTGGAGAGGTTCTGGTCCAGCCACCAAACATCCATCTGGTTCTTCCAGTTCCAGTTATCTCCAGGATGGAATGCAGAAGGAACCAAATATGGTCATAATGTTTTGGCTGATCAGGGCGTTTTTCTGAAGGTCAGGTGAGAATCAGGTGGCCCAGCAGAAAATTAATGATTAACGAGCTTAACGAGCTTAACGAGGTGGGAAGATACCAGGAGCTACACCGTAACTACGGTTCTGTGAATTCCTGCCAGAACAAATGATGCCAGCAAGGTCCCGAGGAACGCCAGAGGCAGGACTGCAGGGTGACCCACCTGCTGCCAGGTGAACGTTACCTGTCCAGCATCATACAGGCCTTTGAGGTTCTCCAGAAACAATTAACGAGATGAAAAGATACCTGACGGTTAACGAGGCGAGAAGATACCTGACGGTTAACGAGGCGAGAAGATACCTGACGGTTAACGAGGTGAAAAGATACCTGATAAAATGGACGCTAATCTGACGGTTAATGAGGCGAGAAGATACCTGACGGTTAACAAGGTGAGCAGATACCTGATGGTTAACGAGGGGAGAAGATACCTAACGGTTAACGAGGCGAGAAGATACCTGACGGTTAACGAGGTGAAAAGATACCTGATAAAATGGACGCTAATCTGACGGTTAATGAGGCGAGAAGATACCTGACGGTTAACAAGGTGAGCAGATACCTGAAGGTTAACGAGGTGAGAAGATACCTAACGGTTAACGAGGCGAGAAGATACCTGACGGTTAAAGAGACGAGAAGATACCTGACAGTTAACGAGGCGAGAAGACACCTGACACTTAACAAGACGAGAAGATACCTGACGGTTAACGAGGTGAAAAGATACCTGATAAAATGGACGCTAACCTGGCGGTTAACGAGGCGAGAAGATACCTGACGGTTAACGAGGCGAGAAGATACCTGACAGTTAACGAGGTGAGAAGATACCTGACGGTTAACGAGGTGAAAAGATACCTGATAAAGGTTAACAAGGTGAGAAGATACCTGATGGTTAACAAGGCCAGAAGACACCTGACGGTTAACGAGGTGAGAAGATACCTGACGGTTAACGAGGTGAGAAGATACCTGACGGTTAACGAGGCGAGAAGATACCTGACGGTTAACGAGGCGAGAAGATACCTGGCGGTTAACGAGGCGAGAAGATACCTGACTGTTAACGAGGCGAGAAGATACCTGATGGTTAACAAGGCGAGAAGATACCTGACGGTTAACGAGGTGAGAAGATACCTGACAGTTAACGAGGTGAGAAGATACCTGACGGTTAACGAGGTGAAAAGATACCTGATAAAGGTTAACAAGGTGAGAAGATACCTGATGGTTAACAAGGCCAGAAGACACCTGACGGTTAACGAGGTGAGAAGATACCTGACGGTTAACGAGGTGAGAAGATACCTGACGGTTAACGAGGCGAGAAGATACCTGACGGTTAACGAGGCGAGAAGATACCTGGCGGTTAACGAGGCGAGAAGATACCTGACTGTTAACGAGGCGAGAAGATACCTGATGGTTAACAAGGCGAGAAGATACCTGACGGTTAACGAGGTGAGAAGATACCTGACGGTTAACGAGGTGAGAAGATACCTGATGGTTAACGAGGTGAGAAGATACCTGACGGTTAATGAGGCGAGAAGATACCTGACGGTTAACGAGGCGACACTGACCTGGTAAGTATCTCATCATCTCCTCAAACGTCTGCTGGGCTCTCAGATGTTTCTCCTCTAAAGTTCGTTCCTGGTTGTTCTCACAGAAAACTGCGTCTGGAGCAACAAAAAGCGGGACATGAAGCCGTCAGCGGCACATTTCGGACCGCCTTGAGCAGAGGTTCTGCTCCTGGGCCCGGTACCTCTGAGCTGCGTGATGAGCGACACCAGCCGGTGCTCCTGCAGGACGGCCTCCAGCTTGGACTGCAGGTACTGATCCATGTAGGCCTCAAAGGTGCTCTTGAAGAGGATCCTTCCTGCAGCCAGGATGTGGTGCAGCCAGTCTGGGATGTGGAACACGACCCGACCTGAGGAACCCAGCACAGAACCCAGATGAAAAGGTACCGAAGAGGCTGCAGCTGGATCAGCACCGCCCCCTGCTGGCCCGGCGCCACCGCTCCGTCTCCTCGGCCGTACTCACCGACATACATCATGTAGTCGTACATGCCGTCCACCGCCATCATCTCCAGGAAGTAGTTGGAGATGTCTCTGCGATCCGGACCGTCGGGGAGGTTGGCGTTGTTCCGGTAAAGCTTGTTGGAGAGCTGCAGGTGAGAGGCGGCCATCAGCATCACCACCCAGAACACCTGGAGATGTTCTCCTCACCAGCCGAGAACATCAGGCAAGGTTTACAGGTAAAAACCGCCAGGTAGGATCCTGGTACCGGTACCGAACTGCAGTGGATGGACGGTACCAAATGGACCGAAGCCCAGCAGGCAAACAGGAAGCTACATTTTCTGCGGTTGGCTTTAAAGTATTTAGTTTTAAATTTACTGCAATAAAAAATAAAGTTTTCCTGATCCGATCCGTTTCATTCCGACCGACTGGCGGTTCCGTTAACTCCGGCGGACGGTGGAACCGGACCCAGATGGTCCTGGTGTCACCGTCTGGCTGCTTTTACCTTCTTGTTGTTCTCTGCAGTCGGGCTGAAGACGGTGAGTTCTGGTCGGCTCGGTTTGGGTTTGGGCGACTCGCACGAGTTGAAGAAGGACTGGATGAACGGCTCCAGGTTCTGTCCTTTCTGCAGAAACAGAACCAAACAGAACAATGATTCTGCAGCGGAGTCCAGCGGCACCAAGCCAGCCTGCAGAACTGTCTGGGTGGACAGGAACATCTCCTTATAAGGACATATGAGGAAGTAGACGCAGGTCAGGGACTAACGATAAATAATAACTGAATAATAATCTGATCTGGGTCTGTTAAGGTAGCGGGTCCAGGAGGGATGCCAAAATAAATAGAAGGTTCTGGGCCGGCTTGTGGTTCTGCTGTCAGTGGGTCCAGAAAGTTCCTGATCAGAACCTCAGCCGACTCCTTCAGACGTGGAGCAGCAGCTCCTCTCCTCGTCCTTCAGGAGGAACCGCTGCTCGGATCCAGGATCCGGTTCTTTTCAGCCAGGATCCAGAACCACAGCTGAGAGCCGGTTTGGTCCCGTTGTTCCAGAAGTCTCGTTTCAGATGAGCAGAACCTTTCTGGACGGTACCGGACTGCTTCCAGCCAAGTTTATAGATTTATGGATCCAAAGGAATAAAACGCATCAGAAGTAAAAATCGTAGCCGTCCAGACAAAGTCCGACCCGCTCCAAACCCAGAATACCAGGTTCTGCTGGATCATTCAGGAAGATCCAAGGAGACCCAGAACCGTCACGTTCCTGCAGGATGTTCCAGCAGCAGGAACATTTCCGGGTTTTCCTGCGTCAGAAGGAGTAAAAACCCATCTGGACCCGGTGGTCCACCCAGACTGATGCAGCTAAAGGTTCCAGGAAGGAACCAGAACCAGAACCAGAGGTGTGCTGAGAACAAAGACCAACCCTGACAGATGTTCCTGCAGCTGGAGGAACTCACCTCTTTCATCAGCTTCCCAGGAACCGACTTAAAGATTTTCCCTGTAAAACAAACAACAGCAGCAAGTTACTGAGGGAGAAATCACATTCAGCACCCAAACCCAGAAAGGACCAGAACTCCATCCGCTGTGCTGGTTCCGCTCGACCCGATGGGCGGAGACGAGCCACGCGTACCCAGGTTGACGTCCGGCAGCATCTTGTCCAGAAACTGGGACTCCAGGCTGAAGGGAGACAGGAAGTCTGCCAGCAGCTGGCTGTTGCTGAGCTCAGGATGCAGCAGCAGCCTCTGCAGACACAACAGAGACGCAGACGATTCAGACCTGCAGCTCCACCCGCCGTCAGCCGGTTCTGCCGGTTCTGGACCTGAAACCGACCCGTAAATACTCCTCAAACTCCTCCCGCTTCGACTCCAGGAACTCGTAGTTCTTCGGTCCGATCAGCCGTTTAGACGGAAGCTGTGCGTCAGCGAAGGAGCCTGAAAACAAGGGAACCGCTTCAGAAAGACGGGAAAGACGGCGGAAGACGGGAAAGACGGCGGCGTTCCGCTGGACGCTGCTGGACGCTTACCGTGGAACTCTGTGAGCTTGGACTCCAGGACGTAGAACTCCAGGTACCTTCTGTAGACCGTCCACGACTCGGCTTCATGGCCATCTGCAGGAGGAGAGGAGCGACAGAGGAGCTGTGAACAAACGGATGGATGAGGGACGGATGGATGAGGGACGGATGATGGACGGCCCGGCCCGGCGGGGCGGATGGGGAGGACCAGGATGGTTTGCGGTGCAGCGAATCACGTCGCGGCGCTGCTACACCTGGACTCTAAGGTCAGGTGACTAAAGAGGCGGAGCAGAACGCTGCAAAAAGGTAAATTCTTCCTGAAATTTGTATTTTCCCTTGATTGGAGCAGCTAAATAAGACTCTTTGCCATTATTTTTACCCCTAAAATAATATGATTAGATATTCTGCACTTGAAATGAGTTATTTAGCAGGTAGAGTTATTTACCTGAGCAAATCAAGGAAAAATACACTCATTTGAAGAAAATGTTACTTTTAGTTCCTTTTTGCTGTGTAGAGGAGCAGAAGCTGCTGAATGTGCAGAAATTAGCAGGTTTTTAATAAAACGAGCTTGCGGTTTAAAACGTGATGAAGACGAGGATGATGAAACGGGAAAGACGTTGAATTAGTAACGTTGTGGCGCATAACGTAACGTTATATAGTTTAAATTATAATACGATGCAACGCTGCATAACTGGGATTATTTGTCCTACAGCCTCAGAGTCAGATACAGCATCAGGTACCAGAGTGGGCAGGTGGGATTAATTACTAATGAATATTATAATTAATATAAAGAGCATGAAGAGAGCTCTCAGATATTTCTGCTCCACATTCATGAAACTGAGTTTATCAGATGGCTTCGTAAAAATAGAGAATTACGACCATTCTAAAAATAAGGCTGATCGATACGGACTTTAAATTTTATCTCTGCATATTGCGGTGATGATGTGATAACGATAAAAGTGATGATTAAAGTATTTCCTGCCTGTGTGACTGCAGGTCAATTATTGCCCAATAAGCACTAAGACTGTCCTTAAAACATTTAAATGTAACACATATTAAAACTAAATTCAAAACATGTTTCATTAGGGCTCAATTTACATAAAGAACTGTAAGTTTTTATAAGCAAACTGCACACGGTAACTGCATTTAATTATGTTTATGAATTTATTGATATTTATTGATGCTCTCAATAAACCAACAGAGGAGAAAAATAATCCAGACAATAGTGGCAGTTTTGGGGGTTTTCAGATTTTATCCAAATTTAAATCCAGATTCTTCTCCCAATAAGGGATTCTTCAAGATAACGATAAAACGATGTAATAAAGGCCGTATTTCTGAGGATTATTGTTCTGTGATGAGAGGAACGCTGCTGCTAGTCTGCAGGAAATAGCCGAGCATTATATCTGTTATTTCTATTAATTCTATTAATTCTATTATTTCTGTTATTTCTGTTATTTCCCTTATTTCTGTTATTTATATTATTTCTATTAATTCTGTTATTTCTATTATTTCCTTTATTTCTGTTAATTCTGTTATTTCTATTATTTCCTTTATTTCTGTTAATTCTATTATTTCTGTTATTTCTATTATTTCTGTTATTTCCCTTATTTCTGTTATTTATATTATTTCTATTAATTATATTATTTATGTTAATTCTATTATTTCTGTTATTTCTATTAATTCTATTAATTATATTATTTCCTTTATTTCTGTTATTTCTATTATTTATGCTTTTAATACCAGACAACATCAGTGACTCGTTCTTTATCTTTACAAATAGGAAAGTAAAAACAAAGCCCACAGGTGAAAGGGAACAGGATGAAATAATCTGCACATGTTCTTAATAATAGAACATTTTTATTAATAATAATAACAATAATAATAATAATAATAATAATAACTGTAATAATAATAATAACAATGACAATAATAATAATAATAATAATAATAATAATAATAATAATAATAATAATAATAACAGTAATAACGATAATAATATTAATATTAATAATAATAATAGGTCTGTGGCTGCTGATGAAACTGAAGCTTGATAAAATTGAAAAATGTGATGAATTCCATTAAAACAGAGGAAAATATGAGAACTTGAGGAAATGCGTTTGGACCTTGTGGTGCTGATGGGGTTCGGTTCTGACCCACCTTTCCTCCGGTCCTTGCGCTGCACATCGATGCAGAAGACGGGGATCTTCTCCCTCTTGGCCTCGTCTTCGCAGAGGTCGATGAAGGGCATGGAGACGGTCCAGGCCGACAGGTTCCTCTGGTTGAGCGGCGCCGGCGCCGGAGCGGCGGGCGAGTCGTCCTCCATGACGATGGTCGCCTCCTCCACCTGCAGCGAGCCCAGAACCGCCGTCAGAGAGATGACAGAACCCGCTCCAGCCCGGCGGGTCGGGTCGGCGCCTCGGCGGCTCACCGCGTCGTCGTCCAGGTCGGCGGCGGCGCCGGGCGGCAGCAGGCCGCCCTCCATGGTGGTGCTCCGGAACACGCCTTTGATTCTGCTGCCGATGCGGCTGATCCCGAACGACTCGCCGCGCCTCGACGTGTTCCTGACCCACAGGGAGAAAAGGTTCTAGACCCGGTACCGGCTGCTGCTCAGAAAACCCAACAGGGGCCCAACGGTGAGGGCCGAGCAGCACCAAGCTGTTCAGAACCAGGTTCAACTGGATCATCAGAACCAGGTGAGCAGAACCAGGTTAAACTGGATCATCAGAACCAGTGAGCAGAACCAGGTTCAACTGGATCATCAGAACCAGGTTAGACTGGATCATCAGAACCAGTGAGCAGAACCAGGTTAAACTGGATCATCAGAACCGAGTTAAACTGGATCATCAGAACCAGTGAGCAGAACCAGGTTCAACTGGATCATCAGAACCAGGTTAGACTGGATCATCAGAACCAGTGAGCAGAACCAGGTTAAACTGGATCATCAGAACCGAGTTAAACTGGATCATCAGAACCAGGTGAGCAGAACCAGGTTCAACTGGATCATCAGAACCAGCTTAAACTGGATCATCAGAACCAGTGAGCAGAACCAGGTTCAACTGGATCATCAGAACCAGGTTAAACTGGATCATCAGAACCAGGTGAGCAGAACCAGGTTAAACTGGATCATCAGAACCAATGAGCAGCACCAAGCTGTTCAGAACCAGGTTAAACTGGATCATCAGAACCAGGTGAGCAGAACCAGGTTCAACTGGATCATCAGAACCAGCTTAAACTGGATCATCAGAACCAGGTGAGCAGAACCAGGTTAAACTGGATCATCAGAACCAGTGAGCAGAACCAGGTTAAACTGGATCATCAGAACCGAGTTAAACTGGATCATCAGAACCAGTGAGCAGAACCAGGTTCACCCGGATCATCAGAACCAGGTTAAACTGGATCATCAGAACCAGTGAGCAGAACCAGGTTCAACTGGATCATCAGAACCAGTGAGCAGAACCAGGTTAAACTGGATCATCAGAACCAGGTTAAACTGGATCATCAGAACCAGTGAGCAGAACCAGGTTAAACTGGATCATCAGAACCAGTGAGCAGAACCAGGTTAAACTGGATCATCAGAACCAGTGAGCAGAACCGAGCTACGACCCACCTGTTGATTCTGGAGCTTCTGGCGGGAGATTCGGCTCCTCTCAGCAGGTGTCTGAAGTACTGGAACCAGGAGAAAGCCCACCGGGTCAGAAGTTTCTATAAAACTAGAAATCACTGAAGAATACCTGCTGGAAGAGGCTGAACCAGGCAGCTGATGGAAAGTTGGGTGGAAGGAAGAAGTTTGGTAGAAATCTGAAGCCGGCTCTGATTTAAGTGAAGCTTTTCCTTCCACCCAACTTTCCACAACTAATCCAGGAAGCAGCCTGTGAAGGCGTGTCAGGGTCCGGTCGGCGCTGAGCAGAACCAGGTGTGCTGCAGGTGCGTCTCACCTCGTCGCTGTGGCAGAACATCGGCGTGAAGACTCCCTCCAGCAGAGAGAGGACGTGCTCGTAGGCCTCGAACAGGCAGGTCATGGTCTGCAGCTTCACCACGTCGCCGTACGGCGCCGCCGCCACTGGAACACACCACAGCAGCGGGTTAGCTCTGCTGCCCGCGGCCCGGTTCTGCCAGAACCTCCGTCTGTGTTCAGATTCTAACGCAGATTAATTCCCCACAGAGACGTTTATCACGCTGGAAATGTGACTTTTATGGCAAGCCAATGAGGCCAATTACCGTCCGGACAATAACGCGCAGATCCAACCTGTATTTTATGCGAGTGCGCGTTTTTTACGTCACGTTAACGTTTGGTGGCGTTTTTTGCATATTATATCATCAGGAGGTTGTCTTTTATGTGCTCAGATAGATTTAAAGGTGTTTTACCCAATAAGAACACTGCAGCACCAGACACAACCAGGAGGTCCCTGATCGTTGGGGAAAGGCAGAAAGAAGATGCACCTTCCTTTCTGATCCTGTCTAAATCCTGCTTAGTTCAATAATAAAGTCTGATATTACACAAAACTCACTCTGCTTGTTCACTAAATGTTGAAAAGAAATTAAAAGTTAAATAAAATAAACCAGGTCACTTAATAAACCTGCATTTTCTAGTAGAAGTAATTTCTGTTAAAGATTTCATTTATCTTCTGCATCAGGGGCATAAGTAGGGAGAACAAGCAGAGTGAGTTTTGTGTAATATCAGACTTACGCGCGGTGACGTAAAATACGGGTTGGAACTGCGCGTTATTGTACGGACGATAATTGGCCCCTTCGGCTTGCCATAGATTTTCCTCCATCAGCCTGAGGCTCACGTCAAGTCAGAGCTTCAGGTCCACCGACCTGCTGCAGAACCTCAGAGCGTTTCTGGGTCTCAGCTTCCAGCAGGAACGTCTCCTGAGAACCACGCTGCTCTGGTGGAACCATGAGAACTTACCGGCCTCCAGAACCACAGAATGGAGTTCTGCAGGATTCACCTGAGCTCAGGTAAACCTGAAGCTCAGGTGAATCCTCCTTCTGACGGTTTGGAGTATTTCAGAATTAAAGCTAGCAGAACCAGAACCAGAAAGAGCACCAAACAACCCGGTTCTGGAGTCTCCACACCAGGATCTTTCTGTGGAACATTTTCTTAGACCGCCTAAAGACGTTTTTATTGTCAGAACCAGGTTCTGGTTCTGACAGGTTCAGGTTCTGGTCTTCAATTATTCTAGAAGACGGAACTAGAACCTACAGCGAGACCTTGAGAACCATCTGGTTCTTGGTTCTGGGACCGACCCGAGGTACCCTGACAGGGTTCCACGCTTTAAAAATGAGAAAAGTCTGAATGTTCTGAACAGAATTTCTTGTGTCGGGCCTTAATGGACTGAAGGTTCTGCAGAAATGTGGACAATAATCTAAACTTCTGAGAGCAGAACCTTTGCTTCTGCAGAACCTTTTGACCCAGACTGCATGGCGGGCTCTCCCTGGATGTTCTGCAGATGCCCAGCCTGCTCAGGAGGAGAACCCGTTCCTCACCGGTTCTGATCTGCTCCACGATTAGCGGGTCGAAGCTGATCTTGTCGGCGCTTTCGTCCAGGCAGTAGGTCTCGTAGATCTGGACCACCTCGCCGTGCAGACGCTGCAGCTCAGAGTCCCCCAGCTCCGGACTCAGGATCCGGTCATTGAACTCCTCTGGAACGTGGAGGTTCTGATGAGTAAACCGGGCCTGGGCCCAGAGCGACCGAGCAGCGCGGCGTTCGGACCTTACCCACGGCGAGGCAGAACTGCAGCACGTGAACGGCGCCTTCCTGCTTCAGGAAGTTGAGGAAGCGAAAGAGGAGGTCCTGCTGCTCCCTGATCTCCTTCAGCTCCAACTTCAGAACCTGGAGGAGGTCCAGCAGAACTTCAGCTCACAAAGCCGGACCGCTCTAAAGTCAGCAGGAGTGTTCTGGACCCAAACTCACTGACGGCTTCTTGCTGCTGACGCTGGTGTATTTCTGCAGGAACGGAACCAGCGGAGACGGAGGATCCGTGGCTGCTTCGGGCTGCGGGTGGAGGAGAACATTTCAATCGGGGCAGCTAAGAAACCCGACCAGAACCTCATCAGAACCGGCATGCAGGAGGTGGGCGGCGGCTCAGCGACTTACCGGAGCGTCGTCGACGAAGATGAGCACCATGAGGTTCACCGTGTCCTGAAACAGGAGCAGAGAACGTCAGAGTCCAGGATGGTTCTGTGGAACCGGGCCGGAGGTCCGGAGGTTCTGCCTGCAGCCGGAGATCCTGGATGGTTCTGTGGAACCTAAACTATACAGAACTGCATCATCAGCGTAAAGGTGAACCGTCCAAAGGTTAACGAGGTTAGAGAACCAGAACAGGAGGTTCTACGGGAACCAGAGGAGAAACCATCCAGCTGCTCACGGCGTGTGAGAAACAATAAAACATAATAATGATAATAAAACATAAATAACAATAATGACAATAAAACAAATAACAATAATGATAATAAAACATAATGCTAACAATAATAATAATAAAACATAATGCTAACTAAACAATAATGACAATAAAACATAATGCTAACAATAATGATAATACAACATAATGCTAACTAAACAATAATGATAATAAAACATAAATAACAATAATGACAATAAAACATAATCCTAACAATAATGATAATAAAACATAATACTAAAAATAATGATAATAAAACATAATGCTAACTAAATAATGATAATAAAACATAAATAATAATGATAATAAAACATAATGCAAACAATAATGACAATAAAACATAATGCTAACAATAATGATAATAAAACATAAATAACAATGATGATAATAAAACATAATACTAACAATAATGATAATAAAACATAAATAACAATAATGACAATAAAACATAATACTAACAATAATGATAATAAAACATAAATAACAATAATGATAATAAAACATAATACTAACAATAATGATAATAAAACATAAATAACAATAATGATAATAAAACATAATACTAACTAAACAATAATGATAATAAAACACAAATAACAATAATGATAATAAAACATAAATAACAATAATGATAATAAAACATAATGCTAATAATGATGATAATAAAACATAATGCTAACAATAATGATAACAAAACATAATACTAACTAAACAATAATGATAATAAAACATAATACTAACTAAACAATAATGATAATAAAACATAAATAACAATAATGATAATAAAACATAATGCTAACTAAACAATAATGATAATAAAACATAATGCTAACTAAACAATAATGATAATAAAACCGGCTGTGCTTACAGGGTCGGCCATGAAGTCCATTGTTGGCAGGATGACGGATCCGGCCATGACTTCCCGCAGCAGCAGAGCCAGAGACCTGAAGCAAAGGGAACCAGAACCTTGGATCAGTGGAACGACACAGACATGCTTAACCTCACTGATCCGATAACATTAAAGCAGGTCATTGGTTCTGTTCCCTGTCTGTGTTCGGTTCCTCAGCTGAAGAACCGTGTCTCTGTGACTGACACAAAGAGCCTAAAGAACCTTCAGCCGTCTGCATAACCCGCTTCAACCCGGTCCGGTTCCGAGTCCAAACCAGGGCGGCCATGTTGGTTTCTACCTGCAGTCGGTGGCTTTGGGAGGCATGACGTAGGAGAACAGCGCCTCCGTCAGCTTCCTCAGGTACTGCACCTCGTCCTTCCGGCTGTGCAGAGCGGCGTGGAGGCTGGCGCCGTATTCCTCCAGAGCCGCCTGCTGGAGGTTCTCCACGTTCTTCACTGCACTCAGAAAACACAAGCATGGCTCCAATGGGTCGACCCGCCGGTACCAGGGAGCTGCTCCTCGCTTCAGGACGGATAATTAAAGGTGTGATAAGAGACTCTGTACCTTTTGCTCGAGCTTTGGCGATAACTTCAATGTGCTTCATGGCGGCCTTCATCACTTTGTCTGCAAACACAGCCGGGACGTCCACCTGCAGCACAGAAGCCTGTAAACTCTCTGACTGCACCAAGATGGCCGCCCTAGTGTCACAGCCGGGACGTCCACCTGCAGCACAGAGGCCTGTAAACTCTCTGACTGCACCAAGATGGCCGCCCCAGTGTCACAGCTGGGAGCCGCCATCTTGGTTTTTAGAAACCCGCTGAAGGAGATTTCTTCGTCACAGTTTGACAAAGAACGAGGCAGATATTTTAAATATCTTATAATTATCTCTAATTTTCGTCTTTCCTCGCCTTTCTGCATCACCCCCCCCCCACCCCCGCCCCCCCATTAGATTCACCTTCTGGGCTCTTCGGATCAGAACCGACGCGAAGAAGCGGAACGTGGTCCGGACTTCGTCTAGACACGCCTCGTCCTCCGTGATGTCCCTGGAGGCAGAGGACGGAGGTCAGAGGGCGCCCTGCTCACCTGTCTGTGTGAAGGTCACACCTGCGTCCTCTCACCTGTACCACGGGTACACAAACTTCTCCAGAACCAGCTCAAACACCTGCAGACAGGGCCAGTCAGAAACAGCGCTGCGTGTTTCGGATCAGAACCGTTCCCGGCGCCGCCTTACCTCTGCTACTGAGGCGTCCACCTTGGAGGGAACCTTCAGGTTGAGCCAGGGCTGGTGGTTCTCCAGCAGCAGAGTGGGCCTGCGGTGGACAGAACCTCAGTTACCACCTTTAGTACGCACAGAACCCTGCACAGGTGCGCAGGACACCTGAATGCCAGCGGGCGTCTCAACAGGTGAAGCTCAGTGAAGCACGGTGGTGGCAGCGTCATGCTGTGGGGAGACGCATTAAAGCTCGTGACAACATGTGAAAGGCTACAGAGGTTCTAAGGAGAAGTTCTGGAGAACCCACCGGTGTCGTTTGCACCTGATCTTCCCGCAGACGGTGCAGCTGTGGCCCAGAGGAAACAGCTCCGGTTCCGGCGGCTGTGGACACAGACACAGTCAGCAGCCGCTCAGCTGCAGCTCCACCAGCAGAAAACACGCAGCGCCTACTTTGCTCCTGGGCTTCACGGGGAAGAAGACGTTGGGCAGCAGCGAGTCCGGTCCGATCGAGCAGTAGAAGGTGACGAAGCCGGCCAGGACCGACCAGAACACCATGAAGACGTGCAGGTACCTGCAGGGAGAGGATTCAGACACGGATGAGGCGGACCGGTCCAAAACAGGGAGTCTGAGGAGAGACGGTCCAAACAGTGGCTCCAGAAATGTTTCATAGAGCCTCTTAAACTAAAAGCCATAATTACAGGATTTTATTCTACTGCTGTAGTAAAGCTGCCTGTAGAAAACTATCAGAAAGAATTAAGTAAACATCTACTTTATTGTGCATATAAAATGACAAAGATATCTATCTATATTTTGGTTTATTGTTTGATTTTTTATGTTTCTAATGATCTAATGTCCACAGACTAATAACAGAACAGTTAATATTCTGAGTTTATTTTTATCCTGTGATTATATTAGGAATAAGCTGTACATTTATTAATTTATTGAAAAACAATTACCAGGGGAATGTAGATGCATATTAAAGCGCGATAGAAGGCTGTGCTTAATGGGAGGAAATGCTAAACTGATGCTACTACAATTTATACCGGTGGGGGGGGGGGGGGCGCTGCCCACCAGAGGGAAAAAACAGAACCAGAACCAGAATTTTTCACCAGATTCTTTCTCCAAATGATCCAGTTCACCCTCCTCTGCTGCTTTTCCCTACAGTTTCTCTATTTCTTCTCCTCTGCTGTTAAAGTAACAGCTGTGGTGCGCCAGCGCCCCCTGGTGGCGCACAGCATGAATAGCTGAGGCGGTCCTGGTGATATGTGCAGATATGAAGACTTTCAACATGATTTCATAGCGCAGAACCACCAGAACATTTCTGATCAGTGCGTAATGTGAAGGGTTTGAATCATCTAGGCCAGATCCAGTTTCCCAGAACCACACAGTCCGACCGGGGTGTGCTGCAGAACCCCACTGACCCACTTGCTCTTCATCATCTTCAACTTTAAAACAGCATCATCTATATTTTTCTCCCTGTAAAACTGTTATTTTTGCATCTAAACCTAAAAGGGAACCGGAGAACGGATCAGCGACTCTGGCGGACTGGACCTGGGTTACTTTGGTTCTGAACGGGATCTAGAGGAACATTCTGGTCCAGAAACCGTTTAATTGGTTTATTATTTCCGTCCCTGAGGCCAGAACCCCCAGCCTGGTTCTGATAATGACCCACTAACTGGGTTCAGGCGCGTTGAAGCAGCAGAACGTCTGAAAGCTGTAAAAGATCGTTAATAAAGAGACGCACCAATCGCCGGTTCTCCAATAATCGGTTCTGATGGGCGATCCAAGCGGCAGATCTAAAAATATGATTTTATTTTCCCATTTACTGCCTTTGACGCGGTTTTTAAACAAAGACCGAGGTTCTGGAGAAATGCCTGGATAGAGGTTCTGGATCTGGTTCTGGAGAAATGCTTGGATAGAGGTTCTGGATCTGGTTCTGGAGGAATGCTTGGATAGAGGTTCTGGATCTGGTTCTGGAGGAATGCTTGGATGCTACAGAAAGAGACGATCTGCCAGATTTTCTAAAGGGTTTAAGACACTTTGTTGAGGCGGCGTGAGGCAGCGCCCTGGGTCCAGCGGGTCAGAACCTGGTGGTTCTGCTGCTGGTCCCATTCCCCAACATTCTGCCCGTCTCCTGTGTGCCACTAAAATATGAGGAACCGGCTGCAGAACCCAAACATCGGTACCGGGCCGATAAAAGCCAGATCAGTGCATCTCTCCAGAAAAGAACCGGGACCTTGGTTCTGGATCACAGGTCCGCTTATCAACTCTGTGGATCATTGAGAGATCCGGTTTGTGTTTGTGGGTCAGAACCTTTCCCAGGTTCGCTAACCCGGTGACCATAAGTCATATTTTTAATTTTAAAGTTTTTAATTATTATTATCGCTCTTTTATTCTGGCCCAGATTCAACCCGGAACAGAAAAGTGTGACTCGGTTCGTCCATAAATAGCTTTCATGGGGCAGATTGGGTCTGAGCCAGCGAATCGGAACCAGGTGATCCCTACAGGTGATCACTCTTCCTCCTCCTCCTCCTCCTCCTCACCTGTTGAGCAGCACCGTGAGGGCCAGCAGGGCCAGCAGCAGGCAGCAGGACACCGGGTACTGGCGGCCCGCTTCCCGCAGGACCTCCACCTTCACCCCCCGCGTCAGAACCTCCACGTAGCTCCTCCAACCCGCCATCAGAACACCCGGAACCAGCCTCCAGACACACGGTTCTAGGCGGGGTTCTGACCCATGTTCTAGAAGCAGCGGGTTCGGCTGATTGTCGCGATAAGAACTTCAGCAGAACTCCGCAGCGGAACCGCTTCGTGAGATTAAACCCATTTTATCCCGGATGGTTCCGCTCCAGCCTCCGGGTTCGGGTCTCTGCTCGGTCCAAACCGCTTCGGTCCAGTATTTACTTCTTGTTGGACACTTTTCTGGAGGTCCGGACCCACTTCCTCAGCCTGGGCGCTTTAATCCGCCAGCAGGTTGCCAGATCCGACAGAACCACGGAAAAGCTCCTCTGGTCTCTATTAAGCCCGAAGTTTTAGAGATTTAGACTTTTACTGCACGAAACGGTTATTTTTTTAATAAGGGACAATTTATGGGTTCGTCTTAAAGGAAACCGTTTGCCAATAAAGTGTTAAAATGATGCTATTATGGGGGTTGTGGGTTTCCCTCCCTGTATGTTTAATGTCTCACATTTAAAACTGTAGATGTCAGAAGTTAAGGCAGCACCGCGGAAACCAGAAGTGTATTCCTGGTACGACCTGGCATCCCATAATACAAACAACAACACTTCCGGTTAGATCGTTTTGTTGACTTTAGTTTTTTAAACTGTCAAAATAATCACTCATAATAAATAATTATATATATATATATATATATATATATATATATATATATATATATTATATATTATATATATGATATAGTATATTAATATTCTATATATATCTTATATATATATATATATATATATATTATATTGATATCTGTCTATATATATGTATATGTATATATTATATATCTTCTATATATGTATTAGATATAATAGATATATCTATATATATGAGAATCTATATATATATATATATTATATATATATATATAATATATATGCTGTGTGTGTGTGTATATATATATATATATATATGTATATATACATACACAAAATCTTGAGGATCTTTAAGGTGCTTTTTTGGTAAATGTGAGACAGGCTTTGAGTTCTTTTGGGTCAGCAGTGGTTCTGGTCCTGGAGCTCTCCAGAGAGGCCATTAGTCTGGTCTAAGCTCTTCCACACTGATGGACGTTAATGCTGTTCAGGTTCTTCAGAACGGGTCGTGTTGCTCTTCGAGTTTTCAGGTTCAGGTTCTGCTGAAGTTCTGTCGGGAGTAATGAGCTCAGGGTGTGGCAAATAAAATTAACCCAAAAATGTGGTTAAACTTAACTCATGATTTAACAGAGTCAACTTATTAACCTGATGTGAATTTTTTTTTTTTTTTTTTTTTAGAAATAACCTCCATCAGATCAGAACCACTGCCTCTTTATCTTTAATGTTTGCTGCTGCGTTTAATGACTCGACTAGAGGCCTTAATTAGGAAATTAAATCGCTAGTTTTGTTTCTAAATGTTAAAATTGACGTGTTTTTTTTACTTTCCACAAACTAAGCCGTCCAAATTAAACAGAATTACTCTAAATCTGTTAAACTAAAGAATTCATGCAAAAAAGAAAACACACAAACAAGCAAGTTGGAGTTAACAAGTTTATTAGAAAAATAAGTTTAGCTCATGTTGCTGTACAGTATAAAACATTTGATTTGCAGGAGTGCAAACAGACACAGGAAATAACGCGACTCTGAACACTGGAGGTCCGACAGAACCAGAAGTTCTGCACATCGTCTCAGAACTCAGGCCAGAACACGAGTCCAGATTCATGGCAGAGAACAGCAACAACTTCCTGATTTTAAAGCACTTTAAAGGAGAACCCCTGCAGCAGGGAACAGGTAGAACTACAGACATGAGCCGCTTGGACTACAGCTCCCAGAATGCCTTTCAGGCCCTCAGCTCTTTGCTTCTGACCAGAGGACGGCAGGAACCATCTCTGGTTCAGTGGGGGGAGGTAGAACGGACCTGTTGGTACCGCTCAGATGAGATGAATGTTTCTGAGCCAAACAGCATCGGGTTCTGGACTCAGAACCAGATTCTGAGTTTGTTCTCATGTTTGGGCCCAATCAGCTGGAAGACTGAGGTCAGAACATTCTGTCAGGCATGCTGAGGGATCTGCAGGTGGGACGCAGAACCTCGGACCAGAACACGAAAGCCCGGCTGGGTTCTGTGGCGGTTCTTCAAACAAACTTCACCATGAAATCCGAGCAGCTTTGAGCAGAACCTGAAGAGAACTTCATCTGGTGTCATGGTGGGCGGGACACTGATCAGAACCAACCGTCTCACAGAACGGACCTGGAACCTCCGGGTCTCATTAGAACCTAGTCTGAGACTGAAATGTGCCGCTGTTGGAGATTTGCTCTAAAGCGGCTCCAACACTGGTTCCGGCCTGTGATCCGGTTCTGTTTGACCCACACGGGCTCAGCTCTGACACAAACCTGGACCTCAGAACCACGGCGTTAACCGGAGGTTCTAAACCAATCGATAAATGTAAATGTGAGCAGATCGCTTCCTTCCTGTGGCCAAAGATGGCGGCGCTGCTGCTCTGAGGAACCCTGACCCGGTCCAGGAACGGGTCAGAACCGGGTCAGGGTTCCTCAGAGCCCAGCAGGATGGGTTTGGGTCTCTGAGGAACCGGTCTCCTGCAGTAAAACAGAACCTTTTGGACTTTTTAGTTCTGGCCGGACACCTCGGCGCCGTCAGAGCTTCAGCTTTTAGTCGCTGACTCGGTTAAATTAACTTTTCAGAACTCAGAAGCTGGAAAAACCCAACAGGAAGGTTCTGAAGTCCTCCCAGCCCGGTGGTTCTGGACCGAGGTCCGGGTGGTTCTGCCAGCGTAACGGACCCCACTAACCCCGCATAGTTCTGGATCTATTTAGGTTTACGGCCCGCAGAACCCAGTGGGACAGAACCGGATCAGCAGCCGGCCCACAGCGGCCCAAACGGACCCGATCAGAACCACTGATGTCACTTCTAGAGATGAACTAACAGACAACTGGAGATGTCCTGAGTAGGAAGGAAGCATCTGGATCTTTGTGGTTCTGCTTGGCTTCAGCGCTCTGACTGGACAGTCAGAACCGTCAGAACCGTCAGAACCGGGCGACCCGGCAGGGTTCTCAGCGTGGAAGACTTCTGGACTCGCCCAGGTTCCCCAGGTTCCCCCCCGCCCCGAGAAAAAGGCCACCCTGAGGTAGTTAGCAATCCGCCGGGCCTCGGCGCCGGGTTCTGACACCTCGGCGCCGGGTTCTGACACCTCGGCGCCGGTCCAGATGATCAGACCACGGAGTCCGTCTTGAAAACAAATGCAAATGAAAGAAAAACAGAGTTCAAGCACTCCAAACTGAAAAAGTGCAAAGCTCGCTCCAGACGGAGGTCCGTCCTGCCGGTCCCGGTTCTTCTGATCCGCTCCTCAGTGGACCGGACCGCCGGCGGGTCGGCGGACCTTACCGTTTCGTCCACGGCAGCCGGCAGCGCCTGGCGGGTCCTCAGAGCGAGACGTCAGCGGCGCCGTCCGGCTCTTTCTCCTGCTAGTCGGGTAACAAAAGGCAGCAGTTAGAGCGGGAAACAGGACGGCGGCACATCTACGCAGCCAGACGCAGCACTCACACATAAACGGGTCAGAACCAAGCAGGAGGGGGGGGGGCAGCGAGCAGCCAGAGCTGAACGGGACAGAACCGGGCCGGGACAGGCATGCAGAGCGGTTACCGACACAAAGCACAGGAGACGCATGCGGTTAGTATCCGGGTCGGACCGGGTCCTTCTGGGTCAAAGCTCCGCTCAGACTACGCCCCCCCCCGCCCCCCCCCAGCGTCGGCTGAATTTGGGGCACCAATTAGTGGGTTTGGTTCTGGCCGTGAGGACGGAGTCGCTGCAGCGCGCATCGGCAAACCTGCATCCATCTTTTCCACAAGGAGCCTTAAATTTGAAGGAAATTTGCAGAGAGGCCAAACATGAATTTGCAAACACAATTTGAGTTTTTGTTTCTCACACGAGTGCGTGTACGTTTATTAAAGCAGACAAACAGCAGAGAATACAAGCCAAAATGTGAAGCCAGAAACAGGACTGCCGGGTCCTGGCCTTCTCTTCTCAGTAACAACACGCATCACCGTCACATTACAACCGGTCGGCTTTAAATACAGATTCAACACATGGAAACCAGATAAAAACAAACAGCAAGCTTTAGCCAGCACACACCTGCCTCTAAAAACGGCCGGAAAAGTGGTCAGAGCACAGAGGAGCAGTTCGCCAGAAACAGGTGGGGGCGGGGTCACGTTCTGAGTCCACGCCCGTTTTTAAAATATGTACAGAGATGTTGCCAGATGTCGCCAATTTGGAGGGAAAGGTGCCGGCGACCGTACGGCCGAGGGCCAATCAGACGGGGTCTCAGCCTACGGCTTTACTTCCACTGCTGGCCAAAAGAATCCTGATAAAACTCCTGGTTGTCAGATTTGTAACCGGAGTAGTTAGCAGAATGATCCCCGCCGTGGAGCGGCTGCTGAGCAATGGGTTGGGAGCCCCAGTTCTGATTATTGGTCTGGCGGCGCTTGGAATCTGGCTGGTTGTAGCCGTCAGCTTTGCGCTTTCCTCCTACATTTCCACCGCGGCCGCCCCGCGCACCACGTACCCCTCCTCGCCCTCTCGGCGCCACGCCTCCTCTTGATCCGCGTCCGCCGCGGCCCAGGCCGGGCCCGCCGCCGCCGCCGCCGCGCTGGGAGAAGTTGGCCCTGCCTCTGGGCGCCCCGGCGCCGCCGCGCCCTCTGACCGGGGAGGCTCCGCCCCTCGGACCTCTGCCGCCGCCCCGCCCCCGGCTCGGCGCCTGGAAGTCGTCGTAGCCGTAGTACGGGTCGTCGTAGCCGCCGCGGTAGTTGTGGTAGTCGTAGCCGTAGTAGTCGTAGTAGTCGTCGTAGCTGTAGTAGTCCTGAGGGTAGCCGTAGCCCCCCCGGTTGGCGCCCCGGCCCCGCCCCCTGACAGGAGGCGCCATGTGAGGAGGGGGAGCGTAGTAGTAATAGTCATCGTACCTGCAGGAGACAACAGAGCACATCAGACGGCGTCGTACCGAGCACCTACAGCGCCCCCTGCTGCCTCGGCTGTGAAAGCGCTGACTGGACCTCACGGGAGCAGAACCAGCGAAAGCAGGAAGTTCTGACTGGTCGGGTTCTAAATGGACCCAGAAATGAAATAAAAAGCTGTTTTATGTTTAAGCAAAGCTAAATGAATCAGAGCTCTGCCTTCAGCAGGAGGAGCTGCTGGTGGTTCAGACAGGCAACACCGACCCGTTTGGGTCAGAACCTTAATGGCTTCTATCCTCAGACTTCTGTCCAGATGGAAAACGTTTAGCTGAGAGAGGCAAACAATTACCGCCTTACGACTAATTATCTGTTTATTAGTTTGTTGTTATCATGGACAACACCTTCCACCCGCTGCACCAGACTGTAGAGGAGCTGAGCAGCTCCTTCAGTGCAAGACTTAGACATCCTGTCTGTAAAAAGGAGCGCTACCGGAGGTCATTTATTCCTGCTGCTACAAGATTTTACAATGCTGCACTATAACTGTGACCATAACTGTAATAATTAACGTGCAATAACCAATGTGCAATAATCTATTTAATACACTGTCCTACAACCCGTGCAATAATCCTGATGTTGTGACTTCTGCTGCTATCACCACCTGAACATAAGTCAGCCCACATGTATGTATGTATGTATGTATGTACAAATGTATACAATGTATATGCACGTACATACGCGTAGGTGCGTATGTAAGTAGGCGCATAGATATATGTATATATTTAAGTATATAGATATGTTTATATATATATATATATATATAGACCACTAAGAATGTAAATGAGACATCATATGCCCATTCCTATTTCCTTTTTTTTGTATTTTTTTGGTATTCTTTCTGATCCATTGTATATATGAAGATTCACTGTATATAACTGAATGCACCTTCCCTACTCTGCACCTTCTTGTATGAGCCGATGTGACGAGTGAATTTCTCCATTGTGAGATCAATAAAGACTATCTTATCTTATCTTATCTTATTAACTGAGCCGTAGTACGGCAGCCATCCAGCAGAGGGCGCTGCAGCGTCAGAGAAACATGGCGCGGGACAATTTTACAGGTTAATGAACTTCCTTCACATATTTTATTCATCTTTTTATTCAGTAAGCTAACAGCTTCCTGTTTAGTTAAACTTTATAAATACGTCTAAATTTAATAATGAGAGAAAATCACAATGCTGTGTTTATTCAGTAAGTATTAAAGGAGCAATATGGGAAATTTCTCCTTTAATACAGGCGGATCAAAAAATGGTTAAAATATAAAGATGCGCCTCTTTTTAAATTTAGCATATTGTTAACCAAAAACAAAAAACGAGCCTTCTTTATACAACAGAAATCTTTCAGGAAAATTGCCGCGGATCAATGAGTCGTTATGCGACCAAAGGATCAATTAGCTGTAGATTAACACATGAATTGATCTTCTGGGTTTCCTGCAGCCCAAACCAGCAGCTGGAGTCAGGAGACGGCTGAACTAAAGCGGCGAGGATCTGGACCGGCTCCTGAGGAACGCCGCCATGATCACATGACTCAGGGAACCGGCCAGAAGACAAAGGTGAGGATTAAACCCCTCCAGGGGGTCCGGGGCACGCTCCCCCTTTAATTTAAAAGCTACACGATTCACCTAGATGACCAGTTCCAGATTGAAAACGGCGTATTTTGGCGCCCGCTGAGTGATTTTCATGTCTGACGCTGGGATGTCTTACATTTGCGTTTTGGCTGCTTGTCTCTGGGCTTTTCTCTCCTTCCGCTTCTGGTCGGGTGGTTTGGCAAAGACGATCTCGATGGGTTCTCCCTCCAGCTCCTTCCTGTTCATCTCCTCCAGCGCCTGCAGGGAGAGCAGAGTTTGACTCAACGGGCCGGCCGAGGCGGAACGTGACTCCAGAGCCTCGCCGGTACCTTCACCGCTCCTTCCCGCTCCTCAAAGTGAACAAAGGCGTAGTCTTTGAGCTTCTTGACCCGCTCCAGCTTCCCAAACTGGCTGAAGGACTTCTCCAGGATTTCTTCTGTAACGCCGTTGGCCAGGTTCCTCACGAATAAGACCTTCACCTGCAGAGGTTCATCAGAATCACACATTTCATTCACAGCAAAGACTGAAGCTGTTCTCTCCAGAAATGCAGTTCTTACATCAGACCAACAGAAAGCGTTGGGCTGCAGCGCCTCGTGTTGCTATGGATTAAAATATCAGCTGGTCAGCAGGAAGTGACCTAAAACTGACTGAAGCATGGCTTGTGCACCTTTGCCCACCACACTTTTTCCTTCCACTCAACTTTACATCCATGTGCATGAGCAATCATGCTTGTGCTTTATCATTTTAACTAAACAAAAGTCAGACAGGTTTGTGTAAATCGGCGTAGATCCAGACTTAATAAGACATGGTCATCCAGTTAGTTTGAGACTAAAGAGAAAGTAAAAAGTTTAGTTATTAACAGACGGACGCTTTGTGTCTCCTAACATTTCTAACTGTGAGACTTCAACCTGTCGTCATTTTCCCTGATTATAAATAAAACGTTTTCATCTGCATCAGTGGACCAAATCATTCCTGCCAACATGTTTCTGCTGGAGAACCGTGGACCACGGTTCCCTTTGGTGGTTCTGGTTCTTCTGGGTCTGAAAGCTGTCGCTGCGTTTAGAGAATCTTCTCCACCTTCTGCACGTTTTATTCTGCGTTTGCTCTCTGCCCACCTTGGCCATGACCTCTGGGTCGGGGTCCTCGATGGGGTCGGCCCACTCCACCGTCACCAGGTTGCCCCACACCTTCACTTTGCCGCTCATCAGCCGGCGGCGGGCCTGGGCGGCTGTTTTGTGGTCTTCGTACTCCAGGAAGCAGAAGCCTCGGTTCTTCTTCTTGTCGTCCGGTTGGTGGTAGAGGATGACCTCGCTGAGACCCTCTGCAGAAACACGGGAGAACCAGAGGACGGGTCCGGTTAAAGGCGCTGTGGGGGGGGGGGGGTCTGCAGCGCGGCGGACACGCGGCCTTACCTGTGACCTTAGAGAACTCCTCAACGATCTGCTCCTTGGTTTTGCTCTTGGGGATGGAGCCGACAAACAGCCGGTTGTTGGCTACAGATATGCACACCCCGATGTGTTTGCCGGGCCGGATCTCGTAGTTATTACACTGAAAAAGAAGAGAGAGGTTCTGGTACCGGAGCCGCCTGGAGGACAAGCTGCGCTGCAGCCGAGCCGCCAACCTACCAGCTTCACCGCCTCCTGGGCGGAGTCTTTAGCGCAGAAGGTGACGAAGGCGTAGCCCCGGTTCAGGCTGCTCAGCGGGTCCATCATCAGCCGGAGGTCCCAGATCGGCCCGGCTTTCTCAAAGAGAGGAACCAGCTCATCTTCAAACAAATCCCGGGGAATCTTCCCAACAAACACCTGGAAGGTAAAGGAGGAGCGCTGAGGAGACGCAGGAAGGACGGATCTGCTTTAGGCCTGGAGTCAGCGGAGGAAAGTTCTGGTTCTGGTTCCTACATCAGACCAAGCTTTTCTACTTTTATTCACGAGGAAAATCCTGAAACCGTTCTCTACAAAAATAAAACCTTTTCCTGTTGAGTGAACCAGAACCAGAACCGCAGAGCTGTCAAAAGTATTCACAGCTATCACTCCACTAGAAGTATAAATACTAGGCTTTAAAAATACTCCTGTAGAATTATCAACTATAAAAGTACCGGATATAAAAATACCTAAAGTATTAAAGTAAAATAACCCCCCCCCCCTCCTCCACATATATCTCCACTGAAAACGATCCATTTAGTCCGAAGCAAATATATTAAAGGTCCATTTAGGAGCAATTCTGAGCAGAAAATCTGACGTCTGGTTGCCTTTAAGTCAAACTTCAGAGACATTTTATCAATAACCTTTTATTTGTAATTTCTGGAATATAAATGAAGATGCAGGCGTAGCTGCAGGGGCTGATGAGGACAACAGATGTCAGTAACCTGCTATAACAATATATTTCTGTATACAGCAGACAGTGTTATCAAAATTAATAATTAATTCTGGCAGTTAATCAAAAAAAGAAAAACAAAAATTATAAATAATCCTAAAGATTTAACGTTCTTCTACATTTTGTTCTTCTTTTTAAGTTTTTCTGGGTCGTTTGGCAAACAGCTTGGTGCAGCATTGCCTCCAAGCACAATAAAAATCACTGTTTGTGTAGCAATGTTTATCTGAATATTGCTTTTGTTTCTGAATAAAACAAGCTGAAATAAAAGTAATGAGACTGTTTTCAAAAATGTAAGAAGTTGAATTAAAAGTAGGCAAACAGATAATTACCGTATTTTTCAGACTATAAATCACTCCAGATTATAAATCGCATCACTCAAAAAATGCATCATAAAACATATATAAGTGGCACCAGACTATACGCGTTTATTTAGACATTTATTTCACAGAATCCAAGACTAAAAACTGACGTTTAATCTAGTAAACCAATTTATTAAATTACAGCTGCATCCTCAACCGGCTGAATAACCTGGAATATACCTGGGAGGATGAATGGAGTAAATTAGTAACTCCTACCAGCAGGTTTTATCCAGCGTAACGGCGCGGTACTCCACTAACGTATAAACAACCTACATTTCTAGTTAAGTACCAAAGTATTTGCAGGTGACACCCCTGCAGAGCCGTTACCTCTGTTCCCACCGTGGGCTGCGGTCCGGAGTACACGGACTCGGGCGGTGGGCCGCCGTACTTCCTCTGGCCCGTCGTAACATCTAGTGTGTAGCTGGTTCTTTCCAGCAGCTCCTTGATTTTTGCCTCGTCGGGTCCTTTGGTGGCAGGAGAGACTTTGGTGCCCTGCTTCTCTCGCTGCCTGTAGGTCTTCATCACCCCGCAGAGGAAGGCACTTTTGTTCTGGGACCAACACAAAGCGGGTCGGATAGTTAGAAGCTGACCTTAGGGAACGTTTAACGGCGATCAGAGGACCAAACTCACCTGAACGTGTGACAGATCGCTCTCCTTGAACTGGACCAGCACCTGCAGGGCCCCGTCTTCATTAAACTCCTTCAAAGCTTCGAGGGCCCGTTCATCGAGGTCGCTGTGGGCCACCAGGCCTGAAGCAGCAGGAAGAGCGCCATACATCAATTAATCATCTTTTAACAATAAATTAATCAATTAATCATCATTTAACCATCAATGTAATCATTTAACCATCAATCAACCATCAATTAATCAGCAATTAACCATCATTTAACTATCAATTAATAACTTAATCATTAATTAACCATCATTTAATAATCAATTAACCATCATCTTTTTCAAACTTTTTCTCACGTGGGCCAAAATTGTTTAGTCAAAAGTAGTGGAGGGCCAAAAATGCACTTTAAAAAAAAAAAAAAAAGAAATACCAAAACCACACTGTTTATTTTGATTTAAAATTGTTTTTTGACCTGCTCCACAAAATATGGACCTGCAATGTTTTAATTTAATAAATTAGACAGATTTTCTGTAGAAAGAGGACGTGTGAATAATTGTAAACTGAAAACTTAAATTTCACATTTGCTTTATTAAAAGGTTTGTAAATTATTTTTGGCTCGATTGAAGGAAGATAAAAATTGTCTATTCTCAGCAATAACAGGATTTGGGTCAGTCTTTTAAAAACGCTCCCTGAAATTAGCCGATTTTTATAAATAACATTTCAAAGCAGGTTTTAACGCACCAAAGTCTACATTTGAGTAAAAGTCATTGGACAGATTTGATCTTATATATTATGAAATTAAAGAGAATGTAAAAAACGTGGTTATTAAAAGACAGACGCTTTATGTTGTGACATTTAATAGATTTTAACTTGTCTGTGATAATTTGGCCCAATAAAAAAAAAAGTCTCCTAGAAGTAATATGGCTTTGAAAGAAATGTGAAATAAGCCGTTTGTATGTAACAGGGTGAGCTTTGCTGCTCTGCTGCTCTGGGTCTGTAGCTGATAACCAACACAGATGAAAGCACATCTGGAACATGTGGCGTTTAAACGCCGCCAACATGGCTGACGTCTCTTCAGAGCTGACTTACTGACATAAACGTGTTTGTTGGTGATATCTCCACCTGTAGAGACCGGGGTGGAACCCAACAGGTAAGGGAACGTCTTTATGAAGCGGGCAGGAGAACAAGCTCACCTGCTACATACAGCTCATCCAGCTTCTCGGCGACTTTCTGAGACAAGCCGGCGTCCAGCAGCGCCTGGAAATGTTCTGAGCGGGTCACTGCTGCCGTGGTGTCCATGGGCTCCTCGCTGCCATCCCCGTTCACGTGGTCGGTGGCCATGTCTCCAGACATCTGGGAAGACGACAGCAAAGGCTCGGCCGTCAGCGGCAGCTCACACTTTAAACCGTTAAACTGACACACTTAGACGGTTTTTACTGCACAAGTAAAAACAGATCAACAGAAAGTGTAAATAGTCTGGTGGATGTAGAGCAGCGCGGCGCTGACAGCACCAGCTGCAGGGACCAACACCAGGCTAGGTGAGCCCAGCCTGTCAGGGCCACAGCCTGGGCTCACCTGGTCCACAGGTGGGAACCAGGAAGCAGCAGGAGGAACTTTCTCCAGCCGTCTGCTGGTCAGGCAGGATGGAGACCCACCATCAGGGCCTGCAGGCCTGGAAAGGCCCAATAATTACATACCATCTGAGTTATTGGACCTAAAAAGGCCCGGCGGACCGGCGCTGAGCAGATCCAGAGAATAAAAAAGAATAAAAAGGAAACCTGAACCGAATCCCAAAGCTTTGCATAACGGGTCCATCCAGGTTTGCTTTGATTTTTCTCCATCAGAGACCATCGGTCACCAAGTTCTGATGTTTTAAAGCAGAAGCTTTAAGGCGGCCATCTTGCTTTCTGCTGCTGCCGAGGACATCCCATCATGTTTAGGAACAAACGGCTCATAACAACATAATTAATGAATCCTTTAGAGTTATGATCATCTTTGTTTCTGCTTTTAACCATCCCTCAGGGAGCAGTTCGCTGACATTAGGGGGCCCGCTGCCTTGCTCAGAGGGGCAGTCTGTGGGATTTGAACCAGGGAACGATGTTGAATGACACCGTCCTACATTCCCAGACAAACCGTCCACTCTACCTTTAATAACAGCTGACATAAAACCACTTAAAGGCAGATCTCTACCGCTGAAGGCTCGTGTCAATATTAGGAACTACTTTGGGACTTTTAGTTCACAACTTTTTACAGACTTTACTGTAAATCTGAATATCTAAATTACCTCAAAACTCCAGTTTTTACTTTAATATTGAATCATGTTCATTTTAACCTAGAAAGCTGATCTCGGTATCGTGTAACGGTTCTTTAATTACTCTTTCTGATCCCTTAACAATGAACATGACAGACAGAATCCAGATCCTGGTCCCATTAGGGACTGTTAGGAGTTTCCTGGTTCTGACCTGAAACGTTTTAAAGTGATGTGCAGGTAGACGCTGAACAGAACCGCTTCCGCCCTGTTATTGTGCTGCGGATCCTGCTCACAGCGTGTTTATATCACAGCATCATCCATTCATCTGTATCACTCCACGTTGGCCTTGACTGGCCAATCAGAGCCGCGCCGTGGCCAGGTGTGGACAGGTGTGGACAACATGGGCTGTGGGGCTTGGCGCCATCGCCCTGGACATGAAGCAGGAGCCGGGGCTTCGTCCGTGAACAGTCCGCCTATCTGCTCAGGAAGACCGGGCTGAGAGCGGCGCTCTGTCCGCCGTTAGAACGCTTCGTGGCAGATAACCGGAGAGCTGTAACGGCTGTTAGCCGCAGCTAGCAGCAGCTAGCACGCAGCGCAGGCTTCTCCGGGCAGCAGGCCTCAGCGTCAGCCCAGCACGCCGGGGGAGAAAACGCCTCCGTGTCCTCCTCCTTAATTCTCACGGTGAACATTTTAGGGAAACGGAAGCTACTCCGTGTTCTCTGAAAGAGAGCATCGCTCCAAAGCCGCCGTCGAAGCCCTTCAAAATGCCGGTTAGCCGAGCAGCAGAGGCCGGGAGGACATCATCCAACACCCGCTGTGGCTAAACACCCCCAGAAACAAGCTCTTCCTCCTACTCACCGTGCGGATCTACCGGTGAGAGCGCTATGCTGATCCGCTGTGGTGACGGTGGTCCGGGTTACACGGAATTCTGACGCCGGCGATGCTCACGTTGGTTTCTTTTTCCGCCCGGTCTCAGAAAATGGCGGCGAGGTAACGTCCCGAGGTCCCCTTCTTCCCTTTCAGACAGACGGGGTTTCTGAGGGGGGCATCCAGGGGCGGCTCCTGTTTCATTCATCGGGGCTACAGCGGGAAGGACCGTAAGGCGACGCCACACGGTGCGTCCCGCTCAGCGTTATAATGGCCTTATTACACAGTAACAGCACAATAAAGCTGTCTCTATTGAGATAAAAATGCTATAACATAGTAATACAGCACAATTATAAGGCAATAGGATAGAAACAAAATGATGAGCTTCAATTCACTTTATTTCTTTTGCACCAAGTTAAATATCCAGGTTACAGAAATAGCCAGTCAGCCCAAGAATACAGATAGTTTCTACATTAATTTACAATGTGATCCCAGGGACAGCGGTGGCCTGCAGCTCCTGGACCTTTGCTCCCCACAGTGGAAGTGGATCTGACCAAAGAATACTCAACCCAAACCATTGTGTGATTGCCATTTATTCAGCCCAGAAAAATAAACCCCCTAAATTCTAAGTTCATACGGTAGTTTGGAACCTCTTCTTCCCTCTCCGCTCAGGTCTCTCTCTCACACACACACGTTGGTATGTACATCATTGTGTGACTGACTTCCATTCATTTTCTATTCCTTTCTGTCCTCACCATAGACACCTCATTACCTGCGTTGCTGCCATCTTGGATGGCCAATTAGCTGCTCACTAATAATAATAATAATACTACACACTACACAATGTCCATATATTTCTCTAATTTATGTATCTATAAAAAGGGGACTGTAACAGATGTGTAATAAGAGCATTTGTGTTACAGGCAATGCAGCAGAATATTCTTTGGTGTGCTCCATGCTAGAAGATGATGCCAACAAAAAATCTATCTATCTATCTATCTATCTATCTATCTATCTATCTATCTATCTATCTATCTATCTATCTATCTATCTATCTATATATATATATATATATATATATATATATATATATATATATATATATATATATATATAACTAAACAAACCAAATGGTCCTAAATTATTAGACAGACATGATTTATGGGGGAAAAATAAGAGTATTTTTCTTTTTGCTATGATTTTGTAATCTCTTTGATTCTAAGATACGTTACTTAGTTTTTTGTTGGGTTTTTTTTCTCTTCTTACACATTGCGGTTTGTATTATATCATTTTTAAATGCTGCTATTGGCATATCTGCTCTCACTTGTCTGTATATAGTTTTGCTCCTATGTAGATCAGTGCTGCTGTCATCACATACAGATGGTCACTGATGAGTATCTGTTTTTTGTACAGTTTAAAGTGCCATTTGTAAATGTACATGAAGTAGGAAGCTACCCTGTCGGAGCCGATTTATGATAAAAGGCATTGCGATGAATAGTCTATGGGGGGGAAAAAATATATGTGTATAATTTGGGTGTTTATTATATTAATATGTAACTGCAAAATATATAACTGCATATATATATATATATATATATATATATATATATATATATATATATATATATATAATGTGTGTATACATGTGCAAATGTGTTTGTGTATAAAGTAATAAAAAAATATAAAAATGTATGAATGGCTGTGTTTTGCAACATACATACATCCTGTCAGAATATTCTATTACTTTTAACCCCACTAAGATTATTTAAATGCATGGACAATTTGTTATACTAGCTATAGTTTTAAAGTTTTCAGCAAAAAAATACGTGAAAATTAGTTAAATATTCAGAGAGTTATAGTTGATTAAAGTTTATTAAAATTGATAGTGTGTTGACTGCGCCTTGTCAACACATTACACTGAGCTGAGCTGTCGACCGCCCCAAAATGGCGCCCCCAAATCTCGTCAGCGCCCATAGGCGAAAGCGGTCGATGTGGGCTCTATGGTGGAGCACACGAGACCGCTCAAGAACGCATGTTGAGAAACGGCCTGTCAAAAAAAAAAAAAAAGTCCAACCGCTTCACGGTAACCACGGTAACCGTCCCAAACAAATTTCGAAAAAAAAATTTTTTTTTAGTTTTTTTATTGTTGGAAGAATTCGTGTGTCATTGTTTTTGGAATTTTCGTTTTTCTAATTAAAAACAAAGAATAGACCCAAATGTAAACATACCAAAGGTTCTGCGAGATCTCGGAAAACTAAGTCAGGATCTCGCAAAAGTTAATCGGGATACATTTATTTTATTAATTTTTTTCTCCGGGGCTCAGCGGTTTGTGCCGTTTCAAAATATCCGCCCCGCCAACGTCACTTCCTGTTTCTAGTTGAGGGGGCGGAGTTTATCCGCACGTCTTAACGCTTATTGGCTGAGCGCGAATTTTAAAACCTCGTAGGAACAGGCTGCAACGGACGCTGTTGTGGTCCGGAGGATCCAAAGCAGTAAAAACGGTGTAAATTTAGACAGTAACGAGGTCACAGGCTTTTAAGTCACGTATTTAGACAGTGGGTGAAGTTTATTTTGGGTTTAAGGAGTTACAAAACGTTTTCATCCCGAACTGAGATGGACACCGCTGCGCTTCTTCAGTAAGTCTCGATAGAAAACGTTAGCGGGTACTAGCTTCCCCAGAACATCTAACATTAAATAATATACATGTTAGATGTTCTTCTTTAATATTGTCCATATTTTTCCAATGTAGGCAATTTGAAGAAGCAATGTCCTCCTACAGTGGAGACGACCCGCTGGATCCGTGGGAGAAGTGAGACGTTTAGCTAATTTTCCTCTGCAGAAAAAAGCTAATTTCTCTACTTTGTCAATAATTGTGGACCAACAGCTTTGCCTCACATTCAGTCTTTGAAATTATTATTTTCTGATCTGATGAATCAACTTTGATCAATTGACTATTGGGGATAAAAAAAAAATGTAACAGCCATTTTATCGGGAAAGCTTGTAAATGTAAAACCTTTCATGATTATATCACCAAAAGTAACAGAAGTACAATATACAATTATGAATAGTTAATAGCCAACAGCAGAAACTCTTAAAAAAGATTTGAATCCTGCGGGTTTTTTTTTTTTTTACCTTTTTAAATGAACCTGAAACTATTGAACATCTTCTATTCATAGAGTCACAGGTCATTTTTGGCAGAACCTGCATATTTGGTTGAGCATTAAAATAGAAAATATAACGCCATCTGATATAAATCAAATATCAACATAAGGATGTCATTGCTAAGGATATTTCTGACATGGTCAATGTTATGATTATGGGGAGATATCATATACATGCATATAAATGGAAAAATCAAAAACCTTCACTAATATGTATTAAAAACAAACTCAGAATCTTCTATTGCTCTTTATATTTTTTTTAGCTGACAAATATGGACCTATACAAAAAAAAAATGTAGTGAAATGTCACAATTTCTGTTGCTTTGACTCTACAAAATGCTAAAAAGTTAACACGATGAATCATTGCTAGAATGGGTCTCTGTTAATTATTGATTTTAAATCCTTAAATACATGTTTATGTATTTGGAGATTGGATTGTATGCTTCCACTGGTTTCATGTAAATGCCTGTTAATTTTTTATTTTCCTTTGTCTTGCACAATGTAATTAAATCTCCTTTTTATATAATTATTTTATTTCTTTTTGTAAGAATGCGAAGTGGAGATTCTTATTTAACGTGTAATTAGTGTTGTGATTAATAAAGCTGTTATTTAAGTGTCTCATGCCTGCAGGTTTGTGGACTTCCTGGAGCAAAGGCAGCCGGCTGCAGGAGGCATGGCGCTGGTCTTTGACGCCCTGGTCCAGCGGTTTCTTGGCGAGGAGCGGTATGCTGACGACGTGCGCTACATCACCTACTGCATCAGATGTGTAAGTGGGAGCCGTCCCTCCAGAACCGTGTGGACGGGTCCAGGTGTTAACGGGCCGCGTGTCTTCCAGGCGGCGTACTACTCGGACCCGGTGGAGCTCTACGCTCAGGTGTTCAGTAAAGGCGTCGGCACCAGGACGGCTGCGCTGTATGTGGCCTGGGCCCAGCAGCTGGAGCGGGCCGGGGGGAACCAAGCGGCTGATGCTGTCTACCAGAAAGCTCTGGAGAACCGGGCCCAGCCTGCAGACGTAGTTCTCCATGAATACAAGTAATAAGCTGCAGCACGTCGTTTTTTTTCTTTATTAAATCGGTTTCTCTGATGTTATTGTTGCTGTTTTAAATGGTTTGTATAAATGTGTAGATGGATCAGAGGTGAGGTATAAATGCAGGAGCCCGGTTCTTGTTCTGTTGTCTTTTTTGGGTCCATGTTGGTTCTGGCTGCAGGAATCTGAAGGTTCTGCTGTGACAGTTGGGTTAAATAAATATTGACTGATGGAGAAACACCAGAACCTGGTAGTCTGACTAATGTTAACTCTGCCCTGCAGGCAGTTCCAGAGCAGAACCAGAACCCAGCCTCCCCTGTCCGGTAAGCCAGCTGCTGCTTCCTTAACTGAACCGGTCACGATCAGGTGCTGATGGACCTCTGTTCTGCAGGAGCTCGGGTTCCTCTGCAGAACTCCCAGATGACCAATCAGACGTCTCCTCTCCCGCCGGGCCAGAACCAGGTTCCTCTCTGAAGCTCTTATTGTTCAGCACCTTTAGCACCAGTACAAACCCACTAAAGTTCTGCTTTGCTGCAGGCGTCAGCTGACTGTCCGTCCAAACCACCGGCGAACAGAACCGTCATCACGTAAGTTCTCCGCTCTCTGGGCCCGGTTCCCTCTTTTTACGCTCGAAGCTCCCAGAAAGCGGGTCGTCCTCTCACTGCCGGTGCCGTCCACAGCGTGTCTCGCTCCGAGACGTCAGGGACCCTCCCCTCCGGACCCAGCGCCTCGGCGCCGGCCGTGTCTCAGTACAACACGGCCCAGTTGGCCTGTGAAGGGTCCGAGTTCTGCTTCGAGGAGGCCCGAGCCAAAAACTACTGGCGTAAGATCCGTGAGGAGCAGGAGGAGCAGCAGAGGAGGAGCAGTAAGGCGCCGTTCAGACACCTGGAACACGATGGGAGCTTCTTTAAGGTCCGACACGGCGGTTCTGTTTCAGTGGCCCAGAAGCTGAGCGAGCAGGAGGACGAGATCCAGAGGCTGAAGGACCGGCTGCAGCGGGTCACCCAGGAGCTGGAGGCTTGTCGAGGTTCTTCCTCCCAGCAGGTGAGCTGCAGGTGCCTTGAAGCTCTTTATCGGGTCGGTTCTGACCCGGTTCACATGACGGCCGTTTCCTCCGCAGCCCCCTGCTGCTGCGACCGGCTCCAAGCCGTTCCAGCCCGCCTCTTCACGCCCCCGACTCTCACACAGCCGGCGCTCCCTCGGCCTGCGGCTGCACGCCGAGCTCAGCCTGATCCAGGAGGCCGGCGCCGCTCAGAGCCCAGAGGCGTCCACGCCCGGTCCGGTCCGACTGGAGCGCCGGAGCGACCGCAGCCGACCCGGGACCCGCGCACCAGACGAACCTTTGGGTCCAGCTCGCTTCAGACCCGCTGCAGACCAGCGAGCTCGGCACCGCAGATCCGTGAGTATCTGCTTAGAACCGGTTCTGGACTCTGACGGGTTACAGGGAGGAGTCTGGATAACTTTCATGACTCCTCGCCTCTTCTCCCCCAGGGACGGCAGTCCGGTACCAGAACCAGAGGAGAAACTGGATGGTGAGTCCAGCCGCTGCTCAGACTCGCCTCCTGATTGTCTGTCTTCAATAAAATTTTATTTCTATAGCGCCAATTCATGAAATCATCATCAAGTCTCTTTCTAAAGTCAGCTTCCATCAGATCCTCCAGGTTGGTGAGAAAGTTTCCTCTCTAAGGAAACCCAGCAGGTTGCATCAAGTCTCTCCAAGCAGCATTCACTCCTCCTGAAAGAGCGTAGAGCCACAGTGGACAGTCGTCTGCATTGTTGATGGCTTTGCAGCAATCCCTCATACTGAGCATGCATGAAGCGACAGTGGAGAGGAAAACTCCCCTTTAACAGGGAGGAGAACCTCCAGCAGAACCAGAACCAGGCTCAGTGTGAACGCTCATCTGCCTCCACCCACTGGGGCTTAGAGAAGACAGAGCAGAGACACAGAAAGCTCAGAAGCTCACATTGACCCAGGAGTACTTTCTATGTTAGAGAAGACAGAGCAGAGACACAGAAAGCTCAGAAGCTCACATTGACCCAGGAGTACTTTCTATGTTAGAGAAGACAGAGCAGAGACACAGAAAGCTCAGAAGCTCACATTGACCCAGGAGTACTTTCTATGTTAGATGGTAATAGAGGATGATCTGCCTCCCCTGATGATGTCACAGCTAACAGAACACCAGACCAGGTGTACCTTCTATGAAGAGAAAAATGACAGAGAACTAAAAGTTAAAAGCTGAAATAACAACAAACAATGCAGATTGGAGAGCAGTAGGAGAACTCAGCAGAGAGAGAGAAATAGACCCTGATGTCCTCCAGCAGCCTAAGCCTATAGCAGCATAACTATAGAGGTAGCTCAGGGTATGAGCCACTCTGACTAGAAGCTTTGTCACAAAGGAAAGTTTTAAGATTAGTCTTAAAAGTAGACGGGGTGTCTGCCTCACGGACCAAAACTGGGAGTTGGTTCCACAGGAGAGGAGCCTGATAGCTAAAGGATCTGCCTCCCATTCTACTTTTAGAGACTCTAGGAACCACCAGCAGACCTGCAGTCTGAGAGCGAAGTGCTCTGTTAGGAACATACGGGGTAATCAGAGCTCTGATATATGATGGAGCTTGATTATTAAGGGCTTTATACGTTAGAAGGAGAATTTTAAATTATATTCTTGATTTAACAGGAAGCCAATGAAGGGAAGCTAAAATTGGAGAAATATGATCCCTCTTGTTGATTTTCATCAGAACTCTTGCTGCAGCATTTTGGATCAGCTGAAGACTTTGAACTGCATTTTGTGGACTTCCTGATAGTAAAGAATTACAATAGTCCAGCCTTGAAGTAACAAATGCATGGACTAGTTTTTCAGCATCACTCCTGGACAGAATGTTTCTAATTTTGGCGATATTCCTGAGGTGAAAAAAGGAAACTCTGGAAACCTGTTTAATATGGGATTTAAATGACATGTCTTGGTCAAAAATAACACCAAGATTTTTAACTTTATTACCAGAGGCCAAATTAATGCCATCCAGATTAAGTGATTGATTAAGAAGTTTATTTTTTGAGGACTCTGGCCCAAAGATTACAACTTCTGTCTTGTCAGAATTTAAATGCAGGAAATTTAAAGTCATCCAGCTTTTGATGTCATCAAGACATGACTGCAGTCGAAGTAACTGATTGGATTCATCAGGATTTATGGATAAATATAGCTGAGTGTCATCAGCATAACAGTGGAAATTAATCCCATGCTGTCTGATAATTTTGCCAATCAGAAGCATATATATAGTAAAGTCTGTCCTCTTGACTGATTTAACGCGTCCTCTCTGCGTTTCAGCATCTCAGAGCGGGACGGCCAACCTGTCCCACGCCACTCCCAACACCTCCCTGGGCCTGGTCCAGGCCACGCCCTCCAGGGTTCTGCCGTCTCCCACCGTCAACACGCTGGAGGCCATGGGTGAGTTCTCCTGGGTTCTGGTGGCGGCGCGCCGTGTTGCGCTGCTCTCACCTGGCTTGTTCTCCACAGGTGTGATCATGGACATGTTCCAGGCTCCTACCTTCCTAGATGAGCCTTCAGAGGGAGCCTCGCAGCTCCACCTCTCTGCTGAGAAGGACCTGGACATGGAGACAAGTGGTAAAAATGCTGGAAGCCTGCAGACTGGTGCTGCATGGTTCTGCTGTTCTGACCCGTTCTCCTCTTTGTTGCTCTCCTGTTCTCACAGTTGTCCCGTTACCAAAGCCCACCGCCCCGTTTACCATCTTCCAGGATGAGGAGGACAAAGAAAACGGCCGGTGAGCTCCTCTTCCTCCTCATGAAGGTTACTTTGAGCCTCTTAAAGGGCCAGTCCACCTGTTGGTTCTGTTTAGAGCTCCTACTGGCAGTAAATTAAGTTTATTTGTTGACCTATTAGCAGCTAAAGGCCTGATATTTCCATTTATTGTTAGTTTCTAAGGGTTTATGCTCAGGTGAACCACATCTAGATTGAGCCGATACGATTCTCCATGTAGCTCAGCTTGGTTTGACTCCAATATCCATATTTATTACTTTCAAATTAATGCTCAAAGTCATTTAATTAACAAAACCAGCAAAATATATTTATGTTCAATTTATTGAACACTGATATATTAACAGGAAAATAAATCATTTGTTCAATGCATTTAATGTATCACAGACTGATTTTTAGGGACGACGGCTCGTCTCACTTCCTCGCTGTAATAACGCCCCCTAGGGGTTGGGAGGTATATTGAAAGCCAGAATATGGATATTAAATCGTTGTTAAAAACATCAATATTAATCTTTGTATTTTTATGCTCAGCCCTAGTAAACTGGTTCTGGTCCAGAAACCCGTGGGATGGACGGACCTGGAAACCAGCCCTAGATAAGTGTTTAGTGGAGGGAAAATGTTAAACTGTTTGGTGGAAGCTCCTTTAGATCCAGTCTCCACGTTCAGTCCTGACGTCAAAGCTGCCGTCAGCCTGATGAACCTGGACTGAAGCTCAGTGGATCCAGAAGGATTCAATCGTCTACATCCTGCAGCTAAAGCCACGCGCTTACAGGAGCAGCTGAAGATCAGCCAGTTTAGAGGCAAACCTGCAGGAGTGTGAAGGAGGAGAGATTTAAAACGGGCAGAGCTGCATCTGACAGGAAGTCATCTGAGATGTTCTCCTGATCTGGAGACCTTTAGGAAGTGTTGCTGCTAAGGTGACGGACTGAGACGACTGAAAGGAAGCAGCCAAACACGGTCAGCCTGCAGAGAGACGTTATTACCCAGGGAGCCTCTGGAGGGCGCTGTGTCCTGACTCGATTTAAAGAGGAATGGAGCTGACGGATGCTCCAGAACCAGAACCGTTCTGGTTCTACAGCATTTAGCTGGTCCTAAAGTCTGAACTCTCCTTGGTTTTCTACGGACCAGTTGGGTATTTTCAGGTTTAAATGATGAGAAGTTGTGTTTTTTTTTTTCTTGTTTTAGTGCTGCAAAGTCTGAAAGCTCCAAACCCGTTAAAGCCGTGGGAGGAACCAGGGCGGACAAACCCAATGTGAGTAGACATGTCCACGGTTCTGTGGGTTCTGGTTCCGGTCCGGGCTGACTCCCTGCCGTCCACCAGGAGACTCCTGCCTACCTGATGCCTGACGAGAGCACCACATGGGGCGCTCGCTACAACTTCATGAACTCGCTGGACGCCTGTCCCAACAGCACCAGCGACTTCGCCATGCTGCCCTCGCTCGTCTCCACGCCCTTCACCCACAAAGCCGCCACCGCCGCCGCTGGCTCCTTCCAGGCTGAAGGTACGCAGACCTCAGCGCACCTCCTGCAGCCCTGGGGCCACGCCCTGCAGCCTGCACCTGGTTATACTCTCTGTTGAACGTTCTGTCCTGTTTTTAATCTTCCTGCAGAGCATCTCTGTAAAAGCGGCGACGCTGAGAACCTTTTGATCAGACGTCAGACTAAGAAACTCAGGTAAGCAGAAATGGGAGTCTGCCGGGTCCAATCACAGAACCCTGGGGAACCGCAGACGCCCTGGTGCAGACGCCCTGGTGCAGACGGTCTGGTGCAGACGCCCTGGTGCAGACGGTCTGGTGCAGACGCCCTGGTGCAGACGCCCTGGTGCAGACGCCCTGGTGCAGACGGTCTGGTGCAGACGGTCTGGTGCAGACGGTCTGGTGCAGACGGTCTGCACCAGACTGTCTGGTGCAGACTGTCTGGTGCAGACTGTCTGGTGCAGACTGTCTGGTGCAGACTGTCTGGTGCAGACTGTCTGGTGCAGACTGTCTGGTGCAGACTGTCTGGTGCAGACTGTCTGGTGCAGACTGTCTGGTGCAGACGCCCTGGTGCAGACGCCCTGGTGCAGACGCCCTGGTGCAGACGCTCTGGTGCAGACGCTCTGGTGCAGACGCTCTGGAGCAGACGCTCTGGTGCAGACGGTCTGGTGCAGACGGTCTGGTGCAGACGCTCTGATGCAGACGCTCTGATGCAGACGCTCTGATGCAGACGCCCTGGTGCAGACGCTCTGGTGCAGACGCTCTGGAGCAGACGCTCTGGTGCAGACGGTCTGGTGCAGACGGTCTGGTGCAGACGGTCTGGTGCAGACGGTCTGGTGCAGACGGTCTGGTGCAGACGGTCTGGTGCAGACGCCCTGATGCAGACGCCCTGATGCAGACTGTCTGGTGCAGACGCCCTGGTGCAGACGCCCTGGTGCAGACGCTCTGGAGCAGACGCTCTGGAGCAGACGCTCTGGTGCAGACGCTCTGGTGCAGACGCTCTGGTGCAGACGCCCTGATGCAGACGCCCTGATGCAGACGCCCTGATGCAGACGCCCTGATGCAGACGCCCTGGTGCAGACGCCCTGGTGCAGACGCTCTGATGCAGACGCTCTGATGCAGACGCTCTGATGCAGACGCTCTGGTGCAGACGCTCTGGTGCAGACGCCCTGGTGCAGACGCCCTGGTGCAGACGCCCTGGTGCAGACGCCCTGGTGCAGACGCCCTGGTGCAGACGCCCTGGTGCAGACGCCCTGGTGCAGACGCCCTGGTGCAGACGCCCTGGTGCAGACGCCCTGGTGCAGACGCTCTGATGCAGACGCCCTGGTGCAGACGCCCTGGTGCAGACGCCCTGGTGCAGACGCTCTGATGCAGACTCTCTTTCTGTCCTCAGCCCCATCCTGGAGCAGAGTCCCTCTGACGACGGCGCCGCTCAGGCGGCCGCCCGGCAGCTGCTGCCCTCCTCAGCGGCTCAGGGCACCATCATGGCCGACGGCTCCTCCTCCACCTCCTCCCTCAGCGTGGTGCAGCCGCCTCCTCCTGCCGTGCTCTCCTTCAGGGAACACACGCTCTGCCCCGCCGAGGAGCCCGGCTGGGACGAGTACGCCGAGCGGCCGCCCCGCCGGAGCTCGGCCGCGCCCACAGGCGAGCCCTTTCAGATCCTGGAGGATCCAGAGACGCCAGCGGAGCCGGAACCGGTCCAGAACCCGGTGTGGGACGTTCCCATGAGCCCAGAGTGCGTTCCCAAAGTGAGCTGGCTGGACATCAGCAGCCCCGTTCCCACAGCGGAGCAGGACCTGGACGCCTTCCTCAGCCCCCGCCGGCCCAGCAGCGCCGCCGCCATCAGGACCCAGGACGTTCCCATGAGCCCGGAGCCGCCGCGGGTCTGTGCCGACGTGCCCATGAGCCCGGAGAGGATCAGCGTCCTGGATGAACCCATGACGAGTCCAGACAGAGGGCTGAGAGCTGAGCTGGTGCCGGATCCCTGGGACGGCGAGCTGATCGGCGCTCTGCTGTCCAGGCTCAGCCCGCCGCTGACGTCTCACCCCTGCTGCGTCACCTGGCCCTTCGCCGTCCCCGCCATCGGCCCCAAGAGGACCCTGAGCATGGGTAAGGCCCACGGCGGCGTGGAGGAGACGCCGCAGGTCTGAGGGAAACCTGATCTGCCTGTTTATAGAGAAATAATCACACCTGAGCTCTGCGTCGCGTTTTCCTCCTTCACACCAGAACCAGAACAGATCAGAGGTTTGTTGATGTTAAACACGGTAAAATGGTTAGAAAAAAGGCCACATTTACTATGCCTGAATTTATTTTATGTGTAATTATATTGTCTCTCTGTGGACTAAATAATAGTTAATTTGCATTTATCCCTTTATTTTTATCACTCATAAAATTAGCGTAATTAATTATGTGAATATATTTTCTGATGAGATTACTACTAATCAGAATAATCTATTATTAAAATAGTGGTTCATTCCTGGTCGGCAGCATCTCAATCATCTTTAAGCAGTTTATGGATCTAGGTTTCCAGCCATGGCTCCAAAATCATATATTTGGTTTTAGAGATTTATTCATAGTTTATTATCATTTGCTCAGTTGAAAGAGAAATTTAACCAGGTACGTCATTTTCTTTCCACCTGGCCATATTTACAGAATTATGTGAGTAAATCCATCAGAGGTCTTATTTCTAACGCTGGATCTTATAAATCCTTCAGTAGATGCATTTATGACGACGGCCTCCTCGTATCTGACGGTTTCTCTTCAGATCTTTATCACTAAAAGTTTAAATGCGTATAATTTTCCTTCCTCTTCACGGTTCTGCACCACTAGGCTTCAGGGGTGTGAATACTTTCTCGGTTCTGCTTCAGCCCGCCTGGTTCCTGAAGGTTCTGCTGGGTCTCTCGTTCTCACAGGGAACTCGTCCCTCAGGGTGGACTGCGTCCTGGGAGAGGGAGCCTTCGCCACGGTCTACCAGGCAACCAACCCCAAGACCTCCGAGAAGATGGTTCTGAAGGTAACGTGGGAAACGGACCTGCGGGCTTTCACTGTTGGTTCTGACGGCCGGAACCAGAACCCTTAGAACCCCAAAGGCAGCAGGGCGTTCCGCGCTGACCATGAGATGTTAACTTTTTAATTGATGCCTGAAGCTGGGGAACCTGAGAGGAACCCACTTTGTTCTGGTTCCACGAGAACCGAGACCTTTGTTAGAATAAAGCAGTTATGAGAGACGGTACCGTTGATACCGGGACCAGAACTGAGCCGCTGACCTGCTAGCTCACCTTCTTCCCATGATGCATCATGGTCTTCTGGTCCAGGGTAGACCTCCAGGGTTCCTCCTGGAGCGTCCCGCTGTCCCACCAGCCATCAGTGGTCATAATGTTGTGCCTGGTGGATCTTAAGACCTGGAACCAAATTTAGACCAATCAGCAGACAGTTTGGCTCCCTGCCCGCTGATTGGTCTCTCTTCTGCCTGCTGATTGGTCCCTGTTCTGGCCGCTGATTGGTCCCTCTTCTGGCCGCTGATTGGTCCCTCTTCTGGCCGCTGATTGGTCCCTCTTCTGCCTGCTGATTGGTCTCTCTTCTGGCCGCTGATTGGTCTCTCTTCTGGCCGCTGATTGGTCTCTCTTCTGGCCGCTGATTGGTCCCTCTTCTGCCTGCTGATTGGTCTCTCTTCTGGCCGCTGATTGGTCTCTCTTCTGGCCGCTGATTGGTCCCTCTGCTTCCTGCTGATTGGTTCCTATCTTTGCCTTCTGATTGGTCCCTCCTCTGCTTGCTGATTGGTCCCTCCTCTGGCCGCTGATTGGTCTCTCTTCTGGCCGCTGATTGGTCTCTCTTCTGGCCGCTGATTGGTCCCTCTTCTGCCTGCTGATTGGTCTCTCTTCTGGCCGCTGATTGGTCCCTCTTCTGGCCGCTGATTGGTCCCTCTGCTTCCTGCTGATTGGTTCCTATCTTTGCCTTCTGATTGGTCCCTCCTCTGCTTGCTGATTGGTCCCTCCTCTGGCCGCTGATTGGTCCCTCTTCTGGCCGCTGATTGGTCCCTCTCCTGCCTGCAGGTGCAGAAACCGGCCAATCCCTGGGAGTTCTACATCAACACCTGCCTGGACGCCCGGCTGCAGCCCTCCGTCCGTCACCTGTTCAGCAGCATCCGCTCGGCTCACCTGTTCCCTGACGCCAGCGTGATGCTAGCTGAGCTTCATAACTACGGCACCCTGCTGGTGCGTCCGCTAACCGCCGCACATGTAGCCGGTTCCGTCGGCACCGGCTAACCGCTGTGGTTCCCGTCCCCGCAGAACGCCGTGAACGTCTACAGAACGCTGAGCGAGAAGGTGATGCCGCAGCCGCTGGTGCTCTACTTCGCCGTCTGCATCCTGCGCTCGGTGGAGCTGCTGCACGCCGCGCGCCTCATCCACGCCGACATCAAGCCCGACAACCTGATGCTGGGCCAGAGGTGAGCGCAGCGGCCTCACCTGCCGCCAGAACCGCGGCGCCGCCCGGCGACCCGCCGCTCAGTCTCGCTGCCGTTGCAGGTTCCTGGACGACCGGACTCTGGACCCGGACAGCCTGGACCACGGCCTCGTCCTCATCGACCTCGGCCAGAGCATCGACATGCGGCTTTTCCCAGAAGGCACTGCGTTCACCGCCAGGTGTCGCACGTCGGGCTTCCAGTGCACCGAGATGCTGAGCGGGAAGCCGTGGACCTACCAGGTACAGCCGGGTCGCCGGGTCAGAACCACCTGAGGGCATGTTTCTGGTCTGGGGGGGGGAACCGGAGAACCCGGGGGGCGGAGCCAGGCCGGGATTTGAACCCGGGACCTTGTTGCTGCAAGGCAGCGCCTGGAAGGAAGTCAGTAGTTGGGTTCATGCAACCAGAACCATCTGGGTTATTTCTAGATGTCAGAACCAGGCTGGGTGTTCTGAAGTGGGTCGGGGGAACTTCAGGTCCTCATTGGTACCAGAACCAATGTGAAGCTGCTCAGCAGAACTCTAACCGGACCGCGCTCTGTCTCCATGTTTCCAGACGGATTACTTTGGGATAGCCGGAACCGTGTTCTGCATGCTGTTTGGTACCTACATGCAGGTCCAGAACCAGGACGGCGTGTGGAAGACTAACGGCGTCTTTAGAAGGTAAATCCTGATCCATCCAGAACCTTTAAGGCCTCTGGGTCCGGGTCCGGTTCTCCTTCCTCTGGGTCTCTCCACAGGAACCCGCACAGCGACGTCTGGCTGGAGTTCTTCCACACGCTGCTGAACGTACCGGACTGCCGGTCCCTGCCGAGCCTCCAGAACCTGCGGTGCCGGCTGACGGCGGTTCTGCAGCAGAACTACAGCAGCAAGCTGCTGACGCTGAAGAACCGGCTGGTGGTGAAGCTGCTGGAGAACCACAGGGCGGCTCGCCGATGACCCGAACCCCAAACTGGTTCTATGTAACCCAAACGGGTCGGGAACCCATTAGAACTCATCTGTAAATATCTTATTTTTGTTTTCCTGCTTTTGTAAAATTAATCTTCTGTGCAAAATATTAAAGTCTTGAACTTTTTTAGGTTCTACTTTTTTTTTTTTCTTTTTTTAAGTAGAAATAAGGGAAGTAAAAATACAGAGTAGCAGAACCCGTCCTCTGGATCCGGGGAACCCGGGGCGTCAGCTCCTGGCGCTGAGACCAGAACCGACTCGGTGGAAATGTAGATTCATCAAAATGAGCTGAAAGGAAGGAGAAGCTGTCCTCTGACAACGGATCAAAGCCGAGGAAGAAACCTGCTGATACTGAGAAAAATACACGTTTTATTACAGGAACGTTTAATTTATTTTAGAGCTAATTGTAGAAAACAATCTGCTGAGATCAGACGCTCAGAAACATCGACTTGATCCATGAACAGAAGCAGGAAAACATCACAGCTGCTTCTAATCAGCACTAATCCTCATATTAGGTTATTTATTCATACCAGACTTTTCCTGCTCATACAGTAGTTGTTCCAGCATTAACCAGAAAAAGGCAAAAAAAACTACTTAAGAAACAAACTTTTAAAAAAAAACAACCACCGACTCTATAAAGTTACAGAGACTTTAGAGAAAAACAGCCCAAAGTCTCTGATAATAAGCGATTAACTGAAGCTCACATGAACGCCCCTCATGGTTTGAAGTTTTAAAGCTGCTGAGGAAAAGCCAGATAAAGGTGGCCTACCTGCCCAGGTGCTGCAGTCGCTGCTTTCAGGTCTATAAGTGACTTTGGTCATAATCCACAGTAAACTCTGGTTACAGCCTCCTGTCCATCGCTGACATTTCTCTTCAATCCTCTGAGGTTTTGGAAAATTAATGGGAAATAACTTCATGTGATGATGATCATCTTTAGTCAGAGCAGAAACCAGCACAGCAGCAGGTTTTGTTCCTAAATTATGTCTGAGGTCATAATTAGGACAGATCTGTTCACTATTTGATTTAAACAAGGAAACTGTTCAAGCGTTTCTGCTCTGCTTGACCCAAGATGGCCGCCACGCGTGTGTCTAGGTAAGTGGTTTGAGGAATGACTCAGACACGCAGCATGGCGCTCCCTGGGTCCACCAGGAACCCGTCTCCATACTAAATAGGTTTAGCGTGCTCTCAGTGGAGATCCAGAACCTCTAGTGTTCTGGATCCTGACCCGGGAGCACAGAGTCCTGGACAAAACCCGTCAGCAGCTCCACTTCCTGTGTTTGTGTCCATCAGGTTCCCCGTCCTTCCTGAGGAGGAGATCCCCACAGCATGATGCTGCCACCACCGTCTCCCTGTTTCCTGCAAACATCACATTTATCCTCACCTGACCGACCGCAGCACCTTCTCCTTTATTTCTCCATCATTCTGAGCTGCTTGTTGATTGAGGCTAGATCTGGTTCTGTTTCTTTTTATCAGTCCATGAAAAGAATCAAACTCTTCTTTTGACTGAAAGTTTGTGGGACATGTTCGGGTCAGAACGTTCTCTTTAAACACCTGAGTTGTGCTCAGAACATTGCCTCGTAGATTTCTTCCTGTCTGGATGCCTTTGTTGTTCCCTGATGGCAGCAGAAAACAGACATTTAGTTTTATACTACAGCTATCCTGATTGGTTCAACTTCATTCTTACTGTTTTATTTAAATGAGTCACTTTTTAAAGATGTTGCTTATTTGCCTTTTATGTTTTAGAAAAATGCTGCATTTAATAACTGACTTTTTCTCTCAGTTTCTATTAAAGGTTTTAATTAGAAATGTCTCCACGTCTGCTTATTCCGCTCCTTGGTCCATCCTCTTTGTTAAAACATGTTCACATGCAAATGCACTTAAGAGAGAAGATGTATTTTTAGTTTTATCGACTGAAACGTCTTCATTAAGAACAAAGTGGAGCTCAAATAATTTTATTTCTATAATCACGTCATCTAAAGGCTCTTCTCAGGTTCAGTTTAATCCTCCATTCAGGTTCAGATTCTAACCCAGCAGGTCATCAACCTGCAGCATTTGTTCTTGTGACAATGACAATAAAGATTCATTCATTCATACATTAAATCCTGGAGGAACATGGAGCTGTTGGCTTTGCAGCAATCCCTCATAGCATGCATGTAGCGACAGTGGAGAGGAAAACTCCCTGCTTGGGTCACAGACTTGGCTTAAACTTTTTTTTAGCTTATTAAAGCTGAGTATGGTTCTGAATTTTTTTTTTGTTTTTTACAAAAATGTGGATTTCTGTAAAAAAACAAACACCTATTATTTGAAAAGTTCATTGCGAGATTTTAATTTCAAAATGTCTTGAATTTTCCACTTTCCAATGTACGTAAAGATAAATTATTAAATGAGAAATGGAGTTATTTTATAGTTGTCTAAATCACTCATGGAAAGAGACAACTTTTGATCATATCACAACACGCAAAATGCTTTGCAATGCATTTAATGATGCTTTAATTTTAAATGTACCTTTTTACATGAAGTTATTTTACGTTAAAACAAAGGCAACCTTTATCAGAATTTAGAGCTAAGTATAGAATATACATTTGGATTTCAAATTAAAACAGATTTTTTGTATATAATATTTTTTATGTTTAGTTTATTATAGTTATACATCATATATGTATCTTAATATATTTTTTTTATAATGTGCTTTTTAATCTGCAGCTGTAATGTTTTTTCTCTGGTCGGTCTCCCAGCGCTCCACATTCCTGCAGCACCTGAAGGCACCTGTGACGGTTTGGTCATGTGGGGGCTGGATGTGAGCGGCGTGCCGGGGGCCGCAGGAGGAAGATCGTCGTCTAGTCATGGCGAGGACAGGCGTGTCAGACGAGGCTGTGGCTACAGCGTGCTCAGACGGACCCCCCATCACCAAGGTAACGGGCCCCCGGCTTTCAGTGGCCTCCAGGAGCCTCCAGGAGCCTCCAGGAGTCTGCAGACAAACGGCTCTTTACCATTTAGTTCATGATGCGATGCAGACAGACTCTCTGACCGGGCAGGAGAACCCAGCTGGCAGGTAGGAAGCAGAACCCGGTTCTGAAAGGCGACAGAGATCCTCTTCCAGTCTGACGGGATCTGTTTGCTGAGAAGCAGAGCGTGAAGACGTCGTGTCGCTTATGGAGGCGGTTTGACCCGCAGAGGGAAAGAGACGACTCTCAGAACCTCGGTCTGGGTCAGGAGGGTTCTCCGTGTGTTTGGAGGTGTCTACGGTAAAATGATCTGAAAGCTGCTGCAAACCCAAAGGCCTGATGTGTCTGAACACGCTGAGCTCTGAGATGCTGTGATAAAACACGCTGACGGCGACAGGAAGTGACGAGAAGGCCAGATCAGACAAGAGGTCACACCGGCTGACCTCCACCGCAACAAGGGAACTAAAACAAGTCAGATTATCTAGAAATGAGACTAATCTTCCTTGATCTGAGCAGATAAATAAAAATCTAAGATGTTTGTACTTAAAATAAGAACAATTCATCTCCATCATCTTATTTAAACTGCAGGAGATCGAAATATCTTATTTATCTGCTCAAATCAAGGAAGAATTCACTTTCAAGGCAATTTTACATACTTTTAGTTTCCTTTTTGCTGTGTCGGTATTTCCTTTTAATTTGCATAAAACATAATTTATCCACGTTTGGATGTAAAACTGAAGGTTTCTATTTTTTTTTTTCAGATAATCAACAGAGCTTTCTCCAGTACTTTTATTGATAAAATATTACCTGTTTACAGTCAAGTAAACTCTTACATTGTTGTACATTAGCACAGACATTATAGCGATGCAGTTTTCACAATAACAAGATTTCATTGCAATCCTTCAGCTCAAATATTGTTTCACACTGATTTGTCAGCCTCAAGAAAAGAAGAACTAAATAAAAATCAGATGCACAGCAGGTAGCTAACCAGCAGAGTTACTTGCTTGAAGTGAAGGTCAGGCAGACGTTCTCCTGATAGGCGTTAGTGAACAAAGGACTGGACTCTCATTATTCACTGGCAGCAGACAATTCAGTTGGAAAAAAAAGTGGATTTGGAATAATTCTAATTTTGATCTTTTAATCAAAGCTTAAAACTATCTGCCATCTAACATGCATCCGAGTAATGCAAGTGGTCATAAAGAAATGGTGCCAAGGTTGATTTATGCACAGGTTTTTTTCCCATACACTTTTTTTTAATTTATTTTTTTAGGAGTTATCATTTTTGAATCTGTAGAAGTGCATCAACCTAAATTCCTACCGTTACTAAAGACGTCAAGCAAGTTTTTCTTTTCTCAGTGACGGAGATATCTGCCACTTTCAATAAGTGGCAGCTAAGGTTTCTATTTAAACTTTGACGGTTCTGATGGAAAGGATGCCTGAACTGTGGCGGTCCAAACAGAACTTCCTCCACTAAGGCTTTGTTTACTTCCTTTGTTAAAGAATCATTAGCGGTTTAAAGAACCCGGTTCTGATGTGGGCCTGGTGTCTTGGTTTGGGTTTTGCAGCAGAGCTTCTGGGTCGGCTGATCACCTCCGGCCCGTTTGCTTCCTCCTCAGGACTTCATGGTGCAGCAGACCATGCTGAGGGTGAAGGACCCGGCTCGCTCTCTGGACTTCTACACCAAAGTTCTGGGCCTGACGTGAGTCCTGCTGGTCCGGATGCTGAGCGTTCAGAACCGGCTCTACCGGCGCCGGGAAGCGGCTCTAACCGTCGGGTTCCTCTGGATTCCAGGTTGCTGCAGAAGATCGACTTTCCTTCCATGCGCTTCACCCACTACTTCCTGGGCTACGAGAACAAAGCGGAGATCCCAGAGGACGTCACGGAGAGGACGGCCTGGACCTTCTCCTGCCGGGGAACCTTAGAGCTCACACAGTATGACCGCATGCACGCCGCTCTTTCCTCTCTTTAGCAGCCTCACACCGAGGAGACGTTTTCCAGACGTGTTCCTCTTTGTAACGTTCTCAGTGCAGAACGTGGTGCAGGCTGGAGATAAGTTTGGTCCTCAGAGAGCCAGACAGACAGGAAGGTGTGAGTATTATGGGCTGGAAGTCAGGGCAAGTCGTCCTGATTCAACGCTGCAGTGTTTCAGAACCAACTGGGTTTAAGTAGCCCAGAAGAAAATTAAAGCCAGTAGATGCTAATCTATTCACACCCTGCAACTGAGGCCTCCGGACAGGAGTCGTTCGCTCTAAACCTACGGCACCACCTCAGCCTCCAACATCTTTTGCTAATAAAATCTGAAAAGTGTGGAGCGCATTTATAGTCAGAACTCTGCAGAACTTCCTCTGGCTGCAGGTCTCCACCAGCTTTGAGAACTACACTAATGCTCGGGTGCCCAACATGCAGCGCGGGGGCCGTTTGTGGCCCACCACAACAAGCATGGCCTAAATCAGGTTTTTCCAACTGAGGCAGACACACATTTAAAGAGAAATCATTAGGTTCTCACTGAACCGAGGCGTCTCAAAGAAGACACAAATTTAATGAAATTTATAAAAATGTAAGCAAGAATGTTGTTGGTGAAAACACACAAAAATGTAGAAAAACACGACTTTTTTTGTTTTTTTCAAATATCGTGTTTTTAGTTTTCTAATGTTTTCAAAAACAGAAACATTTCATTTTTCTCATTTTAATAGAACATAAATTTTGTGGCCACTATACGTTTGGACAGCAGAGCTGTCCCACAGCATGATGCTGCCGCCACCATGTTTCTCTGTGGGGACGGGAGGGTTCTGCTGCATAAAGAGCAATAAAAAGTTTCATTCCTGATCCCATTTCTTCTTCCAAATGTTTGAAAACCTGCCACACTTGTCAGACTTTTACACTGCAAAAACTGAACTAAAAATAAGTCAAATTTTCTTGAAATTAGCGTATTTGTCCTTGATTTAAGCAGGTAAATAAGATGATTTGCCAATGGAATGAGATTTTTGCACTTAAAATAGGAACAACTCATCTGTACAGTCTTATTTAGAGGGCAGAATATCTAAATATCTTATTTTAGGAGTGAAAATACTCATTCCATTGGCAGATAATCTTATTTACCTGCTCAAATCAAGGCCAAATACACTCATTTCAAGAAAATTTGACTTATTTTTAGTTCCGTTTTTGCAGTGTAGTTGGTAGAAAAACGTTCTGTTTTTAAAACCTCAGCCGTGTTTGTGCCGCGCTCGGTGACGTTCTGACTCGGTTCCTTCCTGCAGCAACTGGGGCTCAGAGTCGGATGAGAAGATGTCGTACCACCACGGGAACAAGGAGCCCCGAGGATTCGGTGAGATTCTGCAAACTTTGGTGGATTTCTGATCTCAAAGCTACAGCTGGACGTGTGGAAGTGGAGTCGTGTGTGTGGTGCTGATGTTTCCCAGCAGCAGCAGCAGCAGCGCGTGATTTCCTGCCCTTTGACCTGCCTGGCGTCTCGTTGCAGGTCACATCGGCATCGCTGTTCCGGACCTCTCTGACGCCTGCAGGTTCTTTGAAGAGCAAGGAGTGAAGTTCGTGAAGAGACCCGAATCAGGCGAGTTTAGCCCATCAGAGCAGGAGAAAAATCACATTTAGTGAATCTAAGGCAATTATTTCTAAAGTTTAGCTCATCAGGGCCGTTGTCAGAGATTCGGGTCTTGCAGGGACCGGTTCCCCGGGTTAAAGGGAACCAGAACCTGCTGTCCTCACTGAGACACGGTTCATTTTAAAATGAGGCTTCAGGAAGTCCACCAGGAGGTGGCGCTCACGGTTAATGTAGAATAATATTCTGGATATGTATCTGAACATTTCCCGCCTGTGATGAAGACTCTGCTCCTTCCTCTGCAGGTGTGATGAAGAACCTGGCTATCATCCGGGACCCGGACGGGTACTGGGTCCAGATCTTCAGCCCAGACAACATGCTCTCCTTCCTGTCTGCCTGAAGTGGATCTCCTCAGCGTCCTCCACCAGAGACACTTTAGTTCATCATGTGCAGAACACCCTAAAGGTTCTGGTTCTTTGGGTTTTATGTGTTTTTTCAAAATAAAAGCAGCAGCAGCGTCTTTAGTTTCTGCTAAAGATGCTGCTGCTAAAAGGGTCACCACCTTTTAGCGTGTGGGACTTTTTATTCTTTTTGGGGGGTAATTATAATGATAAAGTCATGATATTTTGAGAATTCACCTATAAAATTATGAATAAAGTGCAGCTTACACGTTGGGCATCCTGTAAAGGTTTATTTTGGTACCAGTTTCACAAATAAAGATCAAACATCAGCATCAAATCATCTCAGGACCCCCAACAGGTGTCAGGCGACCCCCCGGGGGCCCAGGCCCCACATTTGGAACGATGGAGGAGATCAGAACTTTATCTGCAGGAAGGAGACGAGGTTCTGCTCCAGTTTTCCTTATTGACCCGGTTTTAGCTGTTGAGCTTTGGGTTCTACTGATCTTAGAACAGTGATGGTTCCACAGAAACCTTCCAGAACCTCACATGCTGCTCCTGGTGCATCCTACCCTCTGAGCCTCTGTGGTTCTGGTTGTGGGTTCCACTTCCAGGCTGCTGACCATCTTAGACTGGATGTAAAAAGTGTTCACACCCCCGCTAAAACGTCTGCCGTTGATGGTGGACAGAATGAGACTCTGACTGATTGTTTTTAAGCTTCTCCACCTTTAATGGGGAGTTTTTGTAGAGTTAAACTAAGAACCAAACTAATCTGTTGTAGGAAAATGTATGGAGACTATGGAGCGGACAACGGAGAGAAAACTGTTTGGATGAAACTGACAAGAAGCTCAATTTAATCCCTGTTTAATTTTAGTTTGAAGAGAATCCAGATTTCCAACAAGCAGGGGGTGAGGAAATAGGTCTGACCTAGGATTACTATATTAGTAGAGCTGGGCAACGGAAATTAATTCTAAACTTATAGAAAATACAGAAAAGGGAAAGAAGGTAAATAATAGAGAGTTAGTCTCTTAGGATAAAATCCTGCGTCCAGGGCAAAACAAACTAGATGTGTGCTTAGGGCCCGCTAGGGGGCCCCCAAGAGCAATTGAACAAAATAATTATTTTTAACATTTTGCATTTCTATATGAATAAAGTAGCAAAAATGCACAATTTCATGATAAAACTGTGCATTTTATCCAATAATATATCTTTGATTATGTAGAAATCATTCAAAAAGAGTGTTTTTACTTTGCCTTTAAGGCTGTAGTAGCTGCACAGGTATTATGAGCAACTTTTCAGGTGAAGGCTAGTAAGCAAAACAAGTCACAACAGGACCCTTACCCCCGAGCCTCAGCCTTCAGGGACAGAGAAAAGGAGGAAGCAGAAAAAAGCCAAGATAAAGGATAAATGTGACGTTTATCAAAAGGATGTGTGTGGCTGTTAATAGAAAATCACCTTTAGCATCTTTGCATTTATGTAAAAGTGATTGAGTTTGTTTTTAGGGTTGGCCTTTTATATTTTGGCTTTAAAGCAAAGTTTCTGCTAATGTTTGATAGAAAACGATAATTAAAACATCACCGCGTTGACTAGAAACATCAGGCTACATGGCTGCTAGCTAAACTGTAGTTTGAGAAGTGTTGTTTCCTGCAGAGCCTGGTCGTTTATGTGACTAAAATAAACGGCAGATCACAGCTAAGATAGTTTGGAGCCACAGAACCGGTCCGGTCCACATCACTGCAGGCGATGCATCAGGTAAGGCAAAAACTCACCTTACAGGTTACAGAGAGTTTATTTGTTGCTGTTCTTGCCCTGCAGTTTAATGCTTTTGCAGTTTTTTTGGGACCAAAATAATAAACCAGATACTGTAAATACTTGGTATATTAGTTTTATTTATTACTTTCAGTAACACTGGATGATTTATATACATATAGGCACGTATATCTTATGTAAACAGCACTGCCAGAGTTTATAGAATGTGTCAATGATAGGATCGTCTGACTTTTGATTGCAGCAGTTTAGATTATTGGCAGAAATAGAGTTAAATTTCACTTAGGGACCCATGGAGGCTTGGGCCGCCGCCGCCTGAGGCACAGCAGAGGTTAGCGGAGACGGGTGGGACCTGAAGGACTTAAGCTGGACTCCTGAGGCTCCATCAGAACAACCTGATGAGGTCTGGACTCTCCAGCCAAAGTGGAAGTCCATCAGCGAGGAAGGAGGCAGGAAAAGGAGCCTGAATGCTTCCTCCCACGGCTAGTTTAGCCTAGGAACCCCATGGCGTCCCTTACTGGCACTAAGAAGCCTTAAAGTATCCCACAATCCTTTGCATGACATGACGTATCAGCCGCCTAAAAGAAACCAACTAAAACATCCATAGAGCAGAGAGCGTCTCTCTGTGGTTCATGTCCAGAAGGCTGTAGGATCGTAGATCAAAGCCTCGCTCCAGCAGCAGGATGGAAAGTACCCCTGGGTCAGCTGGCAGCAGAACATCATGGCCTGTTTGGCTTTCACCCACAAGCTTTAGGAACATTTTAGCCCAGCCTGGAGGTTTCTGGACTCCTGAATCCAGACTAGTGGAGGAACCGCAGCGGAAGCTCCAGCACTCCTTCTGTCTGCAGACTCTCTGACCGTCTTGTTCTCTCCTCCTGATCATCAGAACCTCAGTCAGAACCTTGGCTAAAAGATGCAGATGTGCAGCAGAACCTTCCTCTGGGTTCATCAGGCGTGACCCAAAGGAGACACAAACGGCCGGCTCTCTGACCGCTGGGCCCGGTTCTGGTACCGGTACAATAACCCTGGAGTGCAAACTTATGCAGCAGGGTTTTTGTTACCTTTCCCAAACAGAGAGGTTTGTTTTCACGATGGAGTCTGGAGACTTTTTTTTAAACAAACCACAGAACATCTACAGGATCTAAAATAAATGCTTTTAGATTAAAAAGTGAAGAAAATCCCAGAAAAGTGTCAGTTCTTGTTACTCTTGTGACATCCGTGGTTTTTATCGTCAAGCCCAGCGGCTGACGCTGGTTCTGAAGGATCTGTCTCTGTTTGCACGAGGTCCAGAACCGCCAGTTCTGTCTGTGCGCCTAAAAACACCCCAGAATCTTTTTCTGGTGAAGGTCCAGAATGAGGAAGACTCCGGTGTCAGCAGCGGCTTCATCAGGATGGCAGCTGCTGGAGGACAACCTAAAAGCACCTGGAGGCTGAATGAAGAGAACGCTGCAGGCGTCAGAACGCCCCCACCTCAGTGCCCCACGGCCGGTAGGGTTTACTGCTGCTGTGGGAGGAAGAGGAGGAAGAGGAGGAGACGGGAGGGCTGGTGGCAGCAACGGTGGAGGTGAAGGAGGAGGGAGGGAGGAAAGGAACGCCTCCTTGGAGAGCGATGGGAAACGACGCGGAGAAGGAGAAGAGGGAGCCGGAGTGCAGGGTGGGGGTGCAGGGGAGCACCAGAGATGAGGAAGAGGAGGAAGGTGAAGAGGCGGTGGAGGAGGTCACGCTGTGCTGCGGCTGCTCCACCAGCCTCTGGGGGGCGCCACTGCTCCCTGCAGCCTCCGGAGGCGCTGGGTGCGCGCTGAGCGCGTAGGGCAGGGGGCGCAGCGCGGCCACGGCGGCCGTCCAGTGGAGGGGGTGCAGCGGGGGAGGGAACGGCTGCAGGCGGGAGGCGGCGGCCAGGGCGGCGGCGTCACGCTGGGAGGCGCAGGAGCCCAGGTGGGAGAGGAGGCGGGAGCGCAGGAGGTCCGAGGAGTCCAGGCCCTCCACGGCGCTCAGGTAGCAGGAAACCTCCGCCACGCATTCCCTGAACCCCAGAGACAGGAAGTCCAGAGCCAGAAGGTGGGCGTCCAGGTAACCTGTGGAGCAGAAACACCTGAGATCACTTCCTGCTGCGACAGCAGAACCACATCAGAACCACAGCAGAACCACAGCAGAACCTTCCTAAACAAATAGATACTTAGAAAGGTCCAGAAACCAGAGGGTTCACGTGAAGCCTCATGCAGACGGTCTGCGCAGCTGCAGCTGCTCAGACAGCACCCCCCCCCCACACACACACACACCCAGGTCTGCTCACATGACGAGACACACAGCTTCACCATCCATCTGTTAGTGAGCAGTACCCAGAGAAAGTTTTCACACCTTTAGAACTTTCTCCACATTTAGTAGTGCTGCAACGCTGGCTTAAAATCATTCATGGTTTTCAACATTTTGAAAGAGTGGCAAGCATTTGTTACCCCCCCCCCCCCCCCCCCCCCCAAACATCTAGAGATCTGACCAGATGGATCAGGTCTCTAGATCCATCCATCCATCCATCCATCCATCCATCCATCCATCCATCCGTCCGTCCATCCATCCTCCTCTCCTTATCCGGGGTCGGGTCGCGGGGGTAGCAGCTTCAGTAGGGAGGCCCAGACGTCCCTCTCCCCGGCCACTTGGGCCAGCTCCTCAGGAGGAATCCCAAGGCGTTCCCAGCAGAGAGACATAGTCCCTCCAGCGTGTCCTGGGTCTTCCTCTGGGCCTCCTCCCGGTGGGACGTGCCCGGAACACCTCACCAGGGAGGCGTCCAGGAGGCATCCTGACCAGATGCCCGAGCCACCTCAACTGGCTCCTCTGGACGTGGAGGAGCAGCGGCTCTACTCTGAGTCCTCCCCGGATGACTGAGCTCCTCACCCTATCTCTAAGGGAGAGCCCAGACACACTACGGAGAAAACTCATTTCAGCCGCTTGTATCCGGGATCTCGTTCTTTCGGTCACGACCCAAAGCTCGTGACCATAGATGAGGGTAGGAACGTAGATCGACCGGTAAATCGAGAGCTTCTCCTTTTGGCTCAGCTCTCTCTTCACCACAACAGATCGGTACAGCGCCCGCTTCACAGCAGACGCTGCACCAATCCGCCTGTCGATCTCCCGCTCTATCCTCCCCTCATTCGTGAACAAGACCCCAAGATACTTGAACTCCTCCACTAGGGGCAGCACATCCTCCCCAACCCGGAGAAGGCACTCTACCCTTTTCTCCAGGTGTTTGGTGGAAAAGAAGCATCCAGCTTGTGGTCAGCAAGGCTCTGTGATCCACCAGGTAGGATCATGATCTGAGTTTGGATCATCTCCTCTACTGCGATGCTCTAAAGTCCAGCAGAGATTTTAGAGCATCGTCTGCCTTCAGGACCACATCTCCTTCAGAGGTTTCTGTGCATTTTCCACCAAGATGATGGAAAACCGCGTTCCCAAAGACCAGGCTGAGGAGGAGGAGGGTAAAGATCCTGGACTGACCTGTCCCCAAAACAGACTCTTGGAAGACGTGGAGACCAAAAAGATGAGTGTATTATTGGACACCTGAAGACATATGAGTGGGAAGAATGGGACAAGTCAACATCATACGGTGTCTTCAATGTCTTTAAGTGTTGGGAGGATCATAACTCTGGACAAAACTGCCTGGAGGGTCTTCCAGTCTGAGGACATCAACCAAAGAAATGAGGCGATGAAGCCTGAGAAGATCTTTCCTTCACACTGGATTTTCCAACCTGTTCCAGGTGTAGATCAGACATTGTGGTGTTATGAGTACCTTTTCCTCCCGTTGCCTGCAGCGTCTTCAGATGGTCCACAGTCATCTGGAGGATCTCAGCCTTCTCCAGTTTAGCAGAACCCTGAAGGAACCAGCCAGGAGAACACTTAAACTTTTCCTGTCAGGGTAAACCAGGCTTCTAACAACTGCAGAAACACTTTTATTACACGTTTATTACAGTTTTTCTTTGTTAAATTACGATAAACTCTGATATTTTATGTCTTCTTCAATCTCTGCATTTGCCTTATAGGGAGCTGGAGATTTGTAAAACTGTTATGATGCTTAAAATTCAACCTGGCTCTAATAATCCCTGAAGAGTTTCTAATCAGTTGGTTTTACTGTCAGCTGCAAGTTCTCCACCTTAGTTATTAGATATTTTTACTGTAATTGTCATTTTAGTTTCATGTAAAGTATAAACAAATTGATTCATAATTGAATTCTAATGACTTTCATTTGTTATAAAAGTCACCCAAATATTTTTTGACAAAGCCTATTTCAGTATTTTCCAATGTTCTGTATTCAACTTGAACATTTTCTGCTAACAAGCTGAAACTCTAGTTAATTACAGATGGAGTTCCTCAGGGCTCAGTACTCGTGTCTTTTAAATAATACATTTATTTTCTAAATCAAAGGGAAGATATTTCAGAAATGAAATGTCAGGTTTGCTTCCCTTCAGACCCCAAATGTATTAATTTCTCTGTTTTCAGGCTTTATTAAACTCCATGCAAGTAAAATCCCATAAAATGCACATTTCTGTCTCTCCTCTGTTCTTTGATAGACGACAGAGGAGTCTTTATTCATTTCTAGAACTCCTGAGATAATCTACAATCATAAATCTAAAACTCACTGGTAATTTAGGGAGGGATTTAAATCATCAGGACCTTGATTAAGTTTCCAGTTTCAGAAGCTCACCTGTTTCTCAAAGGCTGTTGGCACGAGTCTGCGTAACTCTGACAGACAGTTGTTGATCCGATCCCGTCGTCTCTTCTCGATGATCTGAAACCGACAGGAACCAGTGAAGAACCCGTCATAAATCTGATGCTTTTGCTGCGTTAGAATAAAGACCTACTCCTCTGCGTTTCTTCCTCGCTGTCACCGGAGTCGTCGTTGTTGGAGACCCACATCTGACTAAAGACGCCTTCATGTGTCTGCAGAGCAAATCGTCCTGATGCACAACAACGCTGGGAATAAACGCAGAAAAACCAACATGTTGAGACATTTCTGGGAGTTTAGGAGCAGCTCAGCCTCCAGGAAAAACAACCATTTTATTCATTTACACTGAGAGTCAAACAGAGATTATTTAGAAGATCATCAGTTGCTGAACATTTAAAATGTTTGTAGAATTTAAACTGCGGCAGATATAAAAAAAAAAAATCAAATGTCATTAAACAATGAATCCAGTTTAGTCCACATTTAATCTAAGAAATAATTCTGCTTTTTAACATTTTAACTTTAACATTAACATTTAAATGTTGTATAAACATATCCAACTAAAAGTATTGGAGCTCACAATTCATGATGGATTAAATGTAGTTTTAGTTCTTGTACTTTATCTCAATATACAGTATGTGTATTATGGGATGAAGGTTTATTCATAACTGGATAGATTTCTGTTTGCATATTTCTATTTCATTGTTTTATTCTCTTTGAAAAATCCTCTAAAGCAGATTTAAAGATTTGTTTTATTTGCTTTATTTCTATATCTGCCTTATTAGAACCACAATGAAAAGCCTCAGAATGATGTCTACAGCCTTCAGAAACTAACATAATTTACAGCTTTTTAACTTTATTAAAAACAGCGACTTTATAGATTGGTAACTTTGAGACAATGCCTGGAAGTATAGAGGATTAACCGAAGGCTTATTTTTATTTTTTGTCCCTTAATTCGAGAGGTTGTTAGAACCTAATTAAATATATATATATATTTTAAATGAAACGAAATACAATGAAGCAACAAGAATATTTATAGTTGCAATAATATAATTGGTTACAGAAGAGTTGGTTCTGTCTGATGTTTTAATTCAGCCCACAGACTTAAATTAAAATCATAAACTCCAGTTTATTACATCAAACATTGATGTAATAAACTCCTTTAACCTAAAAGGATTTAAAATTAATTAAACTAAACCTTACTGGCGACAATAATTCAAAACGCACATTTTCACTAAAAAGTAAAGTGCAAATCTCAATGTATAATAATAATAATAATAATAAAAATATTAATAATAATAATATTAATAATAATAATAATAATAATAATAATAATAATAATAATAATGGACAGAAGTATCTTGTTATTTTGAGATGTAAACATATTTAAAGATGCGACTCCGGGTCAAAAACAATTTATTTAGATACGTTTATGGTGACAATAAACCAAAACGTAAATTTTCAGTAATAAAAACGAAAAAGTAAAGTGCAAATCTCAACTTTTAGTAATAATAATAATAATAATAATAATAATAATAATAATAATAATAATAATAATTAATAAAGGAATAATAAAGGACAGCAGTCTGTTGTTATTTTGAGATGTAAACATATTTTAAGATGTGACTCCGGGTCAAAGACAAACTTATTTAGATATTGTATTTGACTAAGTAACTAAATTAAGATAATTGTATTATAATTTAAATTGTCCCTGATAAAAACTAACTTGTAAATGAATAAAAGCAGAGGTCTAAATGACAGCAGAGCCAGAGAGTTCTGCTCTTCCTCACCCAGGATGAAGGCTCTCACAGCCCACATCGATGCTCTCCTCCGCCGAGCTGCTGTCCTCACACGGCCGCTTCATGGCGCCCGGACCGCGGGGAAGGCCGGTGGAGTCCCCCGGTGGAGTCCCCCGGTGGAGTCCCCCGGTGGAGAGCCGGGGCTGCGGGGGGAGAAGCTCTGGTCTCTGCTGCTGTTCAGAGCTGCTGGTTCCTTCCTGGTCTGATCTGCAGATGGAGCATCAACTAAGTGAGTCCATCAGAGTGAGAGAAGCTGGAGAAGTTCTCCAGAATCAGGGCGTGGTGGAAATGTTCTCCAGGCTGAGCATCCTCCCCTCAGAAATCAAACTATCAGGAAACTTCTCACAGGTCCACGGAGCGTGGATCCAGCGGTGCGTGTCCGGTAAACACCCCGGAGCAGGTGCCTGCGTGTCGGCTGCAGACTGCGCTGACGGCCGGTGTGTCCTCTCCTCCTCCTCCTCCTCCTCCTCTTCCGCCTCCTCCTCCTCTTCCTCCTCTTCCTCCTCCTCCTCCTCCTCCTGCTCCTCCTGCTCCGCTGCAGCCACTTTCCCACGGAGCCACACGCATGCGCAATGCAACCATCTCCTCGCCGTCTGGTTCTGGGTGGGAGCGCGCGCGCGCGTGGCGGCAGGGCGCGTGGGAATGAGGGCTGAGGAGGAAAGGTGGAGTTACATGAGGAGCAGGCTGTGGACCTGAAAGCTGCTCAGAGGTTCCACCTGCAGGTTCTGAAGTTCTGATGGGTTCCTGAGAAACTGGACCAGCTGGTCTTGGTCAGCTTGTGGTCTCCATGCCATCTTCATCCTCCCCTCAGCTTCCTGCCTGCTCCTCTTCTTCTGATCTTCCAGGTTTCCTGCTTTAACTCTTTACGTTCTCCTGTGGCTCTCTGCTCAGGGCGACACAGTCTGAGGGGCAGCGTCCGAAATTTACTTCCTGATCCACGTAAAAATCAACCCGCCCAGCATATTTTTTACCGGCCAGAATATTAATTCTTACTGACTGCTGCTAAATATCTCCACATAATGCCGCTACGTAATTAGCCTGAGCTAAACACTAGCTGTTAGCAAACATGACGTAGCTGCTATAGCCCTCTGAAATCTACTCGCCAAACTTAAAATTTACTGGCATTTGCCGTCTGCCGAGTTTTTATTTCGTTATTTCGGACCCTGCTTTGGGGGGAGGGGGGTCATTAATTAAATTAATGACCATCAATTAATTTAATTAGTCTGCCCCGTCCAGAGTGACGCGCACCCTGCTGTGGATCACCGTCAGGAAGCTAGTCTGACCAGAGGTGTCTGTCTGTCAGCCTCTGATTGGACGCTTCAGTGGTTTAATTCGATCACAGCTGATCTGGATTATTTTTGAACCTTTATTCTGTAGAAAAACACAGAAAACATGTTGATTTGTTTTCTTATTTCAGCCTTTAGGACCGCCTCAGGTTGTCGGGGCACAGCAGACCAGGTCTGCCCAGGGCCACGTTAAAACTAGAACCTTCTCTGTTCTTGGAGCCGCCTCTTCTGCTGCATCCTGATTTTTTGGTTGTTATTTTATTTATTTTACAGTTTTTCAGAATTTCTGGGTCACAGAAAAGAACAAGGCTCTTGTTTTGAAGGACACTCAGTCAGCAGAACCTCTCTGATCTTTAGGAAATCAAACACATGATGTTCATGTTGTCTCTTGTCACTCTGTGATGTTCTTCATGATCTCAGGGAGGTCTACAGAAGCAAACTGATTTAAACCATTTAATGCTCCTCATATCTGCCGAATCAACAACTGAATCCATTCATTTCCGGGTCACAGAACCTTCCTGAGCTCCATGATGAACCAGACTGGAGGTCCACGGTTCTCCTGGTCTCTACCCTTTAGATGTTTCCACCATGTCACACAAAGGCTTTGAGGTTTTAATAAAACCAAAGGTGGACCTCCACCCGGCTCAGATGTTGTGAACAGAGAAGCCAGGTCTGCTCTGGTTTGGAGACCTCCAAGTCTCTCACCACAGCTCAGTTTGCTGCAACCGACTCTGAATATTTGACCATTACACATCAGTGACATCATGATGGAAAGAAGCAAAGGGAGAAAATAAATGAAAATACAATAAGTTGGGTCACTTGATGTGCAGCACGTGGACAAGCATTAGTCGTTTTTAGCATATTTTTTGTAGTTTTTAGCATATTTTAGTAGGTTTTAGCATGTTTTTAGTAGTATTTACCATATTTTAGTAGTTTTTAGCATGTTTTTAGTCATTTTTAGCATATTTTAGTCGTTCTTACCATGTTTTTAGTAGTTTTTAGCATATTTTAGTAGTTTTTAGCATGTTTAATGATGTTTGAATATTTCTGCATAGTTTTCAGAAAGGATGAAAATTATCAAACAGAATCTTTTAAGTGATACCGACTCCTTAATCACACATCTATAAACCCACCTTCCAGGTTACTAGTGCTCTTGGGTGCCCCCTACTGATGCGGGGGTCTCCAGCAGCTGCTCAGATCGCCTATGCCCTGGGCCGGCTGGGCTCCTTCCAGCAGTCTGGCTTGTCTCCGTATGATTGGTGGACTCGTTTAATGGCTGCAGGTCTCTGAGCGACGGGTATCTAACTCTTTGTTCGCTCCTTTTATGCCATTTATGTTTCTGTGTTTGCATCTTCCAAGTTTGTCGTTCTCACTTTAAATCCCAACAGAACCAGCTGATGTTTGTAATGTGAAAAAGTTAGTGTGTTATTTGCAGCTCTTTACACCCCCCAGACTTATGGGTCAGGTTCTGGTTCCCTTTGTCCACGCCTGCAGACATGCTTACACCAAAGAATCCAGAACTGCAGTGTTTCTTGAATAAAAGTGCGTGTGTGAGACTTTCCCACAGCTCCAGGCTCGGCTCGCTGAAACCCAATCATCGTGTGAGCCGCAGCAGCAGCGCTCACACGGCAGCGTCTGTCTTTTCACGCCGGCTAATCTGCCGGAGAAACAACCAGGATTTAATGCAGCGATTACGGAGCGCCGACACAAACACACACGTGTCTGGACCTGCTGCATTCCCAGGGGCCCTCAGGAGCGGCCTCCTTCCCATCGCTAAGTCACCTTTTCTTCCAGCTGCCAGACACGTCAGCAGCTCCTCATCCTCGCTGTCCGGCTCGTTACGGTGAAGCGGAGCCTCGTTATCTGGGATCGTTGCTGCGACACTGCGTCATTAAGCCAAGAACACGGTTCTGGTCTGGTTCTGTCTGTGGAGTACTGACCGAGCTTCTGCACTTAATATTTCATGACTTGTTAAATATGATGGTTATGAATGTGGTGAAGGCCTTTCACAATGTTTCTCTGCCTTGGCTCTGTGGCGAAGCCTCTGTGACTCTTAAAAGTGCAGAAAAAAAACCTTTATGTTTGTGAACGTTCCAGGATTTTTCTAACTGGGGGAAACCGTGAAGCAATCAGAGGATGAATATTCAGAGATGCACCTTTAAACACTTAAAGCTGAGTTCTCAGACTCATATGTGACTCCAGGAGGAGCAGAAGAAGCCCACAGCATCACACCTCCACCAGCAGCTGCTGAGATGTTCTCCTCTCTGCAGGACGATGGACTTCAGAGGGTCTGACGTTTGTTCCCCTCCCAGGTTGACGGACAGCTGCAGCTCTGAGGTCTCTCTCTCCAGGCGTTGTGTCAAAGCACAGCTGGATGCTCAGTCAGTGATGATGAACTCATCGTTAGCATCTGATCAGCTGACTGACGTTTTCAGTCAGCTGGAATCAGCGCAGGTGGAGGAAAACTTTATCGTCCCACACGGAGCGATCAACACACGGCCCGTTGGTCACAGGAAGTCGGTCCGTTACGTTCATAGAACAATAAAACCCAAAACAATCATGAAGGGAAGCCGACCCAGAGAACGCTGGGATAGGAAGCCCAGACCAGAACGCAGGAGTCCAGAAACAGCCACAGAATCTGGTCCAGGCCCGGTTCTGAGTGGGTCTGAGTGCCGAAGCCTTTATTACTGCCGGGGGTCACAGAGGTCATCCTATAACAGGAAACGCTGAGTGTCGACGGAGGAATATCTGTGCGTGTGACGGGGATATCTGAGGGAGCGCTGCTTTGCCGGAAATCCTCCTGGACTGAGAGCCTGACATGTTGGTGTGTGAGCGGAGGCAGAGAATGGGAGGAAGTGGTGTATTATTCTCCGTTAGACGCCGCCCGCCACCCGTCCGTCCGCACGACGCCTTGGACCTCCCGCGGCTCGGTTCTCCGACTTTCCCACAGGAAGTCCAGAGAAACGGCGGCCACGCAGAGATCTGAACATCAACGTCTGATGCCGTTTGGTCTTCAGCTGGTTTTAATCTGTCACATGATCACACGTTTACATGGGGTATGTGCAATTTGGAGCTGGTCGTCCACACGTCCAGCCCACAGCATGATGCTGCCACCGCCGTGCCGGGTAGTTCCTACAGTGTTCTCAGCTCTGAGAGCCTCTCTTTGCATCTTTTAAACTTTGTTGTCATTGTGTCCAAACAGATCAGTGTTTCTCCTCCAACCATCAAACCCTCCTCCAGAAGACGTTCAGCTCGTCCACAAGGCGTATGAATATATCTGAGCCTGCCGTGTTTTCATTTCCTGCCTGTTTCTAGAGATCTTTAGATGATCCAAGGACTGAATCTGAGCTGCTTTATAAACCTGAGAGATGAAAAAGATGAACAGCAGGCGGAGAACCATGACAGAACCAGCTCAACCCAACTCTATTATAACGCTAAATACGCTCCAAATAAACCCAAACTCTCAAAAACACCTGAATGCTCAAACTGCCAGTTTTTGGGGAGTTTTTCTTTTTTTTAAACCAGAACCGTCTGCAGTTCTGCGCCGTACCGTCGCTAATGTCCCGTCAGGTTCTGCAGCTCTGGGATTATTCAGCCGTCCAGGAATATGATGCAACTCCTTCATTAGATGACGACTCACATGGTTCCTTCCCACTGTCACCGCGTGCATGCTCGGTATGAGGAAGAGAGGCACTATCAGCGAACCGATGCACTGAAGCAGATGTTGTGTCATAATCAGGTTAAAGTGTGAAAGTGTTGGTCTGCAGTGATGTTTCTGTATTTAAGCTGCTGGGAGTCGGTACCTTAAAGGCGCCGAAGGTTCTGCTCTGAGATCTTTTAATTGATTTGTAGTCCCGGTGCGGCCCGGTTTGGCACCAGAGAAGCAGACGGTGATGTTAATGAACTCTCCCAGAGTTGTTTGGAGACATAATGGACCATTGTTGTGATGGAGGAAACCTGCAGACACGTCCTGTGGGAGCGTCGTACTACCAACCTGCAGGTGCAGCGCCGCTCGGCTTCCTTCCTCTCACATGACCCCCCCCCCCCCTCCCCGCTTCACATCAGGTGACAATAATGTTAATGAGAGAGGAGGTCAAACATGGAGGTCATCATCCGGAACCGATGAGGAAAGAAGCTGAAGATCCAAAACAGGACCGGTTCTGGTAGGTTTCAACTCTTCCTCCTGATGGACCATCCCAGAACCAGAATCAGAACCAAAGGTACAGACGGAGCCTTGTAACATGTTACCTTCATCTATTTATGTTCAAAAACACATTCCTGCTGAGATTTTGCTCCTGGTCACAAAAACCTTCCCTCAGTTTCTGTTTGTCAACCAGATGTTTAGCTGCTGGTTTGGATCCGTCTGACTTTAACCTCATTAAAGTTTATTAAAGTTTATTTAATAACCGGCTCAGCTCATTGGTCCAAATCAACCTGCATGTTTCCTCAATAAACAAGCCGAGGTTTTCTCTTCATAGAAGGTACACCTGGTCTGGCGTCCTGTTAGCTGTGACATCATCAGGGGAGGCAGATCTTCCTCTATTACCATCTACCATAGAAATTACTCCTGGGTCAATGCGAGCTTCTGTGCTTTCTGTGTCTCTGCTCTGTCTTCTCTAACATAGAAAGTACTCCTGGGTCAATGTGAGCTTCTGTGCTTTCTGTGTCTCTGCTCTGTCTTCTCTAACATAGAAAGTACTCCTGGGTCAATGTGAGCTTCTGTGCTTTCTGTGTCTCTGCTCTGTCTTCTCTACCATAGAAAGTACTCCTGGGTCAATGTGAGCTTCTGTGCTTTCTGTGTCTCTGCTCTGTCTTCTCTACCATAGAAAGTACTCCTGGGTCAATGTGAGCTTCTGTGCTTTCTGTGTCTCTGCTCTGTCTTCTCTAACATAGAAAGTACTCCTGGGTCAATGTGAGCTTCTGAGCTTTCTGTGTCTCTGCTCTGTCTTCTCTACCATAGAAAGTACTCCTGGGTCAATGTGAGCTTCTGTGCTTTCTGCGTCTCTGCTCTGTCTTCTCTAACATAGAAAGTACTCCTGGGTCAATGTGAGCTTCTGAGCTTTCTGTGTCTCTGCTCTGTCTTCTCTAACATAGAAAGTACTCCTGGGTCAATGTGAGCTTCTGAGCTTTCTGTGTCTCTGCTCTGTCTTCTCTAACATAGAAAGTACTCCTGGGTCAATGTGAGCTTCTGAGCTTTCTGTGTCTCTGCTCTGTCTTCTCTACCATAGAAAGTACTCCTGGGTCAATGTGAGCTTCTGAGCTTTCTGTGTCTCTGCTCTGTCTTCTCTAAGCCCCAGTGGGTGGAGGCAGATGAGCGTTCACACTGAGCCTGGTTCTGGTTCTGCTGGAGGTTCTCCTCCCTGTTAAAGGGGAGTTTTCCTCTCCACTGTCGCTTCATGCATGCTCAGTATGAGGGATTGCTGCAAAGCCATCAACAATGCAGACGACTGTCCACTGTGGCTCTACGCTCTTTCAGGAGGAGTGAATGCTGCTTGGAGAGACTTGATGCAACCTGCTGGGTTTCCTTAGAGAGGAAACTTTCTCACCAACCTGGAGGATCTGATGGAGTCTGACTTTGGAAAGAACCTTGATGATGATGGGATGTGAATTGGAGCTATAGAAATAAAACTGAGCTGAATAAAATATGAATGCTAATTTAAGGCAGTGAAAATGAAGCGTGACGCATCATTAATGTCTCCTTTATGTTCATTAAACTAAATGATGAATTCTGTGGTGAGTAAAGGAGGTCCCAGCAGTCAGGAGGGTGACGACGTGTTGGAGAGACTGCAGCCTGTAATCTCTGAACACGTCGACCCGCCGCAGTGGAAAATAGCTCGGTGACACCCTGAGCTCTGCAGCCTGTCAGCACTCAGACCCGCTGAAGTTCTGCTGCGGCGACCCGGCAGGACAGCATCAGCCGCACCGAGCTGCTGAGGACAGCCGCTCTGAAACCTGCCAGCAGGAAGCAGAGCTGCTGCTGATCTGAAGCAGACAGAACCTCTCAGCCCGACCCGACATCAGCACTTCAAACATTAGTCACTTAAAGCTGCTGCTATGTTTGCTGGTTTAAACGTGACCGACCCGGGTCCGTAGTTACACACAGAACAGAACATTTAAAAGCAGAATTAGAAAGACAGGAGAATAATCTGCTTAAAATCTGAGACCATAAATCAGGAATGAGCAAAAAACAAAGACTTCAACCAGCAACCAGCCCAGAAATCTGATGAATATTCTAGTTTATTGAGGACTGAAGATGCCAAAATTAATTAATTAATTAGTTAAGTGATTGTCCATGAAATGAAACGGTATTCCTCACAAAGTTCTGCAGCAGAACGTCTCACTGTGTCACCTCCGTTCTTCATGGAGAACCGATGTAAAACATCATGATGTTCTCGCTGCTGGAGAAACGGCTGAACGCTAAACTGTTGACGTTCCTCAGGAACCTTCACATACTAACAGGAACCAGCGGTGCAGGAAGTGGGATTAAGGAACAATCAATGTTCTCCTGTAGGCTGAGAGGAACGAGGTTCTGGGATTTCCAGGAGGAGAACCTTGGGCATGGATCTAGTGGATCAGGGACAGAAGAGAAGTTGATGTGGAAGCTGGAGAAGGTTGACTTGGTTCTCCTCCTCGGAGCACTGGAACACCTCCAGGTTCTCCTCCACGCATTCTTACCACTTTAACTTCCTCAGCTGGAGGTTTTTGGTGTTTTGAACATCAAACCCGTCTCTGTCGGGTTTTTCCTGATTCTCGCCACGTTTCCCGTCCTGCTGCTGGATCGGCCTTCGTCCTTCAGGGAGGAGGTCCACGTTTCTTCCATTCTTGCGTTATCTCTCTGACTTTAGACACGTTCCACCGAGGCGATAGCCGCCGTCTGGTTGGACGTTATCAGGGGCAACACCCGTCTGGGAATTCCCACCAGGCCCGTTTTAAAGTCTTAATTTGTGCCGCGGAGGAGGCGACGCCGTCTGACTGTTTCTTTCTTCAACACATAAACCAGATCAACGGAGAAACAGCAAAGCTTGGTTCCTTTTATCGTTTTAAAACTCTTCACTGATTTTTAAAGAAAACTTTAATTTTCGTGTAAAAATAATCAGTCTCATGATTGTGACTAATTTTCAGCAGATTTTAGGGGTCAAAGGAGAATGTAGTTCTGCTCGGTCAGCTCCTTGAAATTCCTCCAGGTTGCAGAGATTGACGACGTTCTGCTCTGCAGAAAGAGAACCTTTGGCTAAGGAACGTCATTTTTAATTGTTGCATTAATTATTCTCACACTGCTGAGATCTGCAGATCGGTTCTTTAGAAGAACGGCGGTTCCTCTGGGCTCAGTGTTTTCCGTCACGTTCAGCTCTGCTCTCTGAAAGCTAACGTCTTCCCTCATGTCAGCAGGTGTGAGGGTCCGTGTTTGCAGAGCTGTTCTCGCTGCGGTTCTGCTCAGCGTTACGCTCACCGACACACATTTACATTCATAGCTGCGCTGAGTGGAACGCTGTCTGCAGCTGATCTGGTGGCTGACCTCAGAGACTTCAGCGTCTCCACTCCTCCACCTGCTGCCCCCCCGGTCACAGCGTCAAACAGTCCAACCCTCACCTGTTTACCACCTGGACCTGTGACCATCTCTAACCTCGCCGCCGTCCCACTGAAAGCAAACAAAGCTTTTTTCCCCTTACAGATGTTTGCTATTTACGCTGAAACCTTCTAGATCAAACGTACTTTAACCTAAACCTGTGAAAAAGTAATCACCCCCTGAATCTAATACCGTATTTTCCTATTTTCCAGACTGTAAGGGGCATCATAAATAAGGATTTTAAATGCGCCTTATAGTCTGATAATGCGGTAACTGTGTTCTAATAGCTGGTTCTGAGTCTTTAGCTGTGGAGGAACCTGATTGGCTCTGACTTGCAGAATCAGTTTAATTCAGACACACTGTTGGGTTTCTCAGCATGAACGACTTATTTCATGTCATGTCGCTGATTCCCAATAAGATTTAAGTTCATGTTTCTTCTGGGCCAATCCAGAACCTTCATTTTGTGCTTTTTGAGCATTCAAACTGGTGGTTGGACCTTTTCCTTCAGGATCTAATTACAGAAATGTACCAACAGAATCTGGATTTACGTTCATCCAGACGACACAGAGAATGAACGTTTTGAAAGGTTTAATGATAAACTGGTGTTGCCACTGGTGTCAGTGGCTGAGAACAACTCAGTGATGGAGATGCACTGAATAAAAGCCACTAACCTTCTCAGATGTCCAGTTTTGGGTCGGAGAGTCCAGGCAAGGAGACGGGTAGACTTAGGCAAGAGGTCGGTTTCGAGAACCCAGAAGCTAAGAGGAGAATCTGGCAAGACAGGCTGGAGAAATCACAGGAACGAGATCAGGAAGGCAGCCAAGGAACGCTGGATGGTCTTCAGGCGTTCAAGAATCTGGCGGTTACCCACTGGGAGAGGCAGGCATGCACAGAGCTCCTCCAGGTGCAGCGACTGGTGTTAATCGGAGCGCCTGCAGGTGAAACTGCTCAGACCCTGATTGGCTGAGCAGCACAGAGAGCAGGACTGATGTCAGACTGGGTCTTCCCAGACCGGATCATTGCAGAGAAGGTTGTCCAGGTCCTGTAGCAGCAAAGCAGACCCAGACACCAACCTACTTCCTCCATGTTCAACCGTAGGGATGATGTTCTGGTTCTGAAACACTCGCTGACATTTGCTCATGATGTAGCAACAGGCTCTCCAGAAAGGTCCACTTCTGTTTCTACGTCTCCAGAATATTTCCCAGCAGTCCTGAGCATCATCAGGATGGTTCTGCTAAATGTGAGACGGGCCTTCGTGTTCTTTTGGGTCAGCAGTGGTTCTGGCCTTAACTCACCCATGGAGGCCATTTCTGCCCGTCTCCTTTCCTTGTTGTTGAATCGTGACCTCTGACCTTCACTGAGGCAGTGAGGCCTGCAGAACTTTAGATGTTCTGGGTTCTTCTGGACCCGCTGGAGGTTCTGGAGTAATTCTGCTGACTCAGTGAATTAGTGATGTAACCAGAGGTGAACAGCTATATTTTGGTTATATTTGAGTGATTTAGGGGGGACTGATGGCCTCGTGGTCATAGAGCAAGGTTCAAATCCCACTGACTGCCTCTCTGGGTCCCTGAGCAAGACCTTTGACCCCAGAACGCTCCCGGGGGACGGGTGACATGCAGAGGACCAGTTTTATTGGACTGGTTGTTGCAAAGGTAAATAAGGATGATTAATATTTTAATGTTGGTTTGGATCAGAAATTGTCTTCCTATGTAAAATCGGCTTTTTGTTTTACTTTATCTGATGTTAAAGTTCAGATAAACTTGTTAATTTCCTAAATCTGAGGCTGGAAAACTAAAATATTCACAACAGCAATAAATAAATCTGGATTTCTTTCTCTCTCTGTCCCGTAGCGGCGCTGATTTAAACGGCAGATCCCAGGTCGGTTCTGCAGACTTCAGGAACGTGACCCGGCTCGCTGTGGGCTCAGACGCTGGCTTGTGCCTTTCTGTTGACATTTGTGGCACTTTCTAAACGGAGAAAGTGGGTGTGGGAACGACGCGCGGTCAGCTGGTCCCACACTCCCCCAGCTCTCCCAGTGCTTCGGCTTTAATGGGTTCTGCTGGGAAAATCCCGTCCGCTTCCAGAACATTTCACTCAGATTCTCACAAACCTGCAGCTTCTGTTCAATCTGAGGTTCAGTCGTTATGCAAAACTGAAATAAAGAGGATTCATCATGAAATGGTTAGAAAGAACAAGGCGTTTCTCCCCCAGCATGCAGTTCTCAGATGGGAAACACGGGAAGTTGCTGAGGGCCGCATTAGAAAGACTGGAGGAAATAAAACGGAGACTTTTCTTCTGGTGGAAACGCTCCGTATGAAATTCTGGGATGGGGGGGGGGGGTCAGCAGGGGGAACGCTGCTGCAGACCAAAGTGAAGCGATCTCTCTACGTCACCTCAGGTGTGAGTCTCTGCAGGCAGCGGGGAACTTAAAACTCTTCATGGTCTTTTTAAAAAAACGCTTCACACATGTGAACGTAAGCAGAGTATTTTTGTAGGATAAAAATTCTCCTGATAAAAAGGTTAAAGCTGATTTTCTACATTAGTGTGGAAATGATCACACTTATCAAGAAAATCCTGTTTTTTTTATTGTAAAAACCAGATCTGTGACGTAATGCAGTAAAGTTCTGCAGGTTCTGATCATGTTACTTTAAGATGGCTGTGCATTGTTTTTGCATTTTGGGATTTATACGTTTTATTTTTAACGTGTCCTGTCTGCTAATGTAGCATTAATTGTTGTCTTAATACCAAAGACAGATTTATTTTCACCAGTGGAACCTTACTGCTTTCACCATAGAGCTCTGCTTGATTTATAAATGCAAGAAGCTTTATTAGATTTTATGCTGGGAATATTTCATGTTCAATGGACTCAGAAACAGGTAGAAGAGGAAAAAGGAGAGAAACAGACAAAATGGTAAAAGGGAGAAAAGAAGAAAGAGAAAGAGGAGAGGAAAGGTAGAGAGTGATAGAACATCCTCTGAGTCTGCTTCTACACCTGCAGAGAGAGATATAAAGAACAGCAGAACCAGCTGATAAAGAATTACAGGAACAAACAACACCTTGATACCATCACTGAAGAATATACAGGATTAATTAATACGACATGTAGAAAGTGACAGCTGAAGGTAATAACAGGATTAATTAATAACAGGATTAATTAATACGACATGTAGAAAGTGACAGCTGAAGGTAATAACAGGATTAATTAATACGACATGTAGAAAGTGACAGCTGATAATAACAGGATTAATTAATACGACATATAGAAAGTGACAGCTGAAGGTAATAACAGGATTAATTAATACAACATGTAGAAAGTGACAGCTGAAGGTAATAACAGGATTAATTAATACGACATGTAGAAAGTGACAGCTGGAGATAATAACAGGATTAATTAATACGACATGTAGAAAGTGACATCTGAAGATAATAACAGGATTAATTAATACGACATGTAGAAAGTGACATCTGAAGATAATAACAGGATTAATTAATACGACATATAGAAAGTGACAGCTGAAGGTAATAACAGGATTAATTAATACGACATGTAGAAAGTGACAGCTGAAGATAATAACAGGATTAATTAATACGACATGTAGAAAGTGACATCTGAAGATAATAACAGGATTAATTAATACGACATGTAGAAAGTGACAGCTGAAGATAATAACAGGATTAATTAATACGACATGTAGAAAGTGACATCTGAAGATAATAACAGGATTAATTAATACGACATATAGAAAGTGACAGCTGAAGGTAATAACAGGATTAATTAATACGACATATAGAAAGTGACAGCTGAAGGTAATAACAGGATTAATTAATACAACATGTAGAAAGTGACAGCTGAAGGTAATAACAGGATTAATTAATACGACATGTAGAAAGTGACAGCTGAAGATAATAACAGGATTAATTAATACGACATGTAGAAAGTGACATCTGAAGATAATAACAGGATTAATTAATACAACATGTAGAAAGTGACAGCTGAAGGTAATAACAGGGTTTATGGATAGAAGTGAGTCTGTAGCACCTGGATCACCTGTAGATGTTGGTGAGAGTGAACTTGTGTCTGTGAGGTTTATCCATGAGGAAAATGCTCAGCAGTGGCTGTGAGGAACCCTTTCCCTGCAAGAATGATTCGTAGCTCAGCGTTATGCCGCTTCACCACTAAAATTAGTTGATTAAGGAGATTACATTTGGCCGCTCCTATTTACTAAAGTGAATATTTAAAGTGGAGCCGTAAATCTTAATAATCCAAAACATCAGCATCAGTTATTTCAAGGCTGTGCTCCTTTTTCCACCAATCAGAATGCTCACCCAGAAAATCAGTCTTTAATATAGAAAGTTTGCATTAGATGAAGTGGAGCGATGCTGTCAGGAGGAGAACAATGAGCTCAGTGATGAAATCTGTTGTTTCAACCACAGCAGATCTGCAGGAGAAGAACCGAGGAGCAAACCCTGCAGTGGGTTCACCTCAGAGAGCTTCAGGCTGGTCTGTGAGGAGAAGAAGGGAGGATTGTGTGTTTCTGAAAGACGGTTTTATTCCTGCTGCTGCTCAGAGGCGCTCATTGTTTCCTGGAGTCAACCAGAAGGTCCGGTCAGCAGAGATCTCACAGCACCACAACCCCCCCCCCCCCCCCCCCCCCCCCCCCCAGACCTGAGCTCCCCTGATCCACAGGAACCTGCTTCCCCTCTCAGAACCACCGAGACGCTCATGGTTCTGATGTCCAGCACAAGAACCCAGGAAATTAGACCCAAAACAGACAGAAGAACTTCATCTAGTCAGTTTCCTCTAAGATGCAGGATGGTCATAAAGCCATCAGTCCCTAACCATCGCTGTACCTGTGCAGACGCAGACGACACCTGACTCTCACCTGGTTGCTTAGTGTTTGGAGGAACAGCTTCAGAACCGACCCTCACCGAGCTGCTGGGAGGTCCACAGCAGGAGAACATGTCCTGCTAGCAACATCAGCGTAACATCATTAGCTTTGTTAACTGAGCAAACCTGAACTCCACTCGCTTCTATCTTAAATAATCTTTAAAAAATAAAACAACTGGACTTCTGTTCTGAAGCTGAAGACGTTTCTCTTCCATCCAGGAAGCTTTCTCAGTTCTAAATGTCTGCAGTGGTGAGGAGTTCCAGCTTTATAGACCTGCAGGCCTCCTGAGAGCTTAGATTCACCTGGAACCAGTCGCCCCAACAATGGAGAGTCGTTAGGCTCCTCGTTAGGCTCCTCGTTAGCCTCCTGGTTAGGCTCCTCGTTAGCCTCCTCGTTAGCCTGGTTCACAGGTTAAATGTTGTTCTCACATGCATGGAGGAGAGAACTGAGGGGAAACCTGGCAGGAATCAAACCTGCAGCTGTGTTGTGAGTTCCTGAAAGGTCTATAAATCTGGACCTTCTCACCACTGCAGACATTTAGAACTGAGAAAACTTCCTGGATGGAAGAGAAACGTCTTCAGCTCCAGAACAGAAGTCCAGTTGTTTTATTTTTTAACCTTTTTTGGGTTGATCATGACCTGATGACTGAGAATCTTCATAGCTTCAATCTGGACCACTTTTAAGGTGCTGCATGGTAATAAAGATCAGAGCGGGGGGGGGGGGGGGGGTAACTTTTGCCACCGTTCTGCTGGTTAAACCCTCTGAGTCTGAGTGCTGCTGGTTTAACGGGAATTTAACGCGTTCCTGACTGAGACGGTCTCCACGTTTCATTCAGGAGGTTCTCCTGATGGGATCTCCTAAATCCTGCAGGACTCACTGATGACTGAAGGCTCTTAGAAGCTGGTTCTCAGCAGAACGCTCTGGAACCTCAGACCTCCTCAGGTTCTCTCCACGCCTCCCTCCCTCCCTCCGTCCTCCTCCACCCCTCCCCTCGCTGGTTCTCCCATGGTTTTCCCAGGCCTTCGCTCCCAGGGTGGTTTGACCCGACTTTCTGCCCTCTTCTGCCCCCCCGCTGCAGCCACACAGCCTCTTATTGTAACCGGGCCCACGCCGGCCACCGCTCATCACACACAAGCATGCAGAACAGCGGGTCAGACGTGGAGGACACGTCTGCATGAGGCTGCAGCCGGGGGAACGTCACATCTGATGTTCTGATGGTCAAAGTAAAGAAAATTAAGATGGAAAAAGTGGTTCTGAAGTTTTAAAACGCAGAGGAACTTTATTTCTTTATTTCCTTTTAGAGTGTGATTCAGAGAGAACGTTCTGTAAATACTGTCTGCAGCTGCAGGACTCCAAAAGTTTCACCAACTTCCAGGAGATGAAAACCTCAGCAACACTCCAAGGATAAAGGAGCAGAATTTATTAACAGAGCAAAGCGTTTCGGCTCCTTATCCTTCAAGTGTTGCTGAAGTTTTTATCCACAGCTGCAGGTCCAGCTTCTCCTTTCTGCTGTAGGCGTTGCCTTCTGTCTCTGATGAGAGGAGGCTGCTGAATGGAGCTCAGTGCTGAATTAAAAGTCTCACCAAGCACTGACTTTCATCATCTCTGGTCGGCTTCAACCTGGACAGGAGATCTGGGTAGAAAACGTCACATTTTCACATGTTTTCTGCTCTGAACGGAGCTGAGAGCTTCCTGCCTCTGTGCAGCAAGCTCTGCACTGGCGGCCATTGACCCCAGGAGACGATCCTGGAGCGTCTTCTCTGAAGAATTAATTTGATTTGGAGGAAACCGTCTCTGACCAACGCTGGACTCTTTCACAGCTCGCCGATGAGACGATGGCTTCAAATACGCTGAACGTGCGTTTTTTGTTAGAAGGCCAAGAAACATTGAAGGTGAACTGAGGAGCGGAGCTGAAGCTGTGCTGTGCAGCTACACTGGCCTTGGCTCGTCATCCATAGTTCCCGTTTATACCAGAACAATGAGAGGAGGAGGAGGAAGAGGAGGAGGAAGAGGGCCATCAGAAATGCCACAGGAGAAGGAGGGAAGTTGGAGAAAAGGAGGAAGAGAGTGAAGGAAAGAAAAAGCAGCGTGTTGTCACGACTGCTGGTGATTTAGAGGTCATTAATCAGAAGCGATGTTGGAGATGTGGAACGATTACAGGAGCTGCAACCAAGCGGCCCAAAATAAACCCAGAACGTTCCAGACTCTGTTCCCTTTTTCTTCTGGCTGCAGGCGAGAACCTGATTCTGACGTTCACAGCACCGTCCGTCCAGGAGGCAGAACCCAGATGTTCCTCTCTTCAGCTTCAAGCAGAACGAAGGAACAAACAGTCCAAAGTTCAGCTTTGAGTTTCAGCTGATGACCAGCAGCCATCTTTCATTTCAGCGTCTCAGCTTCAGCTTCAGGGTGCAGAGCCAGCGAAGCCCAGATTACAGCCAGCAGGCACCTACAGAAACATTTCAACAGCAGCTTCCGCTTCAAACGCACCTCAGGGATCACAGTCCTTCCAAATGTCCCGACAGAAAAAGACTTTCTGTCAAAAATAGGAGAAATTAAAATAAAACAGAACTCCAACAAGACAGCAGTAAATGAATAACATTTTAATTCCAGTGCTTTGGGATATCGAACATCACATATTTCAAACATTTGAAATGTGGGTAACCAGCACAGCAAGTCAACTTCAGGCCAATCACAATTCAATAAAGTAGAATCACTCCCGCTCATAGACTTTGATTGGTTGATAAATTAAATAAAGTCTTTTTTCTGCGTTGCAGCCGCTGAAAGATTTAATTCACTGTAATCTTTTTATTTTTATATTCATTCTTGTCTCTCAAACTCGCTCTTTATGCCCTGTTACCTCAGCCAGATGCATTTAATTCAATAATCAAACATGGAGCAGCAGGAAAACAGCATTTTCTTCATTTGAAAGGCAACCAGAGTAACTGTACTGTCTGTTTTTTTTTGTCTATTCAGTTGTTTAACATATTGTATATTTTAATTTTGTTTGAATGTCCACATTTATAAATGCTTATTGGTTTCCCCCTTTTGAGGTGGATTGTGGTACTTTAAGGTCCTAGTGTGGTGTGAAAAGTCAAGTTTTTACACCAGATTATGCTGATGCATGTATTTCCTAGTTGAAACAAGTAATTTCTAAATAATTTAATAAGATAACTCAAAAAGAAAATCAGCGTATGAACAAATACGTATTAAATATTATTCCTATTTAAAATTTTTAAATATACCTTTTCACAGTTCTGATACAGTAAGCTGCTTGGTGAATCCCGGTAAAACAGCACCATCTGGTGGCGGAGAGTGAGAACTTCCTGGGTTTCTCATCCGGGTCACAGAGTCAGCTGATCAAAACACGGAAGTGTTAGAAGTTCAGCCTTAAGAGGAGAGAGGAGCAGTTTACGTTGGGAAATCTTTTCTTTTTGTTCACTTTTAAACGTTTCCGTCAAGTTTTAACGGCTGGAAGCGAAGCTGAAGCGGAACCCGTGAGTCCGGACGGACACAGTGATTTTCTGGTATTTCCTTTATTATTCTTATTATTTATTTTATGTGTATCTGTGAGCTTTTATCTGCCTGCTACTTTACACCTGAATTTGCCCTGTGACGGATGATAAAGGATATTTCTATTTAATTCTATTCAGCTTCGGTCAGAGGGATTCCGGAGGAAAATAACTCTGACTAAGTGCAGAAATGTAAAAACACAACTTTATAAAATTATGAATCTGCCAACAAATGGAACAAAAATAACACCAGCAAAATAAAGTAATGTTACAAATGTACAATGTGGTGTAAAAATGATATTGGCATGCAGCATTAATTATTGTACCTATTTATTTCATTTTCAAATATTTAAATCATTTTCACCTTTCTAAAATGCTATTTCTTTATTTACCCACACATCTGTATTTTAGTTTCTGCCATGTTTCTATTAAATTCTTTTACATTTATGCTTTGTAATATTATTAATAATGTTGAGTACACACACATATATAATCTGTATATATATATATATATATATATATATATATATATATATATATATATATATATATATATATATATATACAGAATTTCCATTCAGACTTTTTACTGCCTTGGTGTTTCTGTATATGCTTTTATTACACCGTTTGTTATTAAAATTTCTTTGTGAAATAAATAAATATATAAGATTAAAGTAAAAGTATGAAAAACAAATGTTGAAAACATAAATCTTAAATGCATATATGCCACATAAATAATACATACAAAAAGAAATGCATAAGTAAAGAAACCTAAAAACTGAAGAACAACTTGATAATTTCATTTTTGTGGGTAAATATTAAAGCAAATTAAGCATACTAAATAAACAGGGATAAAAACAGTGAATTAAAATGGAAATATCAGTTTGTGCCACATTCTGCAGCTCTAATGTTATCTTGGCAGCTTGTTTTATTGTGTTTTTCCTATTTGTTGGTATATTAAACATATTAATAACACATATGTATATTTACATCCATCCCATCTCAGAGGCTCCTTCAGCAAACATCAACATGTTACGTCTTAAGATATTATTGCTGTTTATAACTTCCGGCTATCGGTACCAAACTGTAGAACCTTCTGGTGCCGGTATCAGAGTTCATGGTAGAATGTTTTCCTGACTCCTCGTGTCCGTCTGCTCCTGCAGGCCTGAACGCAGCGTCTGATGATGGCGACGAAGACGTTCCGCTGTCCGGCACGGCACGGCTACGCTGTGGAGGTGTCGCCGTTCGTCCCCCAGCGATTAGCCTGCGCCGCATCCCAGTACTATGGAATAACGGGTCAGTATGGTGCCGGGTTGCTGCTAAGAGCCGGAATGGTCTCAGTGACGCTCTGAAAGGAATCACACAGAAATGAATGTGAGGCAACAAAATATCCAGTTTGTTCGTTCGTGACTTCATGTTGTTACAAGTTTCCACCAGTCAGCACAAGATGAAGGCCAGAAAAGCAGCGGCAGGTGTTCTCTGGGTCACCTTGTACCGTTTAACATCCCATCAGAGGAACCTTCCTGGTTATTAGAGAAGAATTACCTGACTCAATATTTTAGAATCAGTAAACAGAATAAAAGAACTTTCTGAGCCGACCTCAGGATCCAGAACCCGACCCAAAACAGGACCACCCCCCCCCCAGCCTAAAACTAATGATTATAATAATGTAATTATATCATTATACTGTAAATATACTTACATAATGTATTATTATTATTATTAATAACAGAACATACAAGAATAAAGAACAGGACATAACTGCAGAACTAAGGTGTAAATTTTAGTCTAAAATAAATCTACTATAAAATTAAAATCATTTTACACAGATTAATAAAACAAACTAAAAAACGGAATGATGATAATAGTGCAGACTGTGAAATAATGAAATGAATCTATAAATAAGGAAATAAACTGAATACTAATAAATATCAAAATGAACGAACAAACAGAAATTGTTGAAATAAATGAAAGTCTTTTTTCCAGCTGCAGCGGAAGTCTGGAAAAAACGTCTGAAACAGATTCAAAAGGATCTCATGGCCCTGATCAGCTGACAGGAAGTTTGGAGGTCGTCTTAAAACGACCTTTTCTGATAAATTAAGGGCATAAAATCAACACTTTGGTAAACTCGCCTTATTTCTTTTACTGAAGGCTCAGGCTTTTTGGAAGAGGCTCTTTTCCGTTAGATCTCAAAACATCCAGGATTTAAATCCTTCCTTCAGACCTTTTTCTGTGAAATTGAAGTCCTCATATATTCATGAATGTCTTGTTACTGAAAAATGCTTTAGAAATAAACCTACCTTACCATATGTTTTATTTAATTTTTTATTTTACCTTTATTTATTAGGAAAAATCCCATAGAGATTAAAACCTATTTTTAAGGGCGTCCTGGTCAAGAGGCAGCAAAGTTACTCATTGAACAGAGATGCATTAAATTAAATGACGGGTACATAAAAAACATATCACGTAAAACAATTACAGATAATTGAGGTCGTTTTAAATTCTTTCACTTTCAACTTAAAAGCATTTAAGCATAAGAACTTCTGGTCTCTTTTAAGTCTTCTTCTCTAGCTCTGTGAAAGGAACCGTGAGCAACAGCTGATGGTTGGATCTCAGGGCATCAGGACATATTAAAGGTCTTGTTACTGAGAAGTACTTTAGAAATAAACTTACCTTACCTTATATGGAAGCACCTGGTGCGCTCTGTAGGTCTAATGTGAATCTAAACTGTGCAGAAGTCTCGGGCCATCCATCCTCTCTTCTGTTTACACTTATTGGAGGAAATGAGGCCGGATAGTTGGAAAGTGCTGAGACGGTAAAGTTTCCAGTAGATCAGACGGCAGCGCACCTGCAGCAGACCTTCAGCTGGAGGAGGAGAACCAGGTCCAGCTGGAGGAGGAGAACCACGTCCAGCTGGAGGAGGAGAACCACGTCCAGCTGGAGGAGGAGAACCGCGTCCAGCTGGAGGAGGAGAACCACTTCCAGCTGGAGGAGGAGAACCACGTCCAGCTGCTGTTCCTGCTGCTCTGCAGAACTCTTCTTTAACTCCTGAACTTGCTGTGTGTCTCTGCAGGTTCTGGCTCTCTGTTTGTTCTGGATCAGACAGAAACTGGGATGGTCTTGGTGAGAAGGTGAGGTTTCTGGGTTCCTGCTGTTGTCTGGTCAGGTTGGAACACGTAGAACCCTCCTGACCTCCTGAAGGACTTCCATGTGGTTCTCTGCGTTCTCACCCTGTCTGTCTTGCAGCTGGGAGTGGGGCGACGGGCTCTTCGACGTGGCGTGGAGCGAGGCCAACGAGCACGTCTTGGTGGCGGGAGGCGGGGACGGCAGCCTGCAGCTGTGGGACTCGGCCAATCAGCACGCTCCGCTGAGAGTGGCCAAGGAGCACAGGCAGGAGGTGAGAGGAGCGCACAGACGCGGCGTTCATGGCGGCGTTCATGGCGGCGTTCATGGCGGCGTTCATGACGGCGTCCATGGCGGCGTTCATGGCGGCGTTCATGGCGGCGTTCATGGCGGCGTTCATGGCGGCGTTCAGGGCGGCGTTCATGGCGGCGGGTCTGACGGCTCTGTGTGTGAAGGTTTACTCGGTGGACTGGAGTCAGACCAGAGGGGAGAACCTGATCGTGTCCGGTTCCTGGGATCGCTCCGTTAAAGTGGTGAGACTCCACGCCACCGACATCGCCATCGCCGCTTCGCCTCCCGGCCGCTTCCCTCATCATCCTCCTCTTCCTCTCCTGTAGTGGGATCAAGACCTCAGCCGATCGCTGACCACGCTCCAAGGACACGAGGGGGTCGTTTACAGCACCGTTTGGTCTCCTCACATCCCAGGATGCATTGCTTCAGCCTCAGGTAGGCTGCTGCACAAATCCTGCTTTTTAAATTTTGATTTTAAGTTTTTTTTATCCCTTGAATTCCCTAAAGTTGAGCTGTGAAGGTTGCAGTTTGGTTGCTGGGGGTTTGTGAGGGACTCTGAACTGAAGGGGGCGCTGTTGCAGAGGCAGAGACGTGAGCAGAGCTGCTGCTGCTCCTCCACAGTCAGCGGAGATGATCTACAGGGACCTCCATGATAAAGGAGGTTTAAACGCTTTTAAAGGTTTAAACGCTTAAACCCTCCTGAGTCAGGACCTCCTCTGGCTCTGAACACCTGCAGACGGCGCTTTCTCCTCGTTCTTCGCTGTAAAACGTCTCCAGCTCAGGCTGGTGGGAGAACATCTGAGAACATCATTTTTCTGGTTTAACCATGACCATCCTGTGGAGAGAGGACCATCGTCTCTCCACAGGATGGTCAGAGCTCCTGCAGGTGAACCTGACCCTGCTGGAAACTGGACCAGAACTTCCTCCCTGACCCATCTGCAGGGTTCCATGCTGCTGCATGTTCTCTAATGTTCTCTGAAGAACCTCTGAGGCCAGAACCAGAACAGAACCTCTGAAAACAGCTGGCTCAGTGGGTTTTATTCAGAACTGTCAGAGTACAAGGAGCCAAATTTAGAGTTCTAAAGAGCGATGGAACCACAAACCGTCTTTCTTCCATCTGTGAAAAGACTTTTTATTTCAGCTTTCAGAGCAGAATTCAGTGTTTTTGCAGAACCGCGGGTCGTCTGTCCGCTCAGTGTGTTGAACGTTAAATTGTGTCTGGATGGCGGCGCAGATACAGAGTTTAAAGCTTTTAGGCAGCAGCCTGAACAGTGAGGAGGAGATGGAATCGCACCAGCAACCTTCTAGACGACCAATTAGGCCGCCGTCATTATCGTATAATACAGAAAGAACTTCCTCGCCTCTTTTATGTACATTCTTTGTACATTTATGCACTTTTTATTCGTATTTGTTCAATATTTTTCGTATTATTTATTAAATAAAAATGCGTCACTAGAGCCGCGCCTTTAACCCGTCAGCTGTTGTTTCTAAGCTGCGTTATAAATAAAGTTTTATGGAATAACTTTTAAAATACGGACCCTGTTCACCATCTGCTGCCTCAGAAGTCTCCAGAACGTGCTGTCGGTTCTGCTGGTTCTGATCCGCTCCAGGAGTTTGGACCGTGCTGTTGCTCCACCAGCGGCATGGAGCTGTGCTGCAGCGCCGACCGGACCAATCGGATCTGCTGCTGGGGGATTGCTGCGGTTACCTGCTAACGAGGTTTTGGGTTTATTGATGAGAGGCTATAAATCCAGGAAGATGTTCTGGTTCTGCTCGGCTGACCCAGAGAACCTTAAATTGGATCGAGCAGCGCTGACAGCCAACACATTATGACCACTGGCCAGGATGAGACCGGCCCATTGGGTCGGTACACGGGCCGACGGGGGAACCTTCGGTTCTGAAACCAGGAACCAAACTGTGCTGTCAGAGGACGGGTCAGAACATCTCCACGGCTGCTGGGTCAGAACCGACCCCAGGTGGTGGCTATGGTGTCGGCTGTTTCCTGCAGGGGAACGGGCTTAAACAGAACCCTCAGGCCCAGAACCACTGACCCGGTACCTGAGAGGATCTGCACTAAACGGATCAGTACGATCGTGTTAAAGCAGCGGGTCCGACTGCAGTCCGGTTCTGATAAGATCGGCTCTGATGAACCCATTACTCTGGACCTGCTGCTTGTGCCGGTACCGGTGCTGAAACAGAGTAATGGGTCAGGATTCTGCTCTCAGGTCTGATGAAACTCCTGCACCAGGTGGATCTTCTTGCTCCTGGAGTCACACGGTCAGAACCTGCAGAACCTCCTCTGGCTGAGCTGTGGTTCTGAAAGGTTCTGACCGTGACGGACCCGCTCTGTTCCAGACTCACTGCTAACTAAACCGCCCAAAACTGCCCAAAAAAATATCCTTCCTTCCTTCCTTCCTTCCTTCCTTCCTTCCTTCCTTCCTTCCTTCCTTCCTTCCTTCCTTCCTTCCTTCCTTCCTTCCTTCCTTCCTTCCTTCCTACTTTCCTTCCTTCCTTCCTTCCTTCCTCTCTCATCCATTCCTTCATTCCTTCCTCTCTCATCCTCTCCTTCCTTCCTTCCTTCCTTCCTTCATTTGCCTTCCTATCATTCCTTCCTTCCTTCCTTCCTTTCCTCCTTCCTTCTCCTACTTTCCTTCTTCCTTCCTATCCCTTCCTCTCTCCAATATCCTCTCTCATCCATAATCCTTCATGAATCCATTCATCTCTCCTTCCTTCCTTCCTTCCTTCCTTCCCTTCCGTCCTTCCTTCCTTCCTTCCTTCCTTCCTTCCTTCCTCTCTCATCCTCTCCTTCCTTCCTTCCTTCCTTCCTTCCTTCCTTCCTTCCTTCCTTCCTCTCTCATCCTCTCCTTCCTCTCATTCCTTCCTTTCTCCCTTCCTTCCTTCCTCTCTCATCCTCTCCTTCCTTCCTTCCTTCCTTCCTTCCTTCCTTCCTCTCTCATCCTCTCCTTCCTCTCATTCCTTCCTTTCTCCCTTCCTTCCTTCCTCCCTTCCTTCCTTCCTCCCTTCCCCTTCTTCCTTCCCCTTCCTTTCCTTCCTTCCTTCCTTCCTTCTTTCCTTCCTTCCTTCCTTCCTACTTTCCTCTCCTTCCTTCCTTCCTTCCTTCCTTCCTTCCTTCCTTCCTCTCTCATCCGTCCTTCCCTCCTTCCTTCCTCTTTTCCATTCCTCCCTCCTTCTGTCCTTCCGTCCTCCTCCTCCTCACCTTCCTTCCTTCCCTGTCCTTCCTTCCTTCCTTCCTTCCTTCCTTCCTTTCCTTCCTTCCTTCTTGTCCTTCCTTCCTGTTCCCTTCCGTTCCTTCCTTCCTTCCTTCCTTTCCTCTCTCCTCCTTCCTTTCCTTCCTTTCCCCTTCCTCTCCTCGCTCTCCTTCCTCTTCTCCTTTCCTGTTCCTTTCCTTCCTTCGCTTCCTCCTTCTCCTTCCTTCCTCTCTCATCCCTCTTCCTTTCCTTCCTCCCTTCCTTCCTTGCCTTCCTCTCGCTTCCGACTTCCTTCCTTCCGTTCCCTTCCTTCCTCTTTCATCCCTCATTTCCTTCCTTCCTTCCTCTTCCTTGCCTCTCCTCCTTCCTCTCCTTCCTGTCCTTTCTCCCGAATCCGTCCTTCTCTTCCTTCGGGAGATCCTCTCCGTCTTCCTTCCTTCCTTCTTCCTTCCTTCCTTCCTTCCTTCCTTCCTTCCTTCCTTCCTTCCTTCCTTCCTTCCTTCCTTCCTCCTTCCTTCCTTCCTCTCTCATCAGTCCAACCCAGTATACCTTCTAGTCTCCTTCCGAAATCGCTTACATCCATTCCTTCCATTCCTTCCTTCCTTCCGTCCTCTCCTTCTTCCTCATCCTTCCTTCCTCCTTCCTACTCTCTCTCATCCTTCCTTATCCGTTCCTTCTTCCTTCCTTCCTTCCTTCCTTCCTTCCTTCCTCTCTCATCCTTCCTTCCTCTCTCATCCTCTCCTTCCTTCCTTCCTTGCAGCAGCCTTTTAATAAACCCGGTTCTGGATCTGAACGGCAGCAGATCCGTCTGACAGAACCGCTCTGGCTGTTTTGGGTCTCAGTGGGCGGGTTCTGTCATGTGACCCGGTGGACCTGGTGGATGGCGTGCGGTACCGAGACTGAAGCCCGCCGGCACCATCTGGATCAGACACCGGCCGGTTCTGTGAGTTCTGGGCAATGGAGTCATGTGCCGAGCGTCACATGGGTTCTGTTGCCCAGGCGGTGCCATCAGAACCGAGCTGCGGGTCACGAGACGCTCAGCGACCCACAAAGCGTGTTCTGCGCTCTTCTGGGAACCGACCCGGTCCACAAACGCGTCTTTGTTCCGTCTCAGGAGAAACTGGCTGTTGTGTCATAAATAAGTACAGAAGCTCGTTAATTTAAGAACCAATCAGTGGATGGCCCAGTTTCTCCTGTCGGGCCGGTACCGGCGTGTTGAAACCACTAGAACGGGTCAATGCTGGTCCAGGATCAGTTAACGGTGAGGTGAGGCTACCTGAGCTAACGAGATTTCTGCCTCTGCATGGACTCACGGTTAGCCTGAAGATGGAGGCGATGCTCTTCAGCACCTTTAATTTACGCTGAGTGGCTTTTCTGCATGGATGCTACGTCTTCTTCTCTGATAAAAGCTGCAGCGCAGGAAGTGATGTCACTGTTTTATGTTACCAGAGAACAAATGACTCCTAAACATCCCTGCTTTATTTCCTTTATATTTTTATTTTATTCTTTTATTTTTTGATACACTGTATATATGTGAACACACTCTATAAGCCTTATGCACCTTTTCCTCCTTTTTCCACCTTCTTTTGTTTATTAAGCTGATGTGTGACACGTGAATTTCTCCACTGTAACTATCGTATTTTATCCCAGCATGCATTGCAACATGCGCTGGATCTGTTGGGGGTGTGAAGCGGATGGTTCTGGTGTCACGTAGTTCCACTCAGTGATCGCTCATGGTGGGAAATTGCTGCTTTATCTCCAAGTGTGGGCTCCCCCCCTCTGGTGCCACTGAGGAGTTAGCTTTGAAGGGGGGGGGGGGGGGGGGGGGGGGCTGATGGCGGCTCGTAGCGAGGAGCTTATCGGGGTTCAACACGCCGCTCTTCTTCTGCTGTCGTTCCCCCGTGATCGCCTGTCAGGCTAGGGGGCCTCATCCAGAGCTGCAGCAGCTGTGATTGGTCTGCATGGTCATGTGACCAGAGAGAAGGTCACATGACCTGAGCTCTGAGTCTCAGTGGTGGAATTAAGTCAGAGATGGTTTCTGTTTCCAGAATTTGTTCCTTCATTCATCCATCCATCCATCCATCCATCCATCCATCCATCCATCATCCATCCATCCATCATCCATTCATTCATCCATCCATCCATCATCCATCCACCATCCATCCATCATCCATCCATTCATCCATCCATTCATTCATTCATTCATTCATTCATCCATCCATCCATCCATCCATCCATCCATCATCCATCCATCCATCCACCATCCATTCATCCATCATCCATCCATCCATCCATTATCCATCCATCCATCCATCCATCATCCATCCATTCATCCATCCATTCATTCATTCATTCATTCATTCATTCATTCACTCACCCATCCATCATCCATCATCCATCCATCCATTCATCATCCATCCATCCATCCATCCATCCATCATCCATTCATTCATCCATCCATCATCCATCCACCCATCCATCCATCCATTCATTCATCCATTCTTTTATCCATCCATCCAACCATCCATCCATTCATCCATCCACCCATCCATTCATCCATCCATCCATCCATCATCCATCCATCCATCCATCCAGCCATCATCCATCCATTCATTCATCCATTCTTTTATCCATCCATCCAGCCATTCATTCATTCACCCATCCGTCCATCCATCCATCCATCCATCCATCCATCCATCCATTATCCATTCATCCATTCATTCATCCATTCATTCATCCACCCATCCATCCATTTATCCATCATCCATTCATTCATCCATCCATCCATCCATCCATCCATCCATCCATTATCCATTCATCCATCCATCATCCATTCATTCATCCATCCATCATCCATCCACCCATCCATCCATCCATTATCCATTCATCCATCCATCATCCATCATCCATCCATCCATCATCCATCCACCCATCCATCCATCCATTCATTCATCCATTCTTTTATCCATCCATCCAATCATCCATCCATTCATCCATCCACCCATCCATTCATCCATCCACCCATCCATCCATCCATTCATTCATCCATTCTTTTATCCATCCATCCAGCCATTCATTCATTCACCCATCCACCCATCCGTCCATCCATCCATCCATCCATCCATCCATTATCCATTCATCCATCCATCATCCATTCATTCATCCATCCATCATCCATCCACCCATCCATCCATCCATTCATTCATCCATTCTTTTATCCATCCATCCAATCATCCATCCATTCATCCATCCACCCATCCATTCATCCATCCATCCATCCATCCATCCATCCACCCATCCATTCATCCATCCATTCATTCATCCATCCATCCATCCATCCATCCATCCATCCATCCATCCATCCATCCATCCATCCATCCATCCAGCCATCATCCATCCATTCATCCATCCATCCATTCATTCATCCTTTCATTCATTCATTCATTCATCCATCCATCCAGAATGTGTTCCTAGAGTCTTTCTGAGTGATTTAAATGATCTGTGAGGCGTCTCCTTGGAGATGTGAGTGACGTCATGAAGGAACACCTGAAACACCTGAAACACCTGAAACACCTGAAACACCTGAGTTAGAAGCTCTCAGCAGTGCAGCTTCTAACTCAGACGTTACCTTCAGAGCAGTGATAGAACTGCAGCGTGTTCAGTGACTACATTGATGTGAGCTGCCTGTGGATCCAGGCTGTGGTTCTGCTGCAGGGTTCTACCACCTCAGCCTTCCCTCTGTTCTCCATCACCTCCACGCTCTGATTGAGCAAATATGTGATGAAAAGAGACCGTTTAATCGTTTATCTGCACCTAATTGTTCAGGCTGTTCAACACCAGGTGCTGTCAGCTCCCCTCAGCGGAGAACGTCTCTGAAGGTTCTGCACAATGCTGGAGATGAGCTGTGAAGGTGGCTCATCTCCATCTGCCAGAGGAGACAAGCTTCTGAAGCTCCCACAGCCTTTCTGCTTCAGTCTCCTACACACGCGCTGCGAGCGCCTTAACTCTGAAAATGAAATAAGATAAATGTGTTGTTTAGAAAATGCAAATGTCGAAGGAACGGGAATACGTCCCACAACCAGCAGAGGATTAGCTGCATGAGAGGCAGGAACCGTGTTTCAGGAAACTCCAGCAGCCTCTGCAGGAAACATGAAGCTGCTTCTGGTTGGCCAGCACAGATCAGCCTCAGCCAATCAGAGTGTCCCTCCATCAGCACCTGGATCAGGTTGGTGGCTGTTCTGGAAACACCGACGGTGTCAGAACCGAGACGTGTTGTTGAGAATTAAAACATCAAATGTTTTCTGGTGTGTGGGTTGAGTTTATCCTTAAATCTTTAAATCCCATTTTTGTCCTGATTCTGTTTTAATCAGATTATGCAGGTAAGCAGCTTAAGTGCTGCATGAAACATCAGCAGCATGCAGTCAGTCACAGCCAGTTCTCTCCTAAAAGCTGTTTCCATGGAGGTGTGAAGTGGTTTATTGTCCATCCTCAGAGCTATGCTGGGCATTAAGTTAAGTTAAGTTAAGTTAAGTTAAGTTAAGTTAAGTTAAGGAGGTATAAAGTAATATCTGTCTGTTAAAGGAGCTGGCAGCTCAGGCTTTCTTCCTCCTGCAGCCTGTCGTCATCAGCGCTGATGTCCGCCGGTTTTGAACCATAGACCTCGCCTCTGACTGGGAGGCCAGAGGCGTTTCCCTCAGTGAGGAAGAGGAGCAGAGAGGCGGGAGGCGAAGGGTTAAAGCAGCTCTGAGTGGGAGGCTTTTCATTCACCATCAGCGTTAGAGACGAGGCTGAGGAGGAGAGAGGAAGCTCGTTGGGGAGCGGAAAGGTTCTGCCCAGCAAATGTTATGAAGTCAGGAAATAAGTAATTATTGAATCTTTGTGCTCTTTAATCTCAGCAACACGTAGCAGGAGCTGCTCATTCAGCCTGTTTCACGCTGCAGAGAAAACTGACCGCTCCAGCGTGTCCTTCAGGAGTTCTGGACGGTCGGTGATGAATAAGCCACACATTAACCTCAGAATAACGCTAAATAGCCGTTCTAACTGGCTCAGTGTTCTTCAGCTCAGCCAGTTAGTCCTGAAGGAGATGTCAGGAAACCCTGCAGCAGTGAAGCTGAGCAGGATGAAGAGCTCCTATCAGGAGAGACGGAGCAGCAACGCTCTCTCCATGACGGCGTTTTAAAATTCAGCCTCCATCCTTTGATGCTCGCTGGAACTGGACCTCCTGCCTTTGACTTCTTTACGCCTGGCGGTGCGCTAACAAGCCCTGATAGAGGCTCACCTGTAGCCAGTGTGAGCAGTGAGGTGGTATTAGATCATGGAGATCATGGTTTTATTCCAAAAAAGTTTAAAAAACAAAACAACTGGATTTTTTTTTTTTTAAAGTTTGAAGACGTTTCTCTTCCTATCCAGAAAACTTTCTCAATTCAAATGTCTGGACTAGTGTGGAGTATCAAGCTTTATGCTACTGCCCAACAAATGCCTGTATGCAACTGGGGTTGATTTTCCAGCGAGGCTCCCCCCAGAGGGCGAAAGTAAAAGTGCACTGTCATAAAGATGCTCAGCTGTTCTGGTTTCTCCGTCAAGCCAGGCGCGGTTGTTTTGAGCTTAGCAGACAGGCGAACGCAACGAAAAGTGGAAAAAACGGCAGTACAAACAATGACTAACACAGTGAAAGTATGAACATGCACAGAGAGAGAGAAACTATTCCAATGTTACAATCGCATCAGCAGAAACGCGAGGTCCGCGTCAGCCTTGCAGCCTTCTTTTTCTTTTAGCTCTCGCCATTCGGAAAAAGCTTGCTCGATGTTCACCGTGTACGACTCCTCTCTCTGTCCAGAGCCCTTTTCCTCTTTCTTGCCTGCTCCGACATGGGGCTTTCACTGTTTTCTCGCTGGTTCCGCCATGATAAATGCACAAATATCGCCACTGCGCTAGCAACGAGCATGCCTTTCACTGGGGGCAAGTAGCAGTTCTCGCCGTAAAGCAAGACCGACTCTCACGATGCACCAGACTTCTGAGCCTGTGGATGCGGGCCGACTGCTCCTGCAATTGCAAGTACGGTATTTCCCCCACAGACCACCAGGGCGGCCGAGAAAACCTTTGTTTGACCTGAAATGACTCATTTAATCATCCAAAACGGTATGGAACACATTAATTAACTGAAAAATGTTGCATAGTATGCCTTTAAAGGTTGAGCAACGTCCCTAAACTGAAGGTGGCGCTCTCTGTGACGTACACAGGTAGTCTCGCCGTAAAGCAACAGAATCTAAAGGCATCAGATGAAGTTTTGATTGAAGGTGAAGTTTCTTGGTGCTTTGGGAGGACGAAGCAAAGCCACTGCAGCCTGCTGGGGTCCCCATCCTGTTCCCAGAGGCCATTAGCTGTGATCCTGCAGTGCATGCTGGGTAATCCCTGTTTAACTTTCAGGTGACGGGACACTCAGAGTTTGGGATGTTAAAGCTGCTGCATGCCGATTGGCTGTCCCTGCACACAAAGCAGAGATCCTGAGCTGTGATTGGTGCAAATACGACCAGGTATGTGTGCAGCTGCACGTTGATGAGCATCTTTAATATTTATTATTAATCTGTTAAAGAGCCTGAAAACCAGTTTGATCACAGAGTAGAATTTGTTTTGGTGCACCTTCTGCCTGAATTCAAGGATGAAGCTGGAATAAAAAAGCCTTTTTTAATCAGATTAATTATCTTTTCTCTCTGGTTTCTGACCGTCTGTTGGTTCACAGAATCTCGTGGCCACAGGTTCAGTGGACTGCAGCGTGTGTGTGTGGGACCTGAGGAACGTCCGACAACCCGTCAGCCAGCTGCTGGGACACACCTACGCCATCCGCAGAGTCAAGGTGCACATGCTACACGCTACACGCTACACGCTGCACGCTACATG